>NC_079340.1:7065150-7707146 GCF_029582105.1 Oenanthe melanoleuca
ATTCTCAAATTTTAGAAGAATAAACTTATGTCTGTGCTGAGAATCTGTGGATTGTCCTGGTAAATTAAAATAATGCATTGTAGGACACAACTAGAGATCATGAGCCTGGGTAGAAATAGAAGCCAAACAGAGAAGGACTACTTGCTAGAAGAAGAAATTAAAACAGCAAGGTGGAAGGTGAGCAGGAATTGACATTTACTGTGGCTGCTCCTATTTGGTGGTTTATTCACAGCGTTTTGGTGAAATACAAGTGCAGGGGAATATGGTATAACTGATGAGATGTTTCTGATGTCAATGGATCATGATATTAAACAAGTTAATGGCCTGAATCAGTAGGTTTCAAATGTCACTGACTATACATTTACTGAATAGTAATTCAGAAAACAACTTCGAAAAAAATGTAGGATTTGTTACCAAACACTTTTCATGGCAGAAATGAGAATGAGCAACTGGAGCTTTATAAAACCCCCCCAAAAACAGATGAGTTAATGCCCAGAAGACATCCCTTGGCTGCCCATAACTGTGTTTTACATTGGGACTGCTTGCTTATGTTTGCTGGATGTATTCTGGATTTTGCTTTGCCTTCCCATTATATTCCCCAATGTTCTTTCTTTTGTCTACCACATTATTTTCTTTTCTGACATGTGGACAGGTTTTCCTTTCTATGAGATTAAGATGGCTGGGAAGCAATACTATATCTGAATTGTCAGCCAGGAAGAAGTTGACTAAATGCAGTTCTTTGTAGGATTTTTTTCCATGGCTCAGAATGTGCTCCAGAGGGGCCTGTGAGAAGCTGGAGCTGTCTTGGGTTTATATTTATTAATCCATGTAGCAAGTTCAGAAAAGAACATATAAATAGACACATTGCATCAATTTTGACTTAATGACATCAGCTTCTTCTCTGACCATACTGGCCCCTGAAATTAATGAGTACTTGGCAAAAGAGTAATGAGATTTATATGTATAGATACTGACTGCTGTGAATGGGGTTGAAAAACTCTCTGTGGGATCTCATGTCTTGTACAGCTGGATCTGATGGGTGCAAATTGAGACTCCTTGCTTTTCCCTGTTTTTGATATAGGAAGGAATATTATCTTTAGGTTTTCAGACATTTCAAGGATGCAGAGTAAATCTAAATCCAAATCCACTGCTAAGCATATATGTATTACTGTTTGTATTCCCTTTTGTTTCCAAAAGAAAAGTAGTTCTGGTTAGTTATTATTAGCAGACTTAATTTACAGGTTATACTTTTGTAACTGCATTTA
This sequence comes from Oenanthe melanoleuca, assembly GCF_029582105.1. Classification (NCBI taxonomy): domain Eukaryota; kingdom Metazoa; phylum Chordata; class Aves; order Passeriformes; family Muscicapidae; genus Oenanthe; species Oenanthe melanoleuca. The sequence goes on from NC_079340.1 coordinate 7,066,416, forward strand.
TTGCTATTCTCTTTCTGTACTTCAGTCAGCATTCCTGGTATTACACAAACAGTAGTGATTATTCAGAGTTCTCTGAAGGTGATCTAAATGCATAAAGTAGTTGTTAAGTGGCATAAGCATCATATGGTGTAGTTTTAAATTTCGTGTCCTGAGTTAGTTTATACAATAATAGTTAATAATCTGTCTTTATTCGATTTTTCTGCAATGCAACAAAAGCAGAAAATAGGAAGTAAGCTCTTGAGAAAGAAAATAAAGGAAGAAAATATTCAGGGGCTTGGAGAGTTTGTCTTCATACCCAAAATTCAGGCACATGTGATCACAGGGATCATTCCTACTGGGCTGTAACTACTGTGGGCAACATCCTAATTACACCTTGGGTGGGGTAATTAGCAAAGTTTTGCATGGCCCCCTGGTACAGTTGCCCAGCCCTCTGAGAGCAGCCTGTGGGTGTTTTCTGCTGGTGGTCAGAGGGTAGAAATACCAAATCATAGGTTTTGTAAACTAGAAAGAGCCTTAGGGAGGACTGGTGGCAAATCTGTTTGTATGTTACCTGGGCTGTCCCTCAGATATCAGTAGGACTGATCAGTGAATGTCAGGGGGTGCACAGCAATGTCTGAAAACACATAATTGCTGATAATGAAACTCTTTGACAATGATAATTAAAGAGGTGCTTCTATATGTCACTGAGAATAAACTGAAATTAGACAGCAATTGCTTTAGGTTGGTTTTGATACATGCCTTCTAGATTGGTATTGATTTTGTTTTATATCATTCTGGCTTCTCTGCTGCTGAGAAGATGCAGCTACAGGTGATGAAAGGTGGTATGCACTGGTCTGCTAGTTACATGGAAGAGAATGGGCAAGATCTGCAAAGTACCTCATAGGTGAGTGCACTAGTGCAGGCAGATGTGAAAAAAACCCAAATACTGAAGCCTTTCAGGTATGTGATTCTGTAAATAGATGTTTGGAATGAACATAAGCATAAAAATTAAAGATATGTGTGTATCTTTCCTCATCTTGCAATATTGAGAGGAAAAACTATGAATTAGTGCTGAGTCTAGCCTGACTTTGGTGTAAACCTGCAGGAAATAGTTTTGTTATGTGTGATGGTATTAAATTATCTGCAGAGGATCACTGCAGCTGAGTAGTAGCTCAGTCAGTAGCACCACTTAGGCTGGTACAGCTGGGCTTGTTATGCAGCCCTGTGGATGCTGGATAATGACTCTTGGGCATCTCTACAGAGATTTTCAACAGAGCTGGTGGGACTTCATGAAACAACATGATCTTTAATAACAAAATTAGAGGCATGGTTCTGTATTCCCAGCTTAGCACTCTTCCTCAGACCAGAGGCTGTATGAAATCAGCTGCTGCTGTTTAAGCAGGGCACCAGGAGTGGTGTAGCCTTCCAGCAGAACTTGGTGTGAGCTCCCTGCCCCAGAAATTCACTGTGCTGGTGGCAGCTCTCACACTGCCACCAGTGGTGCTTGCTCAGGTATGTGCACCTGGGCTGCAGAAATGTAATCAAGTTATGGGACTGTAGTGGTCCACAATCTGCACAAAATTGTGTAGCCCCATGGCATTTTTTCCCTTTAGTAGACCAGGGATCTGTGCCTTTTGAGTTCAGGGTAGATGTGCCCCCCTCAGTACAAACTTGGATGTACTATGAGAGTGTATATGGGATTCATGGTCCTGCTGCTTAAAAGGCTCGAGCCAGGAGTTATATGCAGTCTGATTTCACAATGAAATATCTTCAGAATATATATATATATTCACTCCCTGAAGGTCTGTGCAGGTGCACAAAGTTTTACCCAACCCAACAGAAAGGCACCTTATGGATTTCCCTGGACTGGATTATGACAACTGTGTCTGCACCTACACTCAGCTGGAGTCTCTTCCTGCATGAGCCATCAGTTCATTTTGGGTACTCTGCAAGATCAACTGAGCACTCTTTCCCCCAGGTTCCCTGTCTCAGATGATGTCCTAATTAGGTCACAGAGAAAATCAAAGATGTAGAAGCTGGATTGAGTGCTCACCAACCTACATGTAATTGCTATATTTTAGTTTTATTTCTCCTGAGATGTTTTCTAAAGTCTTGGAGAATGCTGCCCATAAAAAGGCAGGCTGCTCATCAAGAAAGCAAGTCGGTGAACACATGAATATTTTGAGCCACAGCATGTAGCACTCAGTATTTATCACTACAGGAGAGAGCATGTGACTCCTCTCTCACATGGCAGCTCCTTGGTTTATGCCTTACAGATTGGAAAATAGCAAAAGTATCCTGCAGGATCCCTTTTGAAGAAAGGGCAAGGCACTGGAGCGATCCACAGAGCTAAGATTTTGCTGCAGAAAGATTCCTGCCCTTACCCTTCAAGAAAATCCTGTGTGTGGGAAGACACCAGACTTGCTGAAGTCAGAAATGAGTTACTGCTTTACTGCCTAAAGAAAAATCAGAAGTGTGGCCTCAGAAGTAGCAGTGTGACCTGCCAAAGAAGCAAATTTAATCTGCTCCTCAGAGCAGTGGGGCTGGATGTGTTCTGTTGGTGGCAGCAAATGCTGTGCATGCAAACAGGTGGGACTCAGTGCACCTCCTTGTTGGTGCAGATGGCAGAGATGAAGGACTGCTGGAGCACTTCAGGGTATTGTTTCTTGGCAGGGACACACATGCTCCAAGAAAAACAAATTTGCTCAATATTTATATGAGTCTCTGAGCTCAGCCAGGTCTGGCAGGGATGACTTGACTTCATCCAGAGATCATTCCAAGTTTCCCTTTATTTGGGTAGTGGAACATGAGTAACTTCTTTCCCCAAGCTGGAGGGTGTTGCCCTGGGCTCTTCATCCTGCAGTGTGTGTATGTCACACTGTGCCTCTCAAGTCTCTCTATGGTGCCCAGGGCAGCTCCTTTGTATGGCCTGACTGCACTGAAAAATATTATTGCCTTTGATGCAGCAATTCCAGCATAGGCACTTTGGACTCTGTGGAATAACAAATAATAATAAAGAAAATAGTCTGGCAATAAATGCAAATCACACCCTATAGGCTTGCACTGAGTTTAGTAGATATTACATGCAAAATACTAACTCTCCCAGAACCTTAGAGAGTTTAGAGTTCTTTGTAAATGTGTAATTTCTCTTCTAAAATACCGTTTATTTCCCAGCACAAATTCTTCATTTTTCTGTAGTTAGGGTTGAAAGGCCTCATCACTTGTCTGAGTCAGAAACGCCCTTAAAATAAAACAGTAATTTGATGAGATGAGCAAATTCAGGAAATTGAGGCAAAGGTTCTGTTCTGCAGGTGAACCCAAAGATCCACAAAGCCTTCAGGGATGTGGGTGTGGGGGGTGTGTGGCATTTAAGACAGCTGCAGCTTGGAGAGCTTCACTATTCCTCCTTCCTTTTTATGACATTTTGATTGTTATACTCTCTGTTCTGCCAGAACCATTTCTGCCCACTTTCACTACCTCTCTCTCCTTTTGCAGACTTACATTGCCTTTGTAAGGCACTCACTGCCAGCTAATGCTGTTCTGAGCTTATGAAGTTGTAATTTATTTTTAATATGTGTCTCTGTTACATGAAAAACCAAGCTGGATGCTGTGATTCCTGTTTCATTCTTCTTCCTGGCCTAGCAGTGATTCTCCTGATGATACAAACCAAATAAAGAATGGAATTTCTATGCCAATCTATTTGTCAACCATAAATAGGCAATATATTAGTCAAACTTCCAGAAGTGAACAGCAACATATTTCTGAATCTAAGTATCTCCAAAATTTATGTAGATGTTTGCTTTGGGGATCTCTGATATTTTTGTTGTCAGCTAAGGGCTTTCATGTGTTGTTTATATTGGCTAGACCAACACTTGGCAAAAGAGGGTAAGAAAAAAAATGGGTATAAAATGAGAAGCTTTCTGCAGAGAAGGTGTCTTTTCCTAGACACAGGATTTGCAAAAATATGAATCACTGAAACTGTTCAAATGAAATAGGGAAAAACTGATTTAAAAGCCTTTATTTTCAGAATTTCAGAAATACATATTCTGATGAATTCAAAATAAAAAGTCCTTAAAAGTTTATCTGTTATTCAGTGGGGAAGTTCAGACCTTACTTCACACATAGGTGTAGCTTTGTTTTCATTGAGACTTCAGGATGATGAGAGTCCTGGCATGTCATCTGAAAGAGGTGATGAAATATATCTGGCACTGAGAATTGCAGTGTGTTAAATAGTGGTGTTTAGAGCATTATGGCCCTAATTGGCTTGCATGTCATTACTGAAAATAAGTTGGCAACAGCAGTTTCAGGTTTTCTCCATGCCTGGGACTTAGAGGGAAGCAGCAATTCAGGTTCAAGCACCTTTGGCTCTCATCCCTTTGCCTGCTCTGGTCTCACCCTGAGCACATCAATGGGATGCAGGTGGAAGGAGCTGGGCTCAGCCAATAGTGCCCAAGCCAACTTCGTTGTTGTAATGAGTGTTTGCCCCTAAAGACAAATTACTTACATCTGGTAAAAGAAGAAAAGTTGTGAGTCTACTGTAGTTCCTCTCTTGTGTCCCCCAGGAGCAGGGTGGCTCCATTTATCTGACCAGGGCACTGCTCTGAAACAGCTTCCTGACTTTGGCTGGCCTTTACTTATATGCATTTGTTATTACTATGAAATTTCATTTTGTTGAAAGGTTTCACAACCTTACAGGAAGAGACTCTCCATTTACACTGGTCAAGTGCTATCTTTCAACTAGTGGAAGTTTGTGAGTGAGCTGCATTGTAAAGTGCTTCCCTTAAAGGAGATTTAGCAATTGCTGCTCAGCACCAAAGTCCAGACAAACAACAGAAAAGTGATGATGCTTTAAACTTGGCCTGAGTCCAAAATTTCCCTGTCTTGCAAACTGATCTTCAGTAGTGTTATCTTCCACTAATAGCATCAAAGCCCCACAGTGTGTTTGCACAGGGAATGAATTACCAGAGAATTTGACCTTGACTTATGCACCCACGAATGGAGAAGTCATGTTTGTAAGAGCTGCCTTTCTTGTAGGGGCGAGGGTAGATACCCAGTCCTTTAAATTCCACTCCAGCCAAGCTGTAATGCTTACCAGTGTGATTTTGTGATAAAATGTAGTGATTCCCCCATTACACACTTGAAGTGTTAGCTGGGAGCCCAGCCTAACCACCCAAAATCAAGAGTCAAGCATTCACTTGAGCATTCTGGAATGTATTACTTAAAAATAAATAAATAATAAAATAAATAAAATAATATCACTTATTTTTAATGACACTCTACATTTTGAACATGTTAATTAAGCTTTTACTTCCCACAACATCTAGAAGAATACCTTTGTTCAGCTGCTGTTCTGCAAATAGAATAGCAATGAAGATATTTATATTTGCATGGTCAGAGCAATAGAACTGGAAACAGGAGGAGAAAAAATTTGAAATTTCAGTTTTAAGACAGGATTTAATTACTAACCATTAAATTTAGCTTTTCTGTTCACCCTTGTCTCTCAAAACCTGCTCTCTGAAGGGCAGAGGTCCCTGCAGATATTCTGATGCCCAGGAAATTCGCACCATTATCCACATTGTATACATGAACAAACAAAAGAGAATAGAGCAGGCAGTGTGAGTTAGGGGCGTGGGACGGGGGAAGATGCGGTGCATTGTTAGTGCTGCTGGTGAAGGAAAAGCAATTGGCAGAGCTGTGATTCCTGGCTGCCGCCGCTGCCTGGCGATGCGTGTCAGCACCACGCAGAGGCACAGGCTGCTGCTGCGGGAGGAGGAGGTGCCTCCCTTTATCCCTGCTCGGCGGGATGCTGGCACCTCGGAGATGCCTTTGTCACAAACACCAGCGCTCGCAAGGCGTTGTCTGCAGCGCTTTCTCTCCCCCAGCCCAAACAGCAACAACAAATCCCATCTCTGCTATGTAGCAGTGAGACTGTTTGCTGGTGGTTTTTTTGGTTTGTTTGGTTTTTTTTGTTTTTTTTGTTTTTTTCTTTTCTTTTTCGCTGCTGTAAGATTTCAGGATGATCCAAGACTGTATTCAGTGGATTTGAGGGGTTTTTTCCGAGGGGGAATTCCACTGCTGCCTCAAACCCAGCAGTTTGCAATATCCTGAGCTGACCCTGCTGAACATATTACATCAGGTCAGAAATATTTTGTGGAAGGAGCACAGCAGCCTATTCCTTTCACAGGAATGGTTTCATCTACTGCTTGCTGTTAGCTTAATAACCTTTTCCTACTTGAACTGTCCATTCTGCCAGTTTTTTGGTTTCTTTTCATAGAATCCCTTGAGGTTTGGCCATCAGCTGAGCATGCAAGAGACCATTAAACAAGAAAACCTCCAGGTTTTAAGTAGGGCAACCCTATTTAAGTAAAAAACCCCTGCATTTGATGAGCCAATTACACAGAGCAAACGTTTAAAGGGCAGAATGCCAAATGCTTGTTTGTAAACCTAAGCCTTTATTAACAGCTATAAAACATCATGATCGGAGCCTCACAGTCTACCTGCACCCCTGCCTGAATTCTGGGCACTGCTGGCTGGGCTTTGTGAGTGTAGTAGGACTGATGCCTGTGGTTCCTTGATTATGAGCATGTGCAGAGCAGCCCAAGGTACAGCCGTGCATGTAGAGCGAGCACAGAGACGTGCCTCGCAATGCCATGTTTGTGCATGTGTTCCTACAACTGAGGAGGATACAGGGAGCCTGCCTGCCTTGCTGATTTATCTGATGTTTTCTTGTTTCTGTTTCAGCATTCAGGACAAGTCCTTCAACACGACAGCTTTAGCAGAGTAAGTGAACACTTTAAAGATGTCCTTATTTTTAAGCAAGAATGATGAGTTTAGTTACCATACAGAATATTCGTAAGTGGTATGTGAGAAGTCCCAAGCTATCATATATTTTGATTGAGTTTTCTGTAATCTAAATATATTATTGACTATATTTTAAATGCTCTGTGACTATTTATCAGTGAAATGCCTTTTTTTGGGGAGAATATATGCTGGCTGTGCATCACACATGTTTAAGTGCATGATTCTCAGTGTCGGATAAACCTCCTGTCAAAATGTTGCTCATTTCTGTCAAACACAAGCATGTCTGTTTTCTAAGGACACACGATCTGTACTTACCACAAGCACTGTTAGGAAAAAAAAATCATTATGAAATATTTTGAAGAATCCCTATACGTTATTTAGATAGGCCAAGTACCAAAAACACCATTTCTTTGTTATCAATTCCATTAACTCCTTAGATGACATTTTGTATATATCAAAATCATAAGGATGTATATGTTGATTTTTCTTGTTTTACAGAGACAACAGAACAAGGGAGGACATTAGAAAGTTAGAAAACCAAACCCTCTAGGAACTATTGCAAATGAAACAGTCTTTGTCTTATTTTAGTCTAAACCACTTCAATATTGGTGTTCTGTGCATTTAAATTTTGCATGCTTTTGATTGCTTCAAAAGCTTTTGGGGAAGATTCTGCAGCACTAAGGAGCCAAACTGTTGTTCAGGAGGAAAATTATGTATGGATTTGTTTGTGTATTAGGTGAGTTTTCAAGTGCTAAAATGCTCATAATCTAAAACAACTCAGCTGCACAGTGAGCTGTTTGCTGAGTTCTGTGGGGACAGGGGACATTCTGAAAGCAGGCCAAGTTGTAATCATCTGAGCCACCCCTAAGTGTTGTCATAACCTCTACAAGAAAAGTAATATTTCAAAGGGATCTAAAGAATTTTGCTATCATATATTGCTTTTCTTTATTTGCTTATATTTACTTTCCTTTATTTAATATTTAAATTTAGTCACACTTTTTGTGTGACTGGAGCAGATACAGAAAGATTGAACTGAAGCTTATAAATAATGGAGGGTTTTTTGTTTGCTTGTGTGCTTGTTTGTTTCCATTTCCTCTGTTCCAGTTAGTTAAGTCATGAATTGTGGTCTGTAAGATTACAGGTAGCTCCCCCTTCACAGAAAAATAGCCAGATTAGAGATAATATATTTTTCATTATTTTTGTCTTCTCCCCTTTTCTCTGTCCCTAAGTGCATCCATTGATTCCTGTAGAGATTCCTCTGGAGCAGTTCCTAGGCCTGCCTCACCCCTGAGGTTTCTGGGACCTGAAGGTGATGGCTTTTCTCTCTGGGGCCTCATGTTAAACCCAGGAGGGTATAAAAGCTGCTAGGGTGGTGCCAACCCTGACCCTGGGAGATGGATTGGATCTCCCTCATTTCAGCTGCTGTTGGTTCTGGTTTGTGGGATTTCATGTTTAATCTTGTATTTCCAAACAAAGGGGTAGAAAAGTGCTTTAATAAAACAAAGCAAGAGAACAATGATATCTGAAAAGCATTCTCTGAACAAACTTGGTTTCCAGAATTGCCTTCCCTAAGTCTCTTTTTTTACCTTCTCCCTAAGTCTCAAAAACACCTGCTTTTGAGAGCTGCTGAGGTACACAATACTTACCAAATTCAGCACTTATTGTTTGTGTTGACCATCTCTGAAAACAGATGAAAATAGATTTACTTTTATTTGGCAGAAGAAAGAGAGAGCTTGCCATGCAAATCTAGACATCCTCATTTAAGAATCTCTGTCTTTATTTGTGACAAAGGCAAAGCCAGGGCTTTCTGAGTGGTACAAAGCCAGTGGTACAGCACTTTCAGGAACATTTCTCCTGACAAAGCCAGTGCCTGGGGGTGCAGAGCTCCCAGAAGCCATGCACACAGCCTGGTTTGGGAGCTGCTCACGTGGGCATCTGGAAGGTCAAGCCAACAAAAGGGAGCAGTTTTCACTCTGTTCTGAAATGGCTCCTGTGGGAAGGTAAAAACGAAAAAAAGTTAAAGAAGCTGGTCCCATTAACCCAAAGACCCTGGAAGAAACACAGAGACAATACTATCCAGAGTCTGAGCAACACTCATCCAGGCTGGGATCCCTTCTCTGACCTGACTCTGGCCCATGCATAAGATCAAGAATTGATGTACTTATTTTTAAGAGTTATCATCAGTCAGTAGCTGCATTGGGCACTGAAGAGAGAGGATTCACATCACTGGTTTTGTTAAAAGACAGCTCCTTCCCAATGTAAGCTTCAACCCATTTGGATTTCTGACCTGAAGTTGTTGTGGCATATTCTCTGGTGGTTTAGGACTGAGGAAGATGCTGCTGCAGTTTTTTGGTTGGTGGGAAGTCTCTCTGCTACACGGCCACAAATTATCAAAAAACTTACCAAACTCTCAAATACCACCCTATGTATTAAATACAGCCAAAGCTAGACAGCAAGACTTACAAATTACTGGTGAGAGGAAAGGAAGGTGTGCATGTTTGTTTTGATATGTGCAGACAGGTGGCATGAACACAGAAGACTCATTTCTTTAAGAAATCAGAGTAAAAACACTCCATGCTTTAATGATGGATATTTGCATTAAATCACAAGTTCATCTTTTTAAAGGTCCTGCTATGTCCTAGCCTCAAGCACTGTCTTCTGTGAGTGAGCTCTTGTTATTTATTCTTGCTCAGACAAAAATTTCTGTTGTAAATTTTAAAGTATGTTGCTTCTGAACTTCCTCAGGTTCTTTTAAATTTCGTGATGGTCATTTTATTCTCTGACTCATTCCTGCTTATCTTTCCTATCTACTGCCATCTAATTACTTAAATACATTTTGTCACACTCACATTGTTTCTAAGCTGTGTCTTGTTTTATCTGTTGCTGGATGCTGAGTTAGGACCTCTGCCTCTCGAGATCATCTACTTACAGCCAGCTCAGTTCCCCCAGTTAAGGAGAGTGCTCCTTCACTGGGCTTGTGCTCAGCCATCCATTGTCCCTCCAGAGAGTATTGCCCATTGCCAACGTGGTCTTTCAGGACTGGAAGCAGCCAAGTGAGGTGACAGGTGAGAGGAGGGGAGAGCAAAACAGGTGGCAGAGCTGCTTCCTCCCGCCTCCTCTCTCAGAGGCACACCCGGGAGGGAGAGTTTGTCCCTTTAGGGGATTCCTGGACTCTGCTGGCCGTGGTTTGGCCCATGGTGCACACCCCACCTGGGGGCACCTTCTCCTTCTCCCGTGGCTGTGCTGGGAGCTCAGTTCATCCACCTCTGACTTGGCATTGTCTCCTCACAATGCATTTTCTTTCTGTTGTTTTGTCCCTCTGAAATATTCCTTCTGGTTCTATGGCCAGGCTCCTGGTTCCTTTCACACTGGGCTTCCTTATTCAAACCCCCAGTGTGTCCTGTGCCCACCCTTTGCTGTTTCCTGTGGGGCAGGCAGGTATTGGCCAGAGGGGAAGCTGTGACTGGCATCCAGAGGCGACCAGACTTGTACAGTGAATATTTTTCCATTTTGTATATCAAGCCCTGTCTTCCATCCATCATCCCATTTGCCATGTGGGGAAAGCTGCACTCATTGCAGGAATATTGTGTGATTAGGGTGATCTGCCACTGCAGTTCTCTGCTCCAGTTGTGAGCAGCAAATGCTTTCAAGCACATGCTGATGTATTCAGGAAGTGTAAACACTTGAGTGGCCCTTTAAATATTTTCTGCTGCAGTCTGACTTTTGATATAGACACCAGCAGAAGACTGGTGGGGAAGAGGAATATATTAAAACCCTTGCCATCAAATTGCAACGCAGAGTTGTGAGTGTGTCACTTAATGTACTCTCTTCTAAGTGGGGCAGTTCTTCTCAAAATTTAACAAGTCAGCGAAAGTACAGGCTGCTTCCCCCATAATGAAGAGATTCCTCTGCCAGGAAACTCCAAGGAATCCAGGCCTCCTTAGTGTCTGTGCCCTGTGAGTATGAACTGAGGGTGAGGAGAGGGCTCTGACTTTACCCCAGCAATACCAAGCTTGCATATTTTAGGAGTGCATGCTTATGGATGCATGTTTATTTGAAGAAAGACTGCTCATGGGCTTTTCAGGTTAAATCATCCTGCAAAGTTCAGCCATGCAGCCACAGTGTCATGTTCAGCTCTCAGTGGTTGTGGTTTAGCATTTTTATCCAGACTTTAGGAAACCTTAGGACAATACTTTTGTTTGTAACTTAAGGAAAGTAATTGATTGTGGTTGTTCAGGCATCTTAAAAAAATACTGCTAGTTCACTTTTTAAGACTAACTCTCATGTCATAATTTAGTTGGTGATTCTTTTTCCTGCTGCACAAAGGGTGACTGCTCTATCATAGCCTATATTTTTGTGAGTTTGGGAGAAAAACATCCTTGGTTGTGTCTAATTATTTTTGAGGTTAATGGGAAGTATACTGCAAGCAATTAGAATATAGAATTTCTTGTAATTTTTCTGTGTTTTTTTATGGTAGCATCTGAATTCCTTCTAATTATTTCCATTTGTCTGAAAAATGATATGCCAAGTTGTGCACACTTAGCATCTCAAATCCTCTTCATCCTCTGAGATTTGGACTATCATGGAGCAGCTATGACATTAAATGACCCTAATAACGTGTGAAGAGAAGAAGAAATGTGTTTATAGTTTGAGTTGCACTGTAATGATATTAAAAGCTAATTTTCTGCAGCTGGCAGAAAATCAGTAATTATCTTGTGTTCATTTTCAAGGTGTGACGGGTATTCAGACTCTGTGCATGAAGATCAAGCAGGCAGTTCCAGCCCCAGGTACTCTCCTGTAAAATTTGTCTGAAATCCACTGGCAGCAAATGAAGCTGTGACTGCTTCTGTTTAACCATTAGAAAGAAACCTTTATTCTCAAGGGAATGCAGAATTTCTGGGGTACTACTTGCAAAAGCTGTTAGTATTTCTGGGAAATACATATTTATCAAGTGCATTTTGTGTGATCAATATGAATATTAATTACTGTTGTTATTATTGTGTAAGTAAATATATTATGGTCTCTAGTCTTAACTTCACATCATACTCCTGTCATTCACATGCAGCTGTGGTGCTTATACACTGAATTTTACTGTACAGCAGCTGGTGCAAAGCAGTAGTAAGCAGAGTTTTGCAACTGTGCAAGGATATGCTCGTTGCTGAGTGTGTCTGGGAAATAAAAATTCTTCAAATTGCAATTTAATTGAAGTATTCTTGAGGCATGCCTCTCTCATGGCTGTGTCAGTACATATTGATTGTAGGGTATGCAATTTAACCTTTCAGGAAGAATTTAAAATCAGAAGATATCTTAAAATTAGCAACACTTGTGCACATTGTTGGCATGCCCGTGGGCTATAAAGCTGTAACTATAACAACTGCCTTGGAGCACACTTGCAGAAGGCATGGGCAGCAATGGTGTTCAACTCCACAGGCACCCTGCAAGCCTCCATCTGGATGCTGATGGGCCACAGATGGAAAGTGAGTTTGGCAGCTCAAAATCCTTAGGAGAAAACATTGAACTAGCAAGTTATGCTTTCTGGGGGAAAAAAAAAAAGAAAATGTCAGGGGGATTTAATTCAATAGCCCTCGACCCCCTCAGCTATGGAAGTTTCACACCAGGAGAGATGTCATCTCCCAGATAACTATCAGGGTGCTACCAGCTGAAGCTAAGGTCTGAAATCCCACCTGGAAACCTTGCTACAAGCAGGGATTTTGGAGCAGCAGTGCTGCCCAGCTCAGGCTGCCAGCTCCTCAGGCAGCCCTGCCTTCCACCTCTTCAAGAGATGCCCCAGTGGAAGGCACGAGACCAGGCTGAGGCTGGAGTGACTGGGTGTGGAGGACACCAGCAAGGCCTCCTTGGAGAGAGTTTGCACATTGTAGTCTGGGTGGGGATTGAAAATGTCTGTCCCAGATCCCAGATTGGGCATCCATGAGTGTCTGTTCCAGGCACCAGGTGTGCTCTTACACAGGAGGATGTTTTCTCCAAACACATCTCTGGCTGTTCAGACCTTACTTGGAGAGGCTTCCTCCTTCCCTTTGTGTGCCCTTTTGGCCCTCAAAGCCAGAGACCATCAGAAGGGAAGTGTGTTGTAGAGAGGAATCATTGTCTGTGATGATATTTTGTGAGATTGTAGCTTACTGTGAATCATTGGGTGGAAGAAGTCTTCTGCAGGAAAAGAACAGTTTCAGACTTTATTTGGGGAATGTGAACTGTGGGCCTGAAGGCCAAGAGTGCCTCTAAGGCCAACATTTAAGTAGCTCCACAGTTGAGTGTGTAATGATGCTAACAGTAGTTTAGATCCAGTACTGATGTGTAGACCACTAAACTTAGTAAAAGCAATATGCCATAAATAGCTAAGGACTCGTTGCTCTTCTTCCTTCACAATGTTTTGACAGGTGTCTCAAATCCTGCCTGATGCTTTTCAATTTTATTTTCTTACAGAGACGATGATAACAAAGAAAATTACCCGGACAACTCTGCTGTCTTAGAGGAAAGGCAGCTGCCTTTGCAGGACACTCAGCAGCACAAGCTTGTAATTGACTGCACTCTAAAGCCTGAAATGGGCAACTTAAAGCTGAGGAAACCTAAGCCCATTGCAAAGATAGAAAATGGAAAAAGCCATGAGGAAAGTCAGGTAAAGAATTAAATTTACTAGGGGTGGGCTTGTGGTGCAATGTCTAAGCAACTTTTGAAATGCTAAGAGGGCTCCCTGGTAATTAATGGTGTGATTTGACACCCCAAAATAATCTAACCTGATTTCCAGGTACTTGCAGCCTGCAACCCTCCTGTAACAGCAGTTTCTTTCAGCTAGGAAATTGCAGAGAGGTTTACAACTACAACTGCTTTCAGAAGTGAGTGGAGGGCATAGCTGAAGATGTGCAAATATTTTTCCTTAGTTTTTTTGTGTTTCCTTGCACCAAACACAGAAACTAGGTAGCTGCAGCACCTGATTAGTTTCTGTTTTGTTTATTTGATCAAGGATCTCTTATGCTGTATTTTGGCAGCAAATAGAGAGATTTAATGGTTTTCCTTCATCTTAATTTCTGTTTGTCTCATATTTAAATAGAAGTCCATGCCAGTGCAGTAGCTTACTTGTAGCAGGGCTACCCCCCACCATGTTCCTAGGTTGACCTGGGGGGAGCAGAACTGTAAATTTTATAAATGGTCTTAAGGAAGACAAGAAATGAAGAAATGTCTGCTGCTGTCTCTGCAGGTGCATTCACTCTGTTGACTCTAGAATTCCACCTCTCAGCAGCTGCTGAAAATGCCTCTGTTCTTCCCTGGTGCTTTCCAAGTCATGTTGGATATGCAGTGTAAGAGGTAGAGCTCTGGTGCAGATCAAAGCCCTCAGCTGGAAATATTCTCACATCCAAAACAGTTAGTATTAATGCTGGTGGATTTGTTGGTCTGCAGTAGGCACAAGGCCTGACATCTGCAAATACAGATGTCTGTGTTTACATGAAATTGTGCATACACAAATACAGATGTCTGTATTTCCATCTATTCTTTGCCACACAACGTATTTAGCTACTTTTTGTCTCTCCTCCCTTCTTGTTTGTGGGCTTCAGAATTCTTTCTGAAGTGCTTCAAGCCTATCACAGGCTAGGAATTATTTTTGATCAAGTTTAGAATGGGATTTCACAATTTTAGACAGAATGCCTTACCTTTCAAGTGAGGACTGTCCTTTTGAATCCCTGAAGGAAAATGAAAAGCAAATGGCAAGTGGTATTATCACAATTTCTTTTGGAATATCAATGTCAAACTCTTGCCCTAACCTTCCTGCCTGTTCTTCTGGAGCTAATCCAGAAATAAAGCAAGAACTGATTGGTTTTTTTTTTTGTTTTTTTGTTTTTTTGTTTTTTTTGCAAATTTACTGTATTACTAGGAAATATTATTTAACCTGCAGGGAGATGAGGTGTGCATGTTTATCAGCTGAACAGAAAAAATTATGGGAAGAGCAGGTGGAGGCAGATCATGAAGAAGCAGTAAATGGGGCAAGATCTGTCTCATAGGTCATCTGTTGCTTTTCCAGCCTCTTCCCAGACCCTTGTGTGTGTCCTGCCTGTACCTCTCACCCAATGAAAGCCAACACAGCATAGATTTGCTGCTCTGTGGCATTTTACATGGCCCTGAGGGGTTAAATGGAAATGGCAAAATTCTTTCAAGGGAAACTTTTTGTGCATATAACTAGACTGCCATAAAATACCAGAGCAACTTAAGTATGCAGCCTCTGGAAGGAAAAACAGTGCCAGGCAGATAATTTTCACATGACTCAAGGGCTTGAATTAGGAAAGACAGAAGTGATGAAATCCTTAACTGCATGAACCTTCTTTGGTGAAACCCCTTGCCATCAAGCCACTGGATGGATAAGTGATGTATTCCCAAGCAGATGACAAACAGCACTTTCTGAGCACATGCATTTATGAAAGAAAAGCAGGATGCACTGCACATCATCATTAAACTGTTCATCCTTGTTTTCCTGAGGTCATTGACAGAGTGCTTTTCCAGCAGCCTCTCCCTTCCCAACCTGACTTTTCCATGGCATCAGGAGGAGTGACACCACAGCAGTGACACAATCTCTGTTAAAGGTGCTGCTCTGACAAGCCAAGGAACTCTTTGCTACTCACCCTTATGTGTTATAAGCCCATGAGTTGCTTTTTCAGAGAATTGTCCTTTTAAAATTAGAAGAGGCTATTGGGAGAGGAATAAGTTTGCTGTGTGTGTTGGAAAGATTAAAGTCTGTTTGGATGGGAACCATTTTTGTGTGCCTTTCTAGTTGTGAGAATCCAAGGGATTTCCATTGTAGAAAGGTCACTGGGAGGGAATGGACAGCTGTGATCAAGTAGAGGAAAGATGGCCAGCTTGGGGATTTTGAGCTTCACAAAGCTCTCAGCTGATGTGTGATTCCTGTGCCTCTGATATTTTTGGCACAAGTGCAGCCCTGTGGTCATATGCCTTTGGTCTTCATGAAGAAAAGGTTATTAGATTTACACTGGTGATTAAAAAAGTGTAATAAAAGAGCAGCATCAGGTGACTTCACTTGACCACTTAGCAGATGACAAGATGTCACCAGAGTAAAGCTGCACTTTGCATGTTGCCTGCAGTTATTTCCCTGGGGGCAGGAGCTGGCTCTGGAGGCAGCTGTAACCTTTCCAAACAGAGTATGGGAAGAGAGGAGGCTGCTGGAATGCAACTGCACTGCTGCGCTCCAGCTACTCGGTTTCATCTTTCCCATGGTTCCATCTGCAATCTGCAACACTCATCTATAGGAAATCAAATTAATTAGGATTTTTCTGACTTCAAGAGGTGAGGAAGCATATGCCCAGAACATATTCCAGGGAGTCAGTGTGAGAACAGATGGAGAGGAATAGAAAATCTGCTTTCCTTGCCCAGTTCTTTCTCCTGTCACTCACCTTTGGTGCACAGTCATGGGTATGGATTCTTGAGTGAGTCATCCTCAAATTCTCTATTGATACTGGGTTATATTTACAAAATGGCACCAAACTTCCTGGCTAATAGGCAGAGACTGTAAAAGTTCAGTTTCAAAGTCTTATTATCAAGGAAAATGGCTATAAAAATGAAATGGTGGCTTGACAATCAGTGCCTAGAGATGAGAATGCTGAAAACTGCAGAGTTACATTTTGTATCTTAAGTATCAATGAAGTGTGCAAATTGCTTGGATGTCAAAGAACTTCCAATCATTTGGCATTAAAATTGTTATTTAAAATGCACAGTAATCAAAAAGCCAGAGCTGATGTTGATACATCAGCTGCAAGAACACATCAAGCTGTCTGCAAGTTTTGTTTCAGTTTCTGGGTACGCTCTGTTTATGTTTATTATGATGCAACTTCGTGGTAGAAGTCACCCTCTTTAGTGAAAAAGAAACAAATATGCAGTAGAAGATGGGGCTCTGCTGGAGGTGCCTGTGACACATCAGGATTTCACTGCTCTTTAGAAACAGGTTCCATCAAGGGTATTTCCCTGGTGTTACTTGTTAACACCCTAACAAAGTGATTTATGAGCAACAAAGATATAAAAGAGGAAAAAAAAAAAATACAGAAACAAACCAAAGCCAGTCAAGTCCTCAAGCACCAAGCCTGCAAGCAAGGGTGTATTCCCAGCCTGTGCTCTTGTCCTCAGCTTTCCCCTCCATCCAGCAGAAAGCACCTGGAGCTGCTGTGTTCTCTCTGCCTTGCAAGTTCCCATCTGAAGGGTCCTGTCTAAACTTTTGATTTCCATGCATCCAACCAAGCTTTGAAACTGGAGCAAAGCCAGGTACATTGCTTTAGCAGGGAAGGGAGATCTGCTGTTTTGCAGAACACATTGTATTTTAATTTTGTACACTATTAGACTAAAATATTGGAATACAAAAGCTAATAAAGAGGTAGGAAAAAGGTCCCACTTTGATTATCACATTTTCAGGTATCTTCATTAACTTATTTCATTGCAATGCAAAGGAAATATTACAACCCATTTCATAGGTAAGGAAATATTACAACCCTTTTCATAAGTAAGGAAATTAAGGTGTGCTGAACACATCTTTTCACAGCCCTACAACTGGTTTTCAAAAGCTTGGAGTTCAATGGATACTTTTCTCATTCCTGTTCTTTTACTCCTTTTTTGGACTAAATTACCTTTTTTATTTTCTATGTAGCACATTGGGGGATGTGACTTTTCCTCCCCTCACTGCCTTTCCCTCCTCCCAGAGTAATATTGTATTCATAAAGCTGCACATATGCTAGGGAAAGAGGCAAGTGTTTAAATTTTACATACCTTATTTAAGTGAACTGCACCTGCCTTTGTCAGCCAGATTTTTTTTTTAATGATGCTCAAGTAATAAAATCTTACTAATGTGTGAGCAAATAATTTCAAATGAATTCTTTGTATGGAACTTCTTATCTCTGAAGCTGACATCTGTTACTTAAGTAATAAACAAAAAAGTTACAGTCTGCTTTGGTTCAGAAACTGTTTTCCAGTGAAATAACACACTACTTTGTTTAGAGCCTTTTAACTTCTGTGTTCTCCAGTTGTTTCCAGATTAATACCAAAAAATAACTAAAATTCTCAACCAGCATCTGGTTTTATGGAGCATTTTTTTTCCTGAAGCAAAATATTTAGATAAGATTGGATTGGTACTGACAGGTTGCATTCAGCTTTTCTTTTTTTTTCTCTTTGTGCAGGAGCTGGAGTGTGCATTGCCAGGCCTCTCAGAGTGGCAGGGGAAGGCTGGATCCTCAGCTAATAACTATGCACAGAACGTGGCTTTGAAATGCCAGGAGGCAGTCGTGAGATTCCAGCCAAGGTAAGACTTGGGACAGCACAGCACATTTCACTTCTGATTAGCTGTAGGGAAGGCTAATTCATTTGCTGCCTTCTGCATAAAACATTCAGATTCCTGGCTCTTGTTGGCAGTGCATTCTATATTTATACATCTAGGACTCTTTGGAGAAAGCAAAAGGGATAAAGATAAGAATGCAAATTTCATCATTCTTTAAACCCCTTATATCTGAAGCAGAAAGAACATCCTTAGTTTAGAAACTTCAGTCCCTCTTGGCCAAGTTTCAAAAATACTTCTCTGCTTCTTTTCTCCCTAGTGCTGAATTGCCTCTCTTTCTCCGAGCTGCATTCTCTGAGAAGCAGGAAAGGGAACCTTCACAGCTGATTATAGCAAGGGTATCCATTCATGTACAGTTTAGACTTGGTGCTGTGGCAACTGTGCTTGTTCTGGAGCTGGAAGGGCACTGTGTGTCCAGGTCTGGCACTAACCAAGTCTTGATGGCAGGTAACTCAGCTGGTGACTGAGTGACTCAGCTCTGATAAGTACTGGAAGTCACAGTTTCTACTTTCATCCATCATGGCAGCAAAAGGCTAAAAATGGGGGTTTCAAATCACCCAACTGACCAGTGAAGGTGTGTCCCAGGGATATTATTTAGTCCTTACTAAATCTGGAGGCACTGCTTTGCACGTTTCCCATGTTTAGGTGCTGGTTTGGTTCTGCTTTTCTGTGTACAGACTTTTTGTCAGGTGAGCCAGGTCTCTGCCCTTTGTCTTGATGTGCATGATAGCCTTGGTGCTCTGTGGCAGTCTCTGGCTGCCTTTGGAGGGTCTGAGCAGCAGCAGCACATCCCAGTGATGCTCAGTGGCTCAGGGCACAGCTGGTTGACAGCTAGAGCTCACTGGCTCAGGGTCTGTTTGCAGGACAGCAGTGACAGCTGCCATCCAATGGCACTCTGGTGTTTTATGTGACATGAACTGGATGCCTTCTCCACAGCTTTTAGGAGGCAACACTGAAAATGGCCTTAATTTGTGTACTCAAAGGAAGGTTTAGCAGAATGAAGAAGCATTTAATTAGCTTGGACAATAAAGTGCTTTTGCCCTCCAATGCCTGTATGTGCAATTGAAACGCTGCATCTCAGGAAGTGTTTCTAATTAGGAAGCCTGCCTTCTCTTTTTCTGTCATTCCTCAGGCAAGGAAAGAATCTCATGGACTTCTTGTAAAGAGGAGATTACTGAGTGTGGTATCAGACAGTCAGACCTACCCAGTGGCTCTGCTGGTGGGATGTTTGTGTATGGGTAGATAATAAAATAACTGGTTAATTTTGAAAAGAATGTGATGAAAGACACATGGACTTTAAAGATAGGGACTAGACTGAAGCGTGCATGAATAAAAAACAATGACAGCCAAGTTCCTCTGTCCATCAGTCTGGCCTTTTTAGTCTGTCTGATATTAAACCATTTTCCACTGTGCTATTTATTCTTGTTTAACACCATAGCTCCTTAGAAAGCCTCCTATCCACAAAAGATAAATCTGTAAAGTAATGGTACTGGATTTACTATTCTAAGTGCTGTGAAAGCACAGTGGTTAAATTGCAATTCTGGCCATGTTTCAGTTTGATTACACTAAGAAAGAAAAAAAAAGTTGGTAACTTTACTGTCAAATAAGGAACTTTAAGCATAAGTAAGTGTTAACAGGTGGTCTCTGGCCTCACACACACAGTGCACACTGTTTATTTTAACTGTCCTTGAAATGACACTCCCACCACCCAGCTGGGGCAGGGTCCTTCCCCTTGCCTATGCCAGAGCTCCCAGTTTCAGTTTGAGGATCAGCAGCAGCTGCTCCTCCCTGTGCTGCCAGGCAGGGCACAGCACTGAGCCCATGTCAGCTCACAGGGGTCTCTGGCTGCTGCACCAGGCTGTGAAACTGCTGCCAGGGGATCATCCTTGCCGTGTTTTCTGCCTTCTCTGCCGTGGGACATGCTAAGGTTAAGCATCCAGGGCTGGCAGCAGGCAGCAGTCATAGCTGGATTTGGACAGAACGCATTTGCAATCACCACAAAACCCAAGTTTCACTGTCTTCCACTGGTCTTGCTGGGCTGCTGGTAAAATTAGCTGTGCTTTGGGACACTACACCTGCCCAGTGTCCCTAGGTCAGGCAAAAAGCTCTCTGATCTTTAGGAGGAGAGGAGAGGGACACACTGCTGCAGGGGTGTCCCTATACACCTGTCTCCATATATCACATGTGTAGGGGGACCACAGGAGAAGAAATATTTATTTCTGTCTCAAATGAAGAATCAAGGTTGATTTCTAGTGCATCCTGTTGTTACTTCTGCTTTAACTTAATTGCTCTGGGGGGGCTATAGCTCTGCCATTAGTCTCATTGGGATTAAAGGTCTAAATACCTCTGAACTCTACACAGTTAAGAAATCTGTTCTGGTGTGAGGCAGCTAAAAACTTGTCAGATCACTTAAATTTGTCTAAATATGGATTAAAGACCACTGAAATACAAAAAACTTTTCAGTACAGTTCCCATTAAGCAGAAAAACGTAAGTTTAGGATACTCTAACAAGGGATGTTCATAAACAAATGTGTGACAGAGAAGAACAAACCAGGCCATGTAAGAGCAACAATCCACAGAATTGTGACTTAGAAGTGTGTATTGTTTCTTTGAGAGGGTACTTTCATTTTATGGTAACCACTGAAACAATAAAGGAAAAGTTTTGTGGGATTTGAGGGAAATGGAAGAGTAGATTTGAAGAGATTTGCAGCCAGAAGAATAAGGGAATAGTATCTTGTTTTTGGCTAAGCTGTATCTGACCTGTGAAGCAAGGATTTCAATCTCAAGTGGTGTTTATCATGTATGATTTATGAACATTAGCATCAATTTAGTAGATGAATCACCACCTGTATGGAAGGAAACCTTTACATGTTTTTTCCAGAAGGTGAATTTCTAATACTATTGCCAGTGATTACACTGAATATTGCTCTGGTCATTGTGTGTAGCTGGCTTTGGATATGAGTGCAATATAATCTGTACCTTGAGAGAAGGTAGATAAAACTTATAATCAGGTCCTGGGAACAAGTAAAGAAATTGCCTTTTTTTTTTTTTTTTTTTTTTTTTTTAACAGAGACTAGAAAAGCCAGCATGGAACAATACATGTGATTACAAACAGCTGCTCCTGTCACTTGCCTTCTCAAAGGCAATCAGCAAAACTGGAGTGGGCTGCAGGCTGTGTGCAGTTACCTGAGCAGAGCCAGAGCCTGTGTCAGGTGCCTGTGACAGGGAGAGGAGGCTGAAACAAACAAAGCTCTCTGTGCCAGTGGGAAGGTCAATGCTTCAGAGAAGGCTGCAGGTCAAGTCAGTGTGGAATTCAGAACTACAGATTGGGAAAAAGTTTTCTGCCAAAGAAAAATTCCTGAAAGTTCCCCCTCTTCACCATTCCTCAAATAAAATTGGAATGAAGTGGTTTCATTTAACAGGACTTATCTGGTCCCAGGATTGGTCCCTATTCTGTGATTCTGTAACTCTGTTTTTGGCAGAGGCTGTAGGGTGGTGGTTTCTGTCAGATCTATGATTGTTCTGCAGGAGAAGTGGAAATGCTGGCAGCCCTGGGCTGCCCTGAATCTCGGGGTCAACCAAGGTTTCTGTGCTTCCCTGAGGGGAGGCCAAGATCTAGCAAGGAAAGTACATTCTGAGAGTGCAGTTCAGGTGGGAGCTCTTCAAGTTTCCAGGCTTTCTGCTGAACAGCTACAACTCAGAGATAAGTGGAAGGCAGCAGGGAAGCTGCAGAAGTGCTGATGTCCCTGTGCAGACCTGCATGGCTGAGACAGAGCCTGAGAGGCTGCATTTCCTCACCTGCACAGACAGCCAGGGAGCAGGGAGAAAGTTGGGAAATGGTTGACTGGTTCCTAAGAGCACTTTCTTCAGAGACGTTGGTATTATAGTACCAGTGTTTATGATTTCAGTGGTACTTCTTGTGCCAAGGCATGGAAAAGTCTCTGAGCAAGTTTTTGCGTTGCAATGCAATTAAAGAAAAAAAAGTAAAAGGAGGGATGGGGAGAGGATAGAGGAGGAAGATAAGAACAGCCCTTGCTTCAGCCCCAGTAAGGACCACGCCTGCTGAGTATGAAGCTGCTCCTAGTAAGAATAACAAGTGCTGGCTGGGTTACACAGGGCTGGGACTAGTGAGACAGCCCTGCCACACTGGCCCTCTGTTTGAGCTACCAGCACTCAGGGACTGCAGGAGTGCCCTTGGGCCCTTCAAGGTGGATTTTTCTTTCGTTGCAGGTGTGTGCTTTATGTTCACCCCAAAGTCTGTTGCAGTTCTGCATTGCTTTCTTAGGAGCCATAGGTGTGCTTCTGAAGCATCTGCCTGCAGCCCCATGTTGAGATTGTTTGGATTTCACAATGGTTTTTGTGCCATCTGGGAAGGTCTCAGTCTTCTGTTTTCCAGGTGCTGAGATGTGCTGGTTGTTTGTTCTGCCATTCTGTGAAGTCTGCTGTAACTCTGGACAGGCTGAGTCAGACCTGACAGGGGACTGAGATTTCCATTTATGAGTGTTATCCTGCTAGATCACCCTCATGGTGGGAAGGGTGGGAAGGCTCCTGGACTGGACACAGGAGAGGGGTATTGGGCCAGGGTAGACTGAAGGTGACTCTGGAAAAGGAGTGCCATCCCACAGAATACTGGGAGGTTGGTGGGCAGGACTTACCCTGGCATCAGCAATGCCAAGACCCCTGTGGCATCGTGGTGCATAAACACATAAATACCCTGGGGATGGGGTTTGGGTGATCATGTAATGCTCTGAGTTTCACAGAAGAAATGTGGTGGGAATTTGCTTAGGCTATCTTCAAACATTTTCCCCAGCTTTTAAAATTATGTGGTTTTATTTGAATTTTATGCAGGTTTAAAAGTGATGTTATGCGTAGTTCAAAAATTCACGTGTCCTGGTCTGGTTTTTAAACAGCACAGTGCTCATGCAAATTTATCTCCCCCTTGAAGTCTGGTAGGAACTCTGTTATGATAATTAGAATTGAGATTTTGTTGTTGTTGTTGTATCCACAAGCCTCAAATGTACATGTTACTCATTGCATCTTTGCCATCTCTGTCATGGAGAAAAGGATAATTCTGCCAAAGCCAGAGTCTATAAAGGAGCGTGAGAGACATGTATTTGAGTAGTAGCCACAGAGAAAATTTAATTTTCATTATTTTTCAGGATGTAAATGATACAAAATAAGGGTGCCTGCAATTATTCAAAATTTCAGCTAAGGCTTGAAATAATTTTAATGTACTCAGCACAGATGGAAAATTAGGGCTTGTTCCTGCTGCTTTTGAAGTTAATGGATATTTTGTGATTGACTTTTAATGAGAGTAGGATCCAAACTGTAGTTATTAAATTGTAAGCCCTGTGTTGCCTGGTGACAATCAGAAAACCTGCATTTGCCTAGCAGAGTAATTAATCTTGGTGAAAATGAAAAAGCACACCCCAAAACTCTCTGTGTAGAGTAAGATCAGCTCAGCACCCATGAGACTGAAAATGTCAATGCTCGTCACACAAAAATGATTACTCACCTTAATGATTTCAGTATCTCCAGAATCCAAAGAATGCATAAATAAGAGCATCTTACTCCAGTATTTCTAGTGTAAAAGAAACAGTAAAATGAAAGATTAAAGGCATCCTACAACAGCTGGCAGGAACATCAACCTGAATGAGAGAGGTGGTGACCTTCATGGCTGCTGTAAACCTTTTACCTTTTACTCTCCAGAGTGCAAGGCTCGTGAGTGATGCAGCTGTGAATTATGTAGAACTTCGTACAGTTCCTGTACAAAGTGCTGCTAGCCTTTACTATTTGTTTTGAATTTTTTTTTTTAAAAATTGTTTTGTCTCTATTTTACTAAGGAGAGTTCCCAGTTCCTCTGTTATGCACCCTGAAAGGAGTCATCCAAATGAGTACCAGAAGCATAAACATGTGGCATGTGTTGTTTTAATCCTTCATGTCTAGCTCTAGTTCAATGCAATAAATCACCCTAAATATTTTTTCTCCATTAGTGAATTAGTTCTTCAGCTGTTTGTAGCCTTGCAGCTGCCTCCTTACGTGTTATTAAATCAAACTACAAATATTTCACTCTTTTGAATTAAATTAGTCCTTTTGCTGTTCCCATGACTCATTTCTGTTGCTGAGGGAATTGCACATCTTGGATCCTGTTTGGAGCCAAGTGGTTCACCCTGGTGTAGCTATCTAATGTGTCTGGTTGGGTAAGAGAAGTGGCACAGCCATCATTTCAGTCTTTAAATGCCTCATAAATCCAGGAGGAACTACAACAAACACCTCTGCATCTCACTGTTCTGGTTTTGAGGTCTCTAGAGGCTTTTACACCTATTTGCTGGGATAACTCTGAGCCCAGAAAAATATGAATTATTTTGTGCAAAGGAATCTGGGCATGGTGTTGGGTTACTTTCATAGAAATGCTATTTTAAAAATAAAACAAACTTATTCTGTAATTTATAAATTATATATGCACATGATGAAAAGCTTGAGATATTTGCAGCACAGCTATTGAATGATTTTTTAAAATTTTGTTTTGTAGAATAGATCAGAACACAAGCATTTCACCAAAAGATGCAACTGATCAATTAAACAACTCAAATGAGGTAAGTGGAACCAAAAGTTGAAATATGATGTAATAGATTTTGAGTAGATATTTTGTTTTTTTATTAATTTTGAGGTCTTGGAATAATGTATTTGCTTAATAATTCTAGGTTAGCTTTTTAAAGGATCATTGTAGTCGTGTTTTTGGAGAAAAGCTTAAAAGTGTGGTATGAGACTACTAAAATAATTTAAAAGGTAGAAGCAAGAGGTTTTAAAATTTTTTAAGCCAATTTTACGTTGCTTTTTGTTTACACTCAGAAAATAATCAAACACTCAATATTGACTGAGTGAAGTGATATCTTTCAAGAACGTTTGCTTTTTTCCCCATATTACAGCTCAAAATGGTTCATCTGTTAAAATGTTTTCTTTAAAAATAAGGAGTTCTCAAGCTTGCTATATCCTGCATAAATAAACTATGAACAGTGCAATGGAGTCTAAAAGGTGCTCTGGTTGTAAGATGTAAGGAGGGGACAGCTGAAGAGGGCAAGCAAGGAAAGCCAAATAACACTAGTAACACTTGAAACAAGCTGCTTTCACAGGGATTATGCCAGGAGCAGAGTGTGAGTGAAGCACCAAAAGCTGTTTGTGTGATCCTGTTGAACAATGGATGAGCCTGGTGAGGTCCTCACAGACAGCAATATCCTGGGAGGGGCAGGGGGGTAAAGCCAAGCTTTGCAGTTCTGCGAGGTGGGAAACCCTACAGAGCATCTCCCCACACCTGGGGACCTGCACCCCAGCACAGGGTCCACTCACACTGCAAGGACAGTGGAGGACACGGGATTTGCACAGGGAGCAGTTGGGTTTTTGTGTAGGCACAACAGTGGGAGAAGAGAGCTGGGTGAAGAGAAGCCCATTCCTGAAAATCTGGAAAAGAAAGCTTTGTTTTCCATAATGAGCCAGAGAACATCGCTGTCTATTAATAGATGCCTGACTTTCATTAGACCAAGATGTGTCCTTTTAAAGGAATTCAGACCTAATCTTCTCCTTGCAGTGAATTGTTTCCTCTGCATTTTGTGTCACTGTTGTGCAGCTCACTGTGGAAAATCTTAATGCTGACAAGCAGGGAGCATTCAGTGACCAATAGGAGGGAGTACACTCAGCCTCTGTCAAACCACCTCAGGCCCTGGGAGAAATCATGAAGCTATTGTTTCTTCTGAGAAACCCCAAAGCAAATATTCACTGAAGCTTCCACTTAAAATCCTTGCAAAGGATTCCTTAAAGGCTAAGAAAAAAATATTGTAATAAATAGGTCAGTGTAAAAGATAAAAAACAATGATTAGATTGGAAATTAGACCAAATTGTTAATAACCAACGAGGAATGAGCAGGGGTTACAACCTGGTGCTTTCTTTTGTGAAATCTTAGGGGTTTTTTGTGTCTCAGCTCTATTGCTAACCTGTGCCATAAGAAAATAAATTCTCTTTCTGGAGTAGAGAAAATGGTGTCTCTCTTCACTGCTCATCCATGGCATTATGCAGACCCAGGGCATATCTTGTTCTATCTTATTGTTGCTTGTTTGTTCCCCATAAAGGAAGTCTTGAATTGAAAATGTCATATACCTCAAGGCACAAATATTGCCTTAATGGATACTGCAGAGATTTATTTATGTTCCCATAAAATGTGACTATCTTATTTTAACCTGAACTCTCAGATTAAAAAGCTGTTCCAGTGTGGCATATAAAAACATTTGTTTCCTTAGAGTGAAAAAACAGAACAGGTTGAAATTTGCTCAGTTTCTTTCCAATACAAAGCACTTCAAAGGCTATTAAATGCTGAAAGCTTGGATTAAGCTCCTTCTCTGCCCCAGCCGATTTAATAAATCCAGTAAATCCATCAATAGACTGGAAATAATAGAAGAGCTACCTTCCTGTCTGGGAGGCACAGGAGCAGGCCCAGGGGCAGGCTGCAGGCATCTCTCCATTCAGGAGCACCGTGTGTGGGTCAGGGTGATACCAGTTTATGCAGGAAGCACCAAGCCTGGGCTTTGCTCCTCATCCCTGCTGTCAGCCTCCTGACTGAGGCTGGCTGGAGCTGGGCACACCTGGCTCCTTTCTCTTACACTCACTTCTTAAATTTATCAAACCTTTGGATGTCCACAAGAATGAAACAGAGGATGCTGATAATAGTAATGCTTTATCAGGGAAAGGAATTCTTTCTAAGGGCAGGGGCTCTCCTTTGTCACACTGTCTCCTGTCAGGCTATGGCCTCCTGGACATGCTGACCAACACATGCCACAGTGCTGATCCTGCTGGGCATGGCCCCATGCCATGTCAGGGTACTGCCTCAGTGCCACAGCATTTTGGTGATGAACTGGGAGAATCTGTGCTTTCAGTGTCCTGCTCTCCAGAGGGATTTAACAGTGTGTGACATTCATCTCTAGATGTAAGAGATTATCTGTTATCTCCTAATTCCTTGCCCTAAGGCGTCCCCTCTTCATTTTCAATAATCACTGGTTGGAAGGAGTGATGGTCAGTGGGTCCAGGGTTAGTTGTTTGGAGAGAAGGTGTCTCTACTACAGGCTGAGCTTCCTCTGGGAGGAGCAGACAGTCCCTTTGGTACTGTGCTTTCTCTGGCAGACAAGGCTATGACACTTCAGAGACAGTGTTTTCTTAAAGTATTATCAAAAATAACAAATGGGTGAGAAGAACCACACTGTTTCTCTTCCTGTCTTTCTCCAGCTTCCTATAAATATCTTAATTTTACCATTATTTGTATTGATGTACAATCCTTTTTTTCTAGTGGAATTGGCTTAGCTCAAGATCTTTGAATTTTCAGTCATTTTAAGAGGACATAAGAAGAGATAAGAAACCTTTGTCCAAGACAATTATAATTTCTTCTTTTTCAGACTTTCAGGATACTCTTCTTAAGAGAAAATGACTATTTTTCCAAGGCAATTTATGGATCCATTTGAGATATTAATATGTCCTTTCATTTGCATTAGCATGGATCAGGAATTACTGCATCAGAAACGCTCATGCTAGACACCAGAGTGAAGCTGGAATGAGCACTCAATCTGAAGAATTTAAACTGACATCTTAGAGTGCTATTGCTTAAGTTACTTCAGTTATACTGGATTTCTATGTAGGGGCTTTCTCAAATTGATGATGGCCTAACTTTTCCCTCTGTGTGTTTCAGCTGTTTGCACAGCTTCTAGCATGTTTAGCACCTTCTTCGACCAGCCATGAGCAGAGGTGGCCCAGGTGGGCCCTGGGGACAGGTCTCTCTCTCTCATGGGAGAGTTGTGAGCAGCCCAGAGCAGATGTGCTGGCCTTCCTCCTTGGCCTTTGCTCTAAGTGTGTCTCCTGACACGTTTCCTGCAAATTTGTGGTGACTTTTCCTGGACAGTGCAGTGTGGCAGTGCCATAACCCTCTGCTGTGGTTGAGGAGTAAGATGGGGTTGGTGGTGCTCTCCAGATTCATCATCTCCCTGGTAACATCAAGGCAATCAAAGCTACTAAGTGTTTTTCTCAAATCCCTGTCAAGGGCACACTCATGAAAATAGGTAAGGTATTTCTATTATTATTATTATTATGATATGATGTCTTTTTTTAAGTGTTTTTTGGCAGTGGCTAGAGATTTGCCATCCACCCACCTTCCCCAGATGGGTGAAAAATATCATTTAGAGCAACTGAGTATAAACCAGCAGGTGAATTACAGCATAAGCATTGCTGAAGTACAATGTTTAACAATGTAGTCTGTGAGAATGCTTTTACACTGAACTTCCCATAAATATTAATGTGTCACAAGCAATAGTGATGCAAAGTGAATATATTTTCTTGAAATGGGATTTTTCTTGTCAAATGCTTGAAGTAACACTCCATGAAGGGTAAGTCCTTTTGTCAGACATTCATTTCCTTATTGGCACATCCTTATGGTTTGTCATCTGTGCTCTCTCTAATTTCCATCAGCTGTTCTCCTGGTAAGGTCCAGGCTGGCATCAGAGCCCTCCCTCGTTTGTAACTGCTATAGTCATATTTTGCTAGGTGACATTAATGACTGTAAAATTCAGACTGTCTGTGATAATTTATTTGGGTTTAGTTGGGATGAGAGACAATGGGAAATGAGGACTTCCCAAAACAGTGCCAAAGTATGATGCAAGTCAGCACCCTTTCCTTGAGAAGGAAATGCACTGCCACCTGAAAGCTTTTGGGGCTGAGAAGTTTTCCATAATTTTCCTGAATTCTAGGAAAGGAACAAAAGGATAAAGTCAGAAGGTCTTCCCCACTCTTCTCAGACAACCTAGTTTTGTTGGTTTTTCTTAACCTGATATTTTCTTCGGGTTTACAAAAGGGGTGCCTTAACACAAAAATAATCAAAAATGTATTAAACTATTCATGTAGGTGATATATTGCAACACAAAATAAATCAGGCCAATAAATCAATTAATTTTTCATTAAATTGACTCATTCCAATCAATAATTTGGTTTCAGGTATTTGACAGAGTGGGGGAAGCAGTTTTCAGGGTATAAATTTGAGGAATTTTTGTTTCTTTGCAACTCAGATTATTTTCTTCAGAAAATGCCTTTCATAAATATGTATCACTTGAGTGACTTACTGTTATACATACATTCTGTGTGAGCCAGCTGTGTCGTTATTAGGACTGCCTTGTGTGGTTTTGTTTTATGTTTTAAGCTCTATTTCCCTTGAGATGGGGGAGCTGAATGTGTGGGGTGTGGGGAGTGACTCATTTTGCCCAGTCAGATGGTGATTAGGGCTTTCACAGCATTTCCATCACAGCGAGATGCTTGTGTGCAGCTCAGTACTGCATGCAGCATTAAAAATTCAAGTCAGAGCTGGACCACGCATGGCACAGAGGCTGGAAGGGATGTGGCAGAAAACTGTCCCTGCCACTGGTTTGCCTGCAGCCAGTGACAATGAAGTGTTGATTTTACCTCTGCAGCGGATCACAAATGATCCCCTGCTGTGTAAAACTGGCAGCAACCGGCATAAAAGCTATGTCTACATAATGAAGTGTCTCTAAAACAGCCAATTAAAAAATCTCTCTCCCAAGAATCCCATGAGTGAGCATGTTCTCAGTAACTCTTTGTTCACTGCTGTGTACTGCACTCCCAAGCTGGAGAGGGAGATTTGATTTCTTATGAATGGTAAATGGGGAGGGACATAATGTCATCAGATCGTGATGTCAGCCCAATGAATGAAATACTTCCTTAATGTATTGCTTCAAGCCCAAGAAGAGGGACACCATCTCAGTTTGGCTTCCCGGAATAAATCGCCTTTTGCTGACAAAGTCATCTTTCCCACGTGCCATGAATAATCCATGTAAATTGGGACTTAAATACCCAGGAGTCAAGAAACTGGTGGAATAGTGCCCGTTTGTTCTCCCCACGTCCTCCCGGAGCAGAACACCCCTTTCCCTTTGCAGCGCTGCCGATGGGCTCCGGGAGTTGAAGAGCAATTGCCGATCCCTGTTGTTCTCTACCCAGACCAATGTTTTGCTTTTGTCTGCAGAATTCTTTGCTGAAGCTGCAAGCCCTGGAAACGGATCTGTGCTCTGCGTTTCTGCCAGCGCAGGAGGAGACTCCCCAGCTGCCGGCACCCAAGGACGCAGCCCCTTCTCCAGCCCAAAGCAGCGTGCAAGCTGATGGGGCCGGTTGTGGAGGTAAGCGAGCGTGCCATGATGTGTTCTCATTTGCAATTATAAAAAAGCCTTGTGACTTGCACTTTAAAATCAGGCTTGCAGCCCTCTGGGAAACAGTGCAGAGCTAATGCAAAGCACCATTTCCTCCTGCAAATGCTGTGTAATGTAAAAAGGGGTGACACCTGTCAAAAGAATGGAAATTAAGAGCTGTAACCCTCTGGTTTTCTGAGAGGCAATTTTCCTTTTCAGAGAGGTTTTAAGAATGCCAATTCTTTTACTTTTAGTTTTAATCTGTTACTTTCCCCAAGTAAATTTACTCTCTTTACTTCCTATGTCTGTATTGTGTGAGATCACCTGCCATATCATGTAATTCTATTTTTGTCATTCTTTTTGTCAGAGCAATATCACTTCATTTCTCCTATTATTGATTTTAATTTAATGCATCAGCAGAGAGATAGCGAAGGTGAGTTTTACAGCATGTGGATTTTAATCATTCATGATCCTGTATTATTACCCAGCTGGGCAAACTGTGGTGTGTTACATCTCCCTCTTCCCTCAATAGGGAAATAAATAGCCCTAAGGCTCAGCACTGTTTTTGTCAGTTCATGGCTTGTAGTCAGAGGGCTGGCAGACTCATGATGCTCAATAGAAGAGGAGTCACTGCTTGTGAAAAATAGGTCAAAAGCAGTATGACTAATACATCTCACAGATGAGTGACACGAATACACAAATACCAAAGTCGTGCACCACGTATGGTTCAAATTAAGGCAGGTAGGTCACTAATCCCTTTGCAATTGATGTTTCATATCAGAAAAAAAATCTGGGTACAGACGAACTTATTTTGGGAGCTGTTTGCTCAGCATTTTCAGCAAGAAATAACATTAAGTTATTTACAAAAACAAATCACAAATGATAGTGTTCTACTTTAAAAACTCCTAAGTTTGAGGTTGGCATTGAAAAAATCAAGGAACAATGTATGTAGAAGGCAAATTATTATAAAGATTAAGGAATCTAAAAATGCTAGATATCCTGGATTTTATTTTAAAAAGAGGATGCTCTAGTACAGCCCAGCAAATACCTTAATAGCTCTTGGATATGGGTATGGAGCCTGGACTTAGGCTAACCTTGTTGGGGGTCTGAAGCAGAGACAGGTCTCATTTGTTTGCTGCACAGAAAAAGACATTCTGCAGCTTACCCAAAACCTGCACTGACTCCCTTCCTTTATGGCAGGGTGGAGTTTTCCTCCTTTTCCAGTCCTTTGCTGCATTATTTTGCTCTGGCGGTTTCATAGTTCATTGTTACACTGGTTCCTGATAATTCCCCTTAATCATTTTTTGCTGTTTTGATTAGATTTTATTTTTATTGATGCTGGTAGTGACTGCTGCTTCCAATCCCCTCTCTACTCTCATTTCCACTCTGCAGCCACATGGGGAAATGTTGCATGATGTAGCATTTCTCTTGCACAGTTTCAGAGCATGCTCTGCCACTCCAGCAGCCCAAACTTGTGCTTTAGTTAAAGCTTATCTATTTAATGGGTTTTAATGTGCCCTCATTCCTGTTAACATCTGCTTTGTGGTTTGTGGCATTTTTAGTAACTTGCCATTTTGCACAGACAGGGCTGGTCCTAATTCTGTCTCTTAAATTACTGCTGAATTTACTGCATTGAGCTGTCACATGGGACTATTGGCTATTTGAGCTCCACCTTGGCTAGAAGTCCAGGGATTTATACCAGGCTGGGAAGAGAGTTTCTAGAGGATGTGCCATGTATGTTCCATCTTTAGTTATCAGCCTTTAAACATGATCCTTTCATTCACATCCCAGCCAACAAATTTTAGGAAAGTGTACATCATATGTAGGGAGAATGAAGATACAACAGTCTAGTAAGATGACAGAGTGCTTCAGGGTGCAAATTTTAAGGGGATGAACAGTAACTTATCTCTGAGAAAAGCCAGCAATTTACAGGTTACAGGTTTTGAATATGTGAAAGCTGAATTAGAGTTGCCAAAGTGAGACTAAAGAATTGTAAGGGATACCTAAGCTAGTTTTATAAAGTAGTAATTATAGACAAGTAGGGCATAATTTCTGTAACTTTTGGATATGAAATTATATCAAATATGTGCCTGCAGCAGTGAGCAGCTGAACCTAAGTACAGGAAGTTCTAAATTACTTTTAACTTAAAAATTCTGATAGAGCCACTCACAGATGCCTCTAGTGCTTAGGACTGAACACACTACATCTGAACATTATTTTTCTATACAAGAGATTTCTATGTATTATTGTTTTACTTTAAGAATACCACAGGCATAAATACAGGCTTGTACCATAGGATTTGTCATATGAAGACCACCTGCTGAACCTTGTTGCAGATTATCAGACATTAGAATTTGGCTTTAATTCCTGTGGTATTCTCCTGTCTGTGCTAAGCTGCAGGGAGTAGATGGGATGGAATAGATGCTGAGGGGCAACTCACTGGCTTGGGTAGGGGTGGCTTTAATTCCCAGTTTTGGTAAAAATAGAGGCTAAAATTAGACATGAAGACAAGTAGAAGTTTTGTCAATTCATGGGCAACTCTCAGGATAATATTTAGTGTCTTGTTTAGGATCTACACAGAACTGGAATCAGCATGATGGTCTTAAGTGTTAATTAAAAATGGGATTGTTTAGAAATTGTCATTACCCTAGATGTCCCACTATTTTAGTAGTGGTGCTACTGAAATGAATCAGTCTGAATTATTTGCTAACTAACTCTGACCATTCAGTAGTAATTTAAAGCACTCTAATAGAGTTGAAACTGAACCCTTTTTTGGGCCATAGCAAAGTTGCACCAGTGTTCAAGCCTTGCAGACCTTGCTGTCAGAAGACCAAGGAAATGAAAGTGCCCTGGCCTTTGGGAAACATTCCCAAATTATAAATCATACAGGTTGTCTCCCTTTATTTATTTATTCCTTACATGAAAAACTGTGCAACTCTTTTTAGTCAACCTATTTCAGAGTGAAATATTTATGTGTTTCTTGATGCTCAGAGCTGGTGAAATTAAAGCAAGGAAAGCCAGGTTCTTATCACTGACAGTACTGTTCTTCAGAAAAAAAAAAACCAAAAACCCAGCAACCACAACAGATCAAAACCCAACCAAAGGTATTAATTTTTAGAAATCTTAGAGGGTTAGGAAAGAGTACTTTCCAAAAAGAGAGAACACTGGTTTGCAGAACACCAATCATTCCAGCCATTGCCAGTGTCCATGATTTCCCAGGAACTGTCAGTGCTCCACCCCTGCTTCTCCCAGGTTCCTTCCTGGGGCCTCTCTGTGGGAGGATCTGAATCTCATACAAGGTTTAGGAGATTTGGGGGTTGCTTTAGTTTATCTTGGAGAGCTGAATTTGACCTACAGAGTATGAAGTACTTAGAGGAAGGTTGCAAGGTTAGAATTAATAATCAACTACATTGTCTCACTGTGAAAAAGCTTAACATAATTATAATTGATATGCTGGTAAGAGCTGATGAGCTTATAAATACAAGAGTCATGTGTAACTTTTGCTTGACAGATTAAACTGTGATTATACAACACACAATAGGATTTTTTGTTGTCTCTAAAGCAAAAGCAGTTGGATAGTGCCCAATAAAATTATATTTAAGCCAGTGTAACTGCTATTTTTTAGAGAAATACGGGGTTTTTTTGAAGGGTGCTATTCAGAGCTGGTTTTTCACCATTGTTACAGTGCAGCAATAAGGATTTGCAGTTTTAGTATTTGTTGGGAAGAGGTCAAATAAAATGTACTACAAATGTTCCATTCAAATCCTGAAAAAAATACTCACTCAGCATGGGAATGTGATGTCCCATCTGCAAAGCAAAAAATCAAAAATGAAGGTAAAAGGACTTACCTAAACCTGCTAGTTCTTCTGTGAGTAAACCCATGTATAGTTGTTTATCTGTGCAGTTTTAGACTTCCATTGAATAAAAAGATTGTGTGAAATGTATTAGAATGCATGACATATGGCAAATATAATTTTGGTTAGAATTGGCACACATGCTACCTGGAAATGCAAAATAATAAATATGAATTAAAAGGCTGTATAAATGAATGGGATTAGTAAAAAAAAAAAAAAAGAAAATAATGTAGCTGGTTTAAAATATATAATGTACTGTGGAAACTGATGTTGGGGAACCTGAGTCAGAGCACAAACCTTCTTTAGCAAAGCAAGAGAGAAAAATTTTGGGCAAGAACTTTTATGAGATTGTGGAGTTACTCCCTAGAAAGTATTAACTGCATTAAAACCAATCATCTGATAGCAAAAATATTGATTAGGTTAGATCATCCTCATCCACTTCAACTACTGAGGCTGAGGAAGAAGATTCAATGAATACTCCCTTCAGTGTACTCAGGTAGAGCACAGTGAGGATGAACCTCTGATGCTCCCTTGGTAGGCCCTGTTATGTGCCATTATTTTTTATGCTACCCATAAACAGTGTGATGAGGTTCATCAATTCCTACTTTTTCTATCTTGACCATCACTATAAAACAAATTTTACCTTTTAAGACACCTGTGGTGAGGTTTGCATTTACAGTCCAGGACATTGTTAACACAGTACCACAAACATGACTCCACCAAGGAGCAGCAACTGCCCATGACCTTGAGTAAATAAATTAAATGTTCTTGGTGGTGGTTGCTATTTTCATATCTTACATTCTTTGAGCCAAGGATATGTTACTGAACAAAATCCTGAAGGATGCTGCAAGCAGTCCTGGAGGTTCTTAGCACCAAGACATATTATATTTTTGACCTTCCTTTCTCTTCACCGATGGAATTAAATGATAAATCACAAAATTAAACTTATTGTGGACATTCATCATCTTCTTTAGGATTGTGGCTTTCAAAAGCAAAGAAATCTATGAAAATACAAGTAATGCTTCTATTCTGGGAACATCTCCATCTTTACTTCATAGTTTATAAATACAGTCATCCACCTCCTCCTGTTGAACTCAAAAAGGATTAATGTGAAGCCAGGGACAGTACTTCTATTTTCTCATCCTCAGTGCTGTGTCCACCCTGCATGTGACACTTTGCTGATCTGTTTGCTGCTCACTTTGAATACTTATGCTTGGAATACTTCTGTAAGGACAAATTTTTGTTGACCTAGGTAGCTCAACCCCATGTGAGTGATCCTCAGTCCACACTGATTTATACTTTCTTTCTAGAGCCTGTGCCAGCCCACAGGGACTGGCAGAGTGACATGGAGAGCAGCCCACAGGAGCATCACTCCCTAGGGACCAGCCGACTGCTGTATCATATCACAGATGGAGACAATCCTCTCTTGTCACCACGCTGCTCTATCTTTAGCCAGAGCCAGAGATTTAATCTAGACACAGAGTCTGCCCCTTCTCCACCAAGTGCTCAACCTTTCATGATGTAAGAAAATCTATTTTAATTCTTATGTATTTTTAAGCCTTTTTCTGCAGTTCACAGCCTTTGACTCTTCATGGGTTGCTATGTCATAAAAAGCAAATTTTTGTACTGTGGCATATTTTGACATGGATAATTTGCAACACCAGAAATAGCAAGTAGTGTTTCCTCAGTCATAACAGTGTACAATATTTTTGAAGTCTTTGTTAATTATAGTTAGCAAGGACAGTTTTAAATGTTAGTCATTAGAATGATGAGTGAACACAAGATAGAGAGGGCTGCCTAGATATAATACTAAAACTTCAGCTGTAATTGAACTATAGCTTGAGTTATTGATGAGGGGTGACAGTGTCTTAAAGCATACAAACAGTCCATGTATGTGATTTCCAGAAACCAAGCTGTGAGTTTTGGAGAGAAATCAAGCTTTCTTAAAAGTTTATATACAGAGCTTTACTTCAGCTGTATATGGATCCAATCAGCTCTATTGATTTGCAACTGTAAATAATCAGAAACTAAACTGTCTTCAAAATGATAATGTTTATTTCCAGTAATGAAAAACTCCCTGAGCTTAGTTTTACAAATCACTGTCACTACAGTCTCCTGTTATACTTGGAAGATTTGTGAATAAAGGTGTGGGTGTTAAATGTAAATATTGGATCAGGCTCTTGCCTACTGGATTAATTTTTAAAAAATATATTCAGAAATCCCACAATTTAAAAAAAAAAAAAGAAAGACTGAAAGACAGATGGTGAACCCATTAGAATACCCTAGGGGTACCTTCAAGCAAAAGCAGTTATTTTATGCTTACTTTGTAAAACTAAGCTGTCTCTAGCCAGTGAAAGAATAGAATAGCCATGAATTCTGAAATGCTAAGCATTAAGTGTGCCTGAAAACAAGGCATGGTCCATTGTAGCCAGCTCTTAGATCCCACAGCTCTGCTTTTGGCTTTTGCAGGCCAAGAAGTTCTTCCAGGTGTAGCTGTGAAGATTGCAAAGAACCACAGACAGTAACACAACTTACCAAGCACCTTCAGAGCCTCAAGAGAAAAATTAGGAAGTATGAAGAAAAGTTTGAGCAAGAAAAAAAATACCTGGTAAGACAATAATTGAAAAGGTAAATACTCCAAAAGGGAGGCAAGGATCCCAGTGTATTTAAACTTATTTGAAACAATGTGAGATAGGGTCTTTCTGGTAAAATAAAACAGGAAAACTTCAATGAATATCTTTTCAGCATCTTTCAATGTATGCAGTAGTTCTGTGACTCTAAATTTTCTTTGGACTACCTTTGTTGCAAAATATCCATCTTTGAGAAGTGTGACTCAGTGAAACATGGTTGACAGGCCTGTGAAACAAAATGGTGCAAAAGGGGAAAAGCTACTTATTCACTTTGTAGGAGTAATTTGCCTGGTACCTTGTTCTGCTGTGCAGATTTCTTAATTCAGAAAGAGTCCTATAAACCACCAAAGCCTGGGGCTCAGTGGAGGCTGATGGCAAAAATCAGAGAAATAAAAGTTGTGGCGGTTGTTTGAGGTCAGTGGTGAGTCCTGTGCTGGAATTGTGCAGTATGTGAATATCAAAACATGCCTGATGCTAAGGAGGTGTACAACATGAAACAGGGAAGTTTGTAACACTTTCTGACTATTAAAATTAAACAAATGATATATTACCTTTTAATCCTTTGAATGGCCAAAAACTTTGTTTGGCTCTATGGTCATTTTATGCTCCTGGGAGCACAATTTCATACCCAAACAACCCTCATGCTATGGCCAGAAAAGAAATTATTTCAGAAGCTTAATTTTGCAAAACTGTTTTGCAATTTTAAATATTTGAGTTCTGAATATTCAGTGTAAATTCATTTTAATTTGCAGGCATTTTCTAAATGCAAAATAACTCCTGATCTACAATGTCTTTGCTGTTTGTTTCTTTTGAAATCACTCTTGCACAGGATTTTTCGTTTGATTAATTAAGCAGGTCAGTTGAAATTTTGAAAATGCCGTTTCCCAAGAGAATCTCTGTCTTAAAGCAAGAGCTTATTCCTGCAAGGGAA
This sequence comes from Oenanthe melanoleuca, assembly GCF_029582105.1. Lineage (NCBI taxonomy): Eukaryota > Metazoa > Chordata > Aves > Passeriformes > Muscicapidae > Oenanthe > Oenanthe melanoleuca. The sequence goes on from NC_079340.1 coordinate 7,104,167, forward strand.
AGAGAGCTTCAGTTACAGTCCTGGAAATCACTTAGGAACTTGACTAAAATTAGGTATTTGATCAATCCTTTTGAAGTCACCAAGGTTATTTATCCAATTAGTCAGAGACCGAAACGTTTGTTTCTGTGATTTTTTTGGGATCAGAGACATAACACTCAGATCCTTGTGGCACTGTGTCACAATGGGGAGAGATAAGCCATGACAAATTGATGCCATGATCAAGCCAGACGCTCTGCATGACGCTGATAGAGTGCAGCTGGAACTATGGACATTTTGTAGCACACTGGGGGCGAGGAGGGTTTTATCTGTTTGATCCTTTAACTGTCAGTTCCTTCTCTTTCTTTGCATTCTTTACATTTTCCTTTGCATTCAGCCTTCTCATGGTGACAAGACTTCCAATCCTGAAGTTCTGAAGTGGATGAATGCTCTGGCCAAAGGTCGGAAGCAGCTCAAAGGTACATAATAGCCTGTTGTGCTCCTTTGCTACTGAAGCTTTTGCAAGTGGGAGTGTACCTGGAACATTTTAAAGTCAGTTTTCTCACCTCACTGCTTTGCTTATTTTTCACAGTGAGTGGCAATAAGCCTCCCAATGGCAAGAAAGATATCATGTGATATGACTTGCCTTGATTCCTGAGAGCAGGGCTTAAAGTGAGCCAGTTCAACCTTCATACCAAGCTAGAAAAGAGAAGGGGAAAAAGCCATAGTCTCTCCTCATGGCTATAAGCATTCATGGAAAAGGGGATGCTATTCTGAACACTTTTATGAGTGTCTAAACCACAGATGTTAGAAGTTTCCTTGTAATAGCACAAATGTAGATGCAAATGCTTCTTTAGGACTGAGGATATATGTTTCTAAACATTTTATTTATTTTGATTATAAAAACAGATCTTTCCTTGACAATAAATTTGGCATTGAGGGTCAGGTTTTGCCCTTGTCTGTCTGAATATCACTCCATTAACATCTGTGGGTGTATCAGGTGCTTTCCCTTGGGGAGTCTGTAGCCAAGACTGATTGATTTTTTTTTTTAAGGCTATTTAAAATTTATCTAAATAGTTGTTTTTTTTTTTTTTTTTCCTGCTATAAATTGACTCTCACTACTAAATAAATTGTAGTATTATCTTTCATCTCTGTTCTGGATGTAGTTAATAATGTAGATATAAAGAGTGTGATTGTGGTAAATGAAGAATTAGAAACTCATCTTTCAGTAAATTTGTTCGAAAGTTCTCCCTTGAGTACTATCCTATATGATTACCAGATGATGATGATGATGATGATTGCTATTATTTGCCCTTAAACTCTGTGTTGCAAATCCAGGAAGGGCAAATGAGAAGAAATGGCCAGTCTACACAGTTACTTTTCTGAAAATTATATCTCTGACTCAACCATTGCTTCTCCTATCCAGAGGTTCTAGGTTTCATTGATCAGCCTCACCTTCACACCCTAAATGCCTCAGTCCTGTGACAACCCTTGATTTTTATTATCCTGAATAATGCCACTGCTTTTAAGTGAAGCCAGATTCATGAGGTTCATGTGCCAAGTACAATTGAAGTGGAAAACACTCAAATGCTTGTAGATCCTTCTTCAAGTTAGCAAGGCTTGTCTATCCTTTCTAGCTCTATAGGTTTACTAAAAATTTCTGGTTTTCCCCACAAACTGACTATATCCTCAGACTGTCACAGCAAAAAAATAATGCTACTGTTTCTGCACGGATTTCAACAAATTTAACAGTTGGAGACATCAGTCTCCTGCCTTGACCAAGGTCCTTCACCAGACAAGCGTATGCTTGGAACAAAATCTGGTTTCATGAAAGCTAATTCAGATTTTTAATTCAATTTTCTTGTTGCTCTGTGCAGATCCCTGGAGCTTCAGGGGCTTTGGCTTGGTGTCAAGTTAATACAGTCACAGGCTTTATCACATCCAGGCAGGCTGCTGACTGGGAAGCTTCTGTCTTCTGCTGGGGTGCTCAGGTGCTCTTCTGCAGAGGGAAGTAATTTAAGAAACTGTCTGCTTCTCCTTGCTAGGACCACTTGAGCAGCCAGACTGGCACGGCAGGGTGGCCTCTGGAAGGGAGAGGGACAGTTTAAATTGCTCTAAGAAAGCAAAAGATGTTACACATTAAAGTGAAGCAGAATTACTTTCCTACGTTCCTGTGGTATAGTAATTGCATGCAAGAAATAGGAAAGTTTTGGGTTGTTTTATCCTAGTAGTGTCAGAGGAAATTGCTTGGCAAATACTTCTAATCTATTTACTTGCCATGAAATTTGCCTTTCAGAGCTGAAACTCAGAATGTCAGAAGAGCAAAACTGTACCTCCACAGCACCCCAAAGAAATGAGCACCGTGAAGGCAGTGGGACCTCTAAAGAGGCTGGCACACAGGAGGCCACCAGCATGGAACCAGCTCTCTCAGTGGAAGAAACCATGGATAGCGTGTTGAGACGACTAAAGGAGAAAAGACAACACTTCAACCTTCCTGAGACTATTAAGGTACTTAAGAAGCATGGCTGTTCCCTCAGAACTCTCTCACCTGAGGCAGATATCGGTGTGTGGCTGGCTCAGGTGTGCCAGGGTGTGTGCATCCTCTGTCTGCTGGCACTGCAGAGCATTTTCTCTCTAGTGTGGTGGGAGCTCTAGTGCAGTTTCTGGAAGTGACTCTTCTGATTGGAATTGCTCGGTGCAGAGGTGCACAAGGCTTTTTCAAGCAGTGCTAAGCATTTTTTGCTCAGAGGTGCACATGTGAAACTTTGCCAGGCACTGCTGGAACCTGCTGACTTGAGGCTATGTGCCCAGAACTGCATATCCTGGTGTACTGAAGAGAGTGGCAGCACAAGCACCTTGAAACTGTGTAACTGAAAACATTCCTGAAGGTATTTTGAGGGTAAAGATCCCCTCTCAGCTGAGAAATGCTGAAAGCCTCTGCAGAGTCAGTAGCATGCACTGAGGTGACAGGGACAGCACAACCATCCAGACTGCTTTGCTCTCCTGACCTTGTACTTTTGTGCTGATCCTGCCTGTTTTCTTCCATGCTCTCAATTGCTCTTCTGAATGCAGGAACAATGTTCCGTGGAACACGATTGCTTGGCTGGGAAATCAGTTTTTGTTTTAAAACTAGTACATATATTAAAATTTTGCTCTGCCTTCACATTCCTAGCACAAAATAGGATTCTCTAAAATGATATGTACTACTCAAACCCCCCCTTTTCTGGGGGGCTGTTTTTGCTGTCAGAGGATATTGCTGTCCTGATGCTATTACAGCCAGGCAAGACAATAAATTCTGCCCTCAAAGGCACCTAAAAATCTAAATTTTGACAGTAACATTTAGACTTTGGCTGGTGAATGAAAAGGGGGAAGGGGTGAGAGGGTGAAGAACTGAATGTGAAACTCTGTGAGAACTAAGAAATTATTCTGGGTGGATTTCAGTAGCACAGAGTAGCACAGAGCACTAATTAGTTTTTAATTTTTGTTTTGTTTCTATTCTTGGTCCTTAAACAACTAGTTGCTATAAAAAAACCAGGACTGTGCATAACAATGCCATGTTTCTCAGATCCTGGGTGCTGCATACATGACTGATTTTTTAATTGTTTCTTTTTATATGCTACTTTTTAATAAAGAAAAATGGAATGGAAAAAGTGTTTCATAACCAGAAAACAAAAAAAGGCAACAAAACCATGCTATTTCGTACATAGCTCTAAAATCCTAACAGTGCAGACTGTAGGATAATATTTTCAGTCATTAACATTTTTATTAATGAAGTGAGATCAGATGCCATCAAAACAGATATCTGTGAAGAAATCCAGTCCAATAAACTTTTGTATAAAAGTAAGTTGGCTGTGGATATCTGTCCCACTCATTTTTCTATTTCTTTTGGACTTCTAATTTTCCAAGAGAACCTTCTAAATTTAGGAAATGGCAGTGCGGGCTTGAAATATTCTCAAAACCAAGGAAGTTAAATGTTTGCACATGCCAATATTTTCAATTTTTTTTAAACTTATTAATTTTCCTTTTGTTTTCTTGCAGAGATGACTTGTGTTTTAAAAACTCTCTCTTAGCAAAGGTGCTTGGTAATAGTTATCAAAACTGATGGGGAACATAGGCTTGAGCAGGAATAACATGAAATCAAATTGATCTATTTCAAAATGATATCTTTTAGTAGCTCCCTAAGCATAACATTAAAAAAGATTGGATTTTGATTATGAGTCATCCTGGACTTTTGGGGGAGAATGGGGTGGCACTGATAATGTGAAATGAACCAAGGATGTCTGTGGTGACAACAAAGATCAAAGGCTTCATTTCAGCTACAAACAACTTCGATGTTACTGCAGATATATTTTATATGCAACAATTTGTTTTCTATATAACATTTAGATCCTTCACTAGGATCTGACCTAGATTAATAGTAAACTAAATAGCAGCTAAATGTTTCCCTTTTTTTGGTATTTTGGCCAAAGATAGCGTTTCCATGAAAGCCTGCCAAGCTCTCCTCTGAAGTTCGATGTGGAATACCTCTAAAGCACTGCTGAAAAACAAATGAGAGCATGTGTGTCCTTAGAAAGGTGCAGACTAAAATCCCAGTATGTCTAAAGAACACAGACCACAAGATCTGAATAGAAAACTGTAGAATGTGGCTTCCAGAGCGAAACACCCCTCCTGCCAAAAGGCCTGTGAGTAAAGGTATTGAATGAGAAGGCATAGAGAAAATTGGGGTTGGCCTGTGAATGGCTCACTACCCCACAAAGGGGTGGCCACCTGCTATTGTTTGTGTCACTAATTCCTTGTGTGAGGAGATGGTAATTTATGTAATAGCTCACCTTGGGTTTAGGTAAAAGGCTTTAGGAAAAAATAAAGATTAACAGCATGAATATAGGAGTTCAAGAGATAAAAGGCAAATAAACACACTTTGAACAATATTACTTAAAAAGCTTCACCAAATCCCCCCAAAACCAAATCCTAGAGCCAACTCCCAATTTGGAATCCAGTCAGAGTGTTGGGTGGCTGGGGCTGTGACTGCTGCCTCTGTCCCCAGGGGAGCAGCAGCTCTGTGGTGCTCAGCTCTGGCTCACCAGCCTTTGCCAGCGAGGCAAGGCCAGAGCTGGCCTGACGGGAGCTGGCACTGCTCTATGGCACTGCCATGTAACTTATTGCCTTTCTTGATACTTTTTATTTCTAATTTTGTATTAAATGCTGCTTTGTAATGAGCCACCGCACATTCCCAAGTAGCAGACTAAGGCCATGGGAACCTGACTCTGTCCCTGCATGGAAACAAAGCACTGCCTTTGAAAGGATCTGGGCAGGTCCAGGCCCAGCCCTCACTGGACTGTCTGTCCTTCTGTCCCCAGAGTTTGTGTTTTCTGTCTGGAAAAATGACAGCAAACTTGAAGGCATAAGCTTGCAGGGAACAGAACAGGCTAGTAAGGAAGATAATGGTATACAACATTTTGGGTGCCTCTGTTCCAAGTTATGAAAAACAAATTACTACCATATCTTTATGTGAAGTCCCCTGATGGAGGAGATACAACTGGCACTGAAGAAGGCTTTCAGTATCAGCACTTTATTGTTCTTTAGCACAACCTTTCATACAATTCATCTTACATGCATTCCACCTTGTGCCCTTTCTATCCTTCTATGATTGGTCACTACACCTCAGCATTCCATATTTCTTTCCCTTCAATCCTCTCCACCTTTCCTATACAGTTGTAGCTCATTAGGGATGAGGCTTGGCTGCAGCCCCATTCCCAATCACCATAAACTGTGTGCCTACAGCCCAGTTTTTCTTTCTTTATATGTCACAAATAAGTTTTGCCCTCTGTTTGAATGTTTGCAGCCTGTCCCCCAAGGCTTTTCTTGGACTGGTTCCCTTTATGTATCTGTCTTCTCATCATTGACCCACTTCAGTTCATATTCTCCCTGGCTATGAAGTAGTGTTTCTATTTAATTAGCATTGAATCTCTCACTGCTGTGTGTAGCCTACAGTCCTAAGATGTCTCAGGCAATTCTGTAGTATTTGTGACTCCAGCTGCCTTCTCTGATTTTGAAATTATCAGCTATTTTGAACTTAGCTGAATACCAACATTGTCTTGAGATTGCTAATAAAATGAGCTAATGAAATAGGCTTAAATGCTAAACCTGCTTGAGATTGTTTCTCTTGTGTAAAATCAATATTAATTATCACCCCATTTCTTCCTAAACACTCAGCTGCTCCAGGCTTATTAGCTTTTAAAAGAATTAACCTTGTATTAATTGTGGAACTAGCAATAAATAAACAAATTAACTGATTTATAATCCTCCTGCACTTCAGTTAGCAGCTCATCTCTTAACATGAATGACAGATGATTTTAGAGTGATTAACTTATGCAGACCTTTTAGGAAAATGTGATTAGCAGTTCTGATTAATGTCTCTGCACTGTTTTTGCATTTGAGCATCAAAAAAAAAAAAAGGATTTGCTCCTGTTGAAGTTAATAGCAAAGTGCTCTGATATTAGAAGAGTGTTGCTTCTTCAGGGTTGATATATTTTTAAAAGTAGGGTCTAATTAGTAAAAGTATTTCTCCAAGTTGTCACTAAAAGCCCCCTTGTCATCAGCTTTCTGCAGAAAGGCCCCCTTTGTGTGTGTGCCCTCAACTCCATGGTTCTTCACATTACTTCATATCCCCCACACCTCTGAACACTCAGCCCTGGCTCAAGCAGCTCTGTTGTGATCTGGCAGACTTCACACACTTCATGTGTGCCCAGGTGAAAATATGCAACTGTCAAGAGCAGGTCTTGTTGGGGAAAGGGAGGTGACAAATATCTGTTACACTGTGTGCTCCCCAAAGCAGATGCCTGCACAAATACTGATTATTCACCAACACTAAAAAATCAACGTTCTTTTGGTACCAGTGATCCATACTGAAATTTTTGAACAGAAATAAGCTGTTTACCATGACAGGTTGGGTTTGCATTGCTAAGTCTTTCTGTTCTACATTCCTTACCAACCAAGGCAAATCTATTTCTCTTTCTTGATGAATAAATAAAAAGTTGAGGAATGCCATCTATGCGTTTTTTTTTTTTTTTAAACTTTCTTTTTTGTCTAGAATGGTGGTTGTTCTCACTTTTTACAACTCAACATACTTAATATATAAGTAGTGTAATTTTTGACACTTTTCTTGCTATGTTAATGCCAAGTCCCCATTGACCTCAGCACAGATAGAAATAGAGTTAATTATTAATGTTTATCAGGGAAGAAGAGATTATTAAACAGATATATATCTGTACCGCTGTCATGAAATCCTGACTCATAACCTTATAAATAACTTTTTAAAATAGGACAAAAAAGCAAATGGAAAATATCAATCTTCAGAAATATCTACTATATTTTGAGAGTATTCATGGACAACCTGTAAGTATGCCATAGAAAGATAGATGAATTAAAAATTATCTAACTTCTCTAGCCAATATTTTTGGTATATTAAATATAATTAGATAAATTTACATTTACACAATTAACATAATTTTAGTTATTTAGTAATTTTCAGGTATAAATGTTATTGCCTAATACTGATGAATTTGGTCTATATGTTAGAAATTAAAGTAAAATAAAAAGTGGCTCTGTATCTCTCCATGATTGGAAAATGCAAGATTTGAGGATTAAATTGGAAGATTACACATTCACTGCAGATTTGGCTCTGCTATAATTTATGATTAGAATGCTTATCAGCTGAGGAAGGTTTTATATAGGGCACCATCTGAAATACGATCTACAAAATTACATGACCTGTTGTATGTGTTTGCCTTTACTACACAGCAGGACTTAAACTATTATGTAAAATCCATTCAAGGGATTTCATTGATGAATGTAGGTGCAAACAAAAAAATGCCAAAATTGATGAGATGATGATTTGAAAATTTGTCTATACAGCTGAGGAATTTATTTTTGATATCACTATCTGTATTATTGTGAATGTCTTTTTCTGGCTAGTAGTAGTTGTGGTAGGGGGAAAAGGGAACTGGCACCACTGTTTGTCCAAAAATATGCCAGCTGTTAAAATTATGATCTGATTCTGACCTAATTTTTCTTCATCTTCTTTGGGCCTGGAATGAGAGCTGAGGGAAGGAGTGAGTATGCAAGGATATGAAGAAATTATATTTCCTAAGAAGGAAAACAAGAGAGAAATTAGTGCAATGTAGCTGTAAAAGATACATGATTCAGAGATAGAAAAGAGAATAATGGCACATTTTTAGCATAGGGTTGAGAGAGGGTGTTTCTTCTCAGGGCTGAAGCAGCTCTGTAACAGCAGCCTTGAAACACAGTGGAGTGTTCTGGAGCTGACATTTGCCCTGCTGCTCTCTGGTATGGCTCAGCACCATCTTTATCCAGACTTACCTGACAAGGTCAGACAGAGACTGACCAGGTTTAAAGCAAAAACATTTTCTCTTCTGGCTTGTTTGGCATCCCTTGGAGCTCTTATGTGTTGCAGTCAAACGGAACAAGACGCCTGGGGAAGAGAAGTGGCGGGGCTGGGATAAGCAAGCCCTGACATTCCACAGTGAAGGGTGGCTCTAGAAGTGGTCCCTAAGCACTCCATCAGGCAGACGTGTGCAGTGTCAGCAGCCTGTGTTTGTCTACCATCCCCCTTGCTCCTGCTGACCAGGCATTTGTTTGTCTGAGCAGCTCGGGGCTATGGTTTGTGCCATCAGCCAGTCTGTGTCTTTTCAGACCAGCCATGCATGTGTTCACTCATCTGAGCAGGTGCACCTGGGCATTTCTGCAGTGCCAAAAATCAGTGAAAATGCACCCAATGAGTGCTCATAGGTGTGGGAGCTGATGAGCAGAGGCTGATGGTGGACTAGGGAGCAAATGACCCTATTTGGACAATTTATCAGTGAGGAAAAGGTTACTGTGGGGGTGTGGTGGTGTGGCGTGGGTGGTTGGTTGGCTGGGGAGGGGCTTGTCTTGTTTTTGGGGTTTTTTTCCTTGTGGAATTTGTTTTGTTTTGTTTTGTTTTGTTTTTTTCCCTTAGTGCAGTAAGTCAATCTTGTGCACAGCTACTTTCCGTAAGGTGTATTTTTGTATTTGTGAACATTTGTGGCTGGATCAGGCCTTTAACACCTGATTTAAAAACATATTCTCTTTCAAATCAATGCTCCAAGTGAAAGACCTAGAACAAAGCAAATGAACAGACAGTAAATCCCCATTGTGGAAGGCAGCTCTGGTGAGGAATGCACGCAGCAACCCTGCACAGTGCCAGCTCCATGTGCAGGATGCAGAGCCGTGTTCTTGGTGCTCTCCATCCCACTGGGCTGATGAGTGGCTTGTCCCAGGCAGGCTCTGGCATTTCTGCTGCTGCCATCACAGCTAAGGAGGTGAACTGGCAATACAAGGCACAGCAGCAGCACATCTAAACTCCTACTGCTCTAGCAGCAGCCTCAGAGAGAGAATAATTTACCCTCTGCTTGGGCAGTGTGGCTCAAGAAAGTGAGGAAACCATACTGGGTTCTCTATTAGAAAATTGATTGTCACTTTCCTTTTTAGAAATTGCATCAATTAAATTACAGCTCCCATGGAGTATCTATTGAAGCAAAATACACATTTGCTCATACTCTTCTAAAACCTTTCTCATCTTTATAGGAGAAAATGAGAATCTTTTAAATTTACTTTTTATTTTTAAACTTTTGAAGGCTATGTTTTGTTATTATTTCTCTTTAGGTAACTAAGCAAGAAAAGAGCCTCATGAAACCTCTTTATGATAGATACAGAATTATCAAGAAACTTCTGGCCACTCCGTCTTTGATCACAACAATTGTAAGTTGGAAAGAATTCATCCATTGTCAAGGAAACATACAAAATGCTGTGTTTGATTTGTATCTGTATGTCCATTTAGCAATAATAGAGCTACTGATACCTAAAAAACCTGCTCATTGGTTCATACAAGGTGTTGATACTTCAAATAGAGCAAATGCTCTGTAAAATTCAATTTCTATGATGGCAGAGGTTCCAATGTACAGCAAGAGTTTCTGAGGCAAGAACTTTAGTGGGCTGGGTAGGACACAGAAGGCTGGCATTAGTTTTCCAATGTAGCAAACATCTGCAACACAGAAGGAAACATCTCTCTTCCCATGAAGGACTTTGCTGTCAGTATATCTAACTTCTGTATCCCATTAACAATGTTTTTATCAATCATGCAGCACATGTATGCAATTTGTAGTACTTTAATAATATCTTAGTGCAATGGAACAGTACTGGTCTCATAGTGAGTGAAGGCAGTGGAATCTGGCTACCTGGAAGTTAATTAGCACATCTACTAAAAATACTAATCTAATAGTAATTGAGACTAGGTCAATTTTAAAAATTATTATTGCCTTGTTGATGGCAGTGTAAATTTACACATCTTTGAAAAATCGCAGTGCAAAGCTTTGCACACTGGCACATAGGTATTTCACTGAAAAATTTCACTGAAATTTCCCCTAAGTGTTACTTGTTAGGAGCTTTTCCCTATGGAGGTCTTATGTTTAAGCCTTAGTTTCAATACCTCAGCTCTTTTCTGAGGATGGAGGAATGCGAGCAAGACACCAATATCAGTCTATTTCAGTAGTTAACATTAGTAGCTATAAAACAGTGGAATCTCTCCTCCAACTCTTTTTACAGTCAAAACATCTGTGTATAATATACACACAGGAGATGTGTATGTAAGAGTAGTACAAGTTCCAGCCAGGCTGCACTGCTTACATAAATACAGAACGTTACTTAAATCTTTGCTGTATGTAAGGGCTTTTGAGCAGACAGAAATAAATTGCTGGCTGGAGATACTTTGGAGCAGGGCCAGCTTCTGTCCTTTTTACTTCTGGTAGGCAATACACAGTAACCCAGAGACCCCAGAAGTTCTTTCATGAACAGCCTCAGGTAGACCTGGTAAACCTTTCAGTATGTGTAATGTTTCAATGAATACATCCAGGAAGTCAGATCCTAATTCTTTATGTTGTCAGCCTATTACTGTAAATACTGTAATTTAAACAGTTAATTTGATAATGTTTTGCATTTCCTAAGCAGGAGGAGGAAGACTCAGATGAAGACCATTCTCAAAGCAGCCATGATTTATCATCTGGTCCAATGTCTTGCTTCCCTGTGGAGGAGCATCTGTGTTACTCGCAGGAGGAGAGTGAGCCTGCACGTATTTCACCTCTGGATGAAAAGAAAGTTTATAGGCAAACAGCCTTGTCTATGTCCAATTTACATGAGGCAACAATGTAAGTTCTCTCTTCCCCCTCCCCCCACCAATGTTTTAAAACATTTCTTTTAGACTTTGTAAGTTAAATACGAGGCTGTAAGAGAAATATGAGCTATACCTGTTGCATAAATATATTCTGTACCAAAGGAGTGATTCAGTGTTTTCACAGTATCACAGGTTGGAAGAAACCTCAAAGATCAAGTCCAACCCACACCCTAACACTTCAACTAAACCATGGCACCAGTGCCACATGCAGTCTATTTTAAAATACATCCAGGGATGGTGACTCCACCACCTCCCCAGGCAAAACATTCCAATACTTTATTATTCTTTCTGTAAAAAACTTCTTCCTTATATCCAACCTATAGCTTGAGACTGCATCCTGCACTTCAGTTGGTTGCTGCCTGGGGAAAGAGACCAACACTCATCAGACTACAACCACCTTTCAGGAACTTGTAGAGAGTGAAAAGGTCACCTCTGAGTCTCCTTTTCTCCAAGCTAAACAACTCCATCTCCCTCAGCCATTCCCCATAGGGCTTATGTTCCAAGCCCTTTTCTTATGGGAGAGAGGAAGCAGAGGAATTTCACTGTTTGGGCAGCATACTGGTGGTTTGAGCTGTTTATTCAAACAACTTTGTGCCAACTTTTTGTCTCCAGGAAGAGAAAAGTAATTTGTTGAAGACTGTGCCTTCCAGGAACACATATATTCTCACACCTTAGGGGATGGCATCTTTCTTTTGTGTTTTGATTGGAGGTGCATAAATGAAGCCAACTAGACACTAACTATAGAAATCAAATTAAAATTAATTAGATTTCTATTTAACTCAACTATGTTCACAATAGTTAGCTCATGAATGCTGGGAAGATATTTCTGTGCATTTTGTCATTATGCAAAAAAAAAAAAAAAAACAAAACAAAAACAAAACAACAAACTACCATGAACAAATGTCATAACAGAATTCTCTCTCTGCTTAAAACCCTTATTCTCCAAACACTAGCTAAAACACGGCCCCGAAAAATGATGCTTCTGGGTACCATTAGCATTTCCAGTGCATCACAGTAATGATTGGGAATAGCTACAAATAGGAGCAGGGCTTGGATGTTGACTTGAATTCAGTTACAGTACTTCCTCCTGTGAGATACTGAGCCCTGTAATTCTTAATGGATTTCCACAGGGAATTCCATTAATTAATTCCATTAATTCCACAGGGAATTAAGACCAGTATCAAGGCTGAGTCCTGAATGCTTCTCCTCTGTTGACCAGAGTCTCTGCATTCCCTGTCTCAGCTGGAATACCAGTAGAAGGGAAGGAGTACACCCGTGTATGGAGTATGATGGAATGTCTGAGGGCTCTGGTCAGTGCCTGCCAAAGTCCCAGAGCAGAAGCTCTCTGCTACCCAAATCCAGGGCTTTGACAACCCTCCCAAGCTCAAGGGGTTTCATGTTCATGTCTCTGTTTCACAGGCCTGTTCTGCTTGAACATCTCAGAGAAACAAGAGCTGATAAGAAGAGACTTCGCAAAGCTCTTCGAGAGTTTGAGGAGCAGTTCTACAAACAGACAGGAAGGTAACTCAGCAGAGCCCTCTCCTTGTCCCCTTTGGGACCTGGGCAGGGGTGTTTTTCTCTGTGAGGGTGACACTGGCGTGAGAAGGCCTAAGGGGCTGCACCTAAGGGCTGGAAAATACCCTGGAGATGTCTTGTCTCTGGAGATGTCCATCTATCTCTCTGCTTAGTTCCTTCAAAATGTGGTCTTCTGTGAGGAAAGCCAGGATTTGGGGATCTTCCAGTACATGCCTGCAATGGGCATAAACCCCACCTCAGCACAGGATATTCTCTGAGCTGAAGGGAGGCTGCTAAAAATCTCTGAGGATGTCAGTCTGCAGAGAATAGACTTGGAAATTGGGCCATTTTCAAACAGGCAGATTTTAAAGCCAGAAGCCACTGGTTTTTAAATCCAGAATTAAATACTGGCCATTTTCCACTCTGTTTTTCCTCGTCTTCATTTAGCAAACATTTTTGTTGAAAACCATGGTGTATATGGGCACTAGTAAAAGTGGTGACTGGTAACAGTTTTCAAAGCACTGTTATGACATCTCTGCATATTTGAAGATCAAGTAATTATGCTTTCACAGCTGTCAAGAATGTTGTCTGGTATATGAAAATTCAGTATTTTAAATATAATTTTATTTCTGTATAATAGAGTTTTTGGTCTTTTCAAATTATCTTTAGTCATTTACAGTTAGTAAAAAAACCCCCAATCCTCATCAGTTGTTGCAGAATTAATTTTTAAGACTGTTTCTCCTCTTACTCATAAAAAGTGATGGTACTTTTATTTGCTTTTCATAGGAGTCCTCAGAAAGAAGATCGGGTGCCAATGGCTGAGGAATACTCTGAATACAAGCACACAAAAGCTAAAATCAGGCTCCTGGAGGTTCTCATCAGTAAGCATGATATTTCCAAAACCATTTGAAGTGAATGCAATGCTGTAATATTGTTCTCTAGGGAAAAAAATAAGAAAAAAGAAAAAAAATCCAAACAAACAAAAAAGTAATGAAAAAGAGAGAGTAATTTTACAGGTCTTGGTCTGCTGCACGATTATTTGACACACTGAGATTTTTGATGCACTTTACCAATTGTAATAACTGTGATGAGAGAGGACAGCAATATGCAAGAATATTAGCACGGGTGAGTGGACTATAGTATATATTTTTCCTTTTGAAAAAAACCTTGAAGTGCACTGTGAGAATGTTAAGAAATTAAAAGGACATTGAAGTAATGTAGATTCTCAGTTTGACCTGCTCTAAAAGGGTGAGGAAATGTTCTGCAGGTTTTTAGCATGTACATCATAGTACATGCTAACATGCCACACGTTTCTTTCCAGAAATAACATGTGTTATAACTAATTAGTAATGTTGACTCTTAAGGTGTTGATTCACTAGATTAAAAGAAATGAATTAAAGTGAGTGAAGGAAAAACTCAGAAGATACTCTAGCTCTCAAGACAGAGTTGCCATTCAATTCCAGTGATTTCAAAGAAAGGTGCATAGGAAGAAGCAGTGCCAGGAGTAGAGCAGTGATGCTGCTTATGCAAGAAAAGTCCAGAATATGACTGCCAAATAGAACTATAGGAATAAGAGAAAGTGCTTGGCAAAATGCAACAGCTACAGGCTTGCTGAGAAAAGATGGAACAAATGTACTGGCTGCTGTCTTTTTCATTAGTTCACAGGACCTGGCTCACAGAATTTAAAAGTCAGTAAATAGATCAGTTAACTACATGCTAATTTTGATTTCTCTATTAACCTTTGCACTTTGGTTTGCCTGATGCTATAACATTTGCTTCTCTAACTACCAAAGCTCGTTTAGACGCATGCACTTTGTAAAATGTTGAAGTACTTCTTGTGTTATAAATTGCCACATATATATATATAAAAGCAGGACTAGATTACTGCATTATGCTAAGATATTTTGGATAGATAAAGTACATGGTATATAAGTGAGTGCCACAGTTACCTGATGAGGACTGCTAGACTTCTTGTTTACTGAAAATAAGGTTATGAAAAATTATTTTTCCCTTGGAATTACACATCTTTCTTAACTTTCAGAGCACTACAATTGGTAATATTAAGGAGAATTGTCATTGTTTGTGATAGGCCATTGGTGTGAAAAGTGGACTAGTAATAGAAGGATTATCAGCAGGTTTTGTACTAGAAATGAAAGCAGGGATTCTGGGAAATTCCTAGCCCAGACAGAAAGAAGGGAAGAATTACTTAAAGGGAAAAAAAAAAAGTTACTGGAAGCAGCTGAATCATGTTGAGTGTTTCGCTTTGCCCTGTCCTTTTGTACTGACCACATAGTATAAGCAACCTGTTTTCTATCTTGGTAAGAAGATTGTGATTATATAAAGCCTATTATGTACCAACCATGTTTGTATTTACCTAGTATGTAATGGCATGATTTGGAAGATGTACACATCTTCAAGTATGGAGGAAAAAATATGAACACTAAAAAATGAACTTTTTATTTTGCAGCCACTTGTTGTTTCAGTGTACTGATTTAATAATTTATAACTTAACTTTTATGAATCAGAAATGGTCTTCATAAATCTGTTTTAATTAAAGTCATCTAGAGCAACAGGAACAGATACAGAGCTATTTGAAGTTTACAAACTACATCTTTGATAAGGGAAAATGATTTAATGACATGTATACAATTGATATTAAAATGTAATCTATATATTCTATATGATTGTATAATATTTTATACAACGGTACAAATAAAATATTTTTCTATTATATTTATTATGTCGAGACACAGTTTCTGTTTTCAGTTAGCTAATATAAATAACATAAATAACACCGTCAAACAACACGTTGGAAGTGCTGACATTTCTAGGCTCTGAAATTCAAATCATGCTGCAATTACAACCTTTCATGCTGTTCAGTTATCCCAGTACTTGTTCAGTAGTTAAAATGAATGCATATTTAAACACCATTTATAAGCAGTTATTTTTATTTTGCTAAAGCAGTTTATATAGGATTTTGTTATGTTTGGCAAGAAACAGAAAACAAGTTTTGCAGCATCTAGGTATAAATGGTTGCCAGAAAGAAATCCAGGACTTCTAATCATTTAAAGCATCGGGGGAACAGAAGGGAAGGAGGGAGAGAAGAAATCCTAAGAAGGCTACTGGAGATTTTGAAGACTGGTAGTTGCTTTTGGTGACAGCGGCATGTGCATGCTTCTGACAGAATTGTCTGACTATGGAAATGGGCAACAGAGGTTTGAAGGCTCCTAAGGAATGAGGGAAGTTTTAACGTCCAACACTGATATTGCAGGTCTTGCAGCTGGGATCTTTCTTTGCATTTGCAGTAGACAAGCTCATAAGTTGGTGACCAGTAATTTCTGCAACTGTGCCAAGGGAGAGATCCACAGGATCAGTGTAAATTACTTCCAAAATTACATCCTGGGCATGATGGTAAACCATGACCCCATCTTCTTCATCACAGGTCAGAAATTTGTTATCTTTTATATTTAGCTGGGGAAGGCGCTGCTTACAGAACTCATCTCCTGGTGACCCCACCGGGGCGATCACGAGGATGACGTAGTGGTAGGCTGTGTACATGCAGTAGAAGTCTCCAAAGTACAAGTTAGTATTTGGGTTGAAGAGTTTTTCAGCTGCAATCTCATACCTGTATCTTCCATAGGGTGAATCTTGGGGTGGCTTCCCAGTGTTAAACTCAGTGTTGCAGCTAAAGAAGATGCCTTCCAGCTTCCCACTGATCGGAGAGCCATGGCTGCCACTGTTATCCTTAACAGAGGGCTGCATAGCATTCCCATGATGCTCTCTACAAATGAAGGACTGGTATTGTTTATTTTGTACACATGGTAAAGAAAAAGTGTCAAGTTAGGACATTCCTGTTTGGAAACAGGACTGAAGGGACACAAAGGAAAACTATTAAACTGAAACCCAGGGTTAGAGTTGGACATCAGACTTGGGAAGAGCTAGAATAATTCCTTCTCAAGGGTAAAATCTGCAGTTCCTGCCTTCTCTGTCAGCTGTCTGGGCATCATAAGCAGGCAAAAAAAAATGCAAACATAAAAGCCCTCAAACTACAAATATCTTTAATTAGCTGATTTGTTCCGACTTACACTACATTTCTAACAATAAATGCATGTTGAATATTGCAAGTTAGTCTCCATAGGCTGAATATACTGTTTGTTAATATGTATTTTTAGCACAAGAAGTATATATGTCATGTAGAAAACTGCCAGTTTTCTACTTCAGAAAGTTATTTCTGAAGGATGCTTTTCAGAGAGGTTATAGGAAAGAATGTACTGTCTGCCAGTATTTTTTTGTCCCCAAATGATCATTTCAAGTCTAATTGGTCTACTGCTGACTTCAATCAGTGCAGAGCTGGGCACAGAGAATTAGGCAATTTGGTTAGTTTCCACTTTGGTTGGGATCCAGCTTCTACAGTCACTAGTCCTAAGAGGAAAAAAAGACTAACTTTTTTTTTTATTTTGTTTTTTTTTTCCCTTAGGTCAATTTCATTCCAGTGAAAAGAAATGCACAATGAACAAGTGAATTTTAAAAACTCAAATCCCAAATTGCGCTCAGCAGCACTAGGTTGCTAAATTCAGGAGAATACTCCCCCTCTAACCCTTCTTAGCACCTATTATGTATAGGAGGGCATTCCCCAGTATGGAAGCTCTGGAAGTGCTCCAGTGGCAGCTTTGGCTCCCTCTGCATCTGCAACCACGTGATACCTGAAAGGGAACCATCTCCTTTTTTAAGGGGAAAACACCATATTTGCTATGTACCCTTAGAATAATGTCTTTATACTCTCTGACATGACAGATTAAAAATGCATGAGGCTGCAGGGCTGGAGAGTCTTATGATTCTACTTTTTTTTTTTTTTTTCCCTGTTTTCCTTCTTTCCTTCTTTTAGGAGAGAGGAAACTAGCCAAGAAAGACTGTCCTCTCCTTGCTTTTAACTTGCAACAAGTCCGTGTAAAATGGTGCTGTGTGGGAGAAGGTTTTGCTTTGTTAAAATGGGAGGTGGCAATCAAAGCAAACAAACTCAGTGTATACATTACAAAACTGCTCTAACAAAACAACTCAGTAATATCTCCAGCTGTGATTATTTTTTTCCATTATTTGTAATCTCCTCAGCAGTACATCTTACTTTTACTCTAAGATACATTTTAGAAGTTTTCTGAGCCATTCAAATGCTCCCTACTTATTGTCTCAAGCCCTATTTCATAAGACATTGATTAGAATGGGGGGTAGAATCAGTATTTTAAGACTGAAGAGATTACCAGGGAGGGGAAAAAAAGACAAAAAATAAAAGGTTGAATGAGCTTAAATAACCACCTGAAACCTCTGCAACCTGAAAAGTCAGGCTTCATTCTGAGAAAGGAGGTTTCATTTCTGTGGCAAGATACTGACATCCAGTGGCCAATTAGGCTAATTATAGGTCACCTTTTCAGGGGATCTGAGCTGTTTTGTGGCACTCCCAGCCTAGGTAAGCTGCAGTGACACAAACATCCCTTCTGAGCTGTCACCTCAAACCCTCCATTTAGGGGTTGCTGCTTTGGCACCAGGAGCAGTTGCCTGTTTACCAATGCTACCAGAGCTTTTCCAGGCTGTGTGATGACACCGGAGGCCACTGGCAGGCACGGGATGACAAGGAATTTTCCCTAATAGGAAGCATGTGGTTAGAGTTTCTAACAGAATAAACAGATGGGTGTACTGGCGAAGGATTAGCTCTTGTGACTGTATTAGTCTATTTCTGATCAAAAGAGATGACCATCAGCCAGTTCTGGTATTGTAGCTTCCCACTGGTAAAACAGTTTTTTTCTCTCCAGCTCACTAACAGAGGGAAAACAAACTCATCTCAATTGGTGTCAAACCAAGAAAGAACTTAACAGGAAGAAAGGGAACAGATAGACTGCAAACAGTCAGAGTCACATTTGGCAGAACAAGGCCAAACTCATAGCTATAAATGCACCTCAGAGGCAATTTTCAACACTAATGAACACAGACAGATGCACTACGGTTACACAGCTGAAAACAAAGCAACATAAGGATCAGAATGGCACAGGCATTTCCCTTCTGTGGTATCCAGCCCAGGATGGCAGCAGTGGTTTATGTGGACCTCAAAGAACCTCAACAACTGCAATTTATTCTCTATCTCCACTGAGTTTTGCAGCTTTGTCCCTTTGTGCAATAAAATAATCCTTCCAAAACACATTGCTTTGCAATATCCAATACACTCTTGGAATAAATCAGATACCCATTACTACAAAGCAGGAATGTTTCCAAATGCAGTGGAGTCTGTTCTTTGAAGCTGGATTGCCTTGAGTTGTTTTAAAACCTTTCCATTCTAGGCAGGTACCAGTGTGACATTCCCATTACACTGAAGCTATGTGGCCCAGCAGGAGCCCCATCTCCCAATGAATATTAAAGAAGCGCAGTCAGTGCTGCAGCCTTCTAACACACTGCTTACCTCTCATCCATGTTCTTCTAACAGAAGAAGGTTGCCCTGTGTGGCTGCTCCTGCTCATGCAGCACATGATCCTTCTATCAAAAAGTCTGCTTTTCTCTTATACTCACACTTCCAACTCCATGTGGAGGGCACACTGGGTCTCTAACAGAACAGGAACCTACCTCCAGCTATTCTGTTTCTTCATTCCAACTGAAGCATGGTGTTTTAACACTGTTTAAACATATTGCCCTATCCTCCCCACATGGACTATAAATTAACATTCATATTGCAGAGTCTGTGTTTGGGCATGGAAATGGGATGGTTGTACATGGAGAGCAAATATTTGAGATGAAACTCTTACATGCATGCAAACACCTATGCACACTGTTGTACACTCCTGCTCTCAGACACCTCACTTCTTATTTCTCAGTACAATGGAAATATTTGGCTACCAAACTCTCCATTATGACTACAGATGCTTTGGCCCTATGAATACCTCAGTTTCTGCTTCAAAACACAGACTTATTGCCTAATGGAAGTGATGAGTTAAGCAAGGTGAAACAAATGAGCTGTATTTTATTCTTTGCCTTCCTCTGAAGCCTCTGGGCTATAAAGCATACAGCCATTCTGCTCTAGCTTTAGCACAGCTGTCTCTATTTACTTATTTTCATTACCTCTTCAGTTTGCCAAAGTACTTTGTATAAGTTTAGTTTCTTACCTGACATAATCAAAGTATTCTTTGTGCTGATTCCGATAAAAAACAGACAGTTTAAGCATACGGCCTGCAATCACTTCAGCTTTTTCCAACAGCTGTGTTAGGTGAACTTTTGAATAATCTGGAAAGGAAAGACAAACTGCTAGTACATAGGGCAGGAAAAAACACAAGACTTTCCAAAAGCCACAGACACATGTGGACTAAAATCTAGGAATATAATCTCGCTAATATACATCACATCATGCCCTAGTTTTCAACAGTGGCAACAAGCAAATCAAATGGCAGGAGCAGGCACCTGTGATTCTCCCTACTCCTTCCTAACAAAGGCTCTGCCAGCCTACAGCAGCTTCCAGCTCAGAGTTTCCTATGTTAGAGCTGGTTTCCTGTATTCAGGACTGCAGTGGAGGTCCAGACTGCCCTCTCTGCTCATATCAGTTGACAAACTGTTTGCTACAATATAACTGGTTGTGAGCCAAATACCAATTACCAACAAGTACTAACAAGGCTTGCTTAGGACCCAGCTTAAATGGCTTCCCAACCAATATGGGATTCACACTGAGCTTGCCTCAATCCTCAACTTTCACACAGGAATGCAAAGTGACAGCAGGTCATGGACATCCAAAGGAAGTCTTATTAATAAAAGCACAGTTGGCACTGGCAGCAGAGCCAGCATTAATGGACTCCAGCCTGTGGAACAAGATCCCTCAGCACTGTTACCTGCGGTGCAAAACTCAATGATTTCACTCCACTCTGAAACGACGTAATCGCCATCGACCTGCTTGGAGGCCGTCTGCACCGCTACCGTGTACTCCGTCCGGGGGCTCAGGAACCAGTGCCCGCGCACCGTCATGGGCAGAGGGACAGCCTTGGCCACCAGCTTGGTGGGGACATCCTGACACAAACAAAAGGGCCAAATGACACACAAGTCAGCAGTGAAATCAAACCAATCTGCCACCCTTTCCTTCACTGCTTTTGCAGTGTAGTTCCCAGCCACTGGCTCTTCTCTGCAAGCTTGCATTACTTCCCGGTTTGTTGGTGCACCAAAGTGAGCAGTGGCAGAGGACAGTGGTGTAAGGTCTGTTCTAAGACACATGGGAACAACTTGCATGTGAATTAATTATTTGTTCCAAGTGACTGTAGAGTAATACTATTATATATAGCCCAAATATATAATTTAGACTGGGGCCATTTGTGCTTACTTATGCAAACAAAAGACATGTTACTGAAAACAAAGGTGTCTTAATTTAAGAGCTTCTTGTGCTATCATTGTTTTCTTTCAGTCAGTGTAATCAAACAAAATCCCTCCTGCTGTCAATCAGTCCAGCTACACTGCTGCTGCTACCTTCCAAACTAAATTTCAATTAAACACATTGCAGAGTAGCTACTGCTGGTTCACATCTTTCAAAATACCCTTCTGTACAGAAATGGCCAGAAGAAGCCAAAGAGCTTGTGCCTATCTCTGAACCTCTTGATTTCCCCTCTACTGCCCCTTCAGATCCTCTGTTTTACTCTTCCAGTATATCACAGGCCCAGGGTGCAACCAAGAAAAATCGCTGCTTGTTGTAGTTGAAATACTGGATTTCTATGGTACCAAAGACTTTGGTACAGACCACCAAGGCACAGAAAAAATTGAAGAATGGGACAGTTTATGCTAGAACTGTGGAGGAAGGACTCACAATGGAGTTGAATGATTCTCTGTAGCGTATCTGAGGAGCTGTGATAGAATGAGGGATATTTATTATTGAATATTCACCAGTAATACCAGAATAGTAAGACTGCTGCCATGTGAAAAGTGGGCACTTCAAATTACATCCTTAACTGTCCACCTATAAATACTAGTCCACAATCATCTTCCTGTAAATACTAAGATAGTAGTCCTTTAAGGAAAAAAGGAATAAAAGGGAGATATTTTCTCATGATCTCTAAGCAAGACTCGAAGGATTTTTTTTCCTTGTCTTGTATTATGGAAAAGGATCTTTCTCCTTTTGTTTTCCTATCAACAAAAAATTATCTTCAGTTTCTGTAAAATTGGCAGCTTGGGATATTACACGAATTGATGAAATTGAGTGATAATCCAGGGTAAAATTTTGTTGTCGGAATTTCTCTTTTACCAATTCTTCTTTAAATCAGATAATAGTTGAGTGAAACTTTATCTGAAAAGGAGACAGTTGGGCGTGCTAAAATTAAAAATATCTAGAGAAAAATTACAAAGAAAAAAAAAAAAAAAAAGACCACCAAATGACATTTATAGCTACCACCCCAAAAGATATCCCACTGAACTGAGTCTGCTACTGCTAATGCAGTCAGCAGGTGCACAGTTAACATCATTGGTCTTCCTGTCACCTCCTCTTGGGTTATAGTAAAAACAGCTTCCACCTGGGTCAGATCTTTGTGCTCGTGCCCGGTGGTGGCTTTTCCCCCAATGATTTTGTCAGTTTTCATGTAACATTAAAAGCCTTGTTGCCCCCAGGTGTCAAAACTTTACCTTCCAGCTGTGCATCAGCAACCTCTTTTAACCAAAAAAGGAGGAGACTACAAAAAAAATAAAAGGTAAAAAGAAAGGGGCAGACTACCACATTAAACTGAGGAGTTTATGTCTTGCACAGCTGGAGAGAAGAGGCAGATGTAATGCTTCTCACAACTCTAATCTGCTGGTTTTTTCTAAGCAAACACCACTTTTTTTTTTTTTTTTTTTTTTTTTTTTTTTTTTTTTTTTTTTTTTTTTTTTTAAGGCCACAATGCAAAGGAAATGTTCAAATGTTCTCATTGAGGTTCCTCTGGGCATTCTCCAGTTCTCCCTTTCATCTCCCATTTCTGTCTGAGCCACCAAACAAGTGCAAAGCAGGTACTATGCCAGCTCAAGGAGTGCCAGGATTCTAGACTGGCAGGTGGCTGATTTACTACCAGCACCCACCAGACAACTCTAAAGGTACCTAGATGGCAATAATTTCTAAGAACAGCCCAGAAGCTTTGAGCAAGATGTATGAGTCACTCCACTCTCCTTTTTGGGAAAAAAGGCAGCTTTTAATATTCAACTCTTTCCCATTTCATGTTACCCTTCTCTTTGCCAGGTCGTCTCATAGGATGCATTGTGGGAACTCAGCACACCCAGATTCTAGTCACAGTTTTGCTAAATATTTGAGTATTTTTCTTATTACATGGGAGTAATCATATTTCCATATTTTAGAAAAGTGAGGAGGTATGAAAAATGAATTGAAAGGAAGACAAAATCTTATTACAATTCTAGTCTTTGCATACCACTACCATACAAACCTTCTCCATCACAGAGATGATGACAGTAGTCAAAAATTATAGAACTTTATGTACCCTAAGTATGCTGAGTATACTTTATGTATTTACTAACAGAAACAGTACCAACAGGAAGGATGAATCATTCATGGATGGTCTCCCAGGTACACAAGAAAACAAACAGATCCCTTTCCTGAGGTACAGCGTGGATCTATCAGGTTAAGTCTATGTCCCAAGT
Source organism: Oenanthe melanoleuca (assembly GCF_029582105.1). NCBI lineage: Eukaryota > Metazoa > Chordata > Aves > Passeriformes > Muscicapidae > Oenanthe > Oenanthe melanoleuca. The sequence goes on from NC_079340.1 coordinate 7,127,550, forward strand.
AACTTACATCCATCTGAGCAAACTGATAACTTAATGTTAATAAAGTTAGAAGATGAGCTGATCCTTTGTGCTATCACCTGTGAGAGAGATTGGCACTGGTAGTGCTTTACACTACGTGTAAGGTAAATAAGGATGAATCTCCTTGCACAGGTGGCTTCAGGGTGCTGGATGACTCCTAGGAGTAAATCCCAATCCTCTTTTGTATATCTAGGCAGCAGGGCTCACTCTTTTCCCTTTGAAAAAAAAACTCTACTAGGAGAAAGGGAAGTGCTATCCCTCTCCTTTATGCAAAAGCTTTGTTAAGAAGTCAGCAGATGGGTAGGACTAAAGTCAGTTCCCTGCTGTGAGGATTCAGCCAGGAGTGCTGCGCCTGCAGAGTTCAGCTGCGAAACTCCCATGGCCGACCTTAGAGGGAGGAAGGATGCTTGTCTTGAAATACACCCGGGTTACACATTTGGAATCTGAGCACTTCAATTATCAACCAAAGTTCATTCTAGAAAGTGTGTTAAAAATTGCTTAGTACTAAAGATGCATGAAAGCAAACACCCAAGCGCTCTAGCACAGAGTTGGAGTATTAAGTCTGTGCTTTATTATTGTCTGCTCTCTGCTCTCTGGATATTTGTCATTCAGGCTTGGTAATAAAACCATCAAAAAATTACACAAAAAAAAATCTTAACCAAGTCACTAACAAAACTAATAGCAAATAATTTTTACTTAATTCCAACAAGACATCCAAAATATCAATAATTTTAATTGATAGATTATAGTCTCTCATTCTTACAAAACCAATTACCTTTGTCCCTTGACTAAACAATACTGCACATTAAAAACAAAATTGCTGCTAAACACAAAATAAATCTAATACCTTATTTTTATTATACTACCAATATCCTTTTCCCCCTCTCCATTTTAAGTCTAATCTCAGCACTATGATAAAGATTCTGAAGTGTGTGTGGTGTTTGTTGTACTAGGATAGCTCTACTTTTCACACAAACAAATGTTCCAAGTATACACCAGTTTGCACATGAATGAAAAGACATGTAGAATTTAAAACAAATGATATAAGAAAGAATCCATCCCACTTTAGAGAGTATCCTTGCTCCTGCACTGTAAAATGGGAATTTTAATTCAAAGGCTGTCAGTCCAAAATTAGTAAGAGCCAAAAAAAAGCAAAAGTCCCCTACTTTATTTGCTATTACAATTAAAAATGAGGCACAATGCATATCTATTATAACATTAGGTTTAGTCATACTTCACATACTGGCTCCTAGCAACAGCAGCATTCTGGCCAAACATGTAAAATTCTCAATTTCAAGCAGTAGTAAGTGATTTTTCATTACTCCTAATGCATATGTTACTTCCAACCAAAAAAACAAGAGAAAAGGTCAAATAAGAAAATTATACACCTGCCATTAACAGAAATCTTATGGAAAATAGTCTCACAATAAACAGCCTCAGAGAAATTGGTGGGAATATTTTCTGTTTATCCCACGGGCTTAGAAACCAACAGTTATTTAGGTGTTGAGATAATTACAGCCCTTACATTTGTTTGGAGGGTTATTTGTGCCTTGGCAAACCTTATCTTTTAGATAATGCCATCATTATTTTTAAATTTGAAGAATGTTCTATTGCATTCCATGTTTCTCTAGCCATCAGTATTTCAGCTGTTCTGAGGTCAAAGCAAATTTCACTGGATTTGATAAGTACAAATCCTGCAATGCCTTCAATATGTTCCTGCACCAGAGGCTTGAGGAAAGAGGCCAGATGAATATTCAGGTCACAGTGCTGAATGCTGCAAACTAAAATTGCTGGAAGCCTTCCTGAAGCGCATTAGAATTTGTGGCTCTTCTGTTGAAACGACATGTGTTGGTCTCAGGAGTCTGTCACTGAACAAGGACTGACAAAGAATACACACATTTTGTAAATAATGATAAAGAACTAGTCAGGAGTAAAATGGCAGTCTTGCACTACATTGTAGAGGTTCCAAAAGTACTTCCAACTGAAACAGAAAGGGTAATGTGCAGTTCTTTGTAAAACAAATGTATTTATGTGTACATGCACATAGGCTGGAGACAGGAAAGGTACTTTGAGTAAACCGTAATTCCATTAGATTAATCAAAACCCACCTTTGCTGGGTATCTCATTCCTGTTTCCCACGGCCTGGCTTTGAAAGGTTAATAAAATAGAGATTCATATGTTTAAAAACAAGAATTTGTGCCTTGATTTTTAAATGAAAATTACCTTGTGTTTGAATTTGTTGGAATTCTTGTTTTCTTTCTTGTTGAGATCGATGAAGTAATGAGTAATGCGATCCTTGGATTTAGAATCCATGTCCCAAGAAATCTTGAAGGAATCACACGTGATGTTGCTTATTTTGATGTTGTGTGGGACTGGAAGCTCCTCCATCTCTGCAATCCCACTATCTTGTGATTTGTTCCCTGCATAGAAAATAAGCACGATTCATTCGGTGAAGGACAGGTTTGATCACTGTTTTGTGTGCTCCAGTACAAGCACATCCCTGAACAGCGTTTCACTAAGGCTCAGAGGGAGTCTCAGGTGCCAGTGGGGTACAGTTATGCAAGTCTGGATGTCAGGGGTGGAAAACACTGGAAAGGGACGAAATTCCTGGGGTGAATAAGCACTAACAACAAGGTGCACAGAGTGGCAGAGTGCGCAGAGTGGCTGGCATCAACACTGTGTGTTTGCAGGCTGCCAGGACAAACCATCTGAGGCTATCAAATGCTTTCTGTTAAGAATCCAGCAATGTCCACAGTTAACGTAATGGCTCTATCTGTCAGTGACATAAATACAAGCAGAAATCATAAGTATCCTTCAACCATTTTTCAAGCATGAAGCACAGCCAATCTCTGCAAGGTTTATAGATGGTGGATGTACATGCACATACACATATATAAAACAGCAACTCCTTTGAAATGATGCAATTAACACTTTGATGAGCTACAGCAAAAGGGACACACAAACGTCATTTACTATTCTTTATCCTTTTTGGTTTCACAGCTGCAGTTTTCTTGGGAGGTTCTTTTCTAAATACATATGGGAGGTGAACAAATGACCATTGACCCCAAAAAGAATCGTTGGTTCTAAATTTAGGTCTCTCCTTAGTTCCCAAGGCAGCTTTATAGTTCAGCATTCCGTGAACATTAGAACTCAGAAACGTTAGGTGTTCTTGCACTTACATAAGACACAAGTCATAAGTGAACAAATAAAAAAAAAAAACCAAAACAGAAAGCTAAGAAAAAATACTGCGTAAAAAAGGAAAAAATCTAAATGATGTAAGAGAAGAAGTAACAAAACAGAACAGAAAATAAATGAAAACTGAACATAGATAAGGACAGACAGAACCACAAGAGAAAACAAAAAGCTAATGTATCCATAAGAAAGGGAACAAAGCTCCCAAATTCTGGCCAGATGAGGAAGATGGGAACCTCATGCAGGGAGGCAAGGCAATGCACTGTAGAAGTATCATAGTCACATCTAACTATAGAAAAATATAGTATTTATACTTTCATCATAACTGGTAACAAATGTTAAAAAAAACATAACTCAGGGGTGTTTGGGCAGTAATAAAAGTTAAAATTTTATTTGGAAAACATTAGGGACATGTCAGCCTCTCAACATACTCTGCCAAAGAATTATTCCAGCACTTCAATGCAGGAATATTACTGTTGGCCTGATTGTTCAAAATTCTGCTCATAGATACATGAAATTCAATCAGAGTCTGCAAAACTCATAGATCACCAGCTAGTATTGTGAATAATGTATTTTTACTGATGACTTCAAGACCTAATAAAACTACTTTTCTATTTTTGTTTTATTTTATGCATTTACATCCAAAAGGTTGTTTATTCTTCAAAAATTCTATTGCTTTTTTTTTCTTCTTCTGCTTTTTCAACTAATACCAAAATCAGTCAGTGCATGGTCTTGCTCAAAATGCCCCCTTATTTGTGTCATACACAATGACATTTTCAACAGCTGCACTGGTTGCAACAGACTCAGAAATACCAGTCATTACTGAAAGCTTTCTCTTCATATGAAAGACGCGGTAAGTGCTTTTCCCAACATGACATTTCAGAAAGCCAGCAGGGAGAAAATGGCACTGCTTTCTTTTGCAAGCAATTTGTATTTGAAAGATGACTGAAAGCTCTGGCAGGTACACTGAAAAGACTTGGTATGATCGGCTCTTCCAAGAGCGAGGCTCTGTGTTTAAGTAGAAGATGAAGCATGGCTGCTGAAGTTCTCAGAGCTGGAGAGCTGGACAGACTGAGAACCCCTGTATAACATCCTGAACAGACATGCAGCCAGGAAATCCAAGCCATAAACCCACAATATTTTAATGTGCAAATTATTTGCCTAAAAATGAGCTTCTGTATTCCATACCCAGGGCGTGAGCTGTGTTACAACCAACCAAAGTGGTTTAAGCCTCAGGACATGTGCAAAGCAGTAATGGCCATTGAAAAAGTAACCAAGTGAAACATTTTCGAGAACATCAGTGGCAAAGAACAAAAATGCTTCTGGAAATAGGTATAATTTTCTGTGTGTTTCTTGGTGTTAATATGTGGCACACACCTTCAGATATCTGCATTCCCATTCCTTTAAATTTCTTTGCTTTCGAAGTGAGTAAATTGCTTTAAGTAAATGTCAAGCAGAAGATCTCCAGGTAATTTTTAGGGTTAGGGCTGAAAGAGTCAAAGAGCCTACAGTTTGAGGAAAACTGGGGCTGGAAAAGGCATGCCAAGGCCATCCTGGCAGGGCCCCAAAATTGCTACTCCTACATCTTGGTGATCTGGAAACCCATGGTGCTGGGGTTAGGGGTAGGGTGGTGGCTAGATAGAAAACTAGGTGATAAAACACACATATTTTAGGAGAAGTACAAAGACAACAAAGAAAACTAAGCACACCTAATATGCCAAGCTCTTGAAGAACCTCCACCTCTAACACTGGCCTTTTTCCCAGGACTGAAGTTTGCTACAAAAAAGAAATCTCGGATTCAGCAGTGATTGTTCTGCTCACCCAAACCATCTCTGTCTGTGCTCAAGCACCTCAAAGCAGCCTCTAGGTTGCTGCAATTTTTTTATGGTGGGTGAGACATCCAGAAGCCACTGAATGAATTTGGAAAGACAAAAGCATGGGGAAGCCCTTGTGATATCTCACTACCAGTGACTCAGAGGAAAGTCAGTGGAACCATGGTGACACCACTTCTGTGTCACCACAATATTCCCCTACACTGATGTAATTTCACTCATCAGGGCTGCTGTCATGCAGAAGAGGGTGCACCAAATGCTGGGTGTAATGTCTCTGGGAATACACACAAGACATTAACTCCTGCAGTTACTTCTGTGAGATGTCAGCTTCATGAAAACCTAGGAATGTGATGGGATGTGACTCAGGATCATGAGCCAGAAATAAGCAAGGCAAGACTGTACTCACAAAGCACAAAATTAAAAGCTAATTCTAGATTCTTAATACATTCTGGGAAGATATCTGAAAATCAAAGTATGTGTAGAAGAGGATGAGAAGCAATTTCTAAGACTCTGAAAGATCAGGTTGATAGATATAGATATAGATGATATAGATATAGATATAGATATAGATATAGATATAGATATAGATATAGATATAGATATAGATATAGATATAGATATAGATAGATACATACATACATGCCAGCAGCACATGTAATAAATACACTAAAGGCCAAAGAGAATGTTATAATATGAACCACATTTAAAAAAAAAAAAAAATCTCACCTTATTCAGATTTTAAAATGCATGCACTGGGGAAATCAGAATGGGGTTTTCTCAAGTTAACATTTTGTATACAATGGAAGATATTAGCTATGGTATTTTGAAGTAGAAATATTTGATAAGTGGGGATCAATGTCTTAAGAGCACACAGGTACCATGACATAAGAAATCCTCTTATTAGATGTGAATGCTAACAACTAAGAACAACTCATTTACAAACAGGAACTCTCATAACATGAACAGAGAAACCCTTACACCTTCTGAGATACAAAAGTTTTCACCTTTTCTTGTCTTGATTATTCAGCTGATAGGTTATATATCAGATCTATACAAGTAAAATATTGTAATTACAGAAATCTGATAAAGACTGGCAATATTTATGTGCTGTAATTGAGACTGAATAGTCCAGTTTACTGAGAAGGTATTTAATTTCCTCAAAAATTCAACAGAAGGGAGAAAACTTCACTCTGTATAACCATCAAAAATGAAAAGGAAGTGCCAGGAAATTATATATTAGCTGCTACTTTAAATATAACTAAGCAAAAATACAATCTCACGTTTTTCCCCTGTGCTCTTTAATGAATGGCTCCCTGCCCAACTGCTGGTTATATGGAATTGTTTTACAGACCCAGGACAATATGTCCTCACCACGCAAATAATTAACCTGAATACCAATATTTCAATGCCCATGACAACACCTTGCTCAAGAGAGACAGTGAAATCACATACAGGAAATACAAATGCAACAACATTCAAATTATTATTAAATCAAGGCTGTTATTTGTTATGTAAGTGCACTTCTTTAGGATAGCTATTCTATTTCAAAGTTCAATTTTTTATCCATAACCACAGAAGTAATGTTTATGTTTTGCTTGTGCCTCTTTTCTTGTGCAAAAAAATGAGTGAAGAGTCTCTGACTCTTAAGTATATCTCTCTCCCCCAGAATTCTGGTAAACTACCTCCCAACAGAGATTTTTATACTTATATAAGCACATTTAGGAATATTTTCTAAATAAGTATCCTTGTAAAACTAATTCCTAAATTAGATAAAGAGAGAATGCCTGACCATAGAAATCCTGTTAGAGGGATAAACTCCTCTAAACCTTATCCTCATTTCCTCCCCATTGTCTGATACTACTGCAGTGCACTTTCTAGTAAGAAATGTGCACCATGTCCAATATTTTTTTTAAAATAGTTTCAAAAATAAAGCATTACTCAACTATAAAGTGTATCTGCACATTTTTGAAATGTGCATATACATTCAGATTCTCTTATGACTTGGTTTTAACAGCTTAATTTATCTCTTTCCTGCTAATCTAGGACATTGGCTTCAGCAGGAATATTCCACAGGCAAGCCAAAGAGAACACAACTGAACTCTTCATTACAGTCATCTTCTTTAGCTGAGAATGCCTCCCAAAGAGTGCCCACATAAACAAAGCTCTGAGTTGCCTGGTTTCTGTACTGAAAAATTTGTCTCGGGCCCTTACAAAGGACTTGATTCTTTCTCCTTCTCACATGGAAGATGAATGTACTCTACAAGTGGTGCTGTGATTCAGCTCAGCAGCAGCCCAGTCTCTCACTCCCGCCACTGGCAGTGAGAGATGTGCAGATCCCAGCTCCCAGCGAGCAGGTCCTGCTCCGTCCAAGCCTGGGCTCTCAGTGCCTGCTGCCAGCAGGTGCCCGAAGCCTCTGCAGGCTCTCCCGGTTCTCCCGGCCGGAGGGGCAGCACAGCAGCGGGGCACCATTCAGCACGGGCTGCGAGCTGGACCACGGGCTGCAGCACCGACCCGGCCCAGACGAGCATTTGCCCTTGAACAAAAGCACACTGGACTTCAGGGGCTTCTTTTCCTCAAACGTGTGTGTTCCACTAACACCAGCAGGAATACACAACACACTCCTGGCAAACCTGACAGCTAGCAGCAGCAAACAGGTACAGTGCTAGATTTCAGAACATGGTTTTGCTATCAGAACTCAAGGACTTTGGTTCACAGCTCCTCCTCTCAGCAGGCATTGAATACAACATTATGTTCAATAGGAAATTAAGTGTATCTTTACAGAGAAGGTTACTATAATTAGTAAGCAGAAATTAAATAGTCACATTATAATATTTCTGTGGAATATAAATTTTGGCATAGATACTAGATTCTTGGCAGTAGGTTTGTTGAGCCATATGTATTCCTTCTAAGTTAATGATAAACCCCAAATATTTCTTAAATATGACAGCAGAAACAGTAGCAAGAAAAGAACCAACAATATTCACTCCTGTGATAAGACCATAGATATCTTTAATTACAACTGGAATAATCTCGATACGAAATATGCATCTGTTAATCCAAAAGCAAAGGCCACTCTCATAAAGATTTTCTGTCAATGATTTGAAATGATGTTTAGGTATAAGTTTCATATGATGTACACAAAATACATATACAAATACAAAAACCTTTATTTACTTTTATTATGCTAAGAAAGACAAAAAGAATGACAAAAAAAAAAATCACCTTTGGGCAGTGAGTCTTCTCAGGCTCACTCTGCATTCAGTGAAGAGAGGCAGTTTCCTAGATGGGATAATCTGAGTACCTACAGTTAGCTCTCACATTTAACTTTGCCCTGGAGGAATCTACTTCTCTTCAGAGACTAGAGAGGGAGGTCACAGAAGCTAAGAGCTAGCTGGAGTTACCCTTTATAATAATTTCCTAAATTGCATTTGTCAATTTGACTGATTATCATGATGCAACAGCAATTTGCAAGATTTCTGCCGGAGAAAAAAGAAAATAACATTGGGATAAAAAGTACGTTTTATACTGTAGCAAATTTCTGAACTCCTTAGCAAAGAAATCTGCATGTCACTGACTCAGAAATATTCTTCAGACTGATACTTTAAAAGGGATAAACTTTTCAAGAATAATTTCTCTGAATTTCTGTGTCAAATACATCATTTATCCCCAAAATATTTTTTCTGAAAGTACTGATAGGATCAAATATCTCAGGACCATTTAAGCTTGAATGTGGATAAATTTATAACTCACTAACTGCAATTATAGGTAAATTATTTAATAACTGTAATTAATTTAAAATAAATGGTGCATTTAATTGCATCATTAAACTAATTCCTCAAAAGAATTGTTTCCTCTCTTGCTATTACCATACAGAAAATTCAGATATATCACTATACATTGTCCTCTGTTGTCATCAGCCAAATAGTCTAAATCAGCACCAATTCTTCCTTTGTTTTTTGACTATCCTTACTTGAAACAAAAATTTAAGTAACTATTAGTAATATCTTCAGAAATACCTAAATGATTTGGAAAAGTCTTACCAAAATCAATGGAATTTAAGCCGAGTTACTCAAGAACTTCTGAAACATGATGTGCAATTATGTACACAAATTTCACAAACCCAAAGCATAACACAAACCCCAACTGCAAATCAGATCAGTGGCTAAATTGGCAGGGCTGACCTTTCACTAAGATGTAATTCTTATTTGATATCCTGATATCTTGGAAGTATTTAATATTTATACCTTACTCATTCAAAATGAAACCACATTTTCAAAATGTTGATAGCAGCCAAACTGCTAGACTGAGTACAGAAATGGAAATAGATACAAGTCCCTGTTGATATAATTCCCTTTTTTAGAGTTCCCCTTACTCCTATTAGATATTTTTTGAAGAATATTTGTAAGAAAACTGAATGTCTCTATGCCTTTATAAAGTACTTGGTGTCCCACAAGGTTGGGATGTTATTATTGAATTTTTCCTCTTTTCTTTTTGCAATTTTATTACAAGTTGAGGAGTGTTAACACAGTAATATGCTAAGCTAAACGCACAGGGCTTCACACAAAATTTACTTTTCACTGTGTTAAAAATAAATGGAAAAAATATGAAAAAGGAGAACTTTTATTTTCAGATGAAAATATGCAACTGAAAGGCTCTAAATAGTCATGCAGGTGCATGAAAAACTTTAAGACTGAAAAACCACTTAAGCTAGAAGATTAAACTTCCATCCATGTTACTATGTCTACTCTCTCCTGTATCTGAGATACGGAGATCTGTTGAGATCCATTTGCCCTACCATGCTCTAAGGACTGACCAAATCCCTGGACAAAGAGCTAAGAAGTGCTGGGACCTCCTTTTATGAACCATGAATACCAAAACCAAACAAACTAAATTGGCCAGATAAACTGAGACTGACCACAAATGTCACCACCATCCATCAGCATCTTGCTCCTCATCCTGTCCACTCCTGCATGCAAAACAATTTACACCCGTTCCCTCCAAAGTTCTCAGAATACTTTTACTAAACACGGCTTCATTTCTTCCTGTACCTTGTCATGTAAAGCTAAACAAGTTTCCTCTGTGACCTTCTGTGAAAGGAGAGTTGCAAAATGGCCAAAAAAACCAACAAAACCTCCCGCTGGCAAACCGTTGGTTTTCACGGGTCCGCCATCAGAGACAGGCAAGGGCAATTCTGTCTTCTTGAAATCAAAAAGGCCATTATTGCAGCCCACAAAAACTAAGCTGCCACAGTATTTATCTCTAATTAAAGGCTCCCATTTTGTTCAGAGCAGCAAGCCGCAGTACATGGGCGGTAAGTGGCTCTTCTCAGGATGTGCTGGCTACACGATACATTTGAAAAACACAGTTTAATTAAAATGTGCATTTCTCAGGTGCTGAAAGGGAAACAACGTAACAAGGGATGTAAAATGCTCTAAACCACCATCTTGTTTAATTAAAAGCCACTTAAAAATTAAAATCAACTTTTCAGCCTTTACATATACAACTAGGATTTGAGTATAATGCTTGCCTCCAGTTATACAGAATTCCAGACTTGGAAAGCATGTCAGAAACTACTATAAATGTCTCCCAGACCAATCTATCACATTTAGCACTTAATTCATTTAGCAGAAGTCTGTGTTATCAGGTCTCTATTATTATCTATCCAGTGTGAAGTTCTGATCATGCTTCAGACTGCACTCAGGCCTATTTTGCTGTATATTTTTGTAAGGGTGATATCCCAGTGCTGTTTTGCTGAAAACTGGGAGTAAAATTTTTCAGTTGATTCCTAAAGGAGCAGATTTTGGAGCAGGAAGGGATACAAAGCTTTTAATGGCATGAAGTTTGTCTCTTCTGGTGAATAAAACGTACAGCTGCGTCTGAGACTATGGAACTGCCTGTGTCTTCAGGACTAACAACAAAGGAAAACAGATCTCATAGATGAAGGCACTGACTGTATGACCCCTGACTAGTTGCTTGGGGCGAGATTCTGATACAAGTTACACTGCTCTGGGTCACTGGCCTAATTGCTTCACCTAACAGTGTAATTGAGGCAAAGCATTGCCCTTAGTTTTCCGCTGCTTTTAATATCAACTGTGTATTAGAAAAGTGAGTGTCCTTTCATGATTTGTGCTTCCACATGTCACTAAACAAAGGAGAGACACAAACACTTCCATTTTAGTTTATTACTATTAATCTCATTTATATTGGTTTACTTCATTCTTTGACTGGCAACAACTTGTGCAATTTATTGCAGCTGTGTTTTCATCTAAACCAAAAACGTGTTCTCTGCTTCAAGTTAAGTCATGTGAGTTCAAATCTAGCAAGATGAGGCAGCCTTGTATTCACATGAGCTTTAATGTGACCTGCCAGCTTGCATGAAACTGCAAGTGCCTTGATCACAAAAGGATTTTTAAATTTAAAATCCACTTCCTTTCCACAAAGGGAAGCCCAGACAGAAAGGCAAAACTTGTCACTTGAAGGGCAGCAGAGAGAACTCAAGGCTGGAAAACACAGTTTTACTAAGCATATTCCTTGAGAAAGTAGGGTGCTCAGCATGAGTGGGCTTTTGTAACTCTCTGGATACCCTGGCAGTCTGCAGCATGAATGAGCATTTCTTTACTTCAGCGCACTGGCAATTGCTGCGTGCTTTTCACACACATCTCTTGTAAGGAATGGGATTTGGCTCTGCTTTACACCAGTTTGTGCTTTTAAGCTGTGATTTTAAATGTATTACATATTCACAGTAGTTCAGGAAATTCTACTTTGTAACTTGCACTGTCTTATTTTGCATTTAAATTGTATGCACATTTCAGAATTGTATGCCTGTTTCAGACTTTGTCTCAGGCCCTGACAAATAAAGGATATAGGGGTTTTGAGAGTATTTTTTTTTTCTTTTTTATATTTTTTTGGCAGGAGTTGTTCTGTTTTGTTTCATTTTTAGCTGGTTTCCTAGGGAAACCAAACATTGTCAAGGCCTTTAGATGTAGGTCTGCCACTGGTTGACTGTTCCTAACTTTTGAACCTCAAGAGCAAAGAGTTCACAGATAACTTAGGTTGGTGCCAGTTTCTTTCAGGGAGGCAAGCATGCAGAAATGAGAGGATCCTGCTAAACACTCCTTATCAAGAGGAAGGCTACAATGAGGTCAAGCTTTCCACTGTTACTAGAATATAAAGATGACACAGTTATGAATATTCTAGTCAAAAGAAATCTTTCAGCAGAGTCGTCACCACATTGGAATTCACCCCTCACTGAGATACAGTATAGCATACTGACTGTGCATATTTATTAAAAGTCTCAGCTGTAGCTCATCAGCTTCCTGTCCTGATGGCATTTATGACAGAACTCTCCCATAGGTTATCTAATGAAAATTGTCTCATAAAGAGGAGAAAATTCAAAGCAAAGTTTTGATGCAATTAACTTAAAAGAAACCTACAACAATTCTGAAAACATCAGATTCAAATCCATGGTCCTCAATAACTCTGAAATTGATTTTTAAAAAAAGTGCAGCTCAGTCGGATACTTACAATAGTTCCCATTACAAATTTTTCTGTAGTCTTATTATGCAGGCTATCAACAGCCATTGGACTGCAACAATGGCATCAATCATGATCATGACAAGACAAAAACTGATTAGCTGTAGAGGAATAGCTGTACAACCTTCTGCAAATTCACAATGCCAAACAAGTCCCCTTGGGTATGGTACTTAAAAAGAATTCATATTTAGATTTGTTTTTTATTTTTAGGATTTAGAGCATTTAAAAGCATCTCAAGGAATACTTTCCAGTTCCCACTCCCTACTATATAAGCTAATTTAATAAGCATACTGAGATACACTGAATGATTTAGTTTCCCTCTCTGGCTTCCATCTCCAGCACTGCACACTTGCACTAGGGCTGACAGTCCCACCAGGCAGCCTAGGGGGTTCCCTGATGGTCTGCTCAAAGAAGCAACACAGAAACCAGTTGAGCATTACAGAATATACCAAAATAGAAAAAGGAGAATCACTATACATGGAGATTGTGGTTTTGTCTTCTCTGCATTTGTCCAGTTATGAGAAAGCACAGAGTACTAGATATGTTCCTTCCACACAAGTCATGCTGGGCCACCTGGCTACCTGATGTGTCACAAAACCTGAAATTAAACTCTCATGCTCTAGAAAGGCTGCTCTACTCAGATTCCTGGATATCAAGTGTGATTTAAGAACTCCATGCTACCTAAACAGTGACAAAGAGAAGAACAGAAGTGACGTATTATTTGTGTCAGGGTTCCAAAGCATGGCACAGAGCTGTTCACAGACATAGGAAACCATTTCTTGAGCTACCCAGAGTTTCAGATGCCTCCATCTACAGGGGAAAGAAAGCAACTCTTACACATGGGCAGAGCTGAGACAATCACAATAAATGGCATGAGAAATCTTACTGCCCAAAACTGTCCTTTCATGAAGAGTAAGGTGGTAGCTGTACCGTCAGAGTACAAGTAACACTAAAATTCCAGTATGTTCCACACAAGAGAGACATAACTTCCTGGTGGTATCCTGGAATCAGTGAGCAGCTTGAGGGGATTTTCAGTTCCTGTGATTAGAGATATGTCTTGGAATTACACTGTAAGTATGAAGGCTAGAAGTTAATCAGAAACATTAATGCTCTGAGTCACATACTACTCAACATTTACATTAAATTACCAGTACAAAGTTCATCATGAAAGTGTAAGTGAGTAGTATTACCTTATATCATCATATGGAAGGTGGAACTTAGTAGCTTATTAAAACTTATTAAACTTATAAATATAAATATATAAAGTTATAAATATAACTTATTGAACTTTAAAAAAAATACAATCTGCTGCATGTCCTGTTTTTAATTTTATCTCTTCCTTTATATAAACTCACATGTGATTTCCCTTTACATAAGTTGCATTAAAAGAACAACAACACAGCATGACTCACTCCACAGATATTTGTACACTAGAACCTACAGCTGGCCAAGACTGAAAGAGCCTTTTAACAACTTTTTATCCTGCTTATTTTGAAGTCCAAATGTTTTCAACTATGAGTACACATAGAAGTGAACTGTAAAAAAATGCTCAGAATAATCTTTAAAAAATGTTTTTTCTAGCCAAAAGTTAAATGCAGATTATAAATACAGGTCAAATATATCAACAAATATATCAATCTGTCTTAAAAAAAAAACATATTAAATCCAGACAAACAGCAATTTATAGAGAAAACCTCCAAATGAGATGCCTATCTGTATGAAGTAAGATAGAACACACACACCAAAGACTAGAAAAATATAGCACTTTTAAGATCTTAATCATGCCACATTATGAATGCAAACGGGTTTTTACACAAAGTCTTAGTGAAGCCAATGGAACAGCTCAGGAAAGAAATTTATGGGATGCTTCTGATCATTGCAAACCGAAGAATTCTAATAACAAGAGTGCTTGGATTTACAAAGCTTAATAGGGCAATTCATTCAACTGTGCTTCTCCTAGAGCTGCCAGCTGGGAATGACTTTCTCCAGTATCGAAGAAATAAACTCCAGACTCCAATCCACACTTGGAACTAAGAGTGCAGCCCTGATAATGCTTTCTGTCACTCTGCAGGAATGAAAGAGCAACACCAAACAAGTTTTAAGGCTTCCATTTTTGGCAGCAGCTACACCTGTCAAGACTCAGAGAAACACTTGTTAGGTTATGAAAACAGTACAGCTAATCATTGCTTTTGGAAACATCCATGCAAAACACCTTGTTCATTCAAGCAGAAATAAAACAAGAACACTCTGAGAGCAATAAAACAAAACTGACTAATGACTGAATTACAAACACCACTGTGAAAACTGATTCAGTTACAAATGCTACAATGAATTCTAACCAAATCTTCTCTGCTGAAGGAAAATATTTCAAGGTCAAATAAAGAATGCTCCACTGTGGAACATGCCCTAGTGAGGAAATCATACAAAGTGATCCTGGAGCAGAGTTTTCTTTAGTTCCAACTGCCTTAACACTGTCATATTTCGTACTTTTCTATAGCAGTGACATTTTATACATATATCCTGTTCTGGAAGAGTTAATACTATCTCCAGATATGTTTACAAACTTTTGAAGAAAGTGGTCTGCAAGAAAAATGCTTAAAAATTCTGTCAATAGAGAACAGAAGACACCGTTTAAGCCTGTGGGCTGTGTTCAGGCAGAATGAAATACAGCCTTCAGGTCACAAAAAGCACAAAAGGACACGCCTGCTGGCAGAACACAAGATGTACCTACTGTCATGAGCAGTCTAAGAAAAACTCAGACTGGGAAGACTTTTAAAGATTACCTCCTCTGTCAGGATGGAAGATACCACCACTACTTCAGCAGCACAAAGGGGACTGAAAACTACCTTATTCAGAAAAGGCAGAGCCTTCAAACCTGCTGTTTAGAAGCCATGAACAATAAAAGATGGAGGAAATTGCAAGGAATGGATAAAGGAGGAGATCTTTCTAGATTATTGAGGAAAAAAAACCAGAAAACTAATCGGGCAGAGGAGTCCCAGAACAAAAAACCATGGTCAGGAAGACAGACTTTAGCAAGGCTTTGTTTTGTTGTCTGGAACACAACAATGCCTGACTGGAACCCATTCAAAAACCAATGATGAAATACTAGAGAAATCTAAAAAAGGATATGATAGAGTCTCTCCTCAGCACACCTAACATGACAGGAGGGATACTCTGCCTGTTCTAGAAGCTATGGCTCTGGGACCAGGAACCTCACTGGAAAGCTGTTGGAAAGACTGAATTGGCCTTCTGGATGTACTCTGATCTTGATCATTCGGGCAGAATGGCAGCATGAATCATGAATTTGGAAACATTAACTCAGAACACTACTTACAAGAGGTGGTAGAGCCACAAATTGGTAGGCTGAGAAGAAAATTGCTAGTAGAATAGAAAAAACTAATTTAAGATGAAAGAGATGAATCAGATAGTAATAGTGCAGAAGATATTTGAAATTTTAAATGAGGGATGGGCTTGGCTTCTTCTTCTAGGGGACTGCTTCTCAGATGCTGGAGAGGTTTGAATTTCTCTTCCCTAAATTATTCCTCCTGCCATTGTACTCACTGAGAACTACTGATCTGCAGGGTTGAACCAGGGCTGGCAGAGGTGAGACTGACATATGGAAAAACAAGTAAGGAGCTCACGTGTCCCCTGGGCTACCATAGAGCCTGTGGCTGGTTCCAGGCTTTGTGTCTTTGTGAATGATCTAAAGAGAGATCATATTTTTGTATTGCAGGCAACATTAAACAGAAGGAGCTGCAAGCACAAGATGGCTTAGAAGCCTAAGCAGAAAGTGCTACAATAGATTCTGTTACAGAATAAATAAAAGAATGCATCTGGGATCTCTAATCTGAAACAAACAAAAGAAGAGTGAACATACACAGGAGACGATGATTAAAATGTTTTAAATATAAAATTGACTAGAAATTAACTACAAAAGCTATATTATATGTTTGAGCTTCAACACAGCAATATCAGCACTGGGAAAGAATAGTGATTCTGTAGGTGAATCTAGCATAATTACACATCAAGCATTTCAGTAGCTTTTAAAGGATCTTGTAAAGAAATAATAAAGAATAATTGAATGAAAAGGGGCAGAAATAGAATAACAGGAAAAATATGAATAGCTAATAATATATAACTTGGTCATTGCCAGACAAAATAGCTCACAATCAATTATGCAATGTGGGCATCATAAAGCTCTAAAAGAAGATGACAAAAAAGAAGGAAGGAAAATAAGCCTAAAAATTCATTAATATAGAGGAAGAATTTGGGTGACCACATTTCTTGACACCAGTATGTTGAATAGCCAGTTTCCAGCAAAGCCTCACTACTTAGTGACATCATTACTTATGATAAAAACAAGACAGGATGAAATATTTGCAGAAGTGGAAGACATAGGCAAATCATTAGTTTTCTTCTCTTTCACAACCCTAAAGATCATTCATGAAGTTATTGCTTGGCTCTATTAAGTATTTTTCTGTTCTAACAATAACGAATATGGGAAATCTTAGTCTCTGGCAAGAACGTAAAGCTAAAATAGTAATTAGTAGTTTTCTTTGCAGCAAGAAAGCTTTTGATGTGATGCACTAGATTTTAACTCCTACCTGAAGCAGCATTATCATTTGTCCCAAAGAAAAAAAAAAATCACAATGTTAAAGTTCAGCCAGCTTAGACATAATTTTATGGAAGAAATATATCTCTTAGTTGGCCATTTCACCAGTCAAACCCTAGAAAAGTGACATGGTTTGCATTTTAAAGAGAGAGAATCTAAATTGCCAAATTTGCAGCCAGGGAGAGGAACAAACCAACAATAAGCATAACTATTAATTTTGTGTCCCATTAAAATATCACAACTACAAGGACTTCTCTATTATGCTGGATACAGAAAATATGAACTGTGCTCAGAGTGTCATAATTAAAAAAAAAAAAAAAAAAACAACAAACCTAACAACTATTTAACAAGAAAGATTCAGGATACTAAGAATTACTGTGAAATTTGATCTTGCAGTTGTCCCTCATGTGGGAGTCTACCTAGATATTAGATTTTTTCCCACCTCTCAGACATACATGATGACATTTCAGAAATAGCAGTGATATTGCTCCATAATGCCAAAAATGGGATTTGAAGATTGCATCCAAAGACTGCAACCAAAGATTGCATCCACTTTGTCCCTTCTGTTTGAAAGGTGAATGTGTACACAATATGGCAATGAAAATCCCAATTAATGAACTCCAGAAAAATATTTCTGAATCCTCCAATAAATCCAGCATAATAATAAACTCCTGAAATAAATTAGAAAACGTAAGTCATGCTCAAATAATATGAAAAGCCAAAGATGCAAGCTGTTTACATAAACTAGAAATGACATCTTAGCTTATATGATGTAATGTTTTTATACAAGCCTGGTAGACTAAACAGTTGTGATGGTGCCAAGTGTTTGGAAGGTGATGAAATTGATTGAAACTGGCCAAGACACCAGTTCCAGCTCTGATCCTGATGCCTAAATACGTTCTTCAAATATATGAAGGCAGAAAAAAAGTTTAAAAGTATGTTAGTAAGATTGTATAGTTCAAACCATCAATAGTTAGAAAATACCAGAATGAAGCATACTTGAATAACCTTAAATTGGACAGTTTGTTTAGATTATGATATAGCCTTTAACTGCATGATTACGTACTAATTTTTCCACATAAATTCTGATTCATTCAGCATACATAATGAATAGTGCCCATATAATGAACTATTTTTCTTGTAACAGCTATTTGCTTTTGTTCAGCATGTAGTCCCAGGACTCATTTGCTACACATTATTCATATTCTTCTCTGAAGACGAAATTATGAATTTCATCATGGGTTTTTCCATGCACCTCATGGGTTTTCCAGGCTACTACAGCCTCTGTCTGATTAACAAACATTCATTAGTTTATTTTGAAAACATTGTGAGGGGAGGCAGCAATATGCTTCTATTTTTCACATGGAAAACTGAGGCAGAGGAAACTTAATGTGGTTGATGTTCTCTTCAAAGCCTTTTTTTAAAAGTTCTACTCTCACAGAAGTTAGCAGCAGCCTCTACTGCGCTCTACTTGACTCTAGGTACTCATGGCATCCTTCTCTGCTGGCAAATGAACAAGGAGGATTTGTCATCCTGGGGGTGTGTGTGGCTTTGAAAGATGTCATCCATTGATACACACTGACCATTCTCTGGCAGTCACACCAAAGCATGGCCTCTTCCGTCCTGTTCCTTGAACTTATTCCTGTCCTCCTTCCTTCTTCTTCCACAGTCACACTTCAAAAGTCCTTCATTCCTAAGGCTGTCCTTTCAGTCCCAGTCTCTCCACTTAGCAAGTTCCATTCCTTTACTCCTGAGCTCTGTGGTCCAAACTGCCCATTAACCCCCATCTTGTACTTCCTCATTCTTCAAATTAATATAATCTGGGTGAACATGCCCTCACTTTTTAGTCCCCCAGTTTTACTTCCCTGATCATGCTGCCTGAACATAGATTGCCTTCCTTGCTCCTTTATCTTCTTCTCCCATCCTCTTTCAGAGTTGTTTTGTCCAATTCCCATTTAACCAAATCCCCATCTTGCAAGTCTTTCTTATTCTTCTGCCCTTGACCAGTCACCACCTCTAGTCTGTTAGCACCTCCGGGGCCAGTTTTCTTGCCTGACTCCCTCGTCTGTGTGCCCCAGGTTCCAGCATCCTCTTTGAAGGTTTGCTTCTCTGCTCTTCTCCTTTCTGTATTTTGACAGGTGTAGTTTTGAGAGGTGTCTTCTGCTTTCTCTCTGTCTATGCCAACGAAGAGCAGGGCGAGGGGATGACGGCGTACCGCTCTCGGCTGGCGGGATCCACAGGCACAGTGCATCGTCTGTAGGGGGAGCACGGCACAGCCACAGAGGAGCTTCGGGAAATTCAGCTGCTGACATCCAGGACTGTTCTACGAAGCCTATGAAAAGCTTGTTTTTTCCCAAGACTTATGGTTGTCTGAAAACAGCTATATTTCCATAGCATTGGTGTGCTCATGACACAAAAGACATCCATTAATCTACTCAAGGTTTAATCCCCAGGTAAGACTAATACAAATTTTATAAAAAGGTCACCAGAATGTTCAGCACTGATGAAACTTACATGATGAAGCTTACAGAAGTATGGCTACAATGTTCAAATATGGCAAAGAAAAAGAAAAAATGCTAGACTTCTTCCTATACACGAGGAAGTTCAACAGAATTCTGAGGAACTACACGTTAAACTGTACATCTGACTGAGCTGTGGTATTATACACATGTAAAAGAATAAGAGCAAATAATGCAACATGCCTTTGAAAGTAACAGCTCATAATTGGCTTTATAATGTTGCATTCACTTTGAACCAAATCTTATCACGAGTTTTTATCTAAAAAAAATTTTCCAAAGTGCACACTTTTATTATCTCTTATTTAACATTTGTAAGTTTTTAAGTTGCTTTGATTCATTAGGAGAGATGACAACGCCTGCAAAAACAACACTGAAAGAAACACAGAAAAAAAATCCAAAAATAGATGAACTGTCACAATATTATTAATTGCTTACTCCAATTTCTAGATTTGTAACTCCTGTATATACCTTCACAGAAGGTATAACCCAGTTTGCTGAATACAAAACATCTCAATATTAGTCCTCTTATCTTAGAAAACAAGAAAAATATTTTGCTATCTACATAAATTTTCCATTACTGCTTATGTTTTTACTGCAGCAGTGCTTGCAATTCCAACTAAGTATATTGCAGAATTTGTCATAGTTGGATGTATAATGTTATGATTTCACTGGCTGTCTTTACTGTTACTACAGCTTAAAGACCAAGGGTATTTTCAGAATATGAAAATCTAATATATTTATAACTTACTATGTATAAATATTGCTATTTATCACAAGACCTTGTTGAACATCAGCAATGCCAATCACATTAAGAACATCACCCTTTTCAACAAAGATGCCCTAAAATAAATTGCAAGTATTTATAATACAAATGTACCTATGTACACACTCAGGGATCTATGTATGGCATGTACATTTGTTTGCTTATCTCAAAGATGAATGCCTTAACCTTTGCTTCCTGGTTTTCTGTTTCCATTAAAACAAGCTTTTTGATGCATAAGTGCCACCTGTAGGAAATGCCGGAGTGTGCTCAAGAGCAGCCCTGTGCCAACTGAGGCACCCAGTTGTCTCTCTGCCATTCCCAAAATAGGCACCTCCTTTGGAAATTCAGCCATGTATTGAGGAAGCAACGGCCCTGGATGATGGCAGCTTGCTTGATGAATGTTAGATTGAAAAGCCACATTGAGAGGAAAGTTGTTGTTTTCCAGTGAAGTCTAAACAGAAAGGAACTGAAATGAAAAATACTACATTTTTCCATTTGCTTGTCTGTATGACATTAATCCATAGGAATCAAGCAGTCCTTCACTACTGTATATTGATCCAAATAGAGTTTGTCATGATTAACATGGACTACTTCACTACAATTCCTTAGGGTACGCAGATATGAAAGACTGCATAATTTATCTATTTTTAATTATATCTACTATTAATTACAAGGGATGCATGCAAAAGATTGTTTTAACAAAAAAAAAAAAAAAGGAAAACAACAACCAGTGTAATCTCCACTACTATAAACATTGCTCAGTTTTCTGTGGCAGTGAGTAAAGCATGAATGGGTGGAAGTGCATGCATCTTAATACCAACATTAAAAGAAAAAATAAAATAATTTCTAATGTAGCTATAAAAATAATACTGATAAAAATCTGATGCTGATAAAAATAATAACTGAGAATTTTCAATGTCTTATTATTTTTCAAAAAATATTACAAGAAAAATAAAGAGCTTACAAAAATTAATATTTTTAAAGAGTCTGCCTAGGTAAAAAAAGTGAAGTATTTAATCCCAATTTGTAAAAAATAACAGAGCAAACTGGCCTGACTCCCTCTTTAGCCATCAGCTTTAACAGTTATGCTCCAAAAATTCACTCACTACAAGGAAATAGTTTCATTAATTCAACTGTACCAATCACTGATACAATATCCCTACTCCTTGGTACATTTACTAGGTAACATAAATTCCACACCCAAAGCACATTTTGGATCCAAAAATGAGAAGTTATTTTTAATAATTCGATGTGAAATGACAACATAGAAATTATCTGGTATATGACAACGAATTATATGCCACTCTACGAAAAAATATTAGTTCATTGTTTGACAGCCAGTGAGTCTGTTTAGTTTTGTCAGTCACAGTTGTATACAAACGACATGTCTCTTCTCCCCTAATCAGCCGTCAGCGTCGCTTCGAGCACGTACACTTGTTTTGGCTGTCCCTCGTCACTACCTGACATTTATCTGCTTGCTTCGACACAGACAGCCTTTAACACCCGCACCTGCTATTCTGAAACCAAACTTCATGTGCGTGCCGGGGAACAGCCGGGCGGGCGGACTGACAGCCGCTGTCCCCGGGCACTGCGGTGGCCCGCGGCGGGAGCGCGGCTGGGCGCAGCGGGGCGGGCGGCGCGCTGCTGTCCGCGGTGCTGAACCGCTCCCTCCCCGCGCCCCATCTTGCGAGCCCCCGCCTCGGTCCGCTCGCCGCCTCATGGCTCTCACGAGGGACCGGCAACAAGTCTGGCCGCTTGCCCACGCCAGCCGGCACATCCGTCCGTCTATCTGAAGCACGGGAATTGCCCTGTAATACAAAGGACTTCGGAGACCGCGGGCAACAAAACCCCACCAGGGCCGCTACCCCATCCCTAGCTGCGGACTCTCCGCAGCTCGAGCTCTGGCTCTCGTTGCTGCCTCTCCCAGAACAAGCCCCAGCGTCCATTCCTGGCAGGGGCAGGGCTGTGCATCAGGCTTGCCCGGCGTAATCGCACCGCAACGCCAGGCACGGTTTAGGGAGCGGCGGTTTTCCCTCCCTTCCCTCCAGCAAGGTGCAACCTTCTCTTCTTTTGTTCTCAATGGCAGGAGGGTGGCGGTAGCGGCGGGAAGGGTGGGGAACACTTGCACCTACAAATTCGTGGGGGATAACAAAGGACCATACGACGCGAGGATTAATTTGCATTAGCATCCATGAGGGCAGCAGCATTTTACGTCTTCAGGGATTAGCCGCGCCGAGCCCGGGCTTACCGTCCCTATCGCAGAGCTGAATAGCCTCCAGGCTGAGGTTCTTGATCACCTCCTCGCAGGGGCTCGTGGGGCTGCCCATGGTGTGCGCCAGGCGCGGAGCCTCCATCGCGCCCCTCACCGCTGGCTGCAGTGGCTTGGCCGGGGGCTGGGGCTGGCCGGCTCCGGTGCAGAGCCGCGCGGCAGCGCTTCCCGGCGCCGCCCGGCTCGGCTGCGAGCGCTCGGCGGAGGAGGCGGGCGAGGAGCGGATTTGTCACCGCAGCGAGCCGGGGAGGGGGCAGCGGCGAGGCGGGAGCCCGGCGCGCTCCGGGATCCGCGTTTAAAGGGGCCGCGGCCGCCGCCTCGGAGCCGTCCCTTCCCCCTCCGCTCCTTATGTAACTGCGGCCGCACCTCCACGGGAAGCTCCCGGGGAGTCCAACCTCTCCGAGTCAGGCCCTGCAAGCGGCGGGCCCGGGTTCCAGCCGGTCTACCTCGAGCACAGCTGCCCACCTCCGCGGCGTGGTTTGTTTCGAAGTTACTCCATAACCCGACGGAGTCGCCCAAGGCAGAACCACCCCCGAGTCACCGTTAGCGGCTTCCCCTACCCTAAGCGCACAGCCCACCATGACCGCTGGGTGCAATCACACACAACTGCAAGGGCTCTGCCATCCACTCTGATCCTCCGATTATGAAAGATTTTGCAGAAAGAAATATTAGCCGATTTTAGATTGAGAAGCCTAGAAAAGCTGGCAGAAGGTTATTGATTGCAAGAGAGGGTGTGGGAATGAGCATTTCTGGCTATCTGTCCTCCACACTTCCCACCTGACCTTTTCGTGGGAAGGAGAAATAATCCACGTGGTAGCGATGCCATTTCTATCAAGCCTTTTTGAAAAGTACTTATTTATCAGTTCCCAGCTTCAGGAACAAGAACAGGGCCAGAAAAGGAGAAAAATTAAAGAGTAATAGGATAATAAATTATGTGTAGCACTGTGCCATCATCAGGTGTGACAGCTCAGCTCCCTCCCCACCACAGGCCTGCAGGCTGGAAAAAGGAGCAGCCTCTGGGCCTTAGGGGCTGCAGGAGTGCACTGCTTTCTCCAGATCTGAGACCGACTTTGGGATCTAGCTCACCATGCTGGAATGGGATCACCAGTTTCCAGACAAAGTGGTTTAAGTCCATTTCCTACCAAACATTAAAACAAGCATTCCTGTCTGCTGTTTCACCAAACCAAAATTGACCCCATTTAGCCACTGATCATGAGCCATCAACACTGGTTGCATTGTAGGCATGTAGGCTCCCAGCAAGACTGAGGCTGTGATATTTCTTGGTCAGCATTGCATGAGAGCAAGTTCAAAGAGTCCCTAAAAAGTCCCTAATATCTTTCTACAGTCCCAAGACCACCCAGTGTCTTCCCAGTCCTCAATGATCTGGCACAGTAGCAAGCCCCATGCACAGTTGGATGTCTGTCATTCCACTAACACTGGACTTTGGGATCCTTCCATTCTATATGATGGTTTCCAGAGACACTAATCTCTGAAAATCCAGGGGAGAAGGAGCAATGCTGAGCACCCTTCTGGGACTGTGTACTCTTTACACACACATGCCTCACACACAGTCTTTATTGTTAATTTTTTCTTTTTCGTGCTCTTTGTTTCTCTGGTGTTTTTAATCATGATGGAAAATGTGTGCAGAGGGGTCAGGCAGAGAAGAAATGGAATGAGTGGGAAGGGAACCTAAAGGAAGAGAAAATGAAAAGGAAGTAACAGGACAGGAGAGTATGAGTCAGTGGAGAGGTGGGAAGGGAGAGGAATATATGAATGAATTCACAGACAGAATGAGGACAAATATAGAATCAGAAAGGGAAGAAATTAAAGTGGGTGAGACTGCATTCATCAGGTTTTAATTTTGTCTCTGACAAGCATTAATTCCCTGGACTGAAGCAAAACCTTTCTCCTTGATATTGCAACTGTTCTTAGCAAACAGGCATCTCCTACGTAAGCTGGAAAATTTCTTTCTCTGAAGATGGTGTATGTAGTTCCTCAGCCTTATGTTCCACATTCATTCCCTTCCACAATGTGGCAGACACTTCAGCAGCTCACACAATCTTATTACTTCTTTGCTATACACATTAGATAAAGTCCATTTGAAACAGACACTGTTCTTGAATACTAAGAATTCCCAATTTATTCTCTCTGCCTCTATTTTATACACCTTTCTCTCCTCTACTTCTTATTCTTAGCAACTGAAATCAGGTTTTTAAGAACAGATGGATTTTGCATAGCTCTTTGGAAGCAGACAGCTTTTGGGGTGTCCCCATTCCTCAAAGGCCTCTCATTTCTCAGCTACCTTCTATCAATAATCCCTGTCTAAAATATATCTACTTCTTTCCCCATACCATTAAAAATTTAATTTTTTTTAAGAAAAGACTGATTAACTCTCTAAATACCAGCCAACTTCAGTGTAAGTGTAGGGCAGAAAAACCTTTTCCATAGCTCTGCTTTTCTAAAGCTAGACCTGCCTGAGACAGTATTTTGCAGAGTCACACTTCAGACTGCATGCTTCCTTTAGCCTGTCACTACTCCCATCACCTGGGCAAGGGATCAACAATTTCTAAAGCTCAAATTACTCCCAGATGTTATCCCATGCAATCATTTGGCAATTAATTTAGTCCTAAGTATTTCAGTCTCAGAGCATTCAATGCTCTCATGGTGTTTTTTCTCACCTGAGAGAACTATACTCTGCTTGTCTTAACAAGAAATATCATTGTCTGAGGCACAAGTTATGTTTGTGATAAAGGATGACAGAGTCTCAGCATATAAACAGAAAGTTTATTCTGTGACAGATTATCCCTGACAGTGTTTAGCAAAAAATGTCACATATCACAAATATGGGTCAACATTATGTAATGGAAAGGCTGCCAATGGCAGCACAATGTTAGAGACAGCAGAGTGTCATGTGTTTAGAACTGCAAAAGCTTGCAAAAAAATTTATGGCAACAGCAACCTCTCATACTTTCAACATTTATATAAACAGAATCTTACCAACTTCTGTAGCTTAACAACAACGTCTCTGTTATTACAGTAACCTCACACAAGGAGAGGAGGAAATGTGAGCTGTGACACACAGCTCTTGCCTGGCAAGGTTCAATAATCTCAGTTCTCCTGCCTCAGCCTGGCATTCACAGTCCCCCAGGTAGGTCAGCAAGATCTTGCTGCAGAGCTACCACTGTACAGCAGAAAGGCAGAGAGGCTGCCAGCAAGCTGGTGAGGTGTGTGGCTTCTTTCCTAAAAGGCATAACCTCATTCATGCCATAAAGCAAGGGGAAAAGGGATTCCTGTGTATTCCTTTTCTCCCCACAAACAACCCCCCTTCCCCACGATTACAAAGTTTAGCCCCACCTGTGTTGCACCCTGTTTTGGGAAAACTGCTGTGCATTATCAGCAAAGCACAGCACAGAGCTGGGCAACCCCATTCTCACTATTTGAAAACTCCTTTGTATTTCATTGTAACAGGTTTTTATCTGCAAAATATTATAAAAGAAAAAAAGAAGTATAAAGAAACCTCTTTCTCAGACCTCAGCAAGACTCAGAGTTACAGCTCTGCCTTCCCACTTGGGAATAAAAAATGACTTGTGTTATTGCTCAGTGGACTGTGCAAGCAGAAGGCAAAAAGACTACAGACATGGTTTTCAGGAAAAAAAAAAACAGGAAGGAATTAAAGACAGCATTTGGGGATTTTTTTTTCCTCCTATTAATATGTCACTTTTGAGGAGAAAAGCAAAATATTAAAGGACAGATAAAAAGAAGGATGAAAATCAGTATTGGGGGTCAGTCCTCAAAGATGGGCTGACTTAAACTTAGCAACTAATCCCTGAAGTTTCATGGAAATAAATTCTTCGCAATTTTGCAGTCATTCTCTTTTCAATGGACATGCCAACTATTTCAAGTGTGCAAAGGCACACACTTGAAGAAGACTGTTTGCAAAATATTATTGAAATGCCATAGAACTGAAGTAAAATCCACAGACTGGTGACAGAAATACAAAAACCCACTCCAAACTTAAGACCCTAAATCATAGGCATAACTCTGTAGAGTTAATGTGCAGTGCGACGACTCAGCCTTTGCTGAGACAGACACTGATGTACGACAATTTAGGTACTAGGTACAGTATCTAACCAGGAACCTCTTTGTGTTTTCTCAGATAACAAGGCAAGAGTCTCCTCAAGCGCTCAAACAATGACAATTATGGCAGAGGTCCCCCTTTTATACTCTAGGAAAGTCCAAGGCAGAGTAGCAGTATTTATTCTTAGCTCTAGAGTGAGTCTCTCTCCCTCTTTCTGCAAGGTTAACACCCATGGCCAGGCACCCTGACACCAAGTCCATCAGTGAGGCTCCAGCTCTCCTGGAAATGTCTCTGCCTGCTGTTTTCTGCTTTGGTGTTGTTTGAGATGCTCAGAAGCTCCACAGCTACTGGGAACTCTCCAGTGAGGTGCATGCAGTAGCTCATACATCTAAAAATGTCTCTCCTTCCCTGTTCAGAGGGCTTCATTTCAGCAATCACATCCACTTTATACATTCAGGCTTCTCTTGCAAGGCCACAAACCATACTTTAAAACATCAAAGATACAATTCTGAGGCTAACTTGTGATTTCTGGTGCCAGGGAACCTACTCATGAATCTGGAAAAATGGCTTCAGCGTAGGCAAAACTAGTTTACAACTAAAAAGACAATCAGTCGGTGAAAAAGACAACCAGTCCGTGAAAAAGACAACCAAGACAGCCACATAAGATAAACGGGGTAGCCAGAGTTTGACTCTGCCAAGTCTCCCAATACAGGAATTAGAGGATGTCAATTGCAGGCAATAGCAACAGTTTCAGAACACATGAAAGGAGGTGGTACTTCCTGCAATGGATGTTTCAGTTGTAAGACTAAAGGACAGTGAGAGCACTAGAAATTTTTGTTTATTCAAGGGAAGGCTGGAAAAGTTAATACAAAAGAAATCGTTTAAAATCACTAAAACCACAAGTGACTGAGCTGAGAGTGACTGACCCCAAGCTGAAAACTGTCATGCCTTTCATCTTCTGTAAATATCCATTTTCAGCCACTGCTAAAGGAGCTGTACTATCCTGGGTAAGTCCTTGGTCTTATCCAGGACAATCACAGAAATGCCCTGCTATCCAACCCTTCATTCCTTACCACCCACCACTGCCACATCATCCTCATTCATGAGGAAAACTTCAGAGTATGGAGCCCTCTGATGGTATTGGCTGGGTGTGCAAATCTCAACCTAATCTAAGCATCATAAACAATTTAAAAGGAACATTCCTCTCAGACCAAGAAAGATATCAAGAAAATTATAATTTTATTAATGTTATTGATGGTGCTGCTTTCTAAATTTCAGTTTTCTGATTAGCTTTATACAGCTAAATAATCTTCTAAGAAAGAAAAAATCTTTCATATGCAAAAAAAAATAGTATTTGTAATTTAAAAAATATTATTTGTTCCCCAGTGGGCACAAAGTGCTGTTTGATGCTTAGCATTATCACTTATTAATTTCATTTTAAGTTTAGCCTCCATTTATGAGATCCAGAGTAACCTTAGAGAACAATCTGAACCTCTTTTCTTTGTGCTGTTAATCAGTCTTCCAACTTTTGTAACCACTTTCACATTTAATTAGTGCCTTATCCTCCAGATATTGGACCATATCTTGACCTTTAAAGGATACTTTTGTCTGCTTATCGTTGACAATGCTGACTGCTATTTAGACTCAGTTTCTGTCTACAGTTCAGTGGCCAGCTTTGATACCTTTAAGTGAATTTCAGCCCCAGCTGACTTGTTTCAGTAATTTCCTTAAGATATTATGTGGCACAGTATCAAATGGCTTTGTAAAGTCTCGATGCTATTCTGTCCTCTGCTAATCTTCTGGCTTCATCGTAAAAGATGTGGGGGGATAAACACTGTAATTGGCCTGGCTTAGTGTACTGCAGTACACCTGTGCCCTATCAGGGTCTCGTTACACTATTCACCTCCATATAAATGTTTCCTCTTCAGCTTCTCTCTTTTTTTTAGTATTTGTTTCAATTTGGAGCCATCCCATAAGACAATAGTTTCCATAGTTACTCTTAATTCAGTTTTTAAAGTCTTCTGATATGCTGACACTTTATTATTCTCCTGATACTTCCTCAATTCTCTGTGGAGTTTTTTAGTAACTATCTGTTCCATCAGTCCTTTAAATATCTGAAGGGACACCTCAGATGCATTTGTTCAAGTGATGATATTTCATTATGTATTTCTTGGTTGCTTTTTCCCAGCAGTTCATAATTACATCAATGATTTCTTAAGCAAGCCATTATTTAATCTCTTTCCCAATAAACTTCATGGCAAAAGTCCATTAGTCTTAGGGAGAATAAGAACTGGTCTCAAAATTTATCTCCTTATTACAAATTAATTACAATTAATATTTTATTGTGTTATTGTGCCTCCAAGACTTATAACACAGTCTTTTCATATTATTTTTAACCTCTTGGCAGCTGTTTCAGTGTATCCTCATGCTGTCCCCCTTTCTCTCCTGCATGTTAAACTTAGAATATAAACCCCTTTTTGGTGACCCTCCAGTTTTCTGTTTCTAGCGAGTTCATATTTTAGTTTAGAATGCAGTGACCCATTCTCTCTTTGGTGTTTCCCATTTTCATTGGAAGAAGACACATTTCTGCTGGCTTTTCATTACAGTGTCCTCTCACGTTTCCCCTACTGCCCTTCCCCTTTCCACAAAGCTTTTTCTGAAACTCTCTCAACTGATCCTGTGAATGAAATTTTCCTCATAATACTACAGCCTTTCACTGAATAACCAAAACTTTTCAGCCAAGAAGGATATACAGTTCATTAATAAAATTAATGAAGAAAGTCTAAGTGATTAGTTCCTCAGTGTCATCTACTGATCTCATTTTCTTATAACTATAGAGCTATAAGCATTTTGCATAAGCACAGAAGATGGAATCTAGGTTGATGTCACTGCTTTTGTACCATCACAATCTGTTATGACTGAGGTGATGTGGCAACACTGGAAAGACACCATTGCCTCATCCCCCACTGCTACCATGAACTCAGTCAATTAGCTGCTAAGGAAACACCAGGAAGATTGTGTTAAATCAGTGAGAGTAGGAACATCAAGACATTCCTTAAATATGTTATCACAAAGGCATTACTGCAATTTCTGATTGGCTTGGCCTTGGCCAGTGGTGGGTCTGTCTTGGAGTCAGCTGACTTTGGCTCTGTCGTACATGGGGGAAACTTCCAGCAGCTGCTTTCTTAAGCTACCCCTTTAGACATCCCTGGCCCCTCTCTGCTGCTAGAACCTTGTTAAAAAGACCCGAAGCAATGTGTGACTCACAATTAAAATGTCACAAAATTTCACAAGAAACAATTTCATGTTAAAAACGGCAATGAAAATCTGTGTTTTCCATGGGTTTGCTCTGGTGGGAATGCGTGTCCACTTAGCACCCATATACAGGCAGATTAGATAAAGAGAGTAAAGAAATAAACAATAAAATGAGCATTTGTATGTAAGCCTTGAAAATCCTAGAATTGACTCTAAATTTGTTAGTGTGACTGATTCACTGCTCCTGCTTCTTAAACCAGGCTGCACAGGAAGATAATTGCAAAGGTCATCTTTAGCCTAAGGAGTTTATTTGCCTTAGGATCTTTCTGCAGTAAGTGGAGAGTAGAAAAATCCTCATCTGTATCTCAAAGGGAGTTCATTGTAGGTACTCGGAGTTGCTCCAGAGGAAATGCTTCCTCTTGATTCTACAGGAAGCAGGGGGAGAAAAACCTTCTGAGGCTAATTTAGTCTTTGTGAATGGCCTCTAAATTGTTCCTATGTATGTTTGCAAGAGCCATCTTTGATAACCTGCACTATATTCTGGACTGAGAAATGAGAGCAGCTAATAAATTTGGCAAAACTCTCCAGGGCTAACACAAGCTCCTCAGCTCCTTGTCCAAGGTTCAGAGGGCTTAATCTCCTCATGCTGATAGGGACAGAGCTGCCTGCAAAGCAGAACAAGTGTTCATTTATCCAGGCACAGCAGTTGCCTGATGACAGAGGTCTGACAGTGGCTCCTCTGTGACAGAACATGGGTCTGTGTTCAGACTTATCCGATCACTGCTTATCTGAGACCTGCTGAACTCACATCAAATGCTCATCATTTGTAAGTTCTTTTTCTCTCATTTCCTCTATTTCTTCCATGTTACTTGCTAACTTGGTATCTTTCATTAGTTTTTAAAACCAAATTTACTAAGCTTATTTATATAATTTTTATTTTCAATATCAGTATTTTTTTCTTGATTCCCTCTGTTCTTGTTTTTATCCATTTTCAGTCTAACCTTGTCTACTCCCATCTGTCTGAGAGCCAGCTTCTGATTAATCCATCTCCATATAAATTCAATTTAGCCATCAACTGTACATTTTTGGGGTTGATCACATGACATCCACCTAGTTATTTCTGGGATTAGGAGAGAAAATGAGGTAGAAAGTAACAAAAAAAAATGTTTTCTGTATTGAAACTGTTGATTTTAATTAATGAAATTAAATTTTACTTGGTTTGTGTGGCAAAGTTTTGATTGCCACAGGGAGAAGCTGCTGAAGTTTCCTCCAGGCCCGATGAAGCCCATGCCAGCCAGCTCCAAGGTGGACTCTCCACTGGCCAAGGCCAAGCCTGTCCATATTGGTGGTAGCACCTCTGGGATAAAAGACATAAGAAGAGAGAAAAGACACTGTGCAAAGCAATCAGAAGAGAGGAATGAGAATATGTGAGAGAAACAACCCAGCAGACACCAAGGTCAGACAAAAAGGAGGAGGAGGAGGTGCTCCAAGCTCTGGAGCTGAGGTTCCCCTGCAGCCTGTGGGAAGGACTCATATTGGATAAGTTTGAGGGGAATTGTCTTCCGTGTGACAGACCCCATGCTGAAGTAGGGGAAGAGCAGTCCTCCCTTGAGAAGGAAGGGGTAGCAGAGAAAATGTGTGATGAACCAAAGAAACTCCACATTCCCCATCCTCCTGTGCCACTGGTTGGGGAGGAAATAGAGAAAATCAGGAATGAAGACAGGGAAGAAGGGAGAGGTGGGAGGAAGGTGTTTTAAGATTTAGTTTTTATTTCCCATTATACTACTCTGGTTTAATTGGTAATATATTAAGCTAATTTCCCCTAGCTGAGTGCATTTTCCCCACGACAGTAATTGCTGAGTGATCTCTTCCTGCCCTGATTTTGACCCACAAGCCTTTAATTACATTTTCTTTCCCTTACCCAGCTGAGAAGGGCAGTGATAGAGCAGCTTTAGTGGGTACCTGGTATCCAGCCTGGGTCAACCCACCACATAAATTTTCTGATCTCTTGTCCTTAGCAAGCTACTTACAGTAGATGCCAGTTGACAAGAAAGTTGTCTGTGTGGATTTTATCAATCTTATAGCATATTGCCTGTCATGTTGTGGAAGTATTAATTTGTACACATAAGTGACAGTAAAGTTTTCCAATACCATATTGAGCACAGTAACAGAAGTAAGGGTATGAGGTGGAGCTATACAGTTTTGTATAAATCCCAATCTAGATTAGCCCTATTTTGTCTGGGCAATGGCTAGACTACTGCAATTTAATTCTTGCATTTTTAAAACAGTCATTGCATTTTAAAACATATTTTAATGCCATAGCTCCATCAAATTAATTTAGAGGTTGCACTAGCTTAATTCTACACACCCCTACAGTGATATAGCTACAGTTCACAAAAACTAAGGACAACCTTCCCCCTTAATTTCTGTGTACCACCAAACTGCTCCTGCCAGGAATGAATTAGACCTGGTATTAAGGCAATACTGAATCCTGTGTTTTTGGAGGAAAGCCAAATGTTCACATATATTAAAATCTCTAGAACTGTATAATTACATATATGTTTGCATTCATAAAATTTATCAAGCAAAGCTATTCAGTAAAGGAAGATGTGACACAGAGTAAGCCGAAGGAGAGATTGAAAATGGAAGTGTTTTATCACTAGCCAATGACTATTTTCATTTGTCTAATAGTGCAACAGAAACAAGTGCCAAATCCTCCATTCTCTGCAGACAGTTTGAGGCCTGAGCTCCATTACCAGTTTTTTATTGTTCATTCTTGAAGCTGAGTAATATATCACTATAAACTAGGTGAAACAAATGAGGTATAAATTGAGCCAAATTCAAGGATTAATGAGATTAGCAGCTATCAGATCTATAGGCTATCTATAGACTGACCACTAAGTCTTATGCCCTCAGGAGTTAATTACAAAGCTATCACAACACTGAAAATGCACAACTGGTCTTTACCTGAATTGCAAACAAACCTTCCCACTCCTAGCACAGGAGTAGTGATATCTGACAAAAATGTGGCAGCAAATAATTCAGAGACAAAAGACAGCAAATTACTCCACAATAACTTCAGGGCTTCCTCCCATGCTTAGGAGGCATGAGGGATGCTCAGCAACAAATAAGACAAAAATTGTGAAGCCCAGCTGTCAAAGAAGAGGTTGGCCCCCCAATCCTCTCACCAGAAAGTTCAAAATATCCATTACAATTAACACTTGTAGAAAATTATTAAAAAATGTGCAGTGATCATGATGGCTAGGGTGGGGAGACCCAAGCTCTCTGTGTCTTGGTTCTGTCTTGGTGCAGTGCTTCTACAGTGGAAGTGGTGCCATGCAGCCCTTTTGGGAACAGTTGCTGTCAGCAAGTATTATGAACTTGCAGTCAGTCTGGACAAAGATTCTCATTCCCAAAGTGCAGCTGTTTGGCTGCAGAAGGCAAATACCAGGAGTTACCAGGAGTGTCAATAAAGAAACAAGAACAAGCAGTGGGGTTAGACTACAGTAATTTTGGGGGTTTGAGCATTCATTAAAATGACTGCCTGACAGCACTGTCTAAATGGAAATATTATGCAAATGGTGAATTCATCCTGAAGTAAAACCTCCTTCCTGTATCTTGCTGGCAAGAGTACTTTATCAACAAATATATCCAGACTGAAATAGATCATGCAACCAGCTTTAGAGAGAACATGTCAGTCTTATCTCTATTTTCACATTTCGGATTTCTCCACCCTCTAGAGGGGTGATGTTTTGAACTCCTTATGCTGTCAAACTCCCTCTGACCTCATCTCAAAACACAGCTGAGTAGAGCAACCAGCTGCCTTTGCTTAAGCCAGCTGTTCCCAAACCGAGGTTGCAATCCCACGTGCATCTGCAAGGCAGGCAGTGAGAGCAGGGTCAGTTCTCCAACATATTATGTGGTGCTTCCACAGACTGTGGAAGCAAAAGCTTTGCTACTACAATGATCATCTTTCACTGCTTTAAAGTTGTTTTCCCCTCTTCCTCCCCCTCAACTACTGATGGAGTCTTATTACCGCTTGATCCAGCTGAACCCTAAGGGAAAGTTTTCAGCACTGGGCACACTCCTGCAGAGAGAGTTTTGTATGAATTATAAAGTCAGGACATTCAAATACTACATCAATTCACTTCCCACAGGCTGTCTTCAGGAATGCTTATTCATCTTGAAATGATGGTATTCTGAGAAGTCACTTAAGCTCTTAAGCTTTCCTGATCTCATGTCACAACTTCAAGAACAATCAAAAGGAAGAAAGCCTGGAAACGCATAAAAAAATAGTCAGAAAAATTTGTTGCTGCAACTTCTGCTAAATGAAGAGATCACTCCCTGCACAGATACACCATAACATGTTCTGCTGTATAGCTCATAACAAATTTTGGTTCAGTCATTTCTGTCACCAAAAGATTATTTTGCTGGGGTGTCCTTTGTTTTGGGACACAGACAAATATAAAAGCCCTTCTGCACACTCTTCTAGAGACTGCAAAGGAGAAGCAAAGGGATGTTCTTCCCACTTCGTTGGGGAAGGGCTGGTGGCTATTTCTGACAATCAGATTCTCATTCTGGCAGAGACATCTTAAAAATTATTTTTTGTTGTCATTACATGTAGCACTCTTGTGTTTCAAAGATAACATTACCACCCAAACACTGGCTGTGCACTTCCACAAAGGCTAAGCAACACATTTCTTACAGCCTTAAATCATGTCTTCCAGGCCTGCTGGAGATCAGAGGGGCTGGCACAGGGAGCAACTAAGTGCAAGTCACTTGTAATGTTCTACCTGCTAACTAACGAGCAGACAAGCCCTGGCAGGCTGGCTGGAGCTGCGGGCACACAGCATTGGCTATAGCTCATTTCAGAAGTGTAGCACTGCTTTCCTCTCTCTTGTGCCCTCTGCCACATGCCAGCAAGCAAACAGGAGCATGGGAGCAGCTGACCACTTCTGATGCCAAGGAATGTGTGCACGCTGTAACAGTCTGTGCTCGCCAGCACTTCTCAAAGAAAAGGAGAAGCCAATGTTCCTCTCAAGCCTTGGGTAAGGGCAGGGAAGGGTGGGGGAAAGAACTCCCCCCTGTACTCTTTCTGCTGTCGTGGGAGCTAAGCAGAGGAAGCCAGGTTTAGTAAAGTGTGTGAATGTGGGTCCATGGCAGGTTGTCTCCTTCCACACAACACAGCAATTGAGGGAGTGCTGTCAGGGCCATGGCATCTGCTCTCTGTGCAGAGTTCACACAGTCTGGGAAAGCCGGCAAGGTGGAAGCACGGGAACCCCTCTGCATCCTAATGCTGTTCCTTCCCTTCCTGGGGCATAGCACAGTGCCTGGGACAGACAAAGAGGTAAATGCAGGGCAGAGGTGCTCTCACAGGTTTACAGAAAATGCTGAGGTGGAAGGGACCCACGAGGATAATCAAGTCCAGCTCCTGGCTCTGCACAGGACTATCCCCACTCTTAAAGCCACTTTGCACTTCTGTTCCCCAAAGTGCTTGCTCCTGCTCACTGTGTTTGCTTACCAGTGGTTCTTGGGGAAAAGAAAAATAATGGAAAGACCACAATGGGCAAATAAAACTTGCCATTTCCAGACACCAGCCAGAAAATTATAGTGATGCTCCTCTCCTGTCCCTGCTCAGGGGCATATAGAGAAACTACAACTCTGAGGAGTCAGGAGACATCTTCTTGCCATGTGCATCCTGTCTGAGTGTCCCCTCCCCATGCTGCCATAGCACTGGGTCTGCAGGATCGCTGAGCAGCAAGAGGCTGGTAGAGAGAATGGACTCCACACATTTCCATTGTTCAGAGGCAGTTTATCAATTGTTTGAGGACCTGTCCAGGTCAAGTTTGGTTCTATTTTCAGAGCTGTGTAATGACTGTTGGTGACATCTGCCCATGACTGGCAGCACACATTGATGAGTACTGTAAATGACCAGTTTCCATATGTACAGCCACGTGTCTCCATTCTGCTCCAGGCTGCTGATAAAGATCCACTGGTGGTAGCTGCTGTTTAATATGGTAAATGATTGGAGATTACAGTCTTCTCTTGTGTAATCTTCTTACATAAGGACTGAGAAAGAAAACATGTGAAGTGCAGAATTTGAACATCAAAACAGTGGATCTGGAGCTCAACATCTTGAAAATCTGACTATTCCAAGCTAATAAAAAGCCAACAGAAATAAAGTTCACCCTCATATATACAAGAAATTTAAATAAGAGCTGCACCTCACCATAGAATCTTGTGTGCAAATCGACTACATGGTACTTAGCTAATCAGATGTTCAGTCAATAATATGTGAGGTAGCTAAGCAAGTCAATTTTAATCTAAGTAATAGCTAAACAAAACTGGACAAAAAGTTTCAAAAACTGGAGCTAAGAGACTCTGAATGGGTTGTTCCTAGGACAGGCTTAGGTCAGAGAAAAACCTAACCAGCTACCTCATGGTGAAACACACATTTTAAGACTTTTTGCATGCTGATTTATGATTTCAAGCCCTGATATTCCATTTGATCTCCTCATGTGCTACATCAGCAGCTCCTGCTGTCTGTTGTGTGTAGCTCCTTTTGCTCATTCCTTATAACTTATGCTTGTAGTAAAGACAGAGGGACTGACTTAAAATGTTTAAAATCTTGGTGATAGAGAGTGAGGAATGTAAAAAAGAAAACAAGATAAAGAGAACAGAAAAAAAGTAAAAGTAGCAGAATGGGTGGAAAATGCTGAGAGGCTCTTTTGTCCTTTTCATTCCTATCGATTACTGTCTGCTCTGTTCCCTTCTTTATCTTTCTTTGCTGTATCATGTGTCATACTGCAAGCTTTGGGAACACTGTGCTCAGATACAATGGCAAAGAGCCAACACATGCAAGACCTGAAAATACCAAAGAGATGAACAGTGTTCATGGGTGGAGGTTGTTTGCAGTAATGTGAGAAATTTCATGCCTATGGAAAAAAGGTCATGATCAGTAGAGGGTCTGCCCTGTCTTTACTTCTGAGCATAAGGTATAGAGGACTCACAGATTAACAGAACTCAATGAGAGATGGAAGATTTTAATTGCTCTTAGTTGAGAGTTGTACCAGTTCTTAAGAGGACTCAGAAAATACTGGAGAAACCCACCACCAGCATTTGCTCAAACTTTTAAATGAATTCAGTTTAGCTCTGTTTGTCCTTCATGTACATTCTAATGAACGAATATGCAGGTGATGAGACTCATAGACAGTGCAATCATTATGCAGATTATTCAGTGAAGGATTTGGAATAATGCACTGGTAAAGACTGGATTCCTAAAAGAGGCAACTAATGAAATTTCACCTCTGCCCTGTTGATGCACTAGATATAAACAAAAGACCTTATTCAGAGAGATTTTTTTGTCCTATTCCAAAAGCTGTAATGCTGAAATTATTTAATATTAAAATGTTTTTCCTGCTGGTCCTGAGGAGCTTCTCAAATGGAAAATACAGCCTAAACATGCATATTTTATCAAAAACTTTCCTTTTTCCTTTCCTGTTTGTGTTTTCCCTTAAAATGCAAAATCTTACTTGATGTACATTTCCTTGGCAATAAGATCAAGACTGAACTCAGGGAAAAAATTGTTAAAGCTCCTAACATTGGTTTTACAATGACAAAACACAGACATAACAAGTCCAAACACCATAGATGCAGCCATCTTCTCTTATGCCCTGCAGGATGGCTCTGGTAGAGAGAATGTAAAAAATAGAGTGAGGAGGGAAAAAAACCCAGATTAGGGGAAAATCTGTTGCATGATCTTGTTTCATGGTGGAAATTGAGTAATGAGCTATTGATAGTCTCTAGATCCAGTGAGTTAAGAAAATGTGAGTTTCCTGTGTTTATTACTGAATGAGAGCAGCCCTGTGATCACAGTGGCTGATGGCATGAGCCCCACTGAGCTCTGTGCTGCACACACCCAGCACTGTGAGTCTTCTGCTTTGCTGGGCTGTGCCCACCAAGTGAATCTGTTTGTGTCTCTCACAGGTGCTACACTGGCATCCAAGACTCTTCAAGATAGTTCTGGAGAGCTGGTAACTGACTCATAGTGTAAAATACTTAACTGGAATTTCTGAAAGAAGTGTTCTTTGTGAGGCAGACAATGATAGCAAAAACAAGACCAAAGCCAAAACTGCCAATGTTTTCAAACTATTTTGCTCTTATCACACAGAAACACAGAGCCAGGGGAATTTCAAGAAGCTTTTTGCTCAAATCTATCTTTTTGATTAACAATTTTCTATACACTATCTCTGCAATTTTCATAAGGTTCTTCCAGTGCTCCTCCTCCTTCCAGTTGCTGTGTTGTTTTCCATCCTAAGCAGTAAGTTGGCTGTCTGGCTCTCTTCATTCACTGTGACATTAGGTACTTAAGCCTAAGGTGCCAACATCTCTCAAAAGGTTGTGCAGAGAGGCAGTGCTTTGGTTCAGAAGATGAAATGCATCCAGGCACACAACTCTGAGTTTCCCTTATTTCTTGACCTGTGCTGACAATGTGCACTCTTTTTTTCTACACTCCTAGGTGGGAGATATTCAGTCATCCAAACATTTCTCTTGGACACAAATACAGCTTAGTTGCAAAAACCACTGAATGCATATGAACTGCAGACCTTATTTAAAAGCTGCAGATCAGTGTCATTTGGTGGTCACTAGCAGATGAGCTTTCTTAGTGCTTCTATGTACATGCCCCAGTATACACTACTATTTTAAAAGTCACTTATACTGCTTACTAGAATTCTGGAGGAAGATTTTTTTTTCTCCTGTTCTGCAAAGTTTTTGCTTTTCCTTTTGAACTGAAGTCATAGTTCCACTTCTCCCCTCAAACCTCTTCTGCCAAGTTGCCGCTTTAATTCATTCACCTAATAACATAGCATACACAATATAATTATTCTTTTTTTATATATAACGCCTAAATATTTTCCAAGTAATAGAGGGTAAGAAAAACTCTAAGGATGAATCTCTCATGAAGCCATGTAAAACAGAGATTATATTCTTTCTTCCCAGAGTGACAGCACAAAGGAAGTTCACTGACTCCAACACAGAGAGATTCAGCTCAAATACACTCAGTGGATAAGCAGAGAAGGCTTTTCACAGGAAAACGTTCTAAAACTAGATCTGGAATTTGAAGGCACTGTACTTCAACAATATAATAATGCTGATGATAACAACAACAGCTACTATTACTACTTTATACTTGTTATGGCACCATCTCAAGTAATTAGAAAATAATGTGCCCTGAAACTATAAACAAATAATGTATCAATTATCTGGAGGAATTCTTTTAGAGCAGCAAGCCCAGAATAAATTCAAGGAATAAAGTTATGAGAGAGACTGAGCAGTAGAAGCTCTTCTACTTTAAGAGATGTACATGTTGATTTCTAACTCTAGAAATTGCTTCCAAGCCAACAAATATGTCCCTAAAATAACATGACACCAAAACATAGATTAGGTCAGAAGGGAATGTTGGCAAACACCATCACAACACAGAGATCCTCCAGGCTCCACTTAAGAGTAAGTAGTTCCACGCAGCCATGAGTACCCAACGGGAACTACTGAAATGATTAATTGTGGCCTACTCAGGTTTCATCTCTCCAGTAAATGTCCTACTGAGAGTAATAAAATACTGGATAACAGTGAATTACAACATCAGGAGTTCTGAAAGCATTCAAAGCTTTCTCATTCAAAGCAACTCTCCAGAAGAACCCCTCTTGACTCTATACCCAAATTCCAGACAAGAATGGTACTGGTGGCATTATGGAAAGATGCTGGTACACGATTTAGACACATTTTTGTATTATGTGTTTCTATTTTAAAATATTTGAAATGACCATTAAGTTCTGAAAGGACGTACATAAAAAGCTGAAGTCTTTTTCCTCACATTTCCATTATTAGTAAACCACAGTATGATCTTTACATACTTCCTATTCATCACAGGTGTGAGGAACATAAAATCCCTTAGGAACAGGAAAAAATTATTATGCAATTACAGAAATGGTATGCACCAAATTAGGATGATTTATTTGGTTTTTAAATGTGAGAAATACAACTCCATTATAAAATTGTGCCAACATCCTTAGAAGTAAAACTACAAACTTAAGTTTTGAATATACCCTTGCAGCATATTTTGGAGGCAAGCAGGCAGAGACTATCTTAGATCTGAAATAAATACTTATGA
This sequence comes from Oenanthe melanoleuca, assembly GCF_029582105.1. Classification (NCBI taxonomy): domain Eukaryota; kingdom Metazoa; phylum Chordata; class Aves; order Passeriformes; family Muscicapidae; genus Oenanthe; species Oenanthe melanoleuca. Next base: position 7,167,792 of record NC_079340.1, read on the forward strand.
AGATGAAAACTTATCAGAAATGATCATCACCTCCAGTTCTGTGCACTCAGGAGAGAAATGCAGCTCCCATGCTTTGTCTTGTTAGTGAACAGATCACCATGGGCTGGAGCAGCACAGTCCATGAACAGAAGGGCAAAAAAGTTGTGTGCAGTTTAGGTACAAATGCTGATTATGGAAGTCACTTCATCTTATTGAAAAGAGTCCCATGCCTGGAGGAGCCTTCTGTACTTGTGTGTCTCTGTAGTGACCTAAACAGGCACTGCAGGAACCCATCCCCTTGGGCAGGATGGGATATATGACCTGGGCAACTGCAAGGAGAACTGTCCACTACAACTGAAAAAATAGTTGTCTGCTGTGTACAACTGCTCATTTTAATTAAGATTTAATCTCCTCAATCTCTACACTAATCCTTGGTTCCCTGTAATAATATTCACACAGAAGACTCCAGGGTATTTTCTGGCATCAAACAAGTCTTAGCTGCTGGGTTTGTTCTGGTTTTACAGACTTCTGCGTATCCATCTTCTTTTATGTTCTGAGAAATATGCGAGGCAGAAAAAAAAGTTACTGTTTGAGCATTAATTGGATGATAATGGCAATTTATGGATTTGAAGGGGAGAAAAGGTGCCACTAGAGTGTGTAAAGTAGGCAGCTGGCACAGTAGCTTTTGCCAACATTTGTGTCAACGTGGGAGTACAGCAATATGGTAGCTGTTAACGTTGCACTCAATAAATATCTCCCCATATGTGAAGATGTGACTAGCCTTTTGGAGGAAGAAGCTGAGTATTCTCTGTATCTGTGGCAGGATTTTAAGTGTAATCCCAACAAATCTCAGCAGGCCGTCATGTGCACTTAAATATTATACACATAAAATTGCTTTTTTGAAATTTAGCATAATAGGGAAACAGTGAAATAATAATGAAATAATTCACACATTGAATTATCTGGAGAAAAACAGTGTAATGCTCAACATGGCACACTTTTTCTCAGTTGATTCAAGCTTTAAGGAAAAATACACAGGCCTGCTGTTGTCCAATGCACGTGACAATTTTTGTTACTATGTGACTTGGATTCTGTATTATGTATTTGTGCATCCACAAAGGCATTAAGTTATTTCCAACTTTTTTTTTGTTGCTGTTAGAAGGAAGAACGTTAAAATTATTATTTTAGGACCAAGTAAAATGTTTCTGTTACACATGAATTTGTAACTATTGGAGTTAAACAGCAAAAATGATACTGTTGATAAAAATGTCACTAGACATTTTTGGGGTATTTTTCTATAGCTATTTCTTGCCATGAAGTTTCTTCCTGTGGATTTTCTACAACCCTTACACAACTATTCACTACATTCTTTTAACAGGGAAAAAAATTTGGTGTTAGGGGTCTGTCCTCTAGTCATGTTCTGTTTTCATTTTGCCATGACATTTCTTTCTGTGAGGAGTGCATCCACCCTTTCTCCACCTCATCAAAAGCCTTCTTTCCCTGCCTCTGCCCTCTACTTCTACTACTCTTCCGAGTGTCATCCCTACATAACTACTAATTCTGAATAAATCCCACAGCCCCATTCCTGTAGAAGAAAGCTCTCTACAGTAAAAATGTATCATGACATCAACAACCAAAATATCATCATTCTGAAGAGTCAAACCCACTGAGATTTTCAAGAATTTTTGTCTGTGAAATCTCAAAAACTTGATTTATAGATGCAAGTAAAACAGACAGAACTGAAGCAAACTCAAAATATATACTCAAAATATATACTCAAAATATATACTCACAATATATACTATGTAACAAACTGTCCAACCAAGCCACTTGTAATATCGACTGCCTATACAGGCAGAGAAAATTTTCCATTCGGTTTTAATGATGCCTATTCACTCTCCAACCAGCCAACAAAATGAGGATTCAACCCACAGAACATCACCCATACATTTATTTTTTAGATTGGCATAAGCATAGACTGTCTTTTATGAAGGAATTTGGGATTGTAAGGTGGTGTAGGAAAAAAAGACAGTATTAAATGACAGTGCTATTTCAAACTAAAATGACAAAATGCCTTACACTAAAGTGCTTTGGGTACTATGATGGACACAAATGCTCTCATATGGATAGGAAATTAAGTTTTATAGTTTCATATGCAAAGATAAGAAGGGTCGTTTACACTTTCTTACTGAAAAGTTAATGACTCACATTTCTTAATAAAACACTTTCAATAAGCCTCATTAATGCAGCTATTTACATTCACAGTTACTGGCATAAGCACACAAAAAGGGAAGATACTTTTTCCACCCTATGTCTCAAGATAAAAGCTTGAAATTTATAGATGTAGAGAAATATCAAAGAGCAACACTGCTTCACAGCAAAACCCAAGCATAAAATAGCACCTTCTGAATGGAAATGAAGACCCTGAAATGTTGCTCTGGAAAGTGAGACATCAGCAGGCTGATTTTAGCAGCAGGTGGCCAAGAAAGACTAAGGCAGAGGTGTAATTTTTTTCCTGCCAGCATGGGGTCGGCCCATCAAAGAGGATTGAAGAGCTCATGGGGATGGGCTGGATCTTCCCCAAGAAAGACAGAGGAGTGGGGAACCTGAGCACTCTGCAAAGTCACCACTTCCAGTTGAAGAGCAAGGCTGTATTGTGCTGCTGCCTCATCTGTATTTACCAAAGAGGTGAAAGAGCAGTCTCATGCTGCCATCACTAGACCGGCGCAACAGCAATGAAATTGAGGGATGAATCTCCTGCCTTGCTCTCTCCCATGGACAGTTCCCCAAGGACACGGGAGAGCAGGAATGTGTGCACTCACACATTGCTCAGGGCAGGATGAGGTCCACCCCTGTGTCTGCTGCTTCCAGCTTGGATCACTCTTTTCGAGCAGATCCTACCTGGTGAGTTAGGCCTGGCTTGTAGCCAGTCCCTGCGTGGAGATCTGTCCTGTGGATGCTTTGCATGGTTTGTGTGTTTGATAATGACAAGATAAGGCTGCAGCCACGGCTGTGCTGGCCAGCTATCCTCAGCCTGCCTTCCAAAAGCCAAACAAGTCTTGGGAGAAATACCAGTGGGGAAATACTCTATAACTGCATTTTGCATCGAGAGTACTCAGCTATGACACAGACAGTGGTATTTTGGAAAAGTTTCTTAATCGAGCAGTAAATAATCTTGTATCCAAATAAAGACAGCTGGAACTTAATATCCTACATAACTAACTTTCCAATAAGAATTAAAATGAAGGGAAAAAAATCAGTAAATCCAAGCATGCTGACCCATACATGAAAACTAAAGGTTATATTTATGAAATTTATAAAGCCAAGTACTCTTTGTTTTATAGTCAATCACTGCTCTAGTGGGGTTTAGAATGTGAAGGGAACTTGAAACAAAACCACTTCAGCTGCAAAGTAAAAGCAGCTGCAAAGAAAAAGCACCTATTTCTTAAAATAGGTTCCAAAATAAACAGTCTGAAATTCCACTCTGTATAATACAGCATTTTGCACATATATAAATAAATCTATAAAATTCCACTCAGAAAACAAGTAACAAAAAAATAAACAAACAAACAAGTAAACCTTTATCCTTCAGCATCTGTGATCCAAAGACATTCAAGTCCAAGAAAGCAAACCATATTTGAACTTTGTTAAATACACATACTAAAGAGCTGGTCTAACTAACCCTTCAGAAGAGGGCATCATCTCTCATATGTCATTTCCAAATCACATAGATGTACTCCCCTCCTCCAAAAATAAGTTTTCATAAGTATTCATTTCATGGAAACAGCCATATTCTTTTGAAAAGATGGGAAAGCTGATGGACTGGGATGCAGTGAATCCCTTATTTGATGATTTCAGGAAGAGATATTTTTGATTTTGAAAATTGGTTTTAGAAAGTTTTCTGACTTCATGGCTTAGGAGAAGATCAGCAATGTAGAAAATACAATTAATTGTATGTTGATAAATTCTGGAGATGTGTGGGAATCAGACAAAAAAGAATAAGCAAAGTACATATCTGAAGAAAAATACATACTGTAGTCATCCTCATAACATGGGCATTCCCACTCAACTCCCTCAGTCATTGCATACTCAGGATTGCATCAAGCCAGTAATTGTACAGTAAATTCTCCTTCTGCTCCCCATAGCATTACCACTCTAGGTTCTGCATATCTGAGCATCCCATTTATTTTCTTATTTTCCATTCAGGCAGTGGGTCAGGTTCTTCCAAGCCCCTCCATCCCAGTTTCTCTGCTGTCTTTAGTCCCTTCCTCTCTTAGTTGTTCATCTCTCTTCTAGCTCCCTCTCCTCCCTCTTTGCAGTCTCTGCCCCAGGAGTGCTGTACCTTGTGCACAGGGTGATCCTCTGGGATCCTGGCTTGGGGGGCTGCCTTGGCTTACGCTGGAGATGGCAACTTCTCTGTGGGCCCTTCCCGTCGCTGAGGGCTCCACACTGCCCTGCTGGTGCTCCTCCCCCAGCTCCTGCCAGTCCTCTCATTCTGACACAGAGAAGAGAGGTTTTGTTGAAAGTTGTACTGGGGCCTCATGAGGGAATGGTCCTGCCCACTCTGGCCGCTTGCCAGACTCCAAAGACACCTGAAGGGAAGGGTCAGTAAGGGTCCTGGGATATTACTGTTCCCATCCCAAGGTCAGATGGGCATGAGCTTTGAGTTCTGAAGACAGTGTGCCTACCAAAATCCCCTTGCACCCAGCACTCCTGGTAACCTCCCAGTACCAGAACTGGGGAGGTTGAGCAGGGGAGAGGAGGAGGTGGCTGCGCAGCCAGGCTTCCCCTGCTGCCACTGTCATCGCATTTGCATTGCAGGGAGATGATCTGGCTGCCTTTGTGTGGCCCGTTGGCAGGAGCCCAGCAGCATTTCTGTGCCACTGCTCACATTGTACTGCAGGAGTATAAACACAGGCTTGTCCACAGTACTCTCAACAGCTCTGGAGGAAATCCATGATTGCCCAGTGTCAATTAGGCCAGAGAAGCTGGGCTTTCTGTAACCAGCTACTGTCCTTATCCTAATACCCTGTCTCTTGTAGGAATGTGGAAATTCACTGGTATCAGGGAAATAGGGCAGTACGGCTTTAATGTGATAAATACTCTCATTCAGAGCTTGATGCTACACAAATGTCTAATGCTCCACTGTTTCTAAAGACTCAGACTGGCCAGTGTTTAACATTTCTTAAGACCATGCCAAGGTGCCACAGAGATAAATAAATGAGGCAGAAAATATATAATGTTTGAGAAGAAAAAAAGAGAGTTGCTAGTGTGAGGAGAAAAATTATTTTGAAACCAGAAAATACTATCTCAACCAATCCTTTCCCTACACTATAAATATTTAAAAGCATAAACTATGTTATTAATACTCTACTCCTTCCTGTCCAATATCTCTTTGACAGAGAGAATAATCCTGGAAAACATAAAGACAAGGTCTTTCATCTACCTAGAATTCTTAGTACACTACTGGCTAGCCAACTACTGGATCATTATGCTGACTTTGCCTGGATTTGCATGACCACACAAATTTCCAAGCCTGAGAACACAAGAAATAGATCACAAAAAAATCAGCAAAGTTAGACTTCTCCAAGCTTTAAGATCTCTAGACTGGAAAAATTCCACTGTGCTTCCTGATTTTAGTGCAGAAACTTGAAACCCTCTGGCCTTCCTTGATGATCTTTCTGCCTCCTACAGCCCTAACTGGACAGACACTGGTCCAGTCTGTGACAAACACGGGGTGTCCACCTCCCCCTGGGCCCCACCACGTACAGAGCAGGAGCTCATGTTGCTCCTCCAGTGAACTCCGGGGAAATTCCAGCAGCTCTAACAGAAGCTAGTGTACATCTTACAGCCCCAGATGATGTGGTATTTTTTCATTTCTCTGTTATCACCTGGGCAGAGCTGCTTTGCCGACAAGGAATCCCTTGCCTGTCTGTACCATGAGGTAAAGTGGAAAAGGGACATCTAGGAAAGCGTGGATGTGCAAGCAGGACCTCCCTCTGCTCCCGTTTGTCTGTCCCACACCGGAGCAGACAGAGGGGTAGGGCACACACTGTAACATTCAGCTGCTGCTTTTCTTTTCTGCATCACAACATGGCATTTCATGAATAACCCCTTTTCCATAAAGACAAAAGCAGGATTTTGCTGCTGACTTCCCTAATGCTGCAGAGACCAACTGATTAAACTCTTTGTAAATGCATGTAAATTATCTTTATTGCACTGACTTCAGTGAAGCTAGACAAACTTATACCCACTAGGGAACTAATCCTCACATATTACTGAAGTAATATACTATTGGACAAAGAAATACAGTTACCAATTTAAATATGAATATGAAAAGAAAAATAATCTTTCTCTTTCCTAGAAGTTGTTACCCCATCAGATTTCCACAGGACTATAAAATTCTTCAGGCTACAGACTTTATTCTCTCTGCCTTTCACCTGAAATTAACATTGTTTTAAACAAATGCAATCTTTAGAATTTTTTCCTATCCCAATTCAGTTACTATTTCCTGCTCTGAATTTAATTTTTAATAAGAAATTAGATATGTACCCTGATCAAAAAAATAATTTCCTTTTGAATTACCCAAATGTTAAAACTCTGTGGCAAAGAGATTGCACTCTGAAGAACACAGCCATCTACAGAAATCTATTTGATAATGGTGCCCTTCTTTCAAATCCAAACATTTTCTTGATGTAGAATACAAATTGAGCTCTAGTGTATAAGTCAGCTAGGATTTCAAAGTTGGCCTTTATACTTTGCCATTAATTAATTCTGTCCAAGAAATTCAGACAAAGATACAAACAAAAAAGTTCTCTAAATACATTACATAAGGCATTCAGAATATTCTAATTCATTCCCCTCCAGGAACACAGCAGAGTCAAAGAATAGTGTACACAGCATGTTTGGCCTGTATAAAAAGCACTAGAAACTGTAAGAATAGTTTAAAACCCATTTATTTAAAGCTCTCCATTATAGGATCTATTGTAGAGTATTTGCTAATCAATCTACACTTCTGAATTCTAAACAATTGCAGGCTTAATGAAGTGTGCTTTTCTTCCCTTTCGGATGCAGGAAAAAAATTTCCTATTAAAAAGGAGGAAATGCAAGCAGAAGGCAGAAGACCTCTTCCAAAAATCACTGGAACTTCTGAGTAATTTGAATATTGGCTAGAAAGTCAGAAATTCTAGTTTGTGGCCTGAGAAAGAAACATTCTTTCCCAATATGCCCCATGTAGAGCTTGAAGTCAGGTAGAACAAGTCTTTTCTGTCATACAATGAGAAAAGCCTCCAAAATCAAGGAAAACTCATAAAAGTTACTCCAATTTTTTTAAAATCTGATTTTCTTGCAATTGTCAAAACATAACTGAAACAGAATCTGAGAATATGGGTCAGTGGTCAGTCAGCATAGTAGACCTTCCAAGCTGAGTAATGAAAAGTGGCTTGTGCTTAGGAATAGCTACCACAGCATGGAGTAAAAACAGAGCAGCTATGTCTGTTTAGCCTGGAAGTCCATTCAGAGTTTCCTTTTTCTCAAGATTGAAATAGAAACACACGTGAAACCTAAACCAAACACCTTTGGCACTCACTTAGTAGTATTCATTTACCTGAAAACCAGATTGTTAGACAGGGGAAGAGGAAGAGTCACAAATGCATTGTCAGAAAATAAAAGAAAAAAAAAAGTGAAAAGTAGGCTTTGTTGTGCTCCCCACTAGCCCACAGTATGCAGATGACACCTTCTTCCTTGTCCCTCCTGTGCAACAATTTCCATAAAAGGCCACAGAGCTTAGTTGATACCACAGTGCTATAAGCAGCATTAACTTCCATAAGATTTCCTTAGGCCATTATCTCCTACTCTTAGCTCATTATTCCCTGGAGCCCAACTCACAGAATACTGATGTGGCAGCTCCTTATTCATGCTAGGATCTTGTATGGTCATTGTTTTTGTGTAGCCCATCTCACTATTTTCTTGTAATACTTACTGTGCAGTGAGACCTAGGAAAGTCCCACACCAAACTGGATACTTTATAGGACTAAATTTCTAGTACTTGATTGTGAGCATGCTGCGTGAGAAAGCCAATATTTGACATCCTCTTCAGTTTTTATTATGACACAGACCTACAATTATGGACAATCTTACCAGAGTTTTAGGTTACAATAACTTGCAGCATTGCCTGCGAATGAGAAGATGCAGTTCCTGTTCTATTTTTCTTTGATCATGTTTGATAATGAAGACTATATTTCCATCATGCAAATTTTGAGGGGTTTGGGGATTGTGTTTAACATGCATTATAATTGGTGCAAGGTGTTAAAATATTCATCAATGCTCTAAACCAATGGCACTGAAAGGCAAAAAAGAAAGAATTTCACTTACATATTGTAGGAATCAGCTACTGGGAACAGTCTGAATCCAAACCAAGAGAAGATCAATGATTTACCTCTTTCCTCCCTACAATAAATTCCAAATGTTCAGATTCAGTCTTTTCAGTCTGCCTGGAAATTGAAGATGCAACTTAAACCATACTGAGACATGTCTGAATGTACCGTCTCCCTCACCTAAATATCCCAAACCCAGAGGAAGCTGATACCTGCATTCTCAGACCTTGTGTGTCTCCAGAGCTTTGTAGTTTCTCATTCAAGAATTTGGATTTTCTCTGAGATATGTGGCTTGGAAATGAATCTGGCACAATATAATCCCTTTTGTTAATGTAATTGGAAAAATTAATATCTTCTTTTAATATTAACATGGGTTTCAGAGGAAAGAGGAAATTCCACTTTTCCTAAGGAATCAAAGCCCATCTGATCCCACATCTTTGTAATGTATAGACAGATATCCAGGCATGAAAAGCAGGCTTTGGCATTTGTCCATGAAAAGCAGCATCATGCGATGCTATCTGTGTTTTTATTGTGACTTCAATTTACAGACCACATATTCTGGTGTGGTAACAGATGAATAGTTCCATGGCACAGCATGGGATGATGGCCCATTATACGGCTAAGGGTCTGTAAGGAAGGTTTCCATGACAGCATTCTGTGTATCATTGGTATTTTGGAAATAACACTCAGCTTTGACTTCTGACTTCTGCAGGTTTTATTGTTCCCACGAAACATTATACTCAATAAAAAAAAAAAAAAAAGGCCAGGACTAGCATGAATATTTTACATACAGTCAGGAATATCTGGAAGTAATATTCCTGTGATAAACTGCAGAGCTAAGTGATAAACCACAGAGCTATTTGTTAATTGCACCTATTAAATATCTTTAATTACCTGTTCTACTCTCTGGCCAGTAACCATTCTGTCTTGGGACTTATTCTGAAGTTTTATACTGTTGAACAGGTTCAGACAGCTGGCATTTCCAGCCTGCTGTCTGCATTAAATTATAGGTTTTTTTGAAAACAAAAACTGATTCAAAGTCCAAGAGAAGTTAATTTCAATCCTGGGCAAACAAAAAAAGTGTTTTTTGTACATTAAAACATGATGGTTTTTAAAGCACAGCACCTTGTTCCACAAAACTGAGGATGAGTTTAGCACTGAATGACAATGGAGAGTTGGGACAGGAAGGGCCTTAAGAATACCTCACATTCAGATATACTTCACATTCAGTTTTTCCAAGTAAAGTTAAAATCTCTTTTGCAGCCTTTTATTCCTCCACATTTGGACAGGGATTTTCAGAGGAGTCTGAAGGAACTAGATGCCCAGTTCCTATTGAATTTCAGTAGCATTCCATCTCTTAACTCCAGTGTGCTTCTCTGAAGGCTTTGAAATGAAACACAGCCTCTGTAACTGTGGTTTTTCAAGAACAAGGCCACAACACAGGCCTTATCTGCAGCACAGGGAGAGGTCCTGTGCAACTTTCTATTAGTTTGGAAATGGAGACTTTTCTCAAGCCACACATGACTCTGCTAAAGCAAAACACACTTGCATTATGCATATCTGTTGGTAAGTATGTACTTACAATTTATATACAATAAAATATCTAACTGGCTGCAATCTGCTTAAGGAGCTTTTCTCTTAACCATTTGAATTTCAAAGCACAGACAAAACTGCAGAAGGATTGTATACAAGATCTGAGCTTAGATAAATTATCCACATGGATTCTTAATCTTTTGTTGGCAGCCAGTACTTCTTAATCAGTGTAAAAAATAATTCAATAGTAAATACAAACACTGAGTGACAATACAAAAACATGGGTTTTCTGGTACATTTGAAGTTATGGCATAAAAAATCTCTCTGATAAAGAAAAAAAGATATATTGTTTCCAAAATGCAGCTTTTATTAATCAACTTCCCTACATTTTTAGAGGATTATGAGCAAAATCTGAAGATGCAGAGAATGAAGAGTACAGAATTCCTCAACTGTACTCTCATGGACAGAGAAGAGACCTACTCACATAGTCCATTCCTAAAATAAATCCCAAAATGTTTTCCTATATCAATGTCAGGCAGGGGCATGAGCCACTGGTGTCCTAGTTTTCTGCATGCTCCTCCATTTCAAGCTCCAAATAAGCCAATATAATATACCAATGCATTTTTCCATCCTTACAAATATTTTCAATAGTCCTGCACCCTGTCAGGAAAGCAGTTTTGCTGAAGTATGGCAAGGAAATGAGGCTTTTTGCTCCTGTTTTAAAGAATGTACTGATTTAACTTGCGAAAAAGTTGCATGTAAAGGACTACCTGATATCCTTTGATAACAGGCACCATGCAATCAGAGCTTCCACAGGAATGAACAAGAACAAGATGTGCTGGCACCACAGTTAACCTGCACAGCACTTACTTTGCACTAAGCCATGGTACTGCCTAATGATTCATACAGCAAGAATTTGTGTGAGAGACCAGGGATAGCAGAAAGTGTAAGGCCCTTAGCACAACCCTAGCAGTGAGGGTACTACATGTGATAGAAATCCTTTGCTTCTCTAAACTTACAGCAAGGGAGGAGTGAAATAGAATCCTGAGGAGAAGACAAGCATGAAGCAAGGGGAGGCTAAGCTTATTGCACCAACCTGCCTCATCCAAAGCTAGAGGAAAGCAATGCTTAATCTTTTTCAGGGTTGGGTAGCATGCTCAAGAGAGATGCTTGGCTCTGGTAGATTTTTTCAAAAGGAAAGGTAGTTGTTCTGAGGTTGTAGCCAGATCTGCTCAGCTATTCACCTGCTTTCTACCCACAAGTCTCTTCTTACAGACTTGCTTCATGCTCTTTGAAAAGGTCTTAGGTTAGAGCATGGCACTAATAATGCCAAGGTTCAATCCCTTTATAGGCCATTCACTTTAGAGTTGGACTTGGTGATCCTTGTGGGTCCCTTCCAACTCAGAATATTCTGTGTTTCTGTAATTTGGAGAAGTTTGGTCTGGGGGAAGAGGCAGTATTCAATTTCTGAGGAATGCTAGTAGTCACAAGAAGAAGCAATGGTAAATTTCTTGATGGGCTGCCCCTGGAATCTATGTAACTGCATCTAGGACTGTCCACTGCTACCTCAGCTCATTGATGAGGTCCAAGCAGCACTCGTTTCCATAGGTAAACGTTGTTACTTTACAAAAAAGAGTAAATGGAGAGAGGAAAAAAGTGCTGCTCAACAACTTTCTCCCCCATTTTTCTCACCAGGCTTTTGTTTATTCTTTGATGGTGTTCCCTATCCTCACCTAAGTACAAGATAGCCAGATTGAGGAGGACATGCATGTAGGCATTTTCAGACTGTTTGGGATATAGGAGCTGGAGAATTTCCTGGGTAAGCAGGCACTCTAAGTCCACAGAGAGGGCTGGCACTTCACCCTGCATCCCCAGCTCCAGAGACACTTCTCACATGTGTTGCATGCCCCACAAGTCTGACAGCTGGCTCCTCTCTGTTCCACAGTCTTCTTGGCAATATTCCTTTGGAAAACACATTGTACAAAAGTGTGGGATGACAATCAATCAAACCTACAGTTAAGGGCAAAGCAACACCATGTCAATAAGTGAGTTTTGATGATAAGATGTTCCCAACCCAGACAAATCTGGATATGTAACCTGCTCAAGCCAAAATCAGAAAATAAAAATGAAGTATGAATTTAGAAGCTTTGAAGGAAGCCAAAGAGGATTTTGACTTTCTGCCTTTCTTGATATCTTGGCAGCTGACAAGCTTTGAGCTGGTAGAGGTTGCCTTACTTACTGGGACTGTCCAGCACAGGGAGGGCTGAAGGAAGGCTGCAGAGAGTGGGTACAGGAAACATTCATGGGCAGAAACAGCAGCACTTTTCAGCAAATTAGAGCATGAAAGTGTGCAAAGCACTTAGATACCTAATTTTAAAATTGTGTGTCATAGGGAAGTGAAGATAAATGCATCTTGGGAAGAGTTTTACTTCTGCTCTGAATGTGCTGGCAGCATGATATTGTGCACTTGGCAAGTTTCCCTAAAATCAAAGCCTTAAATCAACGGGCAATGTATGTCAGTATTTCTTTAGCTCAGAGACGGATTTCTTTTCTAGATTTTCTTTTCTTCTTTTCCTTACTGATGAAAATTTCAAGGAACACTTGAGCCGTAGAAAATACATTGCAGACCCCCACTTTTAAACAGATGCCATTTTATAGAAGCTGGTAAAGTCCTGGGGCTCCTTGGTTGTTTTGCTTCCTCTGCCTGACTTCAGGGAGAGCCAGCTATGTAACATCTGATGCCTACAATTCACTCATCAGCAGCTATTCTGTCTTTTTTTTTTTTTCCAAAGAGAATACCAGGCAACTCTAATCAGAGTTGATGTAGATCAATGTGAGCCTTTACTTCCATTATATTTAAGGGGACATACGATTTATTGATTTGTATCAAATTTTAGCACATGCGTTTTTTGTCTACAGCCAATGCAGCAGATCTGTAGATCCAAATGTCATTCAGTACAAAAACAGAGTAATATCAGGAAGATGATTAGGCAATGATATTGGCATAGGGCACAATTATTTTTATAATTTCAAGTTTTTAATATAAACATAACTATTTGAGCACAAAGAGCCTGAAAAAGCATTAAATCTTAGAGTCCCTGCTCTGTGGGGGTTTACAAAATAGCTGCTCACTTGATTTAAACATGATGTCCTATTTGTAGATATTTAAAAATAATTTAAAATTTAAAGCTAATTTATCTTGTGCTGTGGATAAATAGTTGGAAAAAGAGAAGAGCTGCTTTATTAAACAACAACAAAAAGCCCACATAATCTGCTGAGATATATATCCTTTGCTTAATATGCCTTTTTCTTCTTGTTTTTCCTGAACACTGTGGTCTGATTATCCAGCTGACATGAACTTATCACTAGAGTCAGGAATTAGGTAAGATTCATCTCACTGGCCATGTACTGGCATGCACATGATTTAGAGAGATTTAGTCTGACAACTGCCGAGGCTCCCTCTACAGTCCAAGAAGCAGGAAAGTCACCTTACTCCATCCTCAGCTTGGGATCCTCTCCAGTCACCAGCTCCACCTATACTAAGGCTGACCTTGGCTATGTAGCTGAAATTTATAAAGTCAAATACAAAAGATATGGGTCCCAGCTGCAGTGAAAGCTGCTGCTTTTATGTAAGATCAACTCTGCTTAATTTCACAGCTTTGACCCAGTCCCAATGCCTCTCTTCAGCGACGGATTACAGGTTACTTCCATGAGATTAGTGCATTCTTATTGTCAGGCAAATGCAAAAGGGACTTGCTGAATCATGTCCTAAGTCTAAAAGAAAGACTGATGTTCACTTGTTAAACCCTATATAAATTATATGCCATTCTTAACAGGGTTAATTAGACAGTATTAAGGGTAAAACAAACTGACAGCTGTAGTGTCTCTAGCGTATGAGTGGAGCTTTTAGCACCTTTGACCATTCCTGCTCCTTTCCTTGAAGAAGAAATATTATTCACATTTCTTTCACCTTGGAAAGAGGGAAAAGGAACATGGAAAATAAGTTAATACTGATGAATGACAGCATGATTGTCTACTAAGAAGCATCATCAGCCACAAATGATTCATTTTTTCCAGGGCATAATGCACATCTATCATATATCTCTTGCATATTAGCAGTGCTGAAGCTAGGGACAGAGAATACCGGTTTTGCTTTTGCTGTGTGAATAAAGCCATGATCCAATGTGAATGACTCACTGCTGTTGTGTAAGCTTGTAAGCATCTTTGCGTGAAAGATGAAGGCATTTTAGATGAGCCTGCTCAAATCAGTATCATCCTCTCAAGCTTGAGGACATCGTTCTGAAGAAGACAGACTTGAAATGCACCAAGATTTGAGCAATAATATGCAATAAAATTTTCCAGTGTTCCAGAGTTACTGGAAAAGAAATCCATCAAAGATCACCTAAGAAATATTGGTTACTGCAATTTACAATTCAGCTTGGCCATGGATATGCCTCTGCTCAGGATCTTTTTTGAACTGCAACTCCAGTCATGCAACATTTCTGAGGAAATGTCCATTTTAGTCCATTTAGTCCATTCTAAGTCAATTTTAGGAAAGTGGTAGGTCTGAAACACACACTAAAGGGAAGTTAGTTTCATAGTAATATTTTTAAGAATTTGTTTCAACAATAGAAGATTGATCAATTTCTTCAATTATTATTTGCAGTTTTAAAGGAAACTTTCTTTCCGTGCCTCAAGTTTTCATTGAACTTGACCTGTCAGGATGAATGTGTGCTCATACGAAACCCCACAGAATTGCTGTCATAGGCTGTGTACCAGTCCCTGCTCCTGTCCTCCTCTGCTCAGCCATATCACCTGCTTGGACAGCCAGGGGAGAAGAAAATCTACCCTGGAGCCCACAGATGCCCTGCCTGCCAGGCCCTTTGCTCTAAGACCCCCTCCCCTCTCTGTGGCTACTGTCTCTGCCTCTGTGTGTTGCCTGATGCATCTAGAGGAGCTATTTGGCTCACAGGGCAGCACACACCACTTGCCTGGGAAGTGGCAGTGTGTACGGAGCCTGGGAAGCAGGGAGAGGTATAGGTGTCCCATTTACAAGAACTGGTACATTCCTTTGTCACAAGACTGAAAGTACATATGGCCTTTCTGAACTTAGAGCTGTTATTTCTGGCACTGGTTCGCACTATCTCACCTGTCCTGGAAACCCTATTAGCAGGTAGTGCACGGATTACATCAATCACAGCCAAACATGAAAAATCTTGCAAAAAATTCATCATCTTGCCTCTGTAGCCTTGCCTAAGAGATGACATAATGAAGATAATACAAACTTGAGAGACAAAACTTGTTTAGCAGGCCCTTGTTCTTTACTCATCCAGGACAATGTGTTGAGCTCTGTTGGCTTTGCTTCCCTGGGCAACTGCACTGAAGCTGGAACACTTCCCCCACACAGCCCAAATGCTGGCTTCCATTTTATAGAGCTACATAATTCGATTTGCTCTGGTGGTTCAAAAGGTCAGTGGGAAAGGGCTCCCGTGGAGAGGAGAGCAAGCAGCTCTCGCTAACAAATGGGTGTTTGCCTTGGAAAGCACATATCTGTTCACATGCATCCAAACTGCTAAAGCATCCCACTGAGAGTGAGCCTGCAGCAGGAAGGGACTTTACAGATCTTTCAGTCACCAGGAGTTACACAAACAAGAGCCAGAAAAAACATTTTGCTCTTTAAAAGGGAATCATTATAGATAGTGCTTGATAAAGTTCATTCTAGTAATTCATGGAATTGGAAGGGGTAACAGGACCTAGTTGTTTGAGGAAAGCATTCAGATGTAAAATGTAACCTCAACTTGGTAGCGGTGTTGTGACAGGATAGAGACAAAAGGATATTCAAAACACACAGCTAAGAAAGGGGAAAGAAAATCTGAATCCCAATTGCTATGTAAGGACAATCGTGGTATGTGAGTTGGAAGGGAACCCCCCAGGTCCAAGTACACATCCAAGGCAATAATTAATATAAAGGCAGCAGTTCTTGGAAAATTTCAATTATTCACTGCTAAGGTAAAGCAAAAGCATTTTCAGAGAAAATGAATAAAGGTAAGACACACTATTTTTCACAAACAGAGCAGATCAAAGCAGTGTTATTCTACAAGCACTGTGAATCCCAAAAAAACGTTCCTCAGAAGTACTGTCCTGCCCTGCTCTCACTGGAGAGAACTCACTGAGAGCAAAGAACTAGACCTGCACAGGAAGCACCAGTCTGCTACATTTATATAGCATCTCTGATCACAAAGAGTTTGAAAAGTACTTAACATGCAGTGTTAACAGGACCATTCAGCTACCAATGAATAGAAGCTTCTTAATTATACCAAAACAAGAGCTGACCCCTCTGCCTGGGAGGCTCTGCAGTGGTGGGGCAGGGGAGCCCAGGCACAGAGCACATCATCCTGGCACACACACTCTGCCCACTCTGCTGCCAGTGGTCACCCTAGCTGCACTGAGAGCACCCCAGCCACATCAGCACCTACTGAAATTTTGCACAGAAATCCTCAGAGCTTTCACCTGCACACATCTCACTACTGCAGGAGAGTTGTGTGTGTAGCAGATGTTTGGCCTGCTGGTCTGTAGCTCCTGGAAGCACTCAGAAAGGTGGAAGGGAAGGCCCAAATGCACATTGACTGGCAGACAATGATGTCCTTGGTGCTGTATAATCCTCCTGCCCACTCAAAGGTACACCAAAACCCAGGTGACCATAAGACTTTTCTGAATCACTGCTGTCTGGACATGGGATATGGAAGAACTGTGTGGAATGGTACGTCCCAGAGCACCATGCTGGGCATAACCTACCAAGGAAGCTGCACTGCCTGCTGAGCTTGAGCAGACCTAAAGAAATTATTTAGAGCTGAAGCTACCCGTAGGGCACTCCCAGCCTTTTGAGCCCTGTGTGTAAAATGTCTGTTTATGACCTCTTCCCCTCCCACCCAGCATAATAGGAGATAATCAGTATGAAAAAGCCAGATGCTGGTAAGAGAATATTTTGAGGTCAAAATATTTTATACATGTGGTTGAAAAAATGAAAAGCAGTAACCAAACTGTGGTTTACATAAAGTGCTCTTAGCATTATTTTTAAAGGCACAGCAGTCCTAGAAATACTCAAGTTGGGTGGTCAGTAGTTTTGTTTCGGTTTCAAGCAACTGGTGGAAAATAGGAACAGACAAGCCATGAAAGCTTAAACCTAACTTTGTCTGCTTTTCTGGCAAGAAATCACTGCTCAGCCTGAAAATGTTGCCATAGTCTACAAGAATAAAACTGCAGATCAAATAGTATCTCAGAGTGTGTGTCAGTTTCAATGTACTAGGCCTTTATCATGAAGCAGAACTAGGAAAAAAGCCCAAAACCACTGAGGGCATTGTGGCAGGTTTTTTCTCAGACAGTAAGAGAACTCCTGAATGGTACTATTTGTGGTTTGTGTCTCTGCATCAGGAGCATGTGAATTTTGGCTTGTAATTATTCAGACAGAGGACAGGAAGCCTGAGCCATGGATAGGTTTTATTTCTGCCCTGAAACTGCCTTTCATATTTTCTTGAGATTGTGCAGGAATGACCCTGAAGTCATGGAGTGATTCTCTGTGTTTGAATATCAAGGTGCAAATACATTAGAAGGAAAATTTTGTCAGAAGCCACCATTAGTAACTTCACTCACTTTCAACCTTTCTCTTCACCACTTTACAAATTAAAAAAAAAATGTTTCTAACAGCAGGGATAGCAAAGCCCTTAAGAAATGACCCAGGAAAGAAACACTACAGTGTTTAAAGAGAAACTTAAAACAAACACATATCAAAAATGTGTTTCAAGCTGCAGGAGCTCAGTTGGAGCTACTACTTTGCAGCTGGGAAGGCATAGAATGGCAGTAAGGCTGTCCGGGCAGCGCTTAAAGGTGAAAGAGCCTTGTGTCTACTTTTTCACCACAGCAGGAACTTTGGCTTATGTGCTGGAGAAAGTCCCAAAACAGACAGCCTCTAACCAGCTTAAATTGAAAATTTAGCCCTCCCTAGAGGTGTTATGCTCATTATAACAATAAAAATCAAAGGAAGATTAAAAGGAGAGGAATCACCTGTCACCACAGGTTATGGGATGTTCATAAAGCTTTTTAGGTTCAGCTGGGTTCAAAACAATGTTTAGCTTCTCTGCTAACAAAATTGGTTTTCCTGCTTTCTTGTTCTAGGTATTTGTGCTTCAGCTGCAGCTCTATCCCTTTCCTGCATAGTGGGCCATCTCCTTCCAGTGCTGTGTTCCAACAAAAAGAAAGCTTGTACATGGGAAAAATAACAGAATTCTACCTTGTCCTCAAAACCTTTCATATAAAGTCTTGATTGTGTGCAAGAGGTACCAAATGCACTCAGGAAGTCATTTTCTGCACTCACAGCACAGTCAGAGATTCTGGGTTTCTAGAGTTCAGCTGTGGTTGATTCTTCATAAATACTGCTGAGTTCCTTCGTCTACCTGCAAAGGGACAGTTCTGTGTCCTCATTTTCACTACTAGGATGTTTTCTAAATACTGCCCATTATTTTGTACTTTGAAAATATGCTGTCTCTTCAAGCATAAAATTTTGGCACCGATAGGCCCTGGGGATTTTATACAGTAAATTGATCAGATTATTTTGTTTCAAACTATTGTTCTGAATACAATTAGAATTTCTGGCTCTTGGACTGTGTTCATTTTGGCCTCATCACAGCTAAAATTCTGACTTGAAGCCCATATAAATATTTTCCCTTTTAGCATTTATTTTGATTTTAATCATACTCCTAGTTTGATTGCCTTTTTTAAAAGAAGAAAAGTACATATAAATCAGATTAAATATATCACTTCGCTACAGTTTTGCCATGAATGTCTGCTCTGCAGAGCAAAACAACACTGCCAGATTTTTCCAGCAACCTCTGTAGACATTTACTCTACTGTCCTGTAATTGCTTTAACATGTATTTTCCTGCACTAGCTAACGATTCACCATTAATTTTATTAGCAAGAAGACTCGGCCTAATGTTCAAACTTCAGAAATTTCCACACTCATTCGTGTTTACTTAAATACCCCAACTGGTCTTAGCAAATTTAGTCCTGTGCTGTCCAAACAGGCTGACCTCTAGCACCAGAACCTTGCAATGAAACCCCAACAGGTTTGAGGCACATACCCCAAACCTATTCAGAAGAGATCCTTTTCAGTCTTTAAGCACACAGATCTCTGACACTGATTTATCCAGGAACATTATTTTCCTGTTCACTTCTGAAGGCAGATTTGGATAAGATGAATGGCTGGTAAATTAATGTATGTCTGGCTTATGATAATGGAGTTCAGGTTTTTCTAACAAAAACAAAATCTATTTCTGGATGGACTTCAGCCTGTGGACTAACTCTCCTCACATTCCCAGGTGTGCTTTGGCATTTTGTAGTGAACTAACTCAGGACAATAAGACAGAGCCTTATAAGTCAGCTTGGCTGATTCAGCTGAATAATTTTTCAGTGTGTTCACAGTGGCAGGCACTCTCTTTTCACAGTGTACATAACAAAAGTTAGCATTTACTGTGATGCACAGGCTGCCCACTGCTGTGCTGTGATGTTTCTGAGAGATCGGCAAAGGCAGGGGAGGGGCAGAGCCCGCAAGCCCCAGCCTGGAGCTGCCAGCCTGAGGCAAGGTGCAGCTCCCAATCTGTACACACCATGTGTGGCTCATGGAAGATGTAGCACGTTGCTTGAGACCACTTAATTTAAAACACTGACACAGAAATTTATCATGATTAACATGAATTATTGCCTGCCTTGCCAGTTTCTGCAGTGCAATGGGTGGTTTATTGTGGTCAGGACAGAAACATTGGAAAACCTTCAGTATTGCTAACTCAGAGCAGCTGCTCTGCAAACACACACATGACTTGGGTGACCTGGCTTTGGGGCTGGAAACGAGGGGCTTTGCTGAAGACACAAATCCCAAAATCAAAATGTTAGAATCGATACACTACAAATTTCTTCTGCCATATCCCACAGATGCATCATGAGCTATCTGAGATTCTACAATGCATTGCTCAAGATCCTATTTGTTGTCTTTGCTCTGAAAGTACTTAAAAAAACCCAAAAAACCTTAGTACACAAGGCACCTCATTTTTACCACAGCTTCTAGGAGAGGGAGAAGGAATTTATCAGAAGCATATTTAAAGGAAGGTCTGAATTTTTCTATACAATTTGTTTTTAACATAAAAATAAACCCATGTTACAGTCAGTTAAACATATTATAAAATAATGAATGTGCTGGAGTTCATTATTACAGCCAGTGATGTTTATGGTGCTCTTTACTCAATATGAGTGTATCTATACTAGAAGGATATAAACAAAGGGCCAGATGGAAAAAAAAAGCAGACATTATAGCCAGACCTGATTACAAAAAGCTCCAGAACTAAATCCAGTGACTTTTTGTCAGATGAATGCATGGTATGCTGAAAGGCAGCCAGTAAGGAACTGGATACTTCAGCAGAATATGTTATGTTCTTGGATATTTTTATCCAGTTGTGACTGTTACTGTTAAACATTTCTGTATTACTATTTGCACTCATCTGGCTGCAGTTTCCACCTGATGATCTTCCTCATGCCTTTCTCCACTAGATTCGAGAGCACATTAGAACCCATTGAAGTGTTTATATGCTATACTCAAGTTGCCCCTGAAGCCTCTTCCTGATGTACTGCATAGATTGAACACCTTAAAAATCTCTCCTTGGAAGGCATTATCTCTACCCCTCAAGTGGGTATGGGAATTCTTACCCCACTCTGCTTGCCTCTTAACTGCTGGTTTTTTTTGTTTTCTTTTTTGTTCTGTTTTTAAAACCATGATCAGACTATCTTCCCCAATAATAATTTACCAAAAGTATGCAAAACCCTATCACACATTTTCTCCTATTTATTATGCCTCCTTTAGCCATCTAGGCATTTTTCCAGTACTGAATACATAGTAGTATGCATATGAAATATTGTCTCAGTTGCCTGTTATATTCAGCAATAGACACAGAACTCTTTTCTATAGCTGTAGCTGTTAATTCTTGTTCCTAAAGATTAATTCTTCCATTGAATCACTCCAACAGTTGAAGAAGTGGCTCAGATATTTTGACACTGTGCTCCTCCTGTTATTTAGTATTCTACCAATCACTGTGTTATCCCATAATTAACGCCTACTCTCAGATTATGGAGAAACTGCACCTCCCACTGAACCTGTGCACTCTACACACTTGATTTTGCAATGTTGATTGAAACATACACACAGTCAAAAAGCAAACTTAACCCAGAGGTTGAAATCAGCTTTATATTACCACAAGAATTACACTGTTAGACTTCAGTTCTCTGTGTCAAAAATTCTTTTCCTAAGATTTTTCTTGCTTTTCTATGCAAAATGAAAATGATTTCATTTTTCTGGAAATGTCATTATGGAAATTCCCTGCTCTTACAGAATGATGGTGATTTCTTCTGCTGCTCTTTTGCATTTCAAAAATTTTAATGCATGCTTGGTTTTCCCTCACTTCTTACTTTCTATGCTTCTAATTCCTTATTTTGTTTTCTCGTAAAGTAGAATATGCTTTTAGCCAGAACAACATTTTCATATAGCCAAGGAATACTGACTTTTTGTCCATCTAGAAAAGTCTTAGAGATCTTTGAGATTTCTTTGACATTTTGTGTGCACACATCATAGTTGTCATGTTTTTGTTAACTCTAATAAAGCAGAACTTGGGGGTCAGTCACCACAGACAACAGTGCTTGGGACTTGTTCTCTCTCCATTGGATCATATCCATTACTCATATAATCAGGACATGATCTTCTTTTCTGTAAACACCAATTTCTGGCCCACCAAGCAACTCCTTTTACTCTGTATATATTAGATTCTAATTGCAGCTACTATGTTTAAAGAGGAAGAAATTTTGAAATAGAACTTTAGAATTAGGAACCTTAGTAATGCTTCACTTTAGGTGACTAAGAACTATGACATAAAAGCTTAAGGGTCAAATTTGCCTTCCCCTGTAAACCTTGATCTTTTCACAACATTTTGGAAAAGAACTTAGGAAATTAAGTATCATGTTCTCTCATTTTGTTTTTCATCCACAAAAGGTTCTCCACCAGAATCTTCTGATGGGCTTTGCAGCAGTAATATACTTGAATCAGAACTAGTCTGTTCTCATTCACCGATGTAATTAATACAAGCAAAGGTCTCTATAATACCCAATTAATAGACACATGCATCATCAGAAAACTCATTTAAATTCATCCCCTTCCAGGTTCCTAATTTTCCCAAAATATTGTCTGAACTCTGTGCAGACCAAAGGCTTTTGATAAACTTGGCAAATTAAATGGCTCCAGCAACCTCAGTGCAGATAGCTCTATTCTTCATGGCTTAAAATCCTATCTGCAAAATCCGTATGACTTAGAAACACTGTTATAGAAGAAAAAGATAAGCTGCTTATGGTACTTTGAAAGTCATGTTAGATTACAGTGGAATTTGACTGTTTTCCTGAAGGAAATCCACACGTGTGTCAATTGTAGCAGCTAGAATTAGGTCTCCTCGTTATTTATGCAGTTGGGTTAAAGAGCAAATTTCCTGCACAAGCTTAAGCTGGGAGGGCAGCTCCCTCCCAGTATCCCTCCCTGGCAGAGCAGCAGCCTGCTGGGCTTCTGCAGCCATGCCCCCCCTGCACTCAGGGCTCTTTGCTCAAGTGAAGTGCCACTGGAAACTCGTAAGCCAGAACCCACCAGGGAACTTCTCTTTACTATGCCTTCATGCTAAGCTGCATAGTTCATTTTATGAATGACTAGTACATTGCATGACTATTTCTATTTTTATTCCTGGTTTCAGCTGACGGATTACATAAATGTGTTGGTACAGCTTGGCGTACAACACAAGAGAACTGAGTTTTCAAGCAGGTTATTCTGGAAGCTCAACAAAGGAAACAATGATCCCAGGGAAAAGCTAATATGAAGAGGAGAAAGAGGCTAAGATAAGTGTGTGAAGGTAAGATCAGGGAGACAACATCATCTATTAGGAAAGTAATTTTTTCCTGTAATTACCTACTTTCATTCTCAGTGCCAAGTGGCACTTTGTGTATGGAGAGACCTGATAAACATGTACTGAAGAGAGAGGGAATACAAGACACAGCAGTGTGCACTCACAACCCAGGGGGACCAAAATGTATCCTGGGCTGCATCAGAAGAGGGGCCAGCAGGTTGAGAGAGGGGATTCTACCCCTCAACTCTGCCCTTGTGAGACCCCACCTGGATGACTGCATCCAGCTCTGGGATCCTCAGAACAGGAAGGATGTTAAGACCTGTTAGAGTGGGTCCAGAGGGGGCCAGATAATCAGAAAGCTAGAGCACCTCTCCTATGAAGGCAGACTCAGTGAGCTGTGGTTGTTCAGCCTTGAGAGCAGAAATCATTGTGCGCTTTGAGACTGTGCTGCCTGATGAGTGCTGAGGGTGATTTGTATTTGAAAGCAGCTTAGTGTTTAATCACAAAAAATGTGCGCTGAGAATTGCCTGCTTCTCAGATGAGACAGGTAAGTAGGGTGCACTCTAACCAGGATGTGCACCGCTTGTTTTTCTGGAGACTGCATCAACCAGAAAACCATTTCAGAGCACCTGAAATCAAGCCGTGTCATGGGATTAAAGTCAGAGGTTAAACTGACAGCATAAAATGCAACAAATAGGCAAAGAAAGAGTTGAACATCATTAATAAAAACATTATAGGAGACAGATAATTTTATTATAGCTAACATTGAATAGGAACCAGCATCTGCACTGAAGCAGAAAAAGCTGTGAGGGAACACCAGCCCAGTGACTGTGACTGCAGACTTGCCGAACTCATTGAGAGCCATGACAAGAAAGGTATAAGCACTTGATGCAAGATTAATGATGCTACCTGCAGGAGAAGGTTCGAAGCAAAAATTGCCAAAGGAAGCAAGAATTAAAATTATATTACTTAAAAATATGTGTAAGCACAGTACATTGGCAAATAAAGAAGCCCTGGGAATACCAGAGGAAGTACCCTAGACACTGGATCAGAAAACCCTGTATTTCCGTATCAGCATTTTGCCCTGCACCAGGAATCTTGAGGGAAGGACATTGACAAATGACAGCATGCCTGGACAAGTAAATCAAGTTTTCTACTCATGTATGCCACAGAAAGCTGCAGCAAAGAGGTTCTTGTGTATTTTTCACCCTGCTGTGCTGTCTGCATTTCAGCTGGGAAACCACAATTCAATTCAATAAAAAGGTGAAGCACTCATGCCAAAGTAACAAATTAGGAGTACTAAGAAACAGGGTTCAGCAAAATATGTGCTGGAGCAGACAGATATCTGATCTAATTTTTAACCCTTCAGCTTTCCCAAGCCTTTTTTTTGTATTAGTCAGAGAGAAGATACAAGGTGAAATAATTATGGGGTCTGTTTTTGTTTTTTTTTTCTTTTAACATATGCTCTCAAAAATTGGCATGAAATTTGATATAAGGTGAAATAAACATGGGGTTTGGTTTTTTCTTTTAGTCTATGCTCCCATCAAAAATTGGGATGAAATTTCTGTGCTGTATTTGGCACTACTTGAAGCATATTTCCTTTTTGAAGCCAGTGATTAGTTGAAATACTACTCTTCTCTACAGCCCAAAGTCACTCTTTAAAACAAGCTACATGGGTGATTTTCAAGGCTGTTGTTATTCTTGGCTGTTTGCAGAAATTTTTCAGCTATGACTTTTCAAACTGAACTGGACACTTTGAACTGACATGACAAACTTTAGGCAGGATGTCTTGGATCCCCACCTCCTCCAGCCCTTACACTGTCTGAAGAAATACCATGACCAGAAAAGGTTGATTTCCTTTCACAAGCTGCAGGCATGACAAGTCACCACTGATTGCAAGGAATAGGAGCAAACTCCTGCTCTCAGGCTAGTTCCTGATGGACAGCAGAAAAAGAATTTCTGTAAAAGCCTCCTATTACACTAGAGTAAAAACAACAACAACAAAAAGCTGTGTTAGTAACACAAATAAATTTGTTCTGCACCAACAAGGGAAAGAAAGCATTTTTTGCACATCTCTTGACAATTTTCTGGTAAATGCCTTGACCCCAAATATCACTGTCCTCCTGTCCTCTTATGTTCCCTTTTGGCAGGTCTGTACAGTGTGTTGGTGGTACACCCCTGCTCTGTTTAGTCAATTCTGTCTGTGAATGACAGCTTGTTTTACTGGGGTGTGAGCAGCCGGTCATCTGGCAAGGACTCGCAAAGACTCCAACCCAAAAAGCCAATCTTCCTAGCTCCAAGCCTGCAAGGCTTTAATGAGGTCTTTGGAGAAGCAGCAGCTATCAGAGATTCATTAAAGATGAGGACATCCTCACACAACTACTAATTGCTCGAACTCACTAGATTGTGTTGTTTGTGAAAACTGGAGCCTGCAAAGCGATTCTCTCAATTTAAATTTTTGCAATGCTTTGTGCCTGTTTTGAAACTTTCCCACTCTGCCCATGAATCAAAGCACACAACAGATTTATTTTCTTTTATATAATGACAGAAGAGAGTTATTCTGCCAGGGCCTGTGCATAACCCTGTCTAGATATTCAACTGCTGAAAGCTATGCCATTGTTAACTTTCTGAGAAATAATTGTAAGGGTATCATCAATGCTATGTCCTATATAGTGTTTAACTATTGAAATGCAACCTTTCTCAACATCCAAAAAACATTTTTCTGCTGCAGGTCTGATTAAAATTAGAGTAAAAGCCTAGCCTTTTAAGAAGGGATGTGCAAGCCACTACTGGATCAAAATGTATTTCCATGGTGAAGTTAGAAAGCCTCTAGCATATATCACTTTTGATATAATTTTAAAAAATCTGTTCATCTACTCATGCTTTTTCATGAATGCAATAACTTCCAGTTTACCCAAACAGTCTTTAATTCTACCTTGTAAATTCATTAAAATATGACACTTGTCATTTATAACCTATGTATCGAAGTTTGTTTGAGAGTGTTTAAATTAAGGACTATATAGACCAGAGCTGTTAGTATACCATCCAATTTTCTTAGAAATGCATATTAGAGTCAAACCAGTAGGTTTTGCCTGAAGTGTTGGAAAATTATCTCTCAAGCTGGATTTCTACAGACAGATAACAACCTGTGAAGCAGAAGCTTAAATAATTTCATTAGAAGCATTTGGGGATAATATCAGCAGAGAGTTTTATAAATTAAATCCATCAAGGGATTTTAGATCTCAGAGGGACATGTTCAGAACAAGGAAGAGGCAAGGGATGTGCACTGGTATCTGCCAGCTAAGGACAGGTGACATAGTAGCTGTGAAAATATACCCCCAGCCCTGTCTTCCCCTCACCTGTCCTGCTCACCCAGGCAGCACATGCACCTGACAGGCACAGGGCTGATTGGTTTTGCTTGTTTTCCTGGGCTGTTTTTCTTCTCATGGAAATATTTTGCAAACATGAATTGACAGCCTGTTTTTTTCTAGCCTATTGTAAGAACGGATTTGAAAGAAGGGCAGATTCCTGATCTGAAGGAGGAGCAGAGCTTTGCTCCACAGTGTGGATTTGCCTTGAAGTGTCTCACTGGGCCACGTGTGATCTCTGCTCTGAAGCTGAAGATGCTTTTGAAATAGCAGCTATGCAGATGCCCCATTCAGATGCTGAGAGTCTGCATTCATTTAACAGTTTTTAAAAAAAGAGCTGAAAAGCTCTGCTGTGCTAAAAGGCTGTCTAATATCCTTCATGGAATGACCATGGTTAGCACCTTTATACTATAGGAGGCTCAAACTGACCAAAAGGATGTTTACCTAAATAAATAACAGTGCATTGTATGGGTCATGGCTGTGAAACAATACTCTTTTCCCATGGAAAGGGCATCAGAAACCTCATGTCCTACTTGCAAAAATGTGAAATAAACACCTATGTGGCTAAAAAAAATGCAGAACCAAGTCTCTGAAATATGGCTATAAAATCTTAAACTACAGTTCATAAAGGTCAGACTGTCCAGGTATTCAAGAGAAACTTGCACTTGCTGCTATGGTGGCACTGGCTGAGCATTTAGCATTGATCCCTCACCAAACCGCTGTGAGGTGCTGGGTCCCCACAGAGCTGAGCCCAGCTGAAACTTGGACCCCTTTTATGCTTTAATGTCCTCTTCCCACTGGAGGATGATTTTGGTTTCCAGCTAAATCTGGAGAAATTTTATAACGGCTGAGAACTAAAATACTTTTCATGGCATTTTGAATGTGTCACAGCTTTTACCAAAGGAGTGACAGGTCAGAAACAACACCCTTTGGAAAAGCAAAGATTATCACTAGGTCTCCTTTCCTTTCCTAGTCCCCAAGGATCTGACAGTCTTAAGGAAAGCAGGATTTCCTTGACTCTCTGGGTTTCTCACTGAGCTGCTCGATATAGTCTGAGTGAGCAAAATTCATTGCTGCTGTGCAAGAGCTCCCTGGCGAGGTCTCATCAGCCATCCTCAGCAGGTAGCCACAAGTGGTGTTGCCAGGGTGACCTCCTTGCCAGCAGCCTTGTCATCTGCAGGGCGTCACAGATCAGCTCTCACTGGTTACAGCAATTAGATTTTGACAGTGTAGCACTTTGCCAACAACTCCATACTGCAAGGCCTTAGAGGCATCGCTTCCAAGATGATTTTCAGTCCCATGGGAAGGTTGCCAGAGCTCTCAGGTGCAGAGTCATGCTGTAAACCATGCATGGACACAACCTAGCGGGGCATCCCACAGCACAGACACAGGAACCCCCAAGGGTGAGTGAGCAGCACATAGCTCCCCAGAAATCTTCTGGGGGAATCTTCTTGTGCAAAGCATTCAGTCAAAAACAGAACAAGCACACTTGCAAAATACCCTTACAACTTCCAGTTGTTAGAATAAAGCTATCTCCCTAAGTATACTGCATGGGTGTGGTGCTATCTTATCAATTACTAAATGACTCCGATCTTGTTTTACATACTCTTCTAATCTACTTGAAATGGCACCTTTTCTTACAAATATTCAGGAAGGCATCTGTCTTCCTGCTGCATCCTAGAAAGCCCTGCACAGTCCCTTGAGACTGGGCTCAGGGCCTCAGTGTAGGCTTTTATTGCATAAAAGTAGGTGACAATCACACTGGTACTTCCAGAAATTAAGAGGCAAAACCAAAAAACACTACATTTTTGAGAGAGTCCATAAAGAGAAAAAAAACTTTAAGATCTCCATTCTGTAAGACAGCAAAGCTACACAGGTAAGAATATGCACAAAGCTGTTTCTGGAAAGTATTTTAACACAACGGTCATATTGTAAAACCTATTCTAAACAGTGCTGACAAAATCAAAACAGAATTGATGCAAAGAGGAGAAATGTGGTAGGATGAGTTAAGGGAATTAACATAGCTAATAAGAAGCACGCAGAATAAATTAACTATGATAACTAATTTATCTTCAACAAACACATTTATATGTAGGATTACATGAATGAAGGGGACAAGCAGATTTAAACTCTCTGCAGGTAAATGTTCTTCCATTTGCATTTACACTGACTCTCATGCTTCTTTATCTACATTAAATTATAAAAAGGATGACAAGTCCTTTTCCTCAGCAGCACTGCAGAGGGAAAGGTGGTTTGTCCAGTCACCAGAAATAATCACATCCTGTGTTGCTCAGCTTCACTGTGCCACCTCTTGCATCTGTCCATAAGAGATGGGAGCTCTGAGCCTCTCAAGTAAATTAGTACTGCCACACTGCAAATTAGAGGCAGAAGATACAGAAGTTCTTAAAACAGAGAGAAAGGAAAGTGAATTTCCCTTGTTTCATTCCTTACAAATATTCTTCCCATAATGAGAGAAAAAAGCACAAGCTTAGGGGCTGCAGCAAGGAGAGCTCCCTCCTTGAGCCAGGCTCCAGGTGCCCTGAAACATGGTGCAAGAACCACAATAATTCTCACAGACACCTCAAATACTTCTATATAAAATAAAGGGAAAATTATTTTGATGAGAACCAGCCTTTGCAGCTTGAGAGTCAGGTGTTCAAAATGAATGTTCTGTCATTATAGTGGATGAGCTGTTGATCCACTCCAGTATTCAAGATGCTATCTGCTGAATTGCTGGTATTTTCCTCTTACCCTCCTTTTAAACAGTAGTTCTGGTTAATGATATGCCATCTTATACAGTGTCTATGGCAGCCCATACCATGTACACAGTGTGCTGAACATGAGCTGCAGGGTTCAATTCCACCTCAAAACAACCCCTGAGAGCACCACGTCCTTCAGCCAGCACTCAGCAGCATGTAAATCACCTTGCAGAAAGGTGATGAAGTCTCTGGCCACCAGGGGCAGGGTCTGGCCCCAGATGACAACAAATCAAAAAGCAAAGCACTTACCAAGAGACACCATAAGGACTTACACAGGCAAGAGTAACTTACTTCTTGGGCAGATGTGAAGGAGCTGCAGATTTAGAAGGGCTAACCTGTGCCTGCTCTCCAAAAGATAGCTCTGTCTCTGAGCTGAAAAGCATTTCTGGGCTGTCGGTGATCATCACTTTGGTATGGAAGGCAGGCTCAAGAGATGATTTGTGAACAGCACATCACACTCATGTGAATTCACTGCAGCTACATGGCTTCTCTGCTGTACCATTTAGGATCATCCTCCCACACAGTAAATAATTTACTGTCCCCTTTTCAAAGAGGACTTCCTATAGTACAGAACACATGGAAAATTGTCATGACTGACAAAAATTTAGCTTGTGAAAGAGTTCTTGCACTTTCTGACTATGAATAAGTTATGTTCTATTCACAGGAACTTAGCGTAACTACAATATTTAGCTGCCATCGTATTCAGTATCATCTTGCCTGCAGAGTAAATAATTTATCTGTTTATTTCCACAGGGGACGTCTTATGAGCAAACTTGAATGGCAGCTGATTGCATGCACAGTATGTACAGCCCTAGCAAGGGGTTGCAGCAGCCATGTGAGAGCAGCCCTGGTTCCTGCTGCCACTGGAATAGCTGAGAGGGCAACATAGTGCCTGTTGATAGGCTTTTTTAGGGGAACATCCATAGCTGCATGCGTGCTGGGATGGCCTCCAGGATACCTTCAGCAACCTACCAGCTCTTCTCAGTGCCTCCAGTGAGCCTGCAAGGCAGTGTACAATGGATCCATTAAGGGTAAAATTTGCCCCTACCATATTCGTCTTCCAAATTCACTTTGAGGGATCTCAAGAGAATGTTAAAAAGTCATTCACATACTCTATGATATTTGATTTTTTAATTTTATTTTTTAAAATATCAGATCACTGATGTTGTTTTACCAAGAATATCCTCAAGCATTTTGTTTGTGTGGGGTTTCCAACTCCTAGTCCCCACTTTGCCACTAAGTGTATGCTCCTAAACAAGGAGAAACTGTCTCTGACATGGTTATATTTCCTCACTCCTCAAGGAGGCTGTGAGTCTGAACTATTTTTTAAGCACTTTGCATTAAAGATTATAGCTGCAGCCTACAGATTTGCCTGCTACTCCTTTTCCTTTTGACTGATGATGCATTTTTGTGCATTATATTTTCTGTGTGTTTGTTACCATGCTGTACTGGCCTTCACTGAGATGTGTTTTATTCCAAGAAATCTCTCTGAAAACAGAGGATAAGTCTGTATCCAGAACTGCCTACCCCAAAGGATCAGGTCCCATCTGCACACTTTATGCTTTACGTGTTCCTGAAATCTCTTGCAGCAGTGCATGGTCTAATGTGGTTCTCAGAAGTATTAAGGGGAGTAGATTCTGTTGCTGGATGAGCAAATTAATATGATTTATAAACAGATTCACACATCTCTGTTTCTTATAGAACATCACATAAAATGCCCAGCTGAGTTAGCAGGTTACTAATGTGCTCCAAATGAGGATTTGTCACCAATGTAATGCAAGCCTTTTGAACTACTACAAGAACTCACGACATTCAGCACTTTGCAAAACTTCTGAGTGTACTGGATTGGGTTTTAAAACATTAATTTGCACTGTGACTTCAATGAGATCTGCTTTCTTCTCACAGCAATTATTCAATTCAGCTTAATTTAATTAAGCTACAACTGTTTATGCCAGTGTAATTAGGGAGGGAAATCTAGCCTGATAAGATTCAACATGACTGAGAAATTCACTGCTTAGGCTGCCCTTTAGAATACAGTTATATGATGAAGCTTTTCCTCATCTTCCAATGTTACCAACTCAGACAAAAAGCCAAGACAAAAATTACAATTATTTGGAGGCTTCAGAATTCCTCATTGACCTCCTTAATCAGTAAAACCACGTTTTATACTGGAATGGAAAGTAATGGTGCTGCCAAGTTAATTTTATTGACTTCCTACACTTTTACACAGTATGTGGGTCCCCATAGGCTTGGAAAATTCTGGTGGCTTTTTATTGAAAGTAATCTCAGTTTATATTAAATCTACAGAGACATTTGCCACTTCATGTACTTTGGAAGATGTTTTGATAACTATGTTATTAGTTTCAGAATCATGCAAGTTTTACCTTACAGTGAGATGAATTATACTTAGAATAAGAAAAGCTGTGCATTTTGCAGGTAACATGGTTTTCTTTTGTTGCTTGAGTAATAAATTACTCCTGGAACCTGGGCACAAGCCTGCCCAGAGGTGATAATCAAAATGGATAATCTGCAAAAGTTATGCCAGAATGCCACGGCATGAAAATTTTACTTCTAAGAAGAAGGCAAAATAGAAAAATAAGAAGTAGAGATGAGTGAAAATTTTTCTTTTGGTTTTGATGCCTGCCTGGCCTGAAGTGTTTTGCTTCACCTAAAATGGAGCATTAAGCTTTCATTCCTTATCAGATCTTTCCTTGCCTTCCATTTGAACACTTCCCTAAAAGAAAAAGTTCATTTTATTTGTATAGTTTCAACACATAACCCTCCTTATACATATTTTTTTCAAATAACTTGGGTCAGGAAATGAAAGAAAAATGCCATCATACACTTGTGCAGATTACAACAGGGACCCTGGTATTAATTGTGGCACCAATTTGTCAGATTGAAGGTAGGTGAGCAGAGATAAGGGCTGGTTACTGGGCAATAGATTCAGAGTCTTAAACTCTGAACAGGCAAAAAGGGAGTCTACATCAGAAAAATCTTACAGTCTGATAAACACAGTGGGCACAAGGAAAGAAGATTATATTGTATGGGGAACTGACACATATGGCACATTTCAGTGGACAAGATCCACTGTGCCCCCAAGATCAGTTTAGTACGCCAGCCAAGCCTCTCTTTTTGGTATGGTCTGCAGAGCAACATTGCATATGAGCTTGCGATGATGCAATTTATAGTTTTGAGGCAGTAAACAATTTTTTTTACAGATTCACCCCTGAAAGAAAAATTAAATAATTTATCCTTGCAATTCCTTCTTTCCAAAACAATGTTAAAAAGAAATATTGACACTGATACCGAGGTTTAGCTCAGTTTCCTGAAATGTTTTGGGCAAGCTTTTCCTGTGAGATTCTCAAATCTCCCTTCTTTGTCATCCTACCAGAGAACTTACTCAAATAACTTGGGTCAGGAAATGAAAGAATAAAACCCGAACTGTAAACTCACACAAACTAGCTATTTGTTCTAACTGCATAGCTCTGAAAAAACACTCCCAATATCTGTTTACAGTCACCTCAGAAAGCAGAGCTGAGAAAGAAACAGGGTCTTGTCCAACACATTTTGCATTCAAAGCATTTCACATGCATTAGCTAAGCAACCATTGTAATGTGCCCACAAAACAAGTAATATATGTGTTTTACAGACAGAGCTGGGGGACAGGATCTGGCTGACTTGTCAGTGGCCACTAGGACAACAAGCTGCAGAACCCAACTCAAACTGAATTTCCCAGATTCGCGTCTCTTCTGGGGGTCAGCAGGAGTTAGGGTGTGGCAGTCAATACCGAGGGATCACTTCTCCCCCATCTTCTGTAGCACAGTTGCCACCAGGGCCCGTTGTCCTGCCGCGCAGGGTGTCAGCCCCGCCCTGCCCAGCCTGGCTCTGTCGCACACACAGCCCCGGGCTGAGACGGCACCTGCTGGCTCAGCGCAGTTCGAGTACCCCGTGGTACCTCAGCACCGCCACAGAATCCATCCACTCCGGAATATTTCTGTGTGTTTATTTCAGCCCTGAATTATGCATAGCCTCATCGCAGCCCACAAGCCTTTGGAAGTCAGTGGTAGGGCTGTGAAAGGCTGAACCTGCAGGTGAGTTGTGATAGCCGTTGGAGAAGCAATTATTCTGCACTGATAGGCACAAATTTTAAATTCTGAGGGTTGAAATTATGGTAAAATTCCAATTATGTGTCTGGAAGTTCCATGCTGTCTCATTGAGAAATTTAAAATTATAGAGAAGACAAAAATAAAAGGTGAAAAAACTTCACATGTTTGCTCAAATTATAAATTATTCAGTAATACTAAAAACACATGAGCAGCAGTCAGGGTTTCCACAATTCTGTGACATTCTACTCTTTGGCAATTTTTGTTGAATTCAACAAGAGACTCAAAAGTCTTACTACCTGTCTGTTTTTTTTTTTTTTCTTTGGGTTGGTTTTTTTCTTTTTTTTTTTCTTTTTTTTTTTTTGGTGATAGGTGGTTATAGCTGTAATAAAAATGTAACAAAATAGTCAAGCAAATGTGAAAAGCTAACTCCAAAAATAATGGGCATTGGCACAGAATGCCTTCAGGATGAAAAAAAAAATCAATTTTTTGTCTTATAAGTGTGTCTTGGGAACACTAATAATAGGTGCCTCTTTTTTCATTGAAATGACTTCCCTTCTTCACACATGATCTGACACAGGACTTTTGTCTAACTGCAATATCTAGATGCAAAGTAAGTGAGAAAAGGGACCTTTGTCTGCTATTTTAAACGCAGAAATTCTGTCTGCAGAAGGGATGATTAAAATTCTCTGTGTGGCAACGATACATGAGCGACTGTCTCCTTGACAACAACGATAATGCTGATATGAATAAAAACCCAGGTTTACATAGAAGTTTGGAGTCTCAGGTCCTAGAAATGTCAGAAGCAGCTGAGCTTGGCATACCATTGAGTATTGATATTGATTTCTTAATTATCAGGCATGCAACACTGATATTCTGTTTCTTCTATTTTTAGTTGAGTTCTCTCTTCTGTGGCTATCTCTGAAAAAATGTAACAATTCTAGAACCGTGGCTCTAACAGTCGGATTTTTCCCGGTACGCCCTGTTAGATCAAAAGCCTGATACATTTATCACTTTAAATTTCTTAACTGATGCATTACATCAAGGAAGGACATTATTTGCTTTTCTTTATTGCCATAAGACATATTTCCATCACCTAATTCCATTGGATGTTCACATAATTACCCCTCCTTTCTGGAAAAAAAAAGGTTAATGTTGTGTAGCTCTGGGCTAATTATACAATTAGAACTTTTGAAGAACTCTGACAAGAAAGGTGCTTTATTTTAGCAAAATATAGGCTTAGGCTTCAGAGCCAATTGCTTTTTTCAAAGTTTAAATCAAGCAGCAAGCATCCATAGCTTCATTATGGCTGAGAAAGTGTGTAATTGTGAGCTGTAATCAATAGATAAGCACCGGTTCCCTGAATTAAAATATATCCATGCACATAAATTGCAATCCAGAGGCTTTCCCGGCTGCACAGCCTCTGTATCCTGCACCTGCCAAGCACTGGCTGAGAAGCATGGGGTTGTCTGGGACTCTCTGGAATGCTGGTGTGAGTACAGGCGATGCCCCATTGCACTGGGCAATTATTCAGCACAGAGCACGTGGGGCTGAGCAGCTGCAGCCAGGGTCCTGCCAAACCCTGCATGTTAAGGTATTCTTCTAAGAGAAAATGTCAAATAGCAACTGGAGCAAGGTCTCCCACTTCTTCCAGAGCTATCCTAACAATTGTGGAGACTCAGGCTCTCCTTACAGCTTGCCTCTTATCTCCGAGTTTTACACAAATCAGGAACATAATGTACAAAACTTTTGGGGAGACTCCACAGGTCTCCCCGAAAGCCGTGCTGAGACTCCACCGCGGCCATGCATAGACAGAGGAGCTATATCTCACCCACCATGGTTCCTACTCCAGTTGCTACCTGTGCCAGCCTGGCTGGGTTGCTAAGGAGCACGACACCCATCTCACAGAGGCAAATGAGCAGGAGCTCTTTCTGTGCTGCAGAGTTATAATTACACTTTCAGCAGCCTGGCTTTTAGGAGCGTGCCCCGGGTGGGACAAGGAGCCGCCGGGCTGGAGCAGCTCCCCGTGCGCTCGGCAGAGCGCGGCGGGCACTGCGCTCGCCCCGGGGCTGCCCCAGCGCTGCCCGCAGCCCGGCAGGCTCCCAGAGCTCGGCGCAGCGGCGGGAGCCAGGGCGGCCCCGCTCCGCGCTCAGCCCGGACGGCGCTGGGGCATGTGCAGAGCTGCACAGAGACAGGCCTTCAGCTCTGCCTAGGCCTGGCCGTTGTTAAACACACCAAGCTACCCCCATCTTTTTCATGCTTTTACATATCGCACGTCAGCAGGCTGCTCCCAGAGGCCAGCAGGAAATCACACATCATTTTCTCCCACTCCCAATAGTGTTTGTTATATACACACAAACACATAAGCTGCAGCAGGAACAGGGTGACCTAAGGTCGCAATCAGAAGTGCCACCAAGACACCTGAGACAGAAAACGACTCAAGGGAGGCACGCTGGCCCTTGCCAGCCGCAAGGGCTGGCTGCACAGCAGCGCTGCTGCCAGATGCTCGCTGCAGCCCAAACTTGCTCTCTGGGCCGTGCATCCAGGCAAGATCTCTGGAGGAGCTGTCTTTACAAAGAAGTTCCTGCAGCGATTGGTGACACATGAGAAGGAAATTATTCATATGGCATCAACTGTCATTTTAATGGGCTACTTATCACACCATTGCTACTCATGTCTGCTATAGCAGTGCTCAGGTGCCTAATAGTTCTGAGCACTGTGCTAACAGAGGGAGAGGTGACTCCCTGCATGCTAATCATCTTTCACAAGTTATGTTGGATATTCCTGTAGTTATGGGGTGTAGGGAAAAAACTGTCTATAAATACATAGCTCAATTTTCAGATACTTTGCTTTGATAGCAAAAGTAATTAGTATCTTGGTCCCTAGCACCTGAAAATAATGATTTGATAAATTTGCTTTGAATACTTCCAAAGTGTCTATTCAGAATACATTAATTTAATTATAGGAGATGACTAAAAGATGGAAAGCTAAAGTTTTGGTTTTTTTCTTTTCCTTTGTTATGGAAAGGTACTTCAACCGAAAAAACCCCTTGATATAAGAATAATAAAATCATACTAAAAGTAAATTAAGTACAATTTTGAAATATTTGCTAGAAGCAACAATAATACATATTAATTTCATGAAATTAAAATTTTGTTAATTTAATGAAATTAAATGGCTCTGTAAATTTTTATGGTAGCATAAAAGACAGTAGTATCAAAAGATAACTACAGTATATGCTTGCTGGTGTAGCTGTTATTTTCAGTTGACTTTAGCATAACTACTATTGCTTTTCAAATTGTGCACAACTGGACTTTGGCATTGCTTAGTTTAATTTGGTATGGGAGTCTCTCTCCCAAAAGCCTGGAAATGGTGACCTTGATGCTTGCAACATTTGTCTCTTCTGCATTTAGACTATAACTTACAGCATCGCTTCCAGTCCTCTGGTCTTCCTAACCAGGACACAGACATGGGGCTCAAATCCTTGGGATGAATGTAAAGACAAAGTCAAAGAAAATGCTTCAGACTTATAATTTTTCACTATACAGCATTTATGAAGGAATTCTGAAGCCTGAATTAATTCATTATAACCATCTGATCACAGATAATTCACAACAAAAGGAAGGAAAAACAGCTGAACAGATTGTTTACTATGGATTTTTTTGCCAGGCTCTGCCACAGCAGCCACAGCCCTTCCATGTTTGCCTGCTCTGAACACTTTGTCAAACGCAGCTGAGGCTGCAAAACCGACAGGGATGGATGCTCAATTGCCTAATTCCCAGCGGAGGGCTACTGCAAGTACAGCCAGTGGAAGTTTTCCCACGTATTTTAGAGTGGCAGGGCTGTTATTCAGTGTACACCGTGACACAATCAAAGGCTCTGTTATTGCAGACCTATTAACATTAAGTAGATTGGTCCCTTGAGCACAAAAGATTCTTCAATAAGCACTGAATGTTACTCCAACAACTGTCAATGTTTTTCAAGAACTGCTGCACCAACTATTTTTAAAATACAAAAAGGCTTCAAGTTTTCCTTAGCGAAGAACAGCTGTTGAGTTTTGTCCCACTATGCCCTTTGTTCCTGTTGATAAACATTTTAAAATTTATTTTCCCATCCCATTTTTTTTGATGAAGGCTAAAAATTGTGATTTTGTTTCCATTTTATCTTTGTGGCTACCTTATGCTGAGATCTCTTCATGATGGCTTTTTATTTGAACCAAAATAGTTTTCCATGGTGTTTCTTTCTCTGATTCATCTAATTTAAAGTGATCACAGCTCCCCTTACCCTTTCCAAGTTGCACAAATTAAGCCCTTCTAGTTTGCTCTCAAATGATACTCCCCACATGTTCTTCATTACCTCATACCTAATCTTGTTTCACTTCCTCTTTCATGTACCTGGGTGATGAAGGCACCATATATTTTTCCAGGATAACTCTTGCATAGGCTATCATCATACCACACCTCTATTACAACTGTATTTTGTAAAACTGAACTATTTTTGCACTTACATTTTATAATTTATACTGCAAGTTTTGTGTCTATTCGTGCTAGTGGCTGGTGGCTAGTGGCTTGCTATCAGGCAAATATTCCATTGATTGTGTTGTATTCTGCTGGAGTTAACTATGATACTGAACATAGCATTTTAAAGGTATTTTATTTTGCTAGGTAGGGATTTCTTCAGTCTATTTGTCTTAATATTGGATGCAGGTTTCAACCAATGATAAAAAAGCCATCTTTTTTTTTGAGCAAAAAAAGAAAATATTTCAGGGAATTGAACATTTCTAATAGAGTCTATAAAGACACCATCAAACCAAAAATTTTGACTGGATCTAGTACTATCTACAGCCCTTTGCATTTCTCATGAGTGGCGTATTTAGATACCCTCCATTTTTCCAGGACATAAGGATGACAGTGAAATATAAAACTGTGGGAGATCCTCTCATCACCACTACTAATTTCCAAACACCCCTGGTTAAAACTGCTGTTTTCAGAACAGGCTGTTTTAAAATGACAAAGAATGGCTTTATTTTCTCTGCTGCAGTGAAGAAGCAGGCCTGTATTAATTTCTCTGGACTAAACATGCATACAGCCCACATTGTGCTCCAACACTGTTGTTTACAGTCATTGGCTCTGTGTGCTGTGCTGTAGATGTGGCCTGTTACAGATGTGTGGGGTGTCGAAGGCCAGGCTTTGCTGGCAGCAGAAGGCAGCTCTCGCTCTTGTCTCCCAGCTATTTTCATTAGGTCTTATTCACGTGTCCCTGAGAGCAAGAGAGTAGAAGTCATCTGCCTGCTGGTTATTATGCTGCTGCACAAAGGGGTTCTTCAGCCTGCAACAGCAGACTGAAAACAAGTCTGTTGATAAATTATTGTGGCCCATCCTATTCCTATTTACTATCACTGCAGCTGTCTGAGGTTGAAGTTAACACCCACATCTGCACATTACCAGAGTGTTTTTGCACCCAAAACCAGAACAAAAGCTCCATGCATGGAGATCATGTATCAAGAAATTCAAGCAAGTCTGCAGCTATCTCATGTAGTTTCTTCAAGTGTTGAAAAAATTTTTGAACCACATTTAAGATATTACTCCATGTTCACTGCAATTTCTCTCCCCTGTTTTGTGTCACAAAGCTGAACATATCATTGTGCTCAAGTTTTAGTATTAATAGAAGCTTATGTCAGAACAAGTAATGAAAACTACTTTAGCTAATTGCAACCAATTGGAAGACACTGCTAATCAGAATATAACCTGTCTCATGGGCTTTGCCTGTATGCCACAAATCCCCAAATTACAGTACCAATAAATGCACAGAATTTTCTATGGTCTAGGATATGAATACATCCACCTTCAGGTGTATATTGGGAACAACTGGTTGCAGTTACTTCCTGGCTCACTGAAAATGAACCTACTGTGGTTATTTGTATTTGTTAGAAACAAAACACACAGTGCCTACTGAACGGAAATGAAATCTCTCTGCTGCTACTGGAGCAGATAACTCACTGTACGTTAGAAACTACATTGACTTTCAAAGCTATATTTGCTTCTGATATATATCTTTTCTGTCTGACATGATTCAAAGTGTTTTATCACATGCAAATCCCTACACCAAGGAAGACAAAATCAAATATGCAGTACAACATCAGTGATGACTAGTCAAGCAGCAATACATAGAAAAGTATTAGGAGTCATCTTGAACTGAAGTTTGTAAAGCAAGGCAAGTGAGCAGAAGGCAGATTTCATGGTCTGCGTTAATAAGGCAAATTGTTATTCCTTTTTCTTCAACATTGGTAAGGACTCAGTTGGAATAAGTACAGTCCAAGGCCTGACATAAAGTTTTCTTTTTTGATGGTTGAGGAAACCTTTGTGTAAGGTTTCAAGAGGTTTTAAGGTTATACAAATATTTCTCAGAGGTGAAGTAGATTGTCTTAAGGTTGTACTGAGGATTCTCCAGACTGTCCCTCCAAGTCCTATATAACATTATTTATATGTGTGACTATCAAGGTTAGTGTTCTGGGTTAAGAATTAACCAAAAGTAATTGTAAGAAAGAATGCCAAAATAAAACCAGAAAGCTATTGCTACGCTAACAGATTTTTGTGCTTTAACCTAATATTGGTTTTAATGACTGTTGCATTAAGCCTTTTCACAAATACTTGTATTTAGCAACTGTTTATAATTTACTCACACATGTTTAAATGTACTCAAATTAAAGATAAAAAACCCTGTGTCCTCACTACAAACTCCATCTAATTATGGAGATAATTTTCCAGATGTTAATTATAAGATGACAGCCATATCCTTCCTGAAAACAAAGGACCTGATCATCCCACTGGTGTTCTGCACTAAGGGCCCTTCTCTTTGGGCTAATTTTGGCACAGATGGATGCTCTCTCTGCCCTGGCAGGGAAGCATTCCTACAGGAGCTCGTGCACTATCACAGAGCCAATCTGTCAGCATAACTCTAAATGGGGCTGACAGCTCTGTGTCCCAGGAGTGCATGACCTTGCAGAAGTGGATCTGTTGTGGCTTTCCTGGGTCCTGGGAGAGGCGTGACCACCCCCAGCCCATCCTGCATTGGTCCTTTGCAGTGCCAAGCAGATCCAGATCTCTGACCCAGAGCAGACCCCGGGCTGAGAGCACCTCTGCTTGAACACACACCGACCCAGGAGCAGCTGCAAGGGGCGGACGGAGCTGATTCATTGCTTGCCTTTGGGATTTCACAGGCAGAGCTCCAGCTTTCAGCCAGGGCTGTACAGATGCAAACCAAGCCCTGATGTTGTCTAAGTGCACCCTCCTTGCCAGCACCTCAGCCTGATTCTATTAACAGGTATAGGAGACATTGAATCTAATTCTCTCCTGCATATCTATCAACCAGCTCCTCATAAACAAGCTCCCTGTCAAAGTGGCATTGTCAGCCCACACAGTTAGACCTGGAGTTACAGCCCATGAGCATTGGCAAGTAATTTATTTTCCACATTTACTTACATATGGATTCAGGCTCTCAGAT
This sequence comes from Oenanthe melanoleuca, assembly GCF_029582105.1. NCBI lineage: Eukaryota > Metazoa > Chordata > Aves > Passeriformes > Muscicapidae > Oenanthe > Oenanthe melanoleuca. The sequence goes on from NC_079340.1 coordinate 7,208,391, forward strand.
AACAAACCTGAAGCAGCATAAGATGCAGTTATTCAAACTTGTTAATAGAAAATAATATCAGTGAGGAGTTTACTTATTGCCTACAGAGAAAAGGAGTAATCTAAGCAATGTTACAACACATTTGGATTGAGGCTGCAGTTTGCTCCTGTAAAGCAAGAGTGAGAGTACCTTCCTGGGACACCTCTTCTCAACTGGTCCTCCTGCCACCCAGCCTAAACAAAATATACAACGTGCCCAGCAGTTGGGCAGCAGGGGACAGAGGCTGGGCTGGGCTGGCAGGAAAGGTGGCTCATCCTTGCCCTCATGGCAGCCCCAGCAGTGTTCAAATTTCACAGCACTGAGGCTGCAAAAAGATCTGCTGCCCTGTGACTGTGCAGTGTGTGTGTCCACAGAGATCCTCCTGGGAGGAGATAATGCACCCCCAAGGTCCCTTAGACCAAGAGCCAAGACAAGCTTTCTGGATGTCTGAGATTTCTCCTGCCTCCAGTGTCCTCTAAACAAACCAGAGTAAGTTGCCTGTTTGTGTGGGCTGCCCTGCTTCCAAGGCTGAGGGCAGAGTGCTCATTTCACAGGGGAGCTTGCACAGAAGTCTAAAGTCTCCAACTATGAAATCATTAATATTAAAATTCTACAGGAAGAAAAAAAGCTGAGTGGGAGATTTGCTATCCCAGATTTATCAGAGGAGAGGATTGAACTAAGATAAAACTTCTGGATAAAGCAAAATATGCAACTGGCACCTTGGTAGGTCAGAGTATGCAGTATACAGTGACCAGGTAAAAAGGGCTCCACTGATTCTGCTGCATTTACTGCTCAGCTTAAGAAATTGTAAAGTGGCTTCAGGGGAGCTTCCCTCTAACTTATTACCATCCTGCCAGCACCACAAAGTGAATTTCACCCTCTTTACCAGTACCCAATGCCCATCTCTCAGGGAAGAGCCTCTGTTTCTGTCAAGGATGTTTCACGGACATGCTGACTTATCAGCTACTGATCTGAATAACTCTCGACCTGAAAATCAAATCAAACTTTCATTATCCAGCAGGAAAAAAAGGAAAGCCAGCAAGGCTTTCCAGATGCTTTGTCAAAGTAGATAGGAAATTTTTGTTAGAATACAGCTCACATTACCACAGCCCTTTTAGTGCCCACTGAGCTGAAGTGGCCTAAGATATTCTGTGCTCAGCATGAGAGATTTCTGTTTACAAAGAACCCAACATCCAGCATTTTCTCTATAAAAGCAGTGAAGAGCACAAATTCCGGTTCTTCACAGCATTTTCTGGACCTGCAGCTGTTTTGACACTGTTGCCAGAAGGTGCAATTCACAGTCATCTCAGAACAAAAATGAGCCTAAGTCGTATAAATCAATACTGCCACTTTGATGCTCTGCACCTTTCTAGGTGTTTCACAGAGATCCCTGGATGAAGCAGTAAAAAGGGCCCCCCTACAGTTAGTACATCCCCTGTGAAATGTGACCCCAGCTACAGCTTTGAGGAGCTGTTATGACGATTGTTTGCAGCAATCGAGCCCAATGGAGGCTTTCGTGTTCAGCACACTGCGTCATCTCCAGGGAGTTTCCTTTACAACACTTATAAACGAGAAAACAAGATAACTTTAGACTGCACAGCTGCAGGCTGCAGGAGGGAAGCGATAAAATAACACAGAATTAATCCATTCATTCAAAGGCCACTGAGTTATAGTGCATGGATTTAATGAGGTTGGAACTCTAAATGGCTAACAAGTTTAAAAACAAACTCATTATTCCTTCACAGCCCACATCCACCCTCCTTTGCTAATCTCCCAGGAATTGTAGCAGGCAAACTTTCCACATTTTGTAGGTCATCACCTACTCTGAAATTCATCTGTTTTAGTGAAAATAGAGGGCAGGGGATGCGTTCCCTGACCCCAGCTCTAGAAAGACACATAGTTGGAGATTATTGGTTTTTTTTGCTCTGACACTCTGCATTTTGCACCTCGTGAGGCTGAAGTGCAGCCACACTACACAGGTCGGCCTAACGCTCCCCCTCAGAGCTGTGCCCATGCTGTAATGCCTCATGGCTGTTGGGATGAACTGGGAACTCACAGTTTAGACATATGCTCATATACTCATTGCAACTGCAATCAGGTAAAAGAGCAGTACACCTCTTTGGCTAAGACATTGATACACTGTAGGGTTTTCAGTTACTGGGAGAAGACTGAACAGGGTAAATTTTTACATGGTAACATCTCATTACTGACACAAACTCCTGAATGCAGGCTGTGGTGAACACTGTCCCTGGCCAGGCATGCAGAAGCCACTGGGTACCCAAAGCGCCAGAGTCACCTTAGATACAGCCATTTCTCCCTACCCTCATCTTCACCTTTCTGGCCACAAAACTTTGCCAATACAGCTTTTCAAATAACAAATGTGTATCACAGGAACCCTCAGGTTATGTCATCAGGGTGGAGACTCTTCATCACATCACTGCAGTGTTGAGTCAGAGCCCACAATCACCACAATGCTGCGTGCAGGGCTGGCACCCTGAGTAACAGAATTCCTGCAGCACTTCCTGCAGGGCAGCTATAGCAATATAGAGTATTCTGGACAGATTTCCTGGGAATTGAACTTCCTCTAGATTTTCAAATACATCATTCAGTCTTCATTTCTGTCTTGTATAGGCTTCTAAATGTAGCTGATTTCAGTTTGAGCACAGTGACTTTCACACAAACTGAAGTAGTTATAATCTGCTGACATGAAAGCTGTTTATATAAAACAGATGATTCCATGCATACAGTATGTTTATTTAGAACTGATATTCTTATATATAAATAAAGATATGAAAATTTTCTCTACTGGCAGTATGATTGTCTCCATGTGCATTTGTTTTAGTAGCAGGGAGAGCTAAAAGGCTGGCTTCAGTGAGAAGCTGCTAGAAGTTTCCCAATGTTCTGCTCAACAGAGCCTATGTTTCCAAGAGAGACCTTCCACGGGTCAAGGCTGAGCCCATCCATGAAGGTGATAGCACCACTGGGATAGCAGATTTAAGAATGAGAAAAAGTCTTGCACAACATCTATTTCAGTCAGAGAGGACTGAGAATATGTGAGAGAAACAACCCAGCAGACACAAAGGTCAGTGCAGGAGACGGGCAGGAGGTGCTCCAGGCACCAGAGCAGACTCCCCTGCAGCTCATGGTACAGCTGTGGTACAGCTGTGGCGAGGTGGCTGTGCCTCTGCAGCCCATGAGGTCCATGGTGGAGCAGAGACCCACCTGCAGCCCATGGAGGACCCCCCACATACTCAGTACAGCACCCTGTCCTACATCACCCCATGAAAGGGCTTTGGGGGAACAGGGACACCCCCTACTCCCAGAGCAGCTCTCCACTGCCTCACACATCACCCTTGCCACTGGAGACACCTAGGCTCGGTGCTCATGCTTTTGGAAATTGGCAATGCCACCAGGGTCTCCTACTACAGCCTCTGCCACGGTCAGGTGCTCAGAGTTTTCACAAAGAACCAAGTCTTTATGTTTGGCTGGATTTCCAACAAGAGGTAATATCCCATAACAGAAAGCACCTCTCACACACACACAGAAGAACTTAGTCCAAACTTTTTCAAACTTTGTAAGACTGGGACAAAACTCTACCTGGTCAGGAAGCACAGACCATCTGGGGGAAGCGAACCTCATGTTGTTTATCCCAGATGTGTATCTTTCCAGTAATTTATCACTTCTGTAATCTACTGCCCTAAGAAGGATTAGTTATAATCCCTGGGCATGTTTTGTGAACTCCCAAGAAGCAGGCAAGGGCACAGAATATCCCACATGTTGTGGAAAAGCTGTGAGTGACCCAAATTACCTGAAATATCAATACCACCAAGTGACAACATAAATACCTAAAAACCAAGAAACAGTAAAAATAACCAGGTCAATAAAAACAACAGCAAGTGAAAAAAGGTCGAATAAGTTTGCAAAGCCTAGAGTTGAAGGTAACTTGATAGGGGATTTGAAAATTATGGATTTCTCATTTCCATAAATTTAATCTTAGTTTAGCTGGCTAGGTTATTCCTGGTAGCATAGTTTGAGTGTGCCAGACTTGCAGTCCATGCACCCAAGACATCTTAGCTGCACCATAGCAGGTTGCATAAGCTCTGTGCTGGTAGCAGAGACAGCCCATAACATAATAGCAGCCCCCATCTGGTTTCTAAATATAGTTTAACTCTACTGAAGACTTAAGAACTTTCCTGCAGAGGTTAACATCGTTTAATTGCGGACTGGTATAAAATATATATATACATATATATATATATATACACACAGAGGTAAACACATCCAGTGTAGGTGCATCTGACTCCATTAAAAGGATGTGCCCACTGGACTGTGAATAGCAAAATTAATTCTGCATGAAAAGGCTCTTATTTGTGTTTTTGATGACAAACCCTCTCAGATGAAAGAGGTATAATTGGCAGTCTGCTGTTCCAAAACTATCACACTCATACTCTAAACAACCTTTCTCCTTACTCTCCCTCTAGCTTTCTATTATCCCAGGAAGTGCAATTCCTGCCATCAACACAGATTTACAAATACCAAAGACAACCTCATGAAATCAGGGTTTATCCAGATAAAAGCAAGGAAAAAACTGCTTTCAAATCCATTGCACATAGCCAGCACAGATCTGAGAGTGATGCAGGGACAGGGAAGTCCCTGAGTATACTGAATACAGCTACCCCATGAGTGGGACTGATGGGCTGAGGGATGCCCCGGGAGCTGCTCGCTTGCCTGGTGAGGGCACAGAGCACACAGACCATGGCCAGCCCAGTAAACTCACTATTGCCCAGGGATATTGGCATGCCCCTGCCACCAACACATCTAAAGCATTATGATTTTTAGGGGGTTCTTATTTTTCATTAAAAAATCCCCCTAACACCAAGAGTTTTGTTTGTCCTCAACTGGGATTTACTGTGATTTGTGCCCACATGCTACAGTATACAGATTGCCAAGACCAGTGAAACACAGAAGGGGACACAGTGTTTAACACAAGTGACACTCCAACTGTGTGGTTACTAGTAACAAGAAATATTGCTGCTGGGAGATGTTTGCTTTTAAATGGAGCATGGTTTACACTTTCTAGCAGAAGGCATAATTTCTGTTAAACATCTTCATCTCTTTGGGCTGTGTTCAGAGGGTGCCTATTTATCCCAGTACTTCTGCATACGCCTCTTTAAATGAACCGTTTCCAAGAAAGGCTGAAGTTTCATTTTGGTATTTTCTACAGGCTAATCCAAGTAAGAGAAATACCAGTCTTACTACAGAAAGAAAGAGAGGATGGAAAGAGAAGTTGAACACACTTCCCTTACAGAAAACAAAGCTGGGCTTGTTCTGTACAGTGCTTAGTGCTATCTTCATCTCAAACCATTCAATCTCTTCTCAGTGCTCTCTCCTCTTTAATATCTCATTACATCTATTTCTATTTACAGTCAGAAATGCCCAGACTGAGACACAAGCAACTTCCAGCCTCCAGGTAATGCAAACAGCCATTGTACACTGCTTGACAGGGATGCAAAGGCTTTTTCATCCTGAACCACTTTGGTTTTGCTTTTTAAATATCTTTTCAAAATATCTTGTATGCTAATGACAGAATAAAGAAATAACCATGGACTCCATATCTGTGGTCATGTAACCTATTATTAAATGACCATGTCACTGTTTTCCCCAGTGGGGAAATTTTCAGGAATTGCCCAAATTCTCCATTTGCTGAGACCCTTTGGGCTCATGGCTTTGCATTGTAGAGGAAGGGGAGTTTTTCACTCAGGATGACAGGAGGAAATTTTCAAACCATTCCTTGGCAGCAGCAGAGCAGCACATCCAGCACCTTGTGGCTCTGTGAAGGAGAACAGGACCTGCTGCCCTTCATCAGCAAGACAGAAAAGCTGCTTTTATAGCAAGACTCTTTCTTCTTTTGCACTTCTATCCAAGCTGCTGCCAGGAGATACTGGCAGGGATTTCAATAGCTGTTTTGAATCAGAGCTTGGCAAAAGCTCAGGCAGGTTGAACCTGAACATCCGCTATAGAGCTGCACTGAGGTTTCAGCATATTCCTGGTCTAGCTCAGCCCACAGATAGAGCTGCACTTTCCCATGTGTGAGATAAGGGAGCCTGAAGAATACGTAAGTAGTGTGTGTGTGTTCCCTGTCCAGTGCTGTCCTCCTTGTGCCCCTTCTGCTGTTACAACCCTTGTGAACAGTGTTGTCCAAGTTTATTTCTGCTCTGTATCTGTGCAGTTCTTCAGATGTTCACTGGAGAATGAGACAAACACTAACCAACAGCTTGTATTTCCCTTTCACACTGGGACTCCATTTTCCTCACACTCTGAGCACAGGGACTGCTTTGAAGCAAATTCCTCTACTTGGAGAAGCCAATGCCAGGTTAGTAACATAATTGCTGCAGTAGAAAAGTGTCACTGACAGTTAGAAAAAGTATGAGACTTCATACCCTGAACAAATTTTCTCCTGAGGGAGTCTCTGTACTGTCCTCTCACAAAAAGAAATGTACCTTGACATTTTGCTGGCTGGCAAAGCAGGGGATGGGGAGGTGGCAGTTTTTTAGTCCCAGCTCCTTCCTGCCCCACAAGAAAACAACTCAGTTCCTTCAGCTGACACTTTCTAAGGAGAACAGGGTGCAGGTGGGAAGGTGAAAAATCCTTTTATATTGTTTCATGCCTCCTCACTGGGATTGGTTGTGTTTTGATCATGGAAGTGTCACATCCAGGACTGTAGAGAAGATTCAGTACCCATTTCTAAAGATGGGGTGAAAGCATGCAGTGTAACTTCCTTTTCCCATGCTGACCACATCCCCATCAGACACAGTTCTTTATGGCTACAGGCAATGGTTTCGGTTGAAAGAGTGATTGCAATGTGCAGACTCACAGCAAGACTGCGGCAGCAGCAAAAGCCTTACACGCTGACAAAGAGTGGTCACTCCTTCCTGGCAACAGCAATAGGGGCTGCACATGAGCTGGAAGGCAATTAGAGGCTCCCTGCCCAAGTGCAGAACATGGGAAAAAAAGGGCAGAGAGAAAGAAAACGAAGTGAAAGATCAGAAGAAAAGCAGCAGAGGACTACAAAACCAAATGGGCGGCTGCCTGCATCTGTGGGAATGTGTCACGCCCTAAAACATTTCAGTTCCTTCTCTAAAGCAGCAGCACATCAAGGGGCTGGATGAGAGTCACACAGAGCTGGACCCCAGGCGAGCAGCAGCCCCTCAGCCCAGGTGTGCAGCTCTGCACCTCCCCATGTGACAGGCCCAGCTGTGTCACTGCAGAGCCCGGGTTCCAGGCAGGAAGGGGCAGCTGGCAGCACAGCCGGGTGTGCATGGCCCCACGGGCTGATGTGTGACACTGCCTTTGTCAAGTGCTGCAGGACCAACTGCTTGCTTGGAGCACAAGCATTACTAAAAATTTCATGAAACTTCCAATCCTCCAAAATCCCACTTTCCTTTCATAGCTGTCCCATTTATTTTTTTCATGTCAAATATAATCTCAAATGTGTGGTTTAAAGCCTCAGTTCCTCAAACCATGGGTACACACATCTAAAACAACAATCACCATTAGCTGCTGTACATCCCTCAGTACTTAATAAGCCACAGAAACACAGGACAAGATACTTAGTGTCACAGCTTCCTTAGCCAATCAGCTAACAGTGACCTGCCTTTTTTTTCCCTATAAAAGAAGGCCAAGATTAATTCCTCACTGCCCTGCACCTCCTCAGGCTACTGCCCCCATCACTGCTCTTTTGCCCATGTTGAGAGTCAACCTAAGAGATCAGTACCAGTGATTCAGATCTCTCAAATTCTTGCAAGCCAAAGCAAAATATTTTTCTTCATGTTGTATTTTAAATGTGGAATAAATGGCTTTTGTGATTATTAAATGATCCCATGATGTTCTGACATTTAACCATCCCTTCAAGCTCTTAGTTTACATTTTTAGTTTGACATTACCCCTCAATTCTTTTAGTGAATTGTGCAGTTTTGTAGTAAACTGGGCAGTAAATCATATAGCCTCTTTACAGCTGTTTTACAGAATGGGCTTTAAGGACAGCACAGGGGAGGACCACAGTACTAAAAAATAAATAAATAAATAGGCAGTTCTGTCTGGCCTCTTGCTTTGAGATGAGCACTCACTATTTTCTCCTCTTAGACTTTCAGTCTTTTCCAGGGGCTCATGTGCTTGAAGGCTGCATATTGCTCACATGACAGGTGAGCACTCCCTCCCTCCTACCATCCAACTTTTTCAAGTACAGTTTCCCTGCCTTTGTTTCTCAAAGTGAGCATGGAAGGTATTTCCTCATGCAGTTGGAGGCTGTGCGGTCAGCTGTAGGCTCAGTGAGAACGGACAGGCATGGTTGCAGAAGAGAGGCGGTGGCTGCAGCATTGTGGAAAGAAACCTGTACAGAGCCCAGGAATTGCTGGGTCTGGCCCTTAACACACCTGGAGCAGCTTCAGATCTCTACAAACACAGCTCAGTAGGCACCCAGATGATGCAAGACAAACTATTTGAGAAGTGCAGGTACTTTGGTGATGTCAAAACACTTGGTAGAGATAATTAATACGTTCTTTTGTGCAAGGAAACCACTGAAGCTTTGTACTACACTGCAAGAATCAAGTGGAACAAGTTCTCAGTTTGCAAATCTCCTTACACCGAACTGCCACAAAAATTTCTGAGTTTAATAGCAGGGTTAGGATGCAGAACGGTGTGCTTAGCTACCTGTGCAAACTGCCTTGCTTTGACACCCTTCAACCTGGGGTGTGCCATGGTGGAACCAGGTACAACTACTCTGATCACAAAAGCAAAGGAATCACAGGACACAGAAAAATCTGTCAGAAAATTCCACAAGTGGCTGATCTGAAAGAATTTATGTTACCTGTGATGCCCAGCATGTAAACTGAGAAAGAAAGTGTAAAGTCCCGAAGGAATATTCAAAATGGGAATTTCACATTCCCTTCTAAGTGCACCAATCCCCACCCTTTGTCCTTAGGCAGGTAGAAAGTCACGAGGAGGTGGCAGATTTTGGGAGACATGAAAATCTGACTGCCTCTGAGTTGTGCCATGCAATGTCATTGTCGTCTTGGCCGGATTATAGAGCATCCCTGTTCAGCCTGCAGCTGTGTGTATAACTGATGTAATTGAAGGCCAAGCCAGAAATAAGATAAAAAAAGAAGAAAAAAGAGAGCAAGGGAGAGAAAACAACACATTTTATTTTTGGCCTACGACACTTGGGACATTTTATATCAGAACAAGTGAGCATTTGTCTGGAGTTGGTCAGCATAGATACATCATCAGAGATTCATTTATTATTTATCCAAGCTCTGGGCCTAGAGAAAGCAAAAGGCTTATGTAAACCCCCAGTTGGGATTTCTAGATCTTCATTTAGACATTTTCTGTACCAGCTTCCCATGCAGACGGCCCACTCGATTAGAGAGAGAGAGGGCAGAAAGGATTGCTTTGTCAGGCTACCATTAAGTTCATGACTTTAAGCTGCTCTTCTGTAGCTGAACTGTAATTTTCCCCAAAGTGAGGATCAGAAGAGCTCTAACTACCTACTGCTGGAAGGAAACTACAAATATTACCTCTGTCACTACAAAGCTGTCCAAGACCAAGCAGTTCAGCTCTTAGTGGGAAAAGAGAAAACAAGTGATGCTTCTGTCATCCCAATGTAGCTGCCCTGGCAAGGAGGGAGCATAGAAGGGATATCCCAGGTGGGACATCCCTTTCCCTTCCTTTTCACTACGAAAGGACAGTCACAAGTCCTGCATCCAGAATTAGTAGTGAAATTACATGCTCTCAACCTGATTGTTTACACTTGGGTACCTCACCCTTGCTTCTGAACACAATCACTCTGTAGAACTGCTTGGAATGGGACTGATAATGCCAGGTGGTAATGCACCCCAGGCATTTCCCACAGCCTAAACATTGGCCTTCCAATGGTGCTTACCCTGATGAGGCAAAGGCTATGGAGATGCAGGTGCACATTGTATATAGTAAGGGTTTGAGAGCAGTAGAGGTTCAGTTCTTAGGAACAGTCATATGCAGCACCACAATATTTGGTACTTAGCTTTGTAAATGCTAGCTTACAGGAATTCAACTATACCTTAGTAATTAAAAGCCTTTTGCTAATAACATTGGCTATGAAAGAGTGAGTGGCCAAATGACGCTCACCCTGTGTATCAAAGGTCAAAGAAGCAAATCATTTTTAATTGAATATGCAAATTGCAAACTCTCTCGATGTAAAGAAATTTGAAAGCACAGATGAGAATTTGGTAAATTATTCCAGAAATCCAATGAGATACATCTACCCTTTAATTAATTATTTGCAATTAAAGACCTCTCAAAAGTGACAGGCGACCATTCCCAACTGGTTTGGGAATTTCAGCCTAAACACTGAAGATGACAAAAATTTCACACATGCAGACTAAATATAATTTGGGCTTTGAAGGAACCTTTCAGTTTACTACAAATCTATTTATTTTCAGTTTTCAGATAGCTACAGGCATCACACTACAGCATTCCAGCTATTTATTTTGTGATTTTACAATCCTTATGGTTCCCTCCACCAGGCACGTATAAAAACCACACAGAACCAAAATCTGACAGACCAGGCAGGGAAACAGTGAAACTGATTTGACACAATGTATTGTGAAATGCACTGAACTAAACAAATAGAAGAGCAGGTGATACATTTTCATAATTTGTTTCATTTACCTTTGTAGTTGCATAGAAAGCATTAGATAGGCATTTGCTAATAAGTGTGTGCGTTGCAGCAGACTGCCCTCCATTAAAAATCAGAGCTCAGACGGAGAGCTCTGGGAAGCCTTTGAAGGACTGAAGGAACTGTCAGTCATGTATTTGTGTCTCTCCAGCATTCAGTCCATAAAGCCAGCCTGTGGGAGCCGTATTACCCAAAGGATGTCCATTTCTCTCTATCCTGCTGAGGTATGGATCCTGTACAGGGAGCATGTGGTCTGCAGCGTTTCCCTTTAACCCCTGGTTGCAAAAGGGTGGTGGGAAGCAGCAGCAAGCTCAGTGCTAGCCTATGAATAGACAAAGATAACAGACACCCAAGTGGTTCTTGACAAAGAGCATAAACTACAAGCTAAGGCTGTAACAACACTTCCATTTCAATCCCAGCGAACGCTGGACTGTGATTATGTCTCACCTCCTTGATTTCCCTGTGCTGGTCCTCAGATGAATTTTTAAAATCTAATTTTGATGCAGTATCTTTGGATCTCAGCTTCATCAGACACGATGGGGATCTGAGAGACATCACCTGCCTCTGCACAAAAGGGCTCTTTCTAGTTCAGGATACAGTGTAACCTCCACTTGACTGAAAAAAATTAAAGTGCAGAAAGCACCCTGTGCAGATCACGAAGTGTGAAAGACAGTTCAAAGGTAAAAAAATGCTTTTCAGTGCCATCACTGTGATATGACTGGAAGCAATCTAACTTCCTGGCATACCAGAGCAGTGTTCAGTTTTGCAGCTTGTTGCAAAAGCCTTTGAGATCCAGCCCTCTCCTGCACTGCTGCCTCCACCACCACCAACAGTGCCTCCACTCATACTACAGTATTATCCCTCTAGCACAACAGAAAGAAATCAGAAACGACTCTAAGAGATCAAAGCAAGGGATAATGATGTTTATCTACCTTTCATCCAAGCCAGCAGTTCACCCATTGCAGTGTGAAGGTAACTTCTCACAGTATGGCTCATTTCCCTGCCTGCAGAGGTAAAGGTGCATGCTTTTGTAGCTGCTGTCACATGGCAGTGGGTGCACTGCTTTAAATATCTTCCCCAAAATAGTACAGCAATACCTTTAGAGAAATAAAGCTGCTTTCCAAAGTTATATTGTCTGTAGAAAGTCTGAAAAACTTTACATATCTGAGCAGAAGGCACATCTGCTCCGTAAGCAGCACTACATAAAGAAAGTTGTTATTGAATTATTGTAGCACTGAGTCAAATCCTGTCACCTATCCTGCAGCAAGGAAAGTCATCCCTGTGACCTGCAGTCCATTTTTGTTTTTTAATTACATCTTTAGGTAGCATTACCATTTCACCAATCCCCTTGTGGACTTACAGCTTTGAGTAATCCAAAAAGGACTGCAACCAGTCTTATTATTCTCTTACAAGAAAAAGGGTTCATACAAACCACCACATTGTCCTAGAAGGTTTTACTTAAATCAGAATGTTCTAATGGTTGAGTAATGATATGCATCACATTTGAGGCAAGATCTTTAATAACCAACTTTGAAACATTACTTTGCTGACCAAAGCTTTTCCCGTTAATCACTCTGTCCCATAACCAGTGGTCTCCAACCTGCAGGACTGTCAGACCCAATGTTGCCATGCAGGTGTCACTTTTGCCACTCTGTTCAGAAATGCTTTCATCATGTAAAAGTCTGTGGTCAAGCAGCTGTAAAGCACTGAAAGCAAGAGAAAGCCCTGAGCTCAAGTTTTCTCATGTTTCTTGTTCCTGCCTTGAACCTGATATGAGCTCTTGGATGCCCAGATGGTTTCCTGGCCTCAGGAGCTCCCAGCTCAGAAATTTGTTGAACTATTTATGCCCTCTCCCTGTTTCCCATGTGAAGCTGTGGGATGCATGCACAGCTTGGCAGTGGGGCAGGCACCTGCTGGCCCCACTCCACAGAAATCTTTCATAGAAGGGTACATCTTTAAAGGTCAGCTTTGCAAATTACCTCCCCAAAAGCACCTGGAGCCCCAGCATGGCCCAGCGGACCCTGACTCCCTGCAGAGATGTAGTGGTGTTGCTGAAGAGAGGGGAAAACTCTTGAGTCATCACCACACACCTCTTGCAGAAAACAGGTTTGATAGGCTTCAGTACATCAAAAGCTTCAGCCCAGTTGCCAGGATCCATTTTGCAGCCCAAAAATGCAAATGCAATTTCCCCATCTAGTGGTCCAGCAGAGTAAAAATGCCACTTCTCCTGCAGCTGATGGAGGAGTAGCATCTGGCAGGGACATCACCCAGTTGAATGCTCATTCATCCACAGCTCTGCTCCTTCCAGCAGCAAAAAAAAAACAAAAAAAAAACAAAAAAAAAAAAAAAAAAAAAAAAAAGCAGCAGAAAAACAGAGATAAACCCTACAGCAGGCTGTTTTTTTCTTACAAAAATCTCAAAGAACAAAAATTGAGAGAACAGACAAAGTAAACAAGCAAAGTATGCTCTAAAGGATGTATAAAGAAGTGTATTCCTTAGGCGGATGCAACATTTAGTTCAGTGCATTTTAAAGTAATCAGGAAACTGCTCTGACAAGGTACCGGAATTACCTTGGAAACTTCGACAAGCCATTAGCTGTGACAGCAACAAAACTTTCCTAGAGCTTAAATTCTCATTCACTAGGTATAGAGTCTGACAGCCAGTGCTACTGGAGCAACCTGCAGAAATAAAGTAAATCTCTTTGGTGAGGCACCTTTCAGCTCCTGTGAACTACAGGCTTACAAGGGCCATTCATTGCCCTGATTCTCCTCACTGTGACGGGATTTAAAGCAATGCAGGATGGTAGGCCAGGCACCGCTGCCCCTTCTCTCCTCCTTCACTGCCAGCTGGGGTTTTTGAGGAATGAAAATGGGGCAAGAGCAAAAGCAACCCCTGTCAAAGGTGCTGCTGTGGAGGCAGCAGTGCCCAGACACTTCTCTTACTTCTCCAACCAACAATGAAGACAGAGAGTGGTAGAAGCTGCTCTCATGTTCTTTCCAACACATTCTCTCAATGTAGGGCAGATGCTGACTTTTGGCGCTACTGGGGAAGAAAATACTTCTCTCATAACACAACCCCACACAATGAGACCCCAGCTCTGGTTCCTGTTTGCCTCCAGCCACTCACCTCTTCCCTGTGTCTGGTCCTCACAGAAGGAAACTAAATCCCTTGCTGGAGACATGCCATCCCTTTCCAGTCTAATCCCAAACAACACTCCATTCCCTTGGTTTACCACTTTGTGTGATTACCCAAAAACAATTGGAGATTACTTCTCTGTGACATCAATGATTAAAGGTTCATATGGCTAAGAGAATTTTGTATCACAAACCATACAACCAAACTCCCTTGATGGCAAAACTGGACTGCATCTGTGCCCAAACCAATTCCAGTGCTATGAAGGACTGCTGATTTTTTTTTTTTTTTTTTTTTTTTTTTTTGGAAAGAGTAGTCAGGAAGGTATTTTTGCTTGATCCATTATAATCCATAAACTTCCTCTTCTCTGTCATTTTACATCAGCAGCAGAGAAATGGTTTCTTATTTCCCATTTTGTTTTATGGATTTTCCATAGAGAAGATCCAGGACATGAAAAAGTGAGATAGACCCACTTCTGTTATGTAAAAAAAGTCCACTTTTAAGCATATTTTTACTTAAGTGCTCCATGCAGTTTACATGTAGTGCTTGGTCTGCTCATGAAAAAAACAAACAAAAAAAAATCATAGCTCTGTAGAGAATGAGGTACTCCCATAAAAATCAGATTTTGTTTTAAGAGAGAAAGTCTAGCTAAAAATCACAAAAGAGAAGGAAATAAATTGGCCAAATAGATCCTGTCTATTCAGACCTTTTATTTGGGACTTTTCTTGACCACTCACTTCAATGTAACAGACAGCATTTCTTCATAACAACCTGCTGTTCAAACTGGGCATAGCTGGGAAATAGTTTGAATCTTGAACAAGCCATGCAAAATATTTTGCTGGCAACATTAACAAGGGAAAATCCCCTAGGGGTGATCTCGTCTGCACAGCCCAGGGAGAAAAGCTGCTTCTGGCCTGTGACTTCAGATGATTCTGGGCTTGGAGAATGTGAAATGCATATGAGACATCAGAGGTGGGGAATAATGGGCATCAAAGGGAAAAAATTTCCCTGGCTAGCACACATTCCCCTGAGCTGATCCTTATCCCCATGATCAGCTGTGCTCATTCCTCACAGGGAGGATTTTAAGAGAAAGAAAGGGAGCACTGCCAGACAGCTGAAGGGAATAACACAGCTAAATCTACACCAATTTTGTTGTAGCTATACAGAGGACAAGACAAGCCTTTTCAGGTTTTATTATTATTGGAAGCAGTGGAGGTTGGAGCTTGGGGAGCACAAGGATTTGGTGCCAACTTCAAGTACAGGAAGGTAATGATGGGAGTTGGGGTGGGGTGACGCTGTTGTTTTTTGGTTTGACTTTGTTTCAGAAAATATAATTGTGTACACACCACAGAAGAGAAATTATAAGTGCATTTATATCCAAGGGAGACAGCACAGCAGGCTTAGCTGCTGTGAAAATTCAAGACCAGTCAAAGCAGCACCTGGAAAAGCACAGGGTGCTGGGAGCCACATCATTTTCCAGGCTGGAAAGTGTCTTGAGAAAAGGGAGTTTCTAGTCCATTTGGCTTTTAGAGACTTATAGATTATCTATAACTCCCAGCATTCTCAATACTCACCATCCATCTCACAAGCAGGAGGTGAAACCTCTGGGAAGAGATGTCTCTCCCTGTGACTGGTCTGACAACATGGATCACACCAGGTGGTTTGTACATTTCCAGTACAAGGCAGTTCTGAGTTCCTCCCCGTGTTTTCTTGTTTTAGTGCTAACTGGCAGATGAGGTTTTGTATGATTTTTTCTAGAAAGTGCTGTCAAAGGGCCATCACCTCACATCTCTGAAATCACCAGGATCTCTTTGCTTTCCCCTAAGGAAGGAGGTGCTTTTGTCTTTCCCCTGAGCCAATGAATAATTTTTTCTCAAACATGCAGTTGGATTCAGATGACCCAAACCACTTTCTCCACAGAACATAAACAACTTAGAGAGCAGCCTGAAAACTTTCCCATACTGAGGTTGTCATCTTCTCCCCTCCCTGTCAGAGGATTGCTCTGAAACCAGGACAGTAATTCAGTTTTCTGGCTCTCTCCCTTTTCGCTCCTTCATTTACTGTTAACAAAACACAACTGTGTGCCAAATACAGCACAATGTCTGTGGAGAGGAAATGCATCTGGGACAGACAGAATCAGGAGCTGCAGCTTATTTCCCACAGGCCATGTCTGAGGGTAACACTCCCCCTGGGCCACCAAGCCTGGCCAAACCACAGCTACAGGCACAAGGCAGAGCATCCCAGTGGCTGGGTTCTGGAGGTGATGCCATGAAAACTTCATGTGACCTACAAACACTGACACCAGCTGTGCAGGCAGGGGAGAAAAGACTGTACACAGTCAAGACCAACGTGCCGGATGAAGCCCTGCCCACAGCACCATGGGTTAGCCACTACAGACTGATGGTGCTTGTGTCTGGCAGCAGCATCCAGCCCCAGATCAGGCACTTGTCCCTCCTGGTCTTCATGTTTGCTTTTCAGCTTGTCCTCAAAGAAGCTTAGCAGTCAGTCAGTACTAAGGGGTGCAGAGACAACTTTCTCTCAAGAACTGAAACGTTAAGAAGACACGAGAAAGCCTGGTTGGTGCCTTTCGCAACAGGAAGGAGGTTGTTACAGCAGTAATTTACTGTGGTAGGTTTTGCAGCATGATTGCAACATATCATTACACCAGTTTTATCCTTTTCCATTTGGCAGACGTCAATTCCTCCCCCTGTTCCTCGCAGAGTACAAGCCAACATGGCTGCATTTCAAATGGTTTCAGACTCTGCCAATAAAAATATATTAAAAAACCCCAACAACTGAAAATTCTCACAATTACATTAGCTTACTCCAAACTAATACATACATATTACACACACAAGTAAAAAATATACACAGGTCAGCCAACTTGAAAGGGTGGCTCCATGAAATGGTGGGGTTGGTCTCTGTGAGTAGATAAAACAAACAAAAGATAGGTTGAGTAGGAGCCCGATATGAGATGGGCTGTGCAGGTCTCCAGGCAGATAAACTCATGCTTAGCCTGCTGCCTCAATTCTTCAGGTACTTTCCAAGCACAAAGAGAAACCACACACCCTCTTTGTGAGTCTTCTGTGTACTACAGACCATGGAGTCAGAAGTCACAGGCCACAGGAACAGCAGAGAATCAAGTTTCTATTGATACTGGGGGAAGGAGCATTCAGGAAATAAAATACTTACTGTGATGTTTTCCCCTAATTCCCTAGGATCGTCTCTTCTCATCCTGCAGACCAGCAATCCAGTGGTAGAGAGAAAGGTGTTCATTTTGAGCCTTTGTCAGAGAAGTTAAAACGAGTATCTTAGTTGTGAAGTGCATCTCTCTCCAGGCTTGACAAAACAGGGATTTTCCCAATAGGGTTACAGACCCATCACCTACAAGAGCCTCTGTTGTCTGTACAATCAATGTATGGGGAAAGGCATTTTCTTTCCTTGCTATGCTTCCTGGACATGGCAATTTTTGGTCATACCCAGCTGGAGGAAAGTGCATGAAAGTGTAAAAGTTCTCTTATTTGATCCCATTTGAAATCTTCAGTCTTGATACCTATCTGTGAGCAAGGCATTACATTACATTAATCTTCCCATCTAAGTGATGGGGAAAGAGAGAGTTGATACCAGCTCAGATTAGCTCTCACTTAATGGAAGATACTCCTGAGATATTTTCAGAGGATGCAAAAAATAGGACAATATATTAGTTTCTTAATTGAAAGAAAATAAATTGCTGCAAGGTACAGAGCTTGTCCTTCTTGGGAACTGTCTGTAATTCAACTGAACCAATGTATTTCTCACTCAGGGAAGGAACTCCATTTTAAAAGATAGTAAATAAAATATTTGTGACAGTTGCAACCATTCCACAGCTTAGGTCTAAGGAATTAGCAATTAATGTAGTGATAAGGTTGTATTTGTATTCTAGGTGTCAAACTTTACCAGAGCTCCAGTGCAGTCAAGAAACATTCATTTTTAAAATGTATTATTTACAAGTGGATTCATAGTTGAACTTTGAGGGGATGATGGGGGGAAGAAGAGGAGAAGAATAGAGAAGCAGCCACAAATCTTTCTTCCACTTAAATTCTCGTTTATGATTTCAGTGGTGCAGCATAAGTAATAATGAGGAATGAAAGAATTTATATTTTCTCATTTAACAATGTCAAGCTTTGAAGAATATTTTCATAAAAAATGGACTTCAATATCTTGTCAGAACAATAAGCCGATTCTCTTAAAGGTCAGCTATTACATTTCCAGAGGAAAAAAAATAATAATCTTCTTAGTCCTAAGTGACTACTTCAAATAAAACAATAAATTACTTATTTCTTTCCATCCCTCTGCATACATTATCAGGAAAAATTAATGAAAAGCAGCTCCAGTGGAAAACCCTCTGAGGGTTAAAACCTTTTTAAAATACAGATCAGTTCAGCACAGAATAGCAAATGCATCTGTGTGGTCAAGAGAGTGAACAAATTTGTAGGAAACAAATCAGCAGTATGAGTAACTGATCAGCAAGAAGGAAAAACTTGCATGTTGTGTAACATTTCTATATGAAATACATTTGGATATGGGTCCTTCTATATGCAGGTAGACCCTTTGTTCAATCATGAAAAGTTGTTTTGAAGTTCATTTTGATGATTAAATTTCATAAAGCAAACAATCTGCTCCCTCTGTACTGTGGTGAGCTTTCAAAGATGGAGATTTGCCACGGTTTGATTATTTTCCTATACAATTCTCAGTTTGTTGAACGCTATTGCAGAAGAGTTTCTTGCTTCTGCTCTGTTCAGGAATCCAAACAATTTAAATATTCATGTCCATATTACAGCATTGCAAAAGATAATTTTTTAAAAATAAATAAAAGGTTTAAGTCATAAGGGAAAATGTAAAGAGGTTTTAATAGGACTGATTATTTAAGAAAACTTCATTTTATGCACTGTGCAGTCAATCATTGAATGAAAGTTCTTAAAGAACTAATCCTTCAGAAATTAAACTTTTATGGAATTCATTTATTGCTTTTATTAAATAACTCTTTCAGGTGTAATTCTCAAACTGAAGGCAAGCTTATTAACGTCAAGAGAAAACTGAGTAAACAGAAGCAGCTGTGAATACGTACTGTAGATAACCTGTGTGTGTATAAAACAAAGAAAATTTACAAATACCACCAAGTTTGCAAACTGGAGATCACCTCAACTGTATAAAACCTTTACCAGTGCTGGATCTCCATTGAATTAAATTGTATAAATCCCTGATGCAGAGAAAGTAAAAGTTTCCAAACTAAGAAAATTATATACAAGCAGATTAAAAGAAAATACCAACAGAACGTTTTTGAGAAAATTCAGAACAAAACTTCTACGTTAGAAACCAGGCTGAAGCCAAACCAACACAATTCCAATCTTAAAATAGGAGTGTACACACTTCCAAATGCCAGTTGGGGGATGGAAGATGCACTTCATTTACTTTACACAATAGCATTAATAACACAATTTACTTGAAACAAAGACATTTCACAAGGAAAAGACTAGCTGGTAGATCTCAGGGAAGAAAATGCCATGGGATATCTTCATTAGTAGTACTGAGCAGATATTTTCAAACAAGTTTTCATAATGACCAACTCCTTCCTAAAAAGGCAATGGCTCATTTGGAGCTCATCCTAGCATGGCTGGAGCTGTTTCCTACTGCTATTGAACTCAAAGTTCAGTTTTTATCAATACAAAGTCCTTGACCTTTCCTTATACAGCTGCTCAGAATTCTAAGAATCATAGTCCTAGCACTTTGAATAATCCTGAGTAACATCTGCTTGGATTGTCCCAAATGACTTGACACCTTTAGCAAATGCTGTCCCTTACTAAGTCACCTGTTTTCCCACACAGCTGTGAGTTCATTAAACAGGGGGTTGCTCTGCATTCTCAATAGAGATCATATTCCCCTGTGAAGACTGACCATTTGTTCCTCCCCTTTTCCAATTTGTGTTTATAAATCCACTTAAAAAATCAGCCAAATGAAAAAAAAAATCCATACAAAATCATCTATCCTACAAAAGCTTATTACCTATGCAAACATGTGTTGAAGTCCTTATAGCAACTTTACACATCCAAAGACAATATATGAAGTAGGTGTGTTTTTTCTTGACATCATCCTAAAAAAACTTAGGAAGTTTACCCTCTCATGGTATGAGCTGCCATGCCTGTATGATTTGTGTCTTTTTACTACAGCATTCCACTTCTAGTGAGCTTTTGATGTAACTGGTATTTCTATATTCTGACTTAAACTGGACATTTCTTTTCATGCCCTTTTTTG
This sequence comes from Oenanthe melanoleuca, assembly GCF_029582105.1. Taxonomy (NCBI): domain Eukaryota; kingdom Metazoa; phylum Chordata; class Aves; order Passeriformes; family Muscicapidae; genus Oenanthe; species Oenanthe melanoleuca. Next base: position 7,228,543 of record NC_079340.1, read on the forward strand.
TTTATATGTGCAGTATTTGTTTCTTGTCTGGTTTTATGTGCTGTGATTGACAGGGGCTATTTACTTGTAATAGAATTTGTGATTCCCTCACAAATTTATTATATTCTATCGTTTTAAATCCTGAGAATGCTGGATTTTCATTATTTCAACTTCTTGTGGTGTGTCACTTAGATTTCTGAAGTCTTCAATGTGCAGTGGGTGTTCCAGTTTGAAAAAGAAGCACATCTAAGCTTTGGAGAAGTATAATGCCACCAGAATAACTACAGCCAATCAGGCTTGGCTGAGATGAAGTCCATCTTTCTGGCAAACAGTTACTCCAAATGCTGTCCCACTTCCTAGGAGGCCTAAACCCTGCATCCTAATGCTACCTTTTAAACTCTGCATCCCCTTTTACTGCCTGGCCTTGGCTCTGCAGTTAGTCACACCCTGAGTGCCTCTGTGACAGCACCCTTGGAACAAGGGTGCAGCTCTCAACATGACCCTCACTACCAGCCTTTCTCTCTCCCCTCCATCTCAGCAGCACAACTGTAACAGACAGAAATGGAAACACAATCAAATACTTGTCTTCATAACAGAGTTTAATATGAAAAAGAGAAGGTGAGGCCTCCCTGATCTAGAAAACTACTGGCATAGAAACACAGCAGAGAAGGAAACGGGCGCAGAATGTTTTTCAGTGGTAAATCATTATTTTTAAGGAGTCGAAGGGCGACGCTTCTCTGCTTAGTAGGCTCCTTGACAGAGGGCTGTCTGTAAGGGAGGAGAAAAACTGGTTCTTTGGAAATTTGGAATTACAATTTCCAAAGTCTCCCATGAAAAGTGGTTTTTCAACAGATGATGTGGCAACTTCAGATCTGAGCGTGAAATGCTAATTGAAAACAAGGTCAAGGTGACTCACATCTTTACAATAAAACAACATATGTTCATTAAATATTAAATGAAAATATTGGCAAACAAGCTTTATTCTAGTTTTTCATAAAAAACTGGAAAAGTTACAGACTGAAGAAATGAATTGGAGGTAATTTAATGTTTATGGATTTCAGTAAGAAATCTGATACTCTGCTGTTTGAAATCCTGAGGGAAACCATTAATTAAGTTGGCTTGCTCTGAAATGCAGTTAAATTGATATAAAGCAGACCACAGAGCTTCAGGGGAAAAAAAGTATAATCATAAACTAGAGTCCTTCTAGCATCTACTAGAGCTTTGACAGAGCAAGCACAGGTCCTTCAGACTCTGCATAAGGAAATTGAAAAGCCAAGTTGGGAGATGCTTCCATTTTCAAGTAGACATGGTGCAGCTCCCAAGGAGCAGGAGCTGCTAAAAATGAGAGAAAGACCTCAAGATGACAGAGCTAATGAAGCAAAGTTTGGGACACTGTCTGCACTACGGTGTCTAGGAAACAGGGAATTTAACTGGAACTCTGTCAGTCTTCAAAAACAGCGACAGCAAAGATGATCTGGCTCTCTGGCTGTGACACCAGAGAGTAAATTACACTGCAGTGCACAGGGGATGGTATAGCCAAGAAACTCAGAAGCTGGGCAGCTAAAGCTGCCTTATTTTAAGTATTTCTGTGTCCACGGTTACCAGCTAATGTTGCTGATATTTCCTGCTTCACGTGTGCAAGACCCAACACCATTCCTAGCATATGCGTACATATCTCTGACAAACAGATCTGAGTTTGAGCCCACACAGCTGTCGTTGACCTCGTAGTCAGTTCTCAGGCTGCCAATACTCAGCTGTCTGTCAAAAACACTCAGCAGCCAAAAGGCAAATAATTGGAGAACAAATGGGTGAACGCAGCTTTTATTACCAGCCCCAAACATCTGGAGACTATTCCAGAACTACAGCCGAGTGTGTGCCTGAGCTGGGTACAGATTAGGAAGTCCATGAAAACAGGTTTTCCTATCAAAGCTGCAGAATGTTTATTTTGCAGTCACAGCAGAAGGAGGAGGTGGTAAATATATTTTCATAATTTTGGAACTTTATTCTATAGCTAGAAGAAAATGGGGAAATACAGAAACAGAGAAATGGGAAATGAAGAATATGTTTGCACCTCCCAACTTTAAACTTTATTTTATATGGTTATGAGAAAAGGCTTATGCTGGCCTAAGCTCTATTTGACCTTTAGGGCTTCACCATACTTTTTAAACAAAGATTTCTCCTGGGTGAAAAAGTTCTACATCATCATCATCTGCTCTTGATGATGGATTTTGTGTTCCCAGCTCCAAAGCCTTTGCTGCTAATTCACAGCATATTGGAAGCATGGTAGGAGCTGCAGCCCTTATTGGGTTGCCTATTGGACTTTCTATCCTTGTGTGGATGAATCCTTTGCAGTAAACCACCAGTCTGGAGCACTGCAACCCTCTGCCAGCCTCCCAAACACACCAGTGCTGTGCTGTCCCCACAGAGTCCAAAGCCACTGAGGACTTTGGGCCAGTTTCCATATCTCAGGGAAGGAGCCGGTGTGTAAAGGGCAGCATGTCAGCTGACTGGGCTGCAAAACCTCACAGATTCCCACAGCTGTCTGAGGAGACAGCCACAAAAGCCAAGTTCACCCTCCTGGGAGGGTTTTCCCTAATAGCCTCATCAGCAAGGAGGAGGAATGCAAAGCAACAGCCTCCCTGTCTCCCTCCACACCAGGGCCATGGCAGTCACCAATGCTGTGGCAATTGACTCCCTCTACTGAGAATTGTACCTTGGCAAGCTCTGCTTTGATGACAGCATTAATTTCACTCACTTGTCTCTCTGAATGTTTAAATACTGTGTAGAAACCTTTAAAGTGTTCCAAACTTTTATTAACAATATACTTCTAATGGGTTTTCATAAGAACTGAGTAACAATTGCTATTAACACATCTGTAAATAGCTTATTCCTTATCCTTGGGATATAATTCATTCCTAGTGCATGCAGGAACGTGGTACCAGGTCCAACATATGGGGGAAACTGGATAAAAACCAAACAGATCAGAAACAATTTTTTATGCATGAAAATTTTTGTACAGTATTCAAACAGGTTTTCTGCTCGGTTATTTTTCTTTTTTTTATTTTTGCAGGACTCATACAATTTCAATTATTCAGAGTATTTCAAGGGAAGCAAAATGCACTAAAGAGACCAACACCAAAATCCTGAAACATAGTGTTTTGCACTCTCAGCTCTATTATGAATGACAACAAATGTCCTGGCTGATAACAATGGGAATTTGTTCCATCCTTGACATATTTTCTGAAGTGCAGCAAGTATCCCTCAAAGACGAACATGTTTTCATTGTTAACAGTAAATGTTTTCAGAAGCTGTGAAATTAACACATTACCACAGTGCACAATTCACAAAAATCTCAAGCTGAAAAGAGCTCAGTCTTTAGATTTGTTCTGAGACTTACAAACACCACCACACGCTCTCAGCAATGGGTCTGCACTCGGTCTGGGCCACAGCTCATGTCCAGTGACACAGTTACTGTGCTACCACATCGGTTGCAGAGGCTCCAAAGCATATTTGCTTTATAAGTTGGTAAATTCTTGTATCCTCAGGAGCTGCTGCTGCTGCTCAGGGCTAAGGTGGAAAGCTCAGCAAATGTATCTGCAGCAAGTGCAGCTCCAAAAAAATCACCACTGAGGTAGGTATGTGCAACTGGATTTAAGTTCCTCACACCCTTATTCTATAGGTGAAAAAAACGTGTCAGAACTTTCTGCACCTTTACAGGCCCTCAAATCTTTAAAATGGTTGTGCAAGAAACAAGAAGTCACAATTAACCAAGACGCCGATTATCTAAGGGACTCAGATTGAAAGGCAAACACAAGTATCTTGATGATATTGCTCCTCAGGAAAAAAATCTGCCTAGTAAGAGTCCATGCCCAGCTCATGACACTTGATACAGATTTTAAGCAGAGAAAAGGTTCTATGTGCCCAAATTCCCAAGCTTTGTTTCACTTCAGTTTCAAAACAATATATGTTTGCATGCATGCCTGTTTGAAAAGTCTCCATTAAAGTAATTTGCCTTTTATTATATGGGCACCCTGAGTTATTGCAATAAGGATTTAAGAACATATTTAACTTTTGCTCAATGGACTTGAATAAATGCTTGAATTGGCTCCAGATTTTAATCTTTCTTTAACCTGTAAATGCTGGTAGGAGATCTGTTGCACCGCATGATTTAAAAAGCACTGGAGGATTTGCCCCTCCCACAGGTGAACCGCAGCCATGTGGTCCCTGGCAGCCTCTGTGCCTTAACAAAACAGCCATGTCCTGTAACTAAAACTCTGCCCTGTACTTCCACAACATATCAGCTTGAAAGGCACATTGGAAGGGCATAAGGAAAGGAGGAGAGAAAATCAGCAGGGAAAGTATTTTCGTTTTGACATTAGCTTTCCACCAATCTCATTCTAAGACCAAAACTTTGGAACACAAAAGCTCTTGCCTGCACCTCTGTCACTTGCTCTAAGCTAAGTAGTGCAGCAGCAATGGCCATAACCTGCAGGCTATCAGTGAACCATGACTTCCATTTATAGCCTTAGGATGCAACTGGAGTTGAGAACATTTCAGAAAGCTCAGAGGACTGGAGATTTTCTCCACTCTGCGTCAGTCAAAATCTCTCATCGATGTTGTGTTCCATGTATGTCAATAGGCTGCAAAAACAGCACGGAAAAACTCAATTTCATGTCCAGATATAGATCAAATGCTTTGCCAAGCTGTGGTTATCTCCAATACAAATGTGGATAGCAGACGCCCACAGCACTGTAGCCTGAGCACCAGTCCTAGCTGCAAGGGTCCTGGCCCCACTAGAAATTATTCAGGCAGACAAATACTGAAAGTGCGACTGCAGTTTTACATGAGATAAAACGATCCAAAGGAGAGCAGACCTTTGCATTCCCAGGATAGTGGGGTCACGTTCTTTGAAAACAACCTGCTTTGTGTGCCATTCTCTTTTGCTTTGTCTTTATTTAGGTGCTGAACAAATGCAGCCACTATTGAGTATTGAGGCAGAAGCTTATTTTTTTGGAGCAGATTGAGAAATGATAAAGGTTTTCTCAAATTCTGGAAACTCCAAGCTTCTGCAGTTAGAGGTCAAGAGAGTCCAGTTGATAAATTCAAGGGCATGTTTTTATAAGCTCCTCAATGGGTGCTTCCTTTCCCCTCTCACATCAGCTCTCTCCCCCCATGCTTTCCCCTCTGGCATGAGTAGGACACAGATGTGCAGCTTTGCAGGGCAGGGGCCCAGCTGTCTGCTGGGGCAAACACAACACCTCCACACCCTTTGTGATGCTGTCAGAAATCAATACCAAGCAAGCAGCCTTGTGATGGAAAAATAATTTAAAAACAACAACAAAAAAATCAATAGTCTAACAGATCCTGGTCAGTCCTCATTTGCTGAAAAATAGGGGCAGACAGAAGAGCTCAAGCACAAGGGAGCCACAGTGCAAAATTTACATTTTTGCACTAAACAAAGCAGCAGGTGGTCTCAGAAAGAGGCCCTGCTTTGAGAAAGGCCAACAAATGCTGAGATCAACAAATCTCAGCACCCAACACCAGGAAAGCTGTCACAGACCGGCACTGGTAAGGGGCATCATGACAGAACATTCTACCAAGGCAGGAGCAGCCCTCCTGAGCTTATAGGAACACTGTCAAGATCCTGTATCTCTCAGCTGACTGCAAAATAATCTGCTTTACTGATAGCACTTTAGAAAGGCACCTAAGAGAAATATTAAGACAAAATAAATCCTAATAAAACAAAGCATTGGAGTTTAAATTTAATTGGCTCCCTAACAAGAGCAAATGCATACTGGGATCAGTTTCATTGGTGAGAAAATGTTAAAATTTTTCCCACTCATATATCCCATTTTTTCCTTAGAGGTGAAAATAACCATAGACTTCATAGTGGTTTTTCTTCTAGAGTGTAGGAACAAGAGGTCGTGTGCTGCTCTTCTTCAAAAGCATCCCAATGCTTTTGTCTGCAAAGGCAAGTGGCCCCTAGGGACTAAAGACACCCAGATGGGCAGTAGCTCAAACTCCAGAGGTTCCTCTTGCCTGGCCAGAAAGCCAATGCCAGAAACCAGAGTTACTCTTCCCAGTTCTCATTGAAAATGGGCTAAAGCTTTGCTCTTGCTGTGGTGAGAGTGCAGCTCTGCTGACGGCAGTGCTCAATGTGATCTTGAGGAGCTGCTGTTTTTCCTCCTGTGTCCAAAGTCCTCTGTTTATTTTGAAACAGTGACAAAGTCTCTGCTGCTCTCCAGACAACGCTGTTGCCGTGTCAGTACAAAACATCCCCCCCCCTCTGCCTCTGTCTGGCCACCCCTCCCTGCCTCTGCCTGTGTGTGACGGGTAGGAGGAGAACAATTTCCTTTTGCGAAATTACCCCTCTAAATCCTTACCTCAGTTGTTTCTGGACCAGACTAATGCTGAATTCCTCTTCCAGCTACATGACTGCTGTTTTCCAAACTATGGCTTCCTCTTCTGGTCTGTGAGCATAACCCCAGAGCACAATGCACTGCCCCAACTGCTCAACATCAAACCAGCTCTTTGAGCTGGCAGGAACTTCTCCTATTCTTCCCCAGAGTACACAGAATGAGCCCTTCTGAAAGTGAAGGTCAGTGATTTTATATGCTATGTGAATGTTTTCTCCTTATGTTCCTAAAATCATTCCACATAAAAAAAAAACCAAAAAACCCAACAACAGAAACAAAACAAAACCTTTTCACAAGAGCAATTTCAATCCATTATATATTTCCAGTGCTGAGCTTGTGGGTGCTTTATGAAGACAGAGATCAGAACCTGAGTTAAGGAAGGCTGGCAGAAGCTGCCAAGCCCTGTAAGAAGCTGTAAATGAGCAAACAAGATTACTGGTACATTTTTCAAATGACATATGGCTGAAAGACAAGACTATTTAAATTACTTAGAAAAAGGTAAAGTAATTGAGATTTCTATCTGAGCAAAGCCAACATTAAAAATCCTCCATAAAAGTCGGGGTGTATCACTTGCAGTCTCTTTTGGATATCAAATCACAGGATGCACATTCTACTCTTTATCACTTTCCATACAGTTACTTAAATTATAGAAGTGAACCAAAGCTAAACCTCAAGGGAAAAATTACAACAGCTCTACACATGTATTGGCCAGTGGGATAGAGAAAACAGCCTTTCCAGAGCAAAACATGTGAGCTGAACCAGAGCACAGGGTCCTGTATTGGGCCATGTTGGACAACAACACATCCCAGAGGCCCATAGCTGCTGATGTAGAATTTACATACATCACTTACACACCACTTCCTAAATCACCCCTGCTGGAAGGAGACACCACTACTCTTAGTCAAAATCTAGGCAGCAAAGGGCAAAACACTGCACATGAATCTTATTGGAGTTATTTTTCAGAGGAAATATTTTTTTAGGTATTTCATCATAGCAAAAGAATGACTCCAAGGTTTTTTGGGGATAGGTTGGCTTTTACCCAGGTTACCAGGGTCCTGACTTCTGTCAGGTGTCACTTCTAAGGTGCCAGATTGACATGCAGAGCTCCTTTCCACTCTTCTCCACAGCTGGCCTGTGTTTGTCCACAGCTCTGCCCTCAAGGGAATGAATCTACCACCAAGGTCAGGCCCTTTTTAGGAGCTCTTCCCACACAGGGATCCTTATCCCTCAAGGATGGAGTCTGCCACAGGAGGGCATGTTGGCTCCACACCTGCAGACTTTCAGCCATTGTTAGCACAACTCTTCAGGACCCCCATTCGCGCACACAGCGTGATAAGAAACATCTTTGCATCCATAGCTGATGAGGTAACCTCCCCAGCATCCTCTACCCACAACAGCCTCACAAGGCCCCCCACGGCCAGCCTTCCTCTCAGCTGCTTGCAGGTACCAAGGGACAACAGGATGCTGCTCTGTTGAGGGTTTGCAGCCCTGGAGCAAACCCAGAGCAGGCAGGGCCAGACTTCAGCTGCCTTCACCGGCACGGCACAGCCCATTATCCCCTCAGCAATGGCAATAGGAGAAATTCAACACGGAGAAATGCTAAACCCCAGCCAAAACCAAAAGGCAAGAGAGCAGGCAGCCAGCAGGGTCCTGCAAGTATGCAGTACGTGGCAGCACGCTGTGTTTTATTAAAAACCAAGCACCTCGCAACAGAAGAACTGTCTCCAAAACGCTAATTTTCCTGCAGTTGATTAACTGTCCAGCATCCAGACTCACATTACCTCCGAGACGGAGCACGCGTGGGAGGGAAACTGGCAGCAACCGCCGGGAGCGAGTGCCAGTGTGTGATCGTGAAGTGCTCTCACACGACATTTGGGATTATTGCATTCCTTGGGGACATGCCAAACACTCTCCCTGCCTAAGATTTTTCCTTCTTTTTTGGCGAATGCAGATTAGGGTGAGAGGAAGGGGTGCCTGTTTGATTTTCAGTCCGATGCTCCTGCCCTGATTCTTTCAGGCAGGCTGATGGATACAGACGTGCCGCCCACCCCCAAACGCTTGCGTGCAAGGCTCTCAGGAGCCTGGCAGCTGCAAACACCTCTTTTTAATACAAGTGCTGCCTCTTCAGAGCTGCCTTGCCATGCACTTGAACGTGGAAAGACCCCTCTCAGGCAACAGCATTGTAATGTTGTTGCTGTTGTTCGTATCACTCTGCCAACAGGAAAGGGATCAAGCTGTCCCTGTCTCCCAGAGCATGTGGCTGCCACACACAAATGTCAGCCCCAGCAACAGGAATGATCTTGTTCCCGTAAGTCAACAAACAATGTTTAGAAAGGTCTGTGCTGTGGGAGGATTTCCTAACATAATACAAGTCATCAGACTTAAAACACATGTCCACTCTGGTGAATTTAATAAAGCAACAAGGCTGTGTAGGAAAAAAGATACAAGAAAACAAGAACTTTCTCCTGATGACTTCATCTCACAGGGGTCAACAGTAAATCAAGAGCGGCATTTGTTGGGAAGGGGAAACTCTGGAGATTTCTTCAAGAACTTTAAAGGAAATCTTTAGTGTTCAATAACAAAACTAACATTTTCCTTATTTAAAAACAAAAAACAAACAAAAAACCAAAAAAACCAAAACCCCATTATTTTGCCAGCATTGTACCAAGAGAACATCACTCATGCATAGAATGTCCCAGCCTGTATCATCAAGGAAGGAGCATGGCCTGTGCCCCTAAAGCCTTTGTTTCTTACTGCATGGACAACACAGATCCATGTGGATAACAGTGCCTCCCCACTCACCATATTCACCCATGTATTTTACTCAGGCAATATTAGGGCAGAGCAAGAAATGGGGTTAACATTTTTTAACATAAAAAGAAAAAAAGCTCCCCACAAAAGCCCCCCAGACCATAGACCCCAAGCCCCACTAAGCAAGAATTTGAAAAAGCTACATTAGGGTTGCAGCAGCAGTGGAAATTTAAAACAGGCAGACAGGGATGGACACCTGAAAAAGGGTCATTGAGCTGCCTCAGGCAGGAATCCTGACTACATTCACCTCACATGCACTCAGAATAAAAAATGACATTCAGAAATCAAATGGCAGATCTTTTTTCCATGTTCTCAACATAACTATCAAAATGAAAGCTGATCCTGCTGTGTGGAAATCTGAGTAATTTGCTGGAGCCAAGAGGAAATCCTAGGGGATATTCATGGCTCTTGGCAGCACAGTCCTGGACCAGCTAGACCTTGACCTACCCCAGCCATTCCCAGGTATGCCACTGCCTGCTGCCACCAAGTAGGGCTTTACAAAATTGGGTTTTTTTGTTTTTTGTTTTGTTTTTTTTTTTGTTTGTTTGTTTTGTTTTGTTTTGTTTTTTTTTTAGAATATACAGCTGTATAAAAATAAAATTAATTTAAATAAAATAGTGCATACTTGTGCAGTACACTGCAGCTTTACAAGTTTTCTCTCTCCTCTTTATATTGCTTGGGACCCCAAGTACATTCCTCATGTATTGTCAGGACGATCTTCTTTGCAAATTCAGGTATTCTAAAGATGAATGGTCTGCTAATTTTTTTAAATTAAAACAAGTCAAAAATTATCACATTGTAGAAACCTGCATTAAAATCCCACATTCACACATGCATGCAAACAATACCTTTCAGTGGTTTAAGATATAACAAAAACAAAGCCCCCCCCCCCACTTTTATTAACTCTCGAAATCAGCTTTTATCACTTAATACTTAATCTACCATAAGCTTTTGTACAAACAACAGGAGATGCATGAAATAGCCCATATCCAGTACATCACTTGATGCACTATTCACTACTGAGAAAAGCAGGAATAAATATACTCAGAAGACCAACCACTCACTGTGATTTCTCCCTATGGCCAGAGCTATTTAGAACACAATACAACATCCACAGAAATAAAACCTTAGTCATTGGCTCCCTATCCTCAAGTTGTTTACCTGACTTCCCAAAGTTCCAGAAATCCTGTGCTCAAACACAAAAAAACGAAGCAGCTGTTACTGAAATTTCACAAGCCATATAAAATGCAGAGTTATTCAGTATAGAAATTTCTAAACTGTGAAAATGTTTAACTTCTCCTTGGTTAAAAAGTAAGAGAGTAATACTCAACAACACTGACCTAATTCAGGACATGAAAGAAAGTTTAATAAGGACTAGATGATTTTCCTCAGTCTTTACTGTAGAGCCCATAGGCATGTGATGTTTTTATGTAGTCTTGTAAAAGTACATTTAAAATTCTTTAGTATGTGTAGTTATATTGACCTAATGAACTTTATCATTTTGGCCAAAGGATACTGTTTGTGAGGCTGTTACCAGCAGGTTTCCAGACTCTCATAAAATACAGCTGCTTCATGAGTCCTGACCAGTCCAGAGAGTGCCCCTGGCTACCTGAAAGCTCAGTGACAGATTTAAAAATACAATTCACAGGCCACTGTCCTCACACAAAGCTTCAGCTAGATCTAAGTGTGTTGTACTAACCCACCAAGTAGAATTTTAAGATACTGTAGCTTTACACGCAAAGGAAAAAAAAAAATCTTGCACTTTAATGATTAATCAGTAACACTCAGGAAGCTTTTTTTTATTGCTTCTGACCTAAATATGAGCTGCAACTCTCCTGGTACTCCTCTGTGCCTCCAGGAGCTTTTTAGCCTCTCATACAGCAGTCCAACAGCACAGTGGATGTGCACGTCTCATTGCACCATATCAGCAAATGTGAAGTCCTCAAATTTTAAGGTCCCTAAAATAAACAACCTTATCAACACAAATCTAAAAATCAAATATTTTCACATGCTACTCTGACCATTGGAACGGTGATTTCAATTATCCTTTCTAAAGAGATCACTTAAAAATAATGGCAAAATCTTAATATTTTGGATGGGTTGAATGAAAATAGGTTGCAAGAAAATACAACGCATGGTGTAAAAATACCAACTAACCTATAAACTTTCATAAAATTTTCGACCAGCTCTGAAAAATCAAAGCTGTAAGAGAAAAAAGCGAATTCATTTTCTAGCATAGGTAGGCACAATTTTAAACACTTGATGGCAAGTGCAGGCGACAGCAGTTAACTGAATGAGATGCTCTCCTATATTTAAGTTTGTTTTGTCTCAGAAAATACAGGCTGTGAAGATTCTAAGTGTTTTGCAGAGGTCTACAAAATGCAGAAATGCCACCTCTGTGTGTGTGTTTGCACGCGGTCACGGACTGGGGGAAAGCCACAATTCTGATTCTCTTGCCTTGGAAAAAGCCGTAAAAGACCTAGAGAGAGGAAAACCTCAAAGCATCATTAGGAGTTTTGCTACATATTTGCGGCGCTTCTGGCATCCCCTCCCTTGGCATTTGCCGCGCTTCCCTGAGCCCAGGCTGCCCGGGCGCGCCCATCCCTGCCAGCCCGGCTCACCCGGCAGAGCCCGGCTCTCGCAGCGAAAAAAAGCGGCGTCCTCCGCCTTGCCAATCCCTCCATCTGCTGCCACAGCAGGGGAGCCGCGAGAGCTCGGCTTACATCTCACACTGCATGTTGCTGGAAATTTCTGCCATCTGCTATTGTCTCTCCTCCCACGCCTCACAAAAATATCGGTGACTAAATAGAAAGCAATCCCTTTATCAGATGTTTTAAAGTGGTGTCAATTTGAATCATGACTTTTTTTTGGATTGCTTTTGTATTCACGCGAACATAACAAATCAGCACAGATTAAGGGATAAAGATGCAAGGTCAGATCTATCAGCTACCAAGTAACAAAGTATACTCAACAGCCTACCCCAAACCTATTTCTTAAAAAAGTATTTTTTAAGCTATGATCTGGATGACTTTTGACCTGTGTGAGCAACACATGATTCTCTCTCAAAGCCAAGCCCTAAATTCATCACACAAGTTATTGCACTGGAATGTAATTTCAAACCACAGAATATGCTACACAAACACACCCTGCCTCTGCCCAGCATGCAGAGCTGGAGACTGAGCATGCAGCAGTGCAGGCGACCTTCCTCAGGGTGCTCTTGGATTTCATGAATTTGCACTCACACTGACAAGTCAAGCCTTGGATGAGGCCAGATATGCAATTCAAAGTACACCTGGCTACAAATAAGCATTTTAAAGCAAAGAAAATCAAGAATTTGGTGACTTAAATATCCTCTAGAGCCACTTTGTGGTCACACACTAAAGGCTTTCAGGATGACCCAGCACAGAGACAACATATTGCTGAGGAAGAGCAGACCCAAACCCCTGATATGAAACACCTCATCATGGACACAACAGACAGCTCAGAGGGACCATGCTGCCTGATGACGTATGGGTTTATAACCGGCCTGTTTCTTCTACACAATTTGAAGAGAGGACTTACCTTTGTGGGTGCTCCAAGTGCACTGCTCCTCCTGCTTTGCTCTGCTCACCAGGGCCAGCACTCTCCTTTTCTGGGTGACTCAGGCCACAGCTCGTAGCAACGGAGGCAGCTGCTTCCCACAGTGTCCACAACCCCACACCAGAGTGCTGAGGAACCCCATCCTGCCCAGGGAGGAAGGGGAAGGGGGCAACTCATCACCAAAATGACCCCAGCCTGGGGAGCTCCCCAGAAGCCCCTCCAGGAACACCTAGAGTCCCAAATGGCTGCCGGGCCATCCTCACCTGTGTGCGCTCAGCTACCTGGCCTGCAGGTGAGAGGGGAGAGGCAGCCCAGGTGTTGTCTCTCTTTGGCTCAAGGTGACTCCCTGACCACTGGCGGTGTCCGAGCTGTCCAGAGCCGCTTCCAGGCCCACCTCGGACAGGCCAGCGTGGGATTTGGGGTACAGCAGGTCCCTGGGGCAGCAGTGGGGCCCAGGGTCTGCGCGAGGGGAGCGTGGCACTGCCTCAGGGGGGCACAGCTGGATCTGGCCGGTTCCTGCTGCCCCTCAGGTGGGTCACGGCTGGATCTGGCCGGTTCCAGCTGGTTCCTGCTGCCCCTCAGGTGGGTCACGGCTGGATCTGGCCGGTTCCAGCTGGCTCCTGCTGCCCCTCAGGTGTGTCACGGCTGGATCTGGCCAGTGTCTGCCACCCCTCAGGTGTGTCACGGCTGGATCTGGCCAGTGTCTGCCACCCCTCAGGTGGGTCACGGCTGGATCTGGCCGGTTCCAGCCGGTTCCTGCTGCCCCTCAGGTGGGTCACGGCTGGATCTGGCCGGTTCCAGCTGGGTCTGGCCGGTTCCAGCCGGTTCCTGCTGCCCTCTGAGCCCCTCAGGTGGGTCACGGATGGATCTGACCAGTTCCAGCCGGTTCCTGCTGCCCTCTGAGCCCCTCAGGTGGGTCACAGCTGGATCTGGCCGGTTCCAGCTGGTTCCTGCCACCCCTCTGAGCCCCTCAGGGGCTGAGGTGGGAAAACGCTGCTGGGCACCAGGGTTGAGGGGCAAAGGGAGGCTGAGGGGGTGGAAACAGAGTCCATTTCCCTTTTTTTCCCATCACCCAAGTGTATTTTTTCAGGAAATGAAGTCAGTTTTTCCCAGGTGGAATCTCTTTCTCCTGTGACAGCACACAGCTTAAGGGATATCTTCATTCTTATTGCCACCCACCAGCCGTCACCCAATGTGGCCCAGCCCTGCTGTGAGGTGGGCACCTGACATTTGGCCAGAGCTGGCCCATCACAACTTGGCCACATTGTACAACCACAGCAATAAACCTCTGTGAGCAGTGTCCCCTGAGACACCCAAATCCCAGCAATAAACCCTCTGTGAGCAGTGTCCCCTGAGACATCCAAATCCCAGCAATAAACCCTCTGTGAGCAGTGTCCCCTGGGACACCAAAATCCCTATCCTGTGAGACACCCAGCTTGGGTCTGGGACAGTGATGGATTACCTGGAAGCCCTGCAAAGGCGGATAGTGAGAGGGAAAGTAAACCAGCCAACCAGATCATGGAAAAGGTGGAGAATAGATTTACAGTGATCCAAAACCCTCCACTAAAAGGAGTGAAACCCCATCTAGCTAACCTACAGGGACTGAAATCAAAGCATTACTTGATTGCAACCTAAGTACCTTATTGGAGAAATCTGAGGTATGATGTTAAGTGATCTGTATGACAAATGTTCAGAAATGGATTAAAACATATTCTGACTTTATCTGCATTTCAAGTAAGGTTAGACTTTTTGCCTAGTAGAGTTGTCCCTTCCAGACCCCACTGAAGACTGTCCTACCACTGAAAATGAAGAGTGCGGATTTTTGTTGTCATCACTAATTGAAAACTTTAGAACACTTTCTCAGTAGATGAGCGAACCCATATTTCTATAATATAGGCTTAATACTTAATGAAGAGATATTAAGAACATTAACAAAACATTACCTCCCTCTTCAGAGCAGTGATTCAGTGATGATTCTAAAAAGTGCACCACACAGCCTGTTTCCTCCCCTAATCATTAAGCATTACCACTCCAACTAAGCAATGGCAAAGCAAAAATTTGCAATATTTTCTCTTCCTTAAAGACCTGTTGCAGCAACTCTTCCTGAAGTCAAATATGGAGGCTATCATCCACAGTTTTTCTAATAGTTATTCATGCTAACCTTCGACCATCCAACTCCTCACCTTGTTTATAACATAGCAATATTACACCACCAAATAATAAGAAATTGTGCTGGTTCAGTTCTTCATTAGGATTATTACATTATGAGAGTTGTGAATGCTGCAAGAGGAAAATAAACCATTAAGAAAGCATATGCCACTATTGGGTTCAGTTATGGGTCCCCATGGAGTAAAACTCAGTTTTATAGAGATTTGGGTAGTTGCCAGAAGATAAACCATAACATTTGTTTTGACAAATTTGGAGAAGTCCTCTTTACTTACCAGGAACTGAAAGAACTCTGCTTGTACCAAAGCAGCATAGCAAGAGACAGCTTCTATGGGAAAAGAAAGACCTGAAAATTTATACTGTTTGGGTGTGCTGCCCTTCCATGCTTGAGCATGAAACACATGAAATAATTGGTTCCCTTGGGTACACAAATTAAAAGCCTGTTCACCACGGAGTGCAAAGCCTCTCATTTCTCAGCAGGTGAACATGTAGTAACTAGACATTTCATACAGCATACTATCAGGTCTAGAAGCCTGGAGAACTTGTTTTCAAAACAGGCAAGGTCACAGCATGCACTGAGGAAGAAGTGTTGCTCTACCATGGATTTCTTTTCTGTGCTTAGACACAGAACAATTTCACCAGATTCAAGTCAGAGGAAAAGCTGACCTGGTGAAGAGTTGAGAGGTCAAGGAAGAAAGCTTTCAACATCTTTTTAATATTTCTGCATGCCTCCCATGTTGCATAGCACATGAAGACACACTGGAGTGTTTATCAGAAAGTGATTTGCCTTCAGGAACCATAAAAAACTTGACTTGTTTTCTGCCAAATTTTGTGAGCTTGTAAAATCTCAATTAGATAAAAAAATATTTTAAAATGAAACACTGACTTATCTGCTTTCAGGAAGGGAGGTGGAACGGACAGAATCTCTGTGATTCTTTTTCATAACATTCTGAGGTTTTATGTATAAACACAAAATCTGAAACGTCTATAAAATTTAAACCCAAAATAGACCAAAGATACGAAATACAATATATTCCATTTCTAGTATAGCTTTGAACAGACAATGCATCTTTATGTAGTATTTGATTTAATGCCCATTTTATCACAGATGGTATAATCACAAAAACAGGAACATTTGAAAGGAATTTGACAAACAGAACCAGATGTAAAACATCTTGAAGCTTACAAATTCATCACAAAGATTAAGGAGGACTTGAAAATACAGAGTTTCAAAGCTTAGAGCAGACCAACACATCTGTTCAGTCCAGAAATGCTTTCCTACTTCCTGATGTGTTTACACAGCAAGAAGATGCAGTAGGAATTAGATCAGATGCAATTCTGTTTGGGGGGGTTCACTACCTCGTCTGTGCAGCAGAGCAGGGCACAGAATAACCACACATAAAATGAAGAACATGGATGCAATGGCCTCAGGAGAAATATTACAGGCAGGTGGGAAGCAAGGAATAAGTGCTGTTGTATTCCAATAATTAATCTTAAAATGGATGGATCCTAAGGAATCCTTCTATGAATAACTGTGCTTTTATTACTGGTTAAGGCAAGGGCCCTGAGGAGTCAGTTTTGCAAAATAATTTTTAAACTGCAATAAGAACACCATGCAAAAGGATGCTCCTTATAATGAATGTTAAAAAAAAAAAAAAAAAAAGAGCCAACCAAGCAAGCATTTCCTTTACTCAATCTTCACAAACAACTATCCAGCTGAAGAAATTATGCCCTCATCTACTGCAGCCTTGTAACCACAATGTACTGTTTATGCGGTGCTTAAAAATTTATTTCCTCACACTGGCCAATGATGACCATCAGCACCTGTATCCTCACTGCCACAATTCTAAAGTCCAACACAGAAACCAGACTAGTCTGCCTGAAAAGTAAAGTGCCTCAAACTTCCCAGAAGTACTTGTTTGAAACTTGAGGGCTGATCAGAAGAGAGCAGAAACTTGAGCCAAGCATGGGAGAGCCAAGATCTAGGAGAGGTGAGCAGACACCAGCAGCAGCCAGGAAAGGCAGCAGTGCCAGAAGTGTTATTTCCAGTCTCTACTCATAACTACTCTTAAATCCCTTCAAAAAAATCTTTCAAAGCTCTCATCCACTCTAGTGGTTCTGGATACTGTCCACACTAATCACTCCTAGAAAAAGAAGAAAATGTTATGCTTGTGCAAGCAAAAAGCTCATCAAGCTGCATGCAAAATTTAGAAGTTTGCCCTTCCTAGCATTTGGAGTCCAAAAGTATAATGGAAAGAAAGCACTGAGTCAACAATGGAGCATCTGCAACCACTTTCAGTGAAGATGGAAGATAACCAGTGCTGGAGGCATATTCAGGATGAGCCTTCCTACACGACAAATGCCTTCAGCATTCCAGTTTGCTAGCTGTTGTCACCATTTGGTTCAAAGAGAAACACTGCTATGACAAAGCTAGTTTTAATATAGCTGCACCAAAACATCTCTTGACCCACAGCAATTAGTTACCTAGTTGTCTCCCATCCAGTTTCCAAGCATGATTAAAATCTGTCAGCAATTTAACTTCACCATGTCAACTTTATTTATAATGATTTCTAGATCGTGTAATATTGGAAGAACCATCATTTTTAGTACTGAACTGCCAGTGCTAAGCACCCAGTGCTTATTCAAGCTACTTCAGAGTAAGGTACTATGCATTGGCAACTTCTCTCTGAGGTGAGCTTCGGCATGAAAACAGCATACTTTCTGAGGAATGAAAACATCGTTCAGATGCATGGTGGAAAAACTGCTAAAGGAAAGAGTTGTGAATATTTTATCTGAATTTTGGACCACTTTAAAGCAAAAGGAAATTATCCTTGGGTTCCATTTTGTTTTCCCTTAGTGTATTCATGTGCAACATACAACAAGATTTACTGTCTACAGAAGGTTTCTTATGTTCTCAATCTCAAAAATACTCACATTCTCTTCACTTCTGTACTGTATATACACAGCATGAAATTGCAGTGTATGGATGGCTTTAGTTTTGGGACCATAAATTACTGCCATGTGCACTTCAGGCCTCTTCATCTCTTCTTGCCTTCATGGGTGACAAACCATGATTTTTATCACAGCAAAGAAAGGTAGCGACATCCATATCAGTTTATGGTCCTAGGGTTATAAAATTACTAGCAACATTATTTCTTAAAACATTAATCACCCATTGTTAGAAGTGACAAATTTTTGTTTCATTATATAATTATTTTAGGGTTTTTTTCATCATATTATGTTCTGCTTTTTCCATTTGTTAGTTTCCATGAAGTTGCAACACAGTTTTGGCACAAACTCAGTAATTTCCATCACAATGTATTCATCTTTCTACATATTTTCATCAACATCTGGAATCATTCTGCATTTCTCAAAGAAAATATTCCCCAAATATTACTCCTTAAGAGAGTGTGGAAATTCGACACTAGATGATGCTCTAATGCAAACACTTTCTACATTGTTTGAGTCTGTTTCTTTAACAGTACACTTTCTTCAAAGTGAGAGGAAAAAAATTATTAACCTTTAACTGATCCTAATAGCTAATAATCAATATTAAAAATTGCCAAGTATGACTATTCTGCTTCTTTAAAGTCTGCTTTACTAACTCATGAAAGCATGTAAAATATTAAAATTATAAACACTATAAAAAAGTATATCTGCAGCAGAGGAAACAAGGATAAAACTCAAAATTTTCTTAATACAAACATATAATCTAGCAAAAAGCCTTTTGCCATTTCTGGATTCTTGTTACTTCTGCTCCAGATGCTATCTTAACCCCCACAAAAATAATGGAATTTTATACCAAAGCACAAGTTTATTGTGTGCTTTTCAGATTACAAGATAGTCCTCACTCACAACTACACCTTATTCAAAATAAAAGCTTTTTTATCTTTAACCATGCTAAAATACCATCCCCTACCTACTTACACATCCTTACAGCTCACCACTTTCAAAGCAACTGTCAACAACATAGCAGACAGCAACCATGCACATTGCACGTTTTCTACAAGTTTCCCAGTTTTTGCATCTTCTGACACCCTCAAAAATTTCACAATAACTCCAAATAAAACCAAACCTTCCTTCTGCCTAAGTACCTGTGATGCAAAGGAAGCTGTTTTTTTGAGGATAAAATGTAGCTCCAACAGTGTCCAGACTTGCCTGGAATCAAATACTCCTTGGCTTACTTTACAGTACGAGCACAAGATTCTGAATACCCCTGCCCACCACACCTGTGCTGATCACCTTAAAACCGCACTCATGAAACTTGTGTAACTGTGTTTTCTAGCCTTTGGAAAAACAAGAGCCCTCCAGCATTAGACTGGAGTGGGATCCAACAGTGAAGAGAGATGTCTCACTCTTAATCTTTACAGAGCTTGGAGACTCCATCCATTTTCTCTTGTGTATTGGCAGCATTTCTTAGAATGCAACTTTTTGCAGACTGAAAATCACCAGCTTTGTTCCACTGCCTGGTAGCAGAGAGAGACATGCCCAGCTTGCTCAGGGAGCAATCCTGTTGATGCTGTGCCATGCCAGCTGCTGGGAACGCTGCTTGCACCATAAGGAGAGCAGCCAACGAGTTCTAATGCCTCATCACCTCTTTCTCTGTCGCACACCAGCTTTACACTGCTGACTGAAGCCCTTGGAAGCAATACGCCCAAATAAAAGGTCCACAAAGGAAACTACCTTGCTTCAGGCCCTCGTAGCTCACTACAGGTCAGACATCAGAAACTGTGCAATTTGCAAGCCCGCCAGCCTGTAAATTTCCACGTGATTTATGTTAATGCCTGGTAAACTGGTGCTCAGCACCACACCCTTTAGCTGTCCTCAGCAGACGAGTTTGTTGATCTATTTCCTTCACAGACTTGTTCCCACACCTGCACTTCTCCGGAGGAGGTATTCAGAAAAACAACTCTTAGTTTTGCAAGGTCAGTGAGCCAGGAACAGCCATTGGAGAGCTGTGTCTGTAAAACAGAGATCACGTTAGGCAGGGATAACGAGATGCCTGCGAGCATTGAGTGAGGTAGAGCAATACTGAACTTGTACCAGCAGCTGTGGAGCAAACAGACAGGATTGGCTATGTCTGTTGTGTACACATCACAGCTGTGCCTCTTGCCAGGCTGACTGGTCATGTCCCAGCAGCCTGGTGAAAGAACTCCCTTCCCATTCACTTCTTCACTGGAAGTGACAGTGCATCACTACCATGAAAAAACACACAACCCTCTACTAATCTGACAAAAAGTCATTAAAATGAGAAGACTGAAGAAGAACAGAACTCGTGAGCCAAACCACTAAAACCTGAGATAATAATTTAACTCCTCTTAGATCAAGAAGAGGCACCCCAAAAAAGCATTCTCACTTAAAAGCTAGACAAAGACACTGATTTGATATAAAAAGAACAATAAAACACATGAAGCATTAACATATGAAAGAAACATGTTGCCATTATGTCAAATACTGCTTCTTATATTTTATTAACAAGCAAGCATCCCTGGAACTGTGTCTATATAAAAGTAGTTCATGAACCAATCAGAATACAAGGGAGTTATATAAATTTATTTTATGCAACACTGATTAGCTTTGAAAATTTCCATTTTTAAGGTTTTAATTTCAACTTTCATTTTTAAAAAAATCACTAAAAGGACACAACCCACAAAAATACAATCTGTATCTGCTCTATATTTACAGATAACTGGTCACTGTTAAGGCACAGATTTAAAACTAACATTTTATGTAGCAAGTCAAACATTTGTGCATAATGTAACACTAACAATACGATCCACTGTACTGTTATATTCCCTTTGTGGAATCAAAAGTAAGTGAGAATTTTCTTTACTTCCAGTGTGGTTTTTTTTTTGTTTGTTTTTTTTTTTTTTTTTTCCTCCATGTGAAGCCCTACTAAAAAATGTTGTTCATGGGAAATTCTTCACTTTGGTGTAGTTGAAATAAACACTGCTCAGCAAAGGACCACATCAACTTAATGCTGTAAGAAAATCAGTTTCTGAGTATAGTACCGTCTGGATGCATAGCACGTACCTACAAAAGACTACAAATCTGAGTGCAAAGCTTTTGGATGCTTTTATGTTTAGGCAAAATAAGCAAGAAGGGGTTGCAGAAAAATCTGTACAAAGAGTTACTGAATATTTAGTTCATTAAAAATACTTTATAAAATTATGAGTCAGAATACAATTTGATTTTCAAGCACTGGGCTTGCAAATACAAACATTTAAACAACAGCTTATCCGTAAGCACGTAAATAGTCCACATGAATGGAACTATCTCCGTACTCAGAAGTAAGCACAAGTGTAAATAGCTTTAGAACAAGTTGTGGCTTCCAAGAGGGTTTCCATGAAGTTGCTCTTACCTGTGCAACACACACACAAATCTCTCTTAGACACATGTATATTGACTCTTGGCACTGAGCACAGGAACTCGCTGTGAACAACTGTGTGAGCACCAGATACAGTTTTAGCCAGTCACATCTGCAGTACCATTTTAAAACCAGACGAAGCTGCTACTTGATCTACAGTGGAAGTCACCCAGTTATACACCATTAAGTAGATATGGCTGAAATGAGCACTGAGCAGCAATTTTTAGCTAACCACAAGACTTTATATTATTGCTTGATCATCTATGCCCTCAAGTAATAGTCTCTTTAAATTCCCTTTGTGTGTGCAATTTTTTACATACAACATTTCGCATTCTCATCTTAAAAGAAAGAATTACCCATGGCAAGTGTCAAAACTCTCTCACCCATTTTTGCATAAACCCCAACTACTGTAAATGTTATTCTAATGCCTTCTGTTAAGAACACTTGACAGTGGTTTATGTCCATCTCAAAAGGCTTGTACACTGAACATAAATAATACATTACAGTAGAGGTAAGGTAATTCACAATATTTCTCATGGGAATGCTTTTCAATTAATGCTTGGAAACTACATATTGCATTACAAAATGAGGCACTTTATGGATTCCTTCATTACACCGAAATCCTTCATAAACCCATAACACAACATCTGTAAAGACAGAGGAATAACATTGCCAAATCTTTCGGACTTTCACAGTATAAGAATTCAAAATTTAGCTCTAGCCACTTATAACAAAGACTCTTTCTGTTGAACATAACTTGTTTCAGAAATAGTTCATCTCCAGAGTTTCAAACACTTCTGCAGCTGACAATTACAAATCTAGATCGAACAAAACAGATGCTATTACACCTATTTTATGGAGGTCACTTCAATGCTGCATGCATAGTCATGTAAGTAATATGTGTCATTTATTAAATGGCAACAGTGCTGTCTTGTCAAATTAGATGAGTTGTCTGTTTAATCAAACTGACAGCCCAGAGCTCTAGTTTGATGAATGCCTTTCGGTCTCTGCCATAAATCTGCAGTAGATCAGTTTAATCTGTCACGTATTGTAGGTGTATAGAATCTAAAAATAAAAGTCTGATATAAATAAGTGTCCTTTAGTGGCAGGGTATTAAAAATAGCCCTTTGCTTTGAGACAACCATTAAAAACAGTTTTAGCATAAAGGCAGCAGTTAAATATGTTGACTGCAAAGGGTTAATATTGCAAGGTCCATTTTGGTCTTTCATAGCATTTGTAACAGTGAGTATTATTGCAGGCAGCATTAGACTGCTTCATAAGAGAATAGGACTGGTCCACTACCAAGTGACTTGATTTTGGAACAATCTCTACAGATAACTACCTGGGAGACAGAGAGAGGAAAAACAAATCTGCATAAAAAACAGTTTCTAGTACCATTATAGTGAGATGTGAAAATGTAGAAACACCTGAAAATTTTGATTAGTGCCAATATAAAAATTGATATGGAAATGAAAGCGAAACAAATTTCCACAGGACAAGAAATCAGAACATGTAAAGTGCAGAAAGACCTCAATAATTATTTTAAGCAGTACCAGAAAAATCCATCTTGATAAAGCCAAATCTATGCTCTCTGGCATCCCAGATCTTCATTCTTCCTTCATTCAATAAAGTAAAAAAATTCAGTGCATACATTATAGTTATAGGTAATAAAATACTAAACAAAGAAACCTATATTATTATTATTGCAAATTCTGTCCAATCTACATGAGTAAAACATAACCCACATTTGGTGTTTCAAAAGACAACTGACAAAATGTGTTCTCTCTGATTTTTTGGCACAGTATTGTGCAGACAAAACGCTTTGGTCCTTGACACCCAAACTCCCAAAGTGCAGAGGGTGGTGTGCAGTGAAGGCTGTCCACAGGATTGCCACGTCCATCTTTCCAGCTGATTTCTGAGCCCAGCCTGCTGCTACCAGCGCCCGCTGACACTGGCAATGTCCGAGTGATACTGGCGCGGCAGTCTCCCACTGGCTCCACCTTCCAGGAACGAGGCACGGATGTTTGATGGGTCAAACAGCTTTCTTCGGTTTTTGTTCAGTTCTGGAGAGGTCAAGCACACCCACAGAAATCTCCCATCAGAAATTTATTTTAATGTTTAGCTCTCAACCAAATGCAAAACTTCTGTTTAAATGAACAAACTGTTTTAGACAGACACGGTATGCACTGAAAATATCTGTGAGGTACTCCTTCAAATAACAAACAGTCCAACAGGATAATAAGAGCATCAGATTAAGACTCAGAACTCCTTGGGATGCAGGCATCCACTTGGGACAATTCTTATTTGGCACCGATGCAGTGTGAAGTAGATAATTTTTGCAATACTGACTCAGATCAAATTGACATAGCTGAAACTTTAAAAAGTTTTTGTTATAATACTCAAAGACTGCAATCTTCCTGGAGGCACAATCATGCAGTGTAGACTGAGATGGACAGAAAAGCTCATTACCAACGTGAGCATTTCTCAATGCACAATTCTTTATTTTAAACATAAATCTGAAGCAGTATTTTAACAAGGACTTCCAGAAAAAACAGATGCTCGCCTCTCATTTAAACATGCAACCTAATCTCACATTAGTAATAGATCATGTAAAATATTTTTCTTTTCCTCATTTTCCTGCTCTTGTAAGCAAACTTTGCGCTAGATACAAATCACTGAGTGATTACACAGATTTTCAAGACCACTACTGAACTAAGTACATTTGCAAATGGAAAAAGCAAAAAAAAAAACAAACCCACAAAGCCTTCCAAAAATAGGAACGTTTTCCCAGTAGGATGACTGCTCTGCTAATCAATAAAATGGAGGACAGGGAACAAAAAGGTTGAAAATGCCAGTTGTGACTGGTATGAAGTGCTCTTCAGACCCTGCAGTGCCTGTAATCCCAGAGATTCATGGACCCACAATTCTGGGGCATAAAACTTCACAATCTGGTGTGATACGAACTTCCTACCAAGCTCCAGCTTTACAGGACTAGTGCAAGTGAGCTGCTATTAGGTAATGGGAAAGCCCTATAAAGCCTGGGTTTAAGCACCTTTGGTGAGGGGCAAGCTAATACTACTTACCTCAGTAGACTCTAGTCCTACTTTTCAGTCTTTCCAAGGCTTTTCCCTTTGTTGGCTATAAACACAATTTAAGAATACAAACAATGCTTAAAATCAATAAATGGTAATCTGTGTTTTTACCTGAGATTGCAAGCAGCATTTTTCTTCTGGCACCAAAAGTGGTAATTCCCAACTCTTTCAAATCTTGATCAGTAAGAGTGAGGAATGTCTGCAGATCAATCTAGAATAAAAAAAGACGAAAAAATTTCAAAACAAGTCTTTCCACGAAAGTTTTAAGTAATAAAGGTGGTTCAGAATAGCTTCATTTTTTCCCCCTGCTTTACAGTTAGTCATGTAGACAGCAATCATGGCTTTTCAATGGCTGCTTCACACAGTTGCTCAATTTGCTACACTTCTGACATAGGAGAAATTAAAAAGTAACCAGTCCTGGAAAAGCAGAGAAAATAAACTAGTCTTATTTATGAGTCTTGAGGTTTTGAGTATTTACCATGATTGTAAGATGTATGCTCCAGCTTTGAAAGAACAGCTCATGAAAATTCTGTCACAAAGTGATTTCTAAGTGGCTTTTGGTGAAGAGACAGAACAGCTACTGCTGGAAAACATCCTACCAACACAAAGGCACCTCTTGAAGAACACCAACCTCTTGCTGCTGGAATACATCTGTGTATTTGCCCAGACCAAGCTTGCTGAAGAGTTCAGGCAGATCAGATCCCTTAAACAAACTGTTGAGGCTACAGCCATTGCTTCCTGTCAGCGAGGAAATGCAGTCCATGTAATTACTGCTACTGAGATAGTGTTCAGCTGGAAGAGAACAAGTGCACAGAAGGACATGGTTTTCCACCAACATTATATTCACCTAGATCACTGCATTTACGAAGTATTTAAATCTTTATTTTTCAGAAAAAAATAGCCTCTCAGTGGTCTGAAAGAACGAACAGCATGAAGCAATTTTTTTGTTAATTAAGTTCCAGTGTTTGTTTTCTATAGACCCACTTTTGTCCAGCCAACTCATCACTGCTGCTTTTATCCCTTATCCACACATTTTATCTTCTGGGAAAGCTACAGCTGCCATACAACACTGTCTTTCACTGCCAATGTATTTGTGTTTCTAATTTTCTTCTAACACACATACAAACCATTTTTAATTCTTAATTATTTTAATTAACCCAGAACTTCCATTTCTGTCTGGTTAGGTTGAAAACATCAATAGATTGATTTCAAATAAGCTTGTAATTTCTAGTTCTTGAAGTACTTAGAATATGATGCACAGCCATTCATAGCTCAACTAATGTGCTTTTTAAAACCATAAATATTTTCTCTAATTGGAGCTATCCTTTCTTACCATGTTCAAATTTTATTATCTGTGTACTCTGAGTTTGGAATTTAGGTTTATTCACTGTTAAAAGAAAATTCAACAACAAAAAGTATAAACAGCCTCGGTCTTTATTTCCCCATAAAGCAGATAGGTAGTATGGACTTAGTATTCTCCACCTCCACTTTTCACTCTTCCAGAAAGGCATCTGTTAACTCACTAAAAAAAATAAAATTTCAAAAAGTTCAACTAAAGTAAATTTTTAATTTGTAAACTTCAAACAATGTTTAAAAAGTAATTGCAAAACATACAGCCTGTATTCACAGAAACCAGTATATGAAATCACGCTAGACCATGCTGAACACATGGAGAGGCTTCTTTTCATAGAACTGCCTGGCTTGAAAGATCTTCTCATTCCAAGACCCTGCCATGTGCTTCCACTATCCCAGATTGCTCAGAGCCCTGTTCAGCCTGGCCTTGGACACTTTCAGGGATCCAGAGGCAGCCACAGCTTCTCTGGGCACCCTGTGTGCCAGAGCTTCATCACCCTCACAGGGAAAATCTTATCATAATATCCAACCTAAGCATACTCTATTTGTAGACACTCCCTATTGTCCTGCCACTACATGTTCTTGTAAATTTTATCCCCATGAGGAGAATCATGCTTTAAAATCCAGTTTCAGCACAGATTATGACTTCACCAGTGAGCAAATAGCCCAATAAAGTCCTGGCTGCTGTTGCATCAGCAACAGAGCAGAATGAGAGTGATCTAGAAATAAGCCTTTTTACAGGTCTGGTTTCAGTACACCTTGAAAATCCCACTCCATGATGTCAAAGAGTTTTCAGCAGGAATGTCTAGCATTTAAAAAAATACCCTTAAAAGTTTTCCTTTTGGACCATTATTATGTTACACAAGCTTACACTTCTCAATTTTTATAAAAAGGAATTATTTACAAGCTATAATTTAAATCCCCAGTGAAGTCAGAATACATTCATATCAAAATTAATATTGGCATCAATATGATTATTTTCTTTTAATAAGAGTTTATTAACCTGATTTGTTTTGTTTCCGTTTGGGGCTGCCAATTGAGGAGACAAAATCATGAGCAGTGGGTCCAAGCCCATTCCGGTCTCTCCAGTTATCAGATTCACTGCCACTTCCCAGGTGTTCCCTACTGCTGGACCGAGAGAGAGACATGGAACCCTGCAAATCACAAAGAAAATTTGGGCTGAAAACAGAGCTTTCATTGTGACTCAGATGTTTTCTTTGAAGCAGCTCACTTAAAAAGCAGCTTTTAATGCTCACAAACATTCTTTTGGCAGTTGATCAATAGTCAAATAATCACAAAACGGACACGAAAACAGCAGGTGTGCTTAAAACAACATATGCAGTTTACAGTTTTTAAGCAGGAGTTATTTAAAGACCATGATTCAAAACAAATTGCTTGGTATTTCCAAGTTTGTTTCCAAAACATTCCACAGTAACAAATTCCCACACAAATTCTAGACAAAGCAGTCTATTGACTACATCCCTTCACAGGGAAGAAAACATAACATTTATCTGAAGATAAGTGGATCAAGAACACACTACTTGACAACAGTCGTGCACACAATACTACAACAACAATTCTGCAATGCCTTGTGAATTTGTAGTTGTTTTGTCTGGCTTCTTTTTAAATAGATTTTCATATACCTGTGAAATACTTATTATCAACTCTCATCACTGTGGGTCAGAACGTAGCAATACAAGGCAGCAGTATTCCATGTGAACCCAAAAGAAATCGACCTTATATCACATACTTACATGAACTAAAAATAGTGGAAATTAACAATTTAATTCTATAAACTTGTATCAAATTGCAATTGAAAAGCATCACTTAGGAGGAAATCTTTTACAGCACTTAGTAAAACTGACACCCCCAAAAAAACACCGTGCTTTTGGTTAGAATGACAGACTTAGAGATTTTAGAAATCAAGGCCTGGGGAAAAACCCCAGCCCAACCAACGTACAGAGAAAAGTATCCCAAAAAATTTGCAGATTTTGGTTGCAGCTTTTTCTTTCCCCTAGTTACTACTGCATTACGTGTAGCCAAGCCTACTACATGTAGTTGAATGGCTCAGAAAGTTGATATGCCAAGTCGAGGAAACCAAGGCACATTTTTATCCTGACTGAATATTTATTTTGCACTGACAGGTAGGTATATCCTAGAGAAATAAAAGTCCCCTTCTTCAAGAAACATACCATTACATTTTATATAAGCAGAACAGGAAAAGGTGTCTACACAGAAGCTGGGAAGGATTACAGCCAGGAAGCACACTAAAAAGCAAACTTCAGCATGCCTTTGAGGAAAACAGGAACAAATTCCCTGCAAGACTCCCATGCTAGGACTCCAAAGAGAACTGCTGGACTGTCTGCCTTCTGCCTGGGAAAATTCTGAGCCCAGTGAATACTGCAAGCAGCGACAGCTGTTCCAGTTCTGCCCACAGAAGGAAAGATGAGCTTCTTGTTCTGCTGTTCTCCTCCACCAGGTAGTGATACACATTATATAGTTTATCTGTCATACACACACTGTTCTCATTAGGTTACAACTTCCCTATTGTTTGTTTGCAACTTCTGAGATGTTTGGTCCTGTGTTTAAACAAATACATTTTAAGAAGCAGACATCTATGCCCTGTGACTTATCGACGAAACAGATACAGTTTTGTGTGTTGGGCTGAATGCATTCCATATGCCTTAATATTTGTGTAAGAAATATTTTTCACCATTAAAAAAATATTTAGAACAGTTATCTGCAAAACTTAGTTATTTCTCTTGAAAAATGTCTTAACTTCTGTAAAAACAATCACTCACTAAAAGTAAACTACCATTACCGTATACTTTTATATACCTCATATGTAGTTGTCATGGAAGGCTTGTACGACACATGATTCGCTCTTCTTAGTTCCTTGATAGTTTCTGCAGGCATGGATTTAGAGAACCCCAAACCACTCCATGTATTTGTTGGAGTTCTCACTTCTGTTACAACTGGCTTCTTTAACATAGCTGAAAAAAGAGACAAACCAGCAAATCTCAGCCTTAGTAAAGGTACTGAGAGGATAATATTGAAGTGACGTTCGCTAATAGCCACAGTCCAGCAAACCCTAAACACCCCCACTTGCTACACAGCTTGAATCCTACCCTTCCTTAAAGCAACCCACTCTGCCAGAAGATAGTTCAATCTCACAGGACTGCATGGAAGCCAAAATAATTCTATCTGCTTCTCAGAGAGGAGTTTGTTTTTCTTTTGGTGAATGGGTAATTTGGTTTATTTTATAACAGGGTCAAAGGTATGGTTAAGCCCCTTACCAATTCTGCAACAATTTATCCCTAGAGTAAGAGGCCATTTAGCTGATATGACAAAGCTTAATTTGCACCCAAATAAAGTGTTACAGCAATGAGGCCTCTGAAAACCATATTGATAATTTGCACATGGATGCACTTACAGATCCCATCTGCAAGCTGCTTATACTGTATTTTATACTATATTGGTATTAAGAAATTTTTTGGAATGTAAACCTAATACACAAATTTTGCACTATCACTTTCAGATTTTATTAAAAATCAAACTAAAAACTGAAACTTCAGGAAACAATTTCATCCATATGCTAACAAACTTTTCAGAAGTCACTGTTCATCCACATACCTTTGGTTGCTAGTAGTTTCTTCTGTTCATAGTCAAATGCCTAAAAATTAAACATGCAGAAGATAATTTAACTGCCATTCTAACTAAATGTCATTCCAGTACTCACTCATCTCTGTGAAAACAAAGGTTTTCAATGTGGCCACTGAATATATCTAGGAGAAACCTGAAATACTGCACAATAACTCCATGGTAGCCCAGTTAGAGCCAGTTAAAGTGTTCACTCAAACATAGATGAAGATTTTAAATAACTATCTGATTTCCATGAGTGAGGCTACAGCAGTATTTACAAACTGCTTACAAATTTTTCTTCTTTTTTTTTTTTTTTTT
This sequence comes from Oenanthe melanoleuca, assembly GCF_029582105.1. Taxonomy (NCBI): domain Eukaryota; kingdom Metazoa; phylum Chordata; class Aves; order Passeriformes; family Muscicapidae; genus Oenanthe; species Oenanthe melanoleuca. Next base: position 7,258,266 of record NC_079340.1, read on the forward strand.
TTTTAATAAGGTATCTTTCAAGCATAGTTTCTCTTCCTTAACTATCTGTTCTGAGCATTTAAAACAGATTACCTATTTTGTACTGTTGAGGAGTATCTTTGCAAATCTAGGTACCACAATTATTTTCAATAATCCTTTAGGTTTGGTTCTCCTCCATGCACTCATCTTGTGAAAGAAAAAGATCTTAGGTTTTGAGAGAATTTAAAGAACTTTTGCTTATATTCTACCTACATCAATGGAAGATGTGGAGTTCAAATACCCTTGATTAAACAAGCTACACTTTGCTGACTTACAAATTAGGAAATAAAAACATAAAACTACAAAAATGCTGTATTAGCCTGAAGTGTTGCATCATCTACTGAAAATAATTTAAGGAATAACTAAGTAAAAGGCTGCAAAACACTTGCCTTCCTCTTGTTCCACTACTCCATACAGTCTGGTAATATCCACACTTCAACAGATCTATTCTGAAAATAACCTGATTACTGCTTCCTGACAGTCTAAGGGGTCTCCTCTCCCTTTGGGGGAGATTTGCAGTAACATGACAGTAGTTTATATTTGTAGGCTGTAATTAACCAAGCTGTCAACGCATATGAAAAGTTGTAACATGTTTTTTGTAGCTATAAATCTCTCCAAGTGAAAATATAAGATTTCTAACAAGCAAATGATGCTTGTGGAGACAAATTCAGCCACACAATTTTCTGTACTTTATTTTTTCTTAGTCAACAGAAGCATAAGAACTGTTCTGTTTCCAAGACTTTTCACCGACACCCCACTCCTCAGTCCAGACAGCTGATGTCTTGGCTGTGAATGCTTTTGCTGAACTGGTAATAACAATTCTGTCTCCAGTGGCGGAACGCAGTACCTCTGCATTCTGTGGTAACTTCACTGCAATTAGCAAGATGGACACCTGCCTGGCTTCCCCCAGGGAGACCTACCTGCATGTTTACAAAGGAGGGCTGCGGGGCCAGGCGCGCTCTCTCCGAGTTGTGCTGTGCGGCCGCCGCCCGCTCGGCCGCCCGCTCGCTGCCCGGCGCCTTCTTGTCAGCCACGGGGCTCTCGGGGGCGCCCAGCTCTGCCTCCGAGAGCAGCCGCTCCGCGCTGCTGGGGGACAGGGCACCGTCAGCCGGGCTCTGCCAGGCTCTGGCAGCCCAGCTCAAGGCACGTCTGTACACAAGGATCTCAGCGTTCCTAGCAACATTTCCAAACCTTCCAGCTCTCCTGTACCTTTGTCTCTGTCTCATGAAGGAAAGCAAGTGTTTCTCCTTCTGGTATTACCAAATAATATGTATAGCTTATAGATTCAGTTTTGAGCTGTCTGGAATCTGGAATTATTGCATACAAACCTACACCCTGTTTAGCCTTGCTGAGGCCAGCAGTACTAACAGGTTCATAGTAGTAAGATAAAAAGAGATTGCACAACAGGGACTAAGGAAGTTGACATAGGTCCTACTTGCTTTCACAGCTTCAATAACTGCAGTCTTACATGCCTACATTACCTCTTGGTCCAATTTCTTTTTTTCTAAACTCAGACACATTTCAGGCCTACTCTAGAACAGTATAAACTCTCACTTCAAATGGTGATCATGTTTTAGAAGCTGATTCCTTGGATTTTTAAACTGTGAAAGCAGAATTAATGAAACACATGTCATAGCCTTAATAGTGTAAATAAATGAAGCAAAAGAAAATATGTGTCTCAACAGAATGGTGATAAACAGCTCCCAAATAAACAGTGAGAACATAAGTACATCGGACAAAAACACTGCCTCAAAAACCACGCCTGTATTGCCAAGATGTATTATGACTCAAAGAAGCTTTTTCCCACTGCTGGGTCATTAAAGAGCCAACCCAACCAAAATCATCACTAAGACAAATGTTTGAGAACATACTGCTATGTCGTGAACACAGCTTTCCTAAGAAGAAAACAGTCTCAGGTACACACAAAAGGAAAAAGCTATTAGTAATTATTCTCTAAGCATGCAATAAAGGAGGAGAGTGCAAAAGTGTTTACTTTAGAAACAGGCAATGAAAGTTCCTCTAACAAGGATCTCCATTCTTCTGTGGAAGAGGAAAGAGATTTTTCAAACCCAGAAACAAACAGGGTGAACAGAAAGCATTCAAAGTCTGCAGTTATCAGACAAATAGGGGGCTATATTAATGCCTAATGTGATGGAAAATCAAGGCCAAATTAAATCAGTTCTTTGAGTATCTTATGATTGAACCATCCCTTCTGTGCACAAAAATGTGAAGTAATTTTATGTTGTGGAAGGTGCACTAATCTGTGTTCACACGCTCAGCTTACTGTAAGTGGGAATTTTTGGTGCCCTGCAGTAATTCCACCGTTTGTCTCTTGGCACAGGCCTGCTTGGAAGAGCTCATCATCTGCTTCAGGTCACTGGTGCTCGCTGAGTGGGACGGACTCCGAGGCATGCCCACCTCTACAAAAGCATCATTGCAACCTGTGAGGCCAAGAAAAGAGTTAAACAACTACCCTGCTGTGTTCTTGGCAGCTTTCTGAGGGAAAGTCTATGGGAGAAAACCTCCTCTTCCTTCTTTCAGGACTCTATTCAGGGATAGCTATGTGACCAAGGTTAAGCAGTCAAGATGTGCAAGTTCAAATACACAAAAAAGGTGTCAGTATTCACATATATAGTAGTCAAAGTATTTTCTTTCTTCAAATGTTCATTTTAATTAATATTAATTAATAACAAATGTGAAGACTGACAATTCAAAGTGACTAAGTATTCTGAAGAAATTTGATTTTATATCCAGTTTCAATAGACTTTGCCAGGTGCTCAGGTAATTTCTACTGGAATAGCAAGCTCCCTCCACTTCATATTCAAATATCTTTAGAACATGTTTTTAGATATAATTATCACCTTACATTGGCAATGTACCTTTTATTCAAATTAGCATTTCAAATTACCACAACCCTAAATAAGATATGATCTCCTTGATCAGTACTGACAAGAGAAACAAGGCCTTTACACATATTTGCTCAAGTTGAAGTGGAGCTGGCTTCCCCCCGCTCCAAAAAAAGATGGAGACAGTTAAGTACATAGCTTCTAAAGGGCAGCATAACTGAAATGCTGTTGCAAAACACAAAATTGTTTCACAGCATCATCCAGGTTCTATCCACACAATTTTCTGCAAAAAAACTTCTTGGTTTTTTTTTTTTGTTAAAAAGCAAAAATAAAGCATCATTTAAAGCAGCAGATTTCAGTTAAGGTACTGTAAAAAAACCTTAAAATTCTCAAAGGTTATCTCCCTCTGCTCCTAGGGAATAAGCAAAATGTTGCAAGGATATTTATGTTGATTTAAGGTGTTTCTATCAACAGTACAGCTCACTTTCTACAGGTTCTGTTTACTTTCCTTGACAATGAACCTGGGACATCCAGCAATATTTTCCTTTAACATGGTTGCAAAACCAATGCAGAGAGACTATCGTGATATTTTTCAGTATCATGAACTGTACACAGACTGTACAAACACTACCAGACAAAGGAATGCAACGTCAAAATCTCACCTTCTTCACTATTTGCCTTGGCAGCTACTTGTTCTGAGGCCCCATGAGCACTTGCTTGCCTTACTCCATCACTGTGGTTTGTGCTCAACACGTTTTCTCCCAGCGATGTGGCAGACAGTGCAGCATACTTGAGAGTTGAGGCCTGAAAAGATTGTCACAAATCACTGAAGTGATTTTTATGCTTAAGGAAATATTGAAACAATTTCCCCTTTCTATATGTGCAGGAGAATGAGAAATTCATTCCTGGTAGAGCAGAACAATATGTTTGAATGTCCTATTTCTCAATCTTTAAGTAATATTTGAAAACTCTGTATTTTTAAACTTAGAAACTTTATAAATCTACTAATATAGCTAGTTTTCTCTTCCAGCTTTTCTTAGTAGAGGCCTAGTACAAAGAAATTGGACTCTCCAGTATAGATATATATCACTTACCTTTATGTGACCATTTAAAGACTGTGAACCTTTTTTACTTTCTGACTGCATGCCATTAACATGGACTTCAACAGGAGTCAAGCCTGGTGGTGGAGAAGGAGCATTTTGACCATAATGAGGCACTCCAGAAAGCAGAATGCTAGTTAAGGTTGCTTGGGCAGTAGATGGTATCATTAGGTGTGGAATAGCAGAAAAACCTGTAACAAAATTTGGTTATGTTCTGATTAAGTGTCTCATTTAACTTCCTCTGGTATTACACAACTTCACCTAAATCTTTATGTAGCTATGATACATTACAAAAAAGTTTCCATTAGAATTGCATGACAAAACCATAAAGCTTTATCTGGGTAGGTTAACTTTGTTTTCTGCATAAAACAGATGGAAACACTGCCTGTGACAGCATGTCATATATTAAGTTATAACCTCAAATTTGCATATTTATTCATCCGTATTAAGGTAAGTGCAGGAATTAAGGTTACAAAGAATTAATTAATCTTGACTTGTCAACTGCAATTCCAATGGCTTGGTGCTGCACAGTTCATTTAATTCACATTAAACTTCTACTGACCTGTGGTGTTTGTGTTAGCAAGAGATGTTGCCCACAATGTGGGACTGGGTGTGCCTGAACTTGGACTCTGCAAAGGGCTCACAGAGCTATTAAGGGCATTCAACAGAGAGTTTGGAGCTGTTGAGGTGTTGACTGACAAGGCTGTTGGACCTAAAAGGCCTGCAAAAAATTATGTGAGTATTTAGTTTAGACTTACAGGAAAACGTTTTTCACAAAAGTAACAATTGAAAAGAAACAAACCCCCTGCTAATTCGCACCAGCCTGTACTTCATAAACTAATTTTACATTAAACCTGCTGTTCTTTTGGTGCACATTATGGATTCTTGTTCTTAGACTGGGCATCATACATCCAAGAAGTATTGGAACATCTTTTGTGTCCTCCTACTGGATCCTAACTCTTGTCCTAATAGAGTCTGCACCGGCTGCTTGTCAGCCCCTTTGTATCCCCTCTGCTGCCTCTGATGGTCTGGTTCAAAGCAGCATCACAGAGACAAGAAAGCAACTGCACTGCACCACCTCTTTCATTTCACACAGTAACCTTTCCTCAGAAGGTCCTGTGAATCAACCACTACTTGAACACTAACAACTATTCAATTTCTTTTTGCACCTTCAATACAGGCAATACAAGTCATCCTCCAAATGTATGGATTACTTCTGAAACATTCCCAAAACCAGCTCTTTGTGGCAAAAGCATTCACAAAGCAGTTCAGCTCTACACACTGAAAAGGTAAAAACCCCAAACTCACGAAGTACAGAAGAACAGTCACAGAAACAGCATTAAAAATCACAATCAAATGGCACAAACCATATTCTCCTGTGTGACCCTAGGGAGCATGCGAGATGGAACTATGCAGCACTCCTGCATGGCAGGTCATAAGGGACAATGCTGGTTACATGAGAACTCAGTTTCTAGGACCTGCCTAGATTTGTCACTAGATTCTTCTGAGACTACTTGTTTGGTTTTTTTTTATATCTATATGTTTCTGATACAAAGATATTTGCAGAGCTTGAAAATAAACCGTCAATTTCAGTCTGGACTATGAATTGCTTCTATAAAATTAAGATAAGGAGTTTAGTAATTTTTATCCTAAATTTCCTACTGGTAAGGTGTAAACTAGAAGCACATGGATCCCTCAATTACAGATGCTGACCTGAAATGTGGTGTTTGCTATATTACCTTTCCCAGTACTGCTGCTGGGCCTAACTACCCACTGAAATTCAGGATAGTCTGAGACATCACACAGCCAAAGAGGCTGTAAAACCCATGCCCTGCCTCACCTGTATTTCCCTCCCTCACTTCCAGAGATTCTTCTACAGGGATGAGTCCCACATCCGATTAAAAACACCTTGGAGAAGTTTGATAACAAGCCCTTGAGAAGCCAGAGGCTGTTGTAATTCTCTAATGCTTTAACACAATTCCTTATGCAAAACACACATCTGGTCCCTTTTTTCTAGTACAAGTGAATTAAGTTTAAAACAAAACTATATTAAAGGAAGTTTAAACATAATGAATGCATACCAAGCCCAGTGAGTCCTAGTCCTGCTGAGGACAAAATATCCAAGCCAGGACAAGACAGACCAACAGGGCATGAGACAGTAGAGGGATTTGATACTACGGTGACCCCGCTACTTTCAAGTCCCAAGAGACATTTCCGTGCCTCGTACATATTTAAGGCATTTCGTTCAACGCTTTTTACAATCACAGACTGTAGGGAAAGAAAACAACAACAAAAAAAGGAAAATCAGTGAGTAACACTTCTTCATAACACAGATCTGCAACACAGATAATTCTTCTTCACACCCCTGCATGGCTATGACAAATACAGCAGTGTGAGACAGCATGAGCTAACACCCATTAGCAACTATTTAAATTCAGGGCTCTGAAGTTCAGAAGAGTAAGACTTTCATAAGGGATTTCATAAGGATTTGCAATGAGAATGATGTAAGACCTCTCTAAGAAAATTAATTACTATAGTACCTTGGTGGTACTTGGTAGACCAAACATTAAGCACTTGAAGAGCTAGATAACTGAATCAATAATTAATATCTGTTTTACTGAGCTTTATACCTTGTAGTGGACATAACCCCAGTTGTTCATATAAAATGTACCTATTAAATTCATAGCTGACAGAGAATAAGGTAATAAGTTTCTGGAAAATTAAATTACAAAGCCCCATTGCTTCTTTTACATCTTCTATAGCATGTAAATTCATATTGATTTTATATACCCCTACACAGGGAAGCTCACATACTGACACAATGGAATGATCATTAAAATTTTAAAACTTTTGCCTGCTTTGGCATTTGGTACAATACAGGTAACTTTAAGAGTCTCCTATCCATACTGGCCTAAATACTTTATAATAAACACCTCCCACTGCCTTTATTAATATATTCTATGCAAAAGCTCATTTCTTTATTATTAATCATTAATGAAAGTCAAATCACCCTCAAGTAGAGCTGATATTTCAAGCAGAGAATACATATGGCTTTCACAAGTTTATGATCTGTTAAACTGGGAGGGAAGAGCACACATAGACTCATCAGCTCTAACAACTTGCCATGAAAGCCTAAAAGGAAAATATCAGCTTTGCACAAACCTTGCTTGGTTGTTTTGGCTTAGGCTTAATGCTTATGAAGACATCTAATTGCTCCATTAGCTGTGTTATAAACTGTGGTTCTACTTCAATTTCTTCCTTCATATCAAACATGAGCACAAGGGGAAGGCAACCCTGAAAAGAAAGGCACAAAAAATTCCTAGCACTTGTAACTAGGCATTTTCCCACAAAAATGGTAGCAATAAAATGAACTATAGACATTGATCTGCACATCATGATGTAAGGTAAGTTCAGAAAAAATAGCAAGGATGAAATTTTAGGGAAAGGCATTTCCTTGTATGTGAGAATAGAGGTATATCTTCCTGTCCTGGGACTCTTCTGAAGAAAGAGTACGGTAGAACAAGGGTGAAATGATCTACTAAATATTTGACATTCCAGTCAGAACAGTCTTGTCAGGAAATGATGGCAGGACACCCATACTAAAAGTCTCCCATTAAACTGTTTGAAATAAAGAATCACACTTGTAAAAAAATCTCTAATTCACCCATTGCCTAAGTCTTCTACCTTTCTCTTCCCCATTCCAGATCAGCTACGTAAATATTTTCTAGTGATATGGATAACATCTGTAACACACTTAAAATATTAAAATTTTAGAGCAAAACCCCGAAAAACTGACTGGTCCAGTCATCGCATATTTTGTCCCTCAACATTCACATATATAAAAAATTTAAAAACATATATATAGTTATAATCTATAACTATAACATACATTAGTATTAAATAATGGCTAAAAACTCCTGGGAAGTTTAAAGACCAATATACCAAAAATCTCTATATATAGTGATATTCACCACCAGAGCTATTTTTATAAAAGACCTTATAGAATTGTGGTTGTGGTACTATAAAGAATGTAAGACATCGAAATAGTTATTTCCTATTATTTTCCAATTTTGTAGGAAACTTGCCTACATGGAAACTAAGGAATTCCTGACATTTTCCCTCAAAAGAAACCTATTCACCTGACAAATACAGAAAAGGCAGGTTGGCAAAGTAAAACACAACCCGTCACCCAACACCCACAGAATGTTTCAGAAATCTGCCTCTACTCAGAGGCACATTGTTACTGTAAGTTTAAATTACTTACATTGCATTTATATTACCAAGGTTGTTTTTCAAGTCCCCTTACCATAGATTACAAATATTTGCAATAACTACAAACACTGAGAAAACCCTGACAAAAACTGAATCAGCTGTTTGCAGTGTGAATAGCAATCCTCCCTAAGGCTAACTTACATGTGACTTGTAAACACATACACAGCAAGCAGATTTTCTATGATCCGGCAATTTTTTCACGCAAGTTTCACTGAAAGTATTTACCATGAGATATTGCCTGGCAAGACAGACAGACTCAATTGTGCCCTGGAGGTAGACAGTGGATTTCTTTTGTGGGTTACTAGGGTCAGGGAAGTGGATCTGAGCACCAGTCCTCTGCATGATATGTTTGATGTTGCTGCCGTTTCGACCCATCATAAAGAGATGATGCTGCGCTGCGATGTCGAGCTGTGTGCTCACAGGGATTGCAGAGGCCAGGCTCCCAGCCAGGTGTTCCAACAGCATGGCTGTTCCTTCCTGGGGGGAAATGGGAGAAACCAGTGAAACACTCACAAACACACAAAACGAGATCTCGAACTGCTTCCTTGCTTGTTATGCACTCCACATGCAATAAAAGAAAACACTGCTGGGTTTAAAACCACAATTGATTTGTTAAAGATAACAAATGCACTAAACTCTGCTCACTACTCCCATTTTAAGACCAAATGCAGCATTTAATTGCCACTCTGTAACAGGCAGTAAGATAATGCCACATGCTCTAGTCCCAACAGATCTTTTTTGGTCACAAAGGCAGTCAGAAATTCAACAGAGATTTATCTGGGTAGGTACACTACTTGCAAAACTTGCCTCTCTGTGTTGGGCTCAGATGTTCTTACTGGCTTGAGATACACCCATCTGCGACCATATCAATCTCTCATACTGCCAGTTCCTAATGAGAACACTTTTTTACTTTATTAAGATGAACAGGCTCCTGGCAGTTCATTGCCTTGGATGCCAAATTCACATATCCAAGCACTGGATTCACAAGATCAGTTTTATTGACTGACAGGGTAGCTTTCAAGGTTATGTATTTGTGTGCATGTTGAGAAGAGCTCAGCACAAACAATTTGAGATGGGAGGTGTATTTTGTGCTTTTTGTTTGCATTGTTTTTTAAGTAAAAGATGGGTAAGACCAGCCCATATTCCAGAATTGCTGAAAACTTGAACAAGTGAGCAGGAGGTCAACACTGGATTATAACCACCAACAATGCTAAATCCTAAATTTAAAACTATTTTGATGCATTTTTACACTTCACCTGTATAAGTACAGGAAAAAATTCAAACCCTCAGGGTTTGCAAGTGATTATACAATAACATGTGCTGATGAGACAAGATATACCATCTTAGATACACAAATTATAAATATATGACATTCAGAAATCTTCTTAAGAGCAGAGATTACCTTCACAGCACTAGTGTTGTTTTGTGACCCTCTGACAATGACTGTAGCACCATACATTCGAGAGCGTTGTTTGAAGGAAACTGAAATGTTATATGTCTGACATACATGCTGAATGGTCGGAGAATTAGGATCTGGGATGGGTTGGAGAATTCCAGCAATAGGCAATTCAAACATGAGTACCAATGGAAGCAGCTCCTACAACAATAATGAAGAGGAGATATTGAAAACCAGATCCATACTCAATCATAATGTACTGGTCAGTGATGATTTAACTGGCAAAACATCCCCTGCCCAGAGTTCATGGATAAAAAAGGCACCTCTTTTTCCAGGGATAGTAGAGTGGGGATTTTCTGCAGAGGCTTTTTTGAGTTTCATTTAATTGATTTTTTTTTTCCCCCCAAAAATAGCAGGAGCATTTGGAATAAGGTTGGATGGCATGTCTGGCTAAAGAATTGCAGCAAACTTTTGGTAATTTGTTTGATTTTTCATTACCCATGCCAAAATACACGTAAGAGTTTAAACTAAAAGGAAAAGATAGAAAATAGCTACAAGTGGAGAATGACACTGGATTATTTATACAAATTATACATGAAAATAGTTGAAATGTGAGAAGTAGAAATTGCCTTTCCCAAGTCATAGATTCACACAGGATGCCTGAGTTTCCACAGGCCATCTGTGGTGGGTAAGTTAAGATGTAATTTTCTGCACAGTATGGAATTAATTTACATCTTGCTTAGAATGTAGACTTCGTGTTCAAGACCCACTTTGGGCCACTTAAAAATTCAGCCAGAATGTGAATCACTGTTATAATACCCTTGGCATATTTCTCATATGGATGCTCACATTTGTTCCTACATTTCTGCTGTCATCAAACAGGGGCAGATAACCCCAGGGTTCTCAAAACTATGCATTTTTTTTCCCTGACAGGTGTTTTCAAAGGGACACTACACTGAGCTAGAGCATTACCCGAATTCTGACTCTTGCAGACTCCACTCCAGCTGGCTGTCCTGCAATAGACACCTGGAAAAGCAAGAGTATGAAAAACATTGGATCATATTTTCAAGTGAGGCACGGAAAAGTTATTCAGATAGCTGTGCTCTCCTTAAAAGAAAAAAAAAAAAAAATCTAAGGAAAAAAAATTAACACCTTTCATACCTGCTGGCATCCTAATTGTTCTCTAAACACTAGCTGAGAACTACAGCCAATATTAAAAATTGTTACAGCATCTTAGGTTATATATATTTAAGCTAGGAAAAAAGGCTACATCAAAAAATACAGTGGTTTAGGTCAAATAATGGAATTACTACTGTATACATATGCTCAGTGCTAATATTCAGACAACAGTACATTTTCTTGAATGCTTTGAAATTACTGCATTTTGCTTAGCTGCCATTAGGATGCACAAGTGGGAATTTTAAGTACAAGGCTGAGAGACTTGAAAGTAAATATTCCATCAATATTAGCACTAGAAAAGATGTACAATTCAGGCTCAGTGACTTATTCTAATGAAGTTGAACTCTTACAATAGGACATTCATTTCTGCTGGCTATTTGCTAAGTTTAGTTTTCAACTGAGTTACACCATAAGCAAAAAGCATCCAAAAAAAAAAAAAAAAAAATCACTCAGTATGCTGAATAAGTCATTGCATTGAACAGGAAAAAAAAATTACAAAAGCAGATTTTTTCATACAACTTCTCTACCATTCACACTAAGTTGCTGACTTCTGTATGTGCAAAGTAATTTTAGCTTAAAAGTAAAATTATTCATGAGCCATCACAAATTGTTGCCATCTGTTTTTACAGATTTGCTCACTTAGGAAGCCCTGTACTTTCCACACAGTATAAACACCAAAAGTCTATTTCCCTGAACACGAACATACCATCCCCAAAAAATCCCGATGAGAAAAGTTTAGAAATGTTTTATTTTCTCAGGAATTACAATACAAATGAGCTCAGTATTAAACAATACTTACTTGGTTGCTTTTCTCTGCTTGATTGTTCCTATTTGAATCTGGAAAATGGATATGGCATCCCGTTTCCTCCATAACTTTTTTAATATTATTGCCACCTTTACCTATCACATGAGAATGTTCTGTATGTGAAACATCCATCTTCAAGGTTACCCGATTGCTCTGGAAATCAAACACCCACAGTCAGATTGATCAGAGCAGAACCTCAGCATTTAAGTTTTTAAGAGTAAGGTAACTTCAAAAATGACATCAAAATAGTATTTCCAAAGTATTTTTGCTATTACTTAACTTCTACTCAAGAATGATTTTTAATAGGAATTGGTTGGATGCTAATTTGATCTTGTTTTATTTCTAGTGAGGAAATAATATGGAGATAAATACCCTAAAGAGGCATCTTCAAAAAACGACTAAGGCTTTTAAAATACCCCTGAACTTTCATCAACTGTGACTTAAGTGTTGTTTTGCAATTTATTCTAATTTCCTTTAATTCTGTGTTCTTTCAGTTGAAGTCAGGCACCCTTGTTTGATCTGAAAGGACGCCGTTATGAAGACTTTGTAAATCAAAGCCATGGGACCAAGTAATGGTGTTTTTTCTTCCATAATTTTTTTTGGTACATGTATTTTTAAAATAAACACTGACTACAGCTATTCTTAAAAGCTCTATTGTTAACAGCTCATCACAATGTTAATAGTTTTTCTAAGAGTGGTGCTTATTACTTGAGTGCTTCTTTTGACAATCTACTCAGAGAAATGGAAGGTGCCATACAGCTACACATTGCCCCAAAAGAGCTGCTGCTGAATGAAAATATCTGATGAACAGAAAAGACCCCTGGCCAAAATCTAGATGTTTTAGAAATTCTGGTCCTTGTGTTTCAGAGCGTGAGAACAGAGTAACACTTAAATATAAAATGGCACAAACGCTCCTAAAATCAAATTTCAAACAGAAACAAAGCTTTAGGTTCTCTGAAGTGGTTGCATAATCTCTTGCTTGCAGTGAAGCTGTATTTCAGATTTTGAAGTAAAACCCCAATTCAATGAACAAATCACTTATGCTTTCAGCCATATGGCTAGAAATATTATTTCTATATACTTCAGATCTGGAAAAGCTGCTTCAAGCAAGTATTTTTCTTGCAAAATGTTTAAATATGTGGGTATACACCAATATCAACATCTGCAAGGCATTTACTGGAGACTTTGCTTCAGAGCGTCCATAAATACCTTCTCTTGAAATGTGCCCATTAAAGAGATCAATGTCACCACAAAATTAGGGGCTAAGGTGTCATTCTAAGAAAGTTTTCTTACTTTTGTGTCCAAGACAGACATGATTTTCTCTTTTGCTTCTTTAACGTTTTCTTTTTTTCCAGAAACTTTAATATGGGGATCTATAAAAGAAATAAACTTGTAAAAATATACAGTAAAATATTTATAAAAATATTTCCTCACTGCTAAAATAAATCTGAGCCCATTATTTATAATCCACTGATAAATTGTACCACCAGTACAGTGGTGGTATCCCAATTCCTTTGGGATTCAGATGAAGATCAAAATTTCTTATTCTATCCCTTCAGCCCCACAACTAGGATTACCAGATAAACTTATTAAAACATGAGAACCAACTAAAAATAAATAGAAATCAAATTCCAAAGATATATCACAGTATCATAAACATTGTCTGCAATGCTATTACATAGCTAAGCCACCATATCTTCTCAGACCAAAAGTAACAAGTTCAAAGCTTTTTGGCAGCCCATTAAAATCAAACCCTCCCTCATCATCACTTCATTGTATTTAAATAGTATCTACAAATATCCTTTGCAGTTTAAACTAGGCACTAAAGGTGTCTCCATCTAAGTTTTCTGATTGCAGTTATCAAATGAAATTTAAGGGACACTTTATTAAAACAAATTGCTGAAGTTCATGTACATAAATTAGCTGGAACAACAGCTGATGGTGGGTTTTGCCCACCAGTGAGATCTAAAATATTGATTCTACATAATTTTCAGACCTCTGCCCTGAAACAACACAAGGTGTTGGGCTGAGCTAGCAGCTGCAGTTCTGCATCCCATAATATACACCAGGTCAGAGTACAGACCTGACTTGGGAACTAAATCAAGTAACAATTACTCCAAGTGTGAAAATTACACATCAGCCAGTTTAGCAGCACCATCTGGTGTCCAGGAGCACAAAATGCCACAGTGCAAAATTGCCATCAAAACATCAAATACAAATTCAGTTACAACAAAGAAATGCTCAACTACCACCCACATTTCTAATTGTTAGAAACAAGGGGATGACATTGCAGGTGATGCCTCCTTCCCCTGTTCTTGAGTCCTCTGCCCTTTTGCAGTGCCTTTTTCTCCTTTGATACAATGGACTGTTCTTAAAAAAAACCTTCAATCCTCTTCTGACTCTTCAATTAATGTAATTCATTATGCTAGACAAACACATATATCTTAGGGAATTATAAAAATAAATATATTCTCAATGGCAAGAGAAAACAGCTGTAACACAACATATCTGCCTTTCTCATCATCTCAATGATTGAAATCATTTCCCCACTAAAGAAATGTGAAATAAGACAACTTTAGGCTGTAAACCTGTTCTATTCAATTGAAAATTGAAACTAAGTCATGCCTGGATATTCTTTTCATTCCAACAGTAAAAATAAGCCTCTAGTCTTTACCACTGAGAAGTTCTCAGCATATTCAGCTGGGGATGCAGAAACACTGAAGGAACACAGGATTTGCTGCCAAGTTTCATAAAAGCAAAAAAAAAAATGCAGCATTTTGAGTTTTGAGAAACAGATATATTCTATTTTTTAAAATGGAAAAAACGTAGTCACAAAAATATGGTACGTATACAGAATCTACAGAAGCTTCAAAAATCTGCTACTTCAGCCTTTCACAATGGAGCAGTCAAACAAAAACACAACAAAGTAGTCTTAAGGGCAAATTTTCTTTTCTAAGTTGACAGGAAGCCATATGGTTCTAATGCATTTAAGCTGTGAATGACATTTGAAGTGGATGTCGCAGTCAGAAATTCCCAGAAGCAGATTCTAGAACACTGTGGGTGCTCCAAGTGCTCTTTAGATGCAACCAGGAAAAACACAAGCCCAGACCATCATCACCATGGAGCCAATTTTCACATATTTGCAAACATTATATTTAAATACACATTTGATTATATGTAGGAAAATTACCTGAAATCAAGAACTGCATCCTATTAGTTCCAAAGGAGATTACTATAATTCCAGATTATTATTTGCTTACTCATGGGTGAAAATAGTTTTGAATATCTACTTTTTCCATTTCTCTTCTCAGCTGGATGCCTTTCTATTGATACTGAGAGCTTCAGCCAAATATCCTGTATTTCTACACTTGTTTGCTTCAGCTTTTAAGATGAAAAAAGCTCAATTGCTCAGTTAAAAAAACAACAACACAAAACAAGGAAGAACCCACAAGGCAAAAAAGAATCCAGTGATGCCAGTGACAATTCTAATATATACTACCAAATATTTCAAAATTGGTCTTAAGTACCCTCTTCCTTACTTGACTTCTTCTCAAGTGGTTGGAAATGTATATGAAGCAGGTCAGTGCAAGTCAAATTCAATCTTTGAGATTTGTTCACTCTTTCATTCAGTGAAACACTATTTAAATACAACATCCTTTTGTCTGAAAAGAGTTACTTGCAACTAAAAGATTGAATTGGCCTTGCATGAGTTTAAAGCACATGGAAATAAAGTATGATCTGCAGGAAAACTCACAGGTACCCAAATAATAATCAACAAACAGATAATTTCAGGAATCAGTTAATAATTCTGAGAGACAATTAGATCATAATAACCTGATTTTCTGTGTATTACAGACGCAAATTTCTTAATATAGCTATGGAATCAAATAGCTTGTTTGCTTTGCAGCTGATTCCATGGATTAATAGTTCTATTTAATTCAGGAAAAAAAAAAAATTACCTTGTCTTAGGCACCAAGCCAAAAATCTTGGTTGGCTAAAGCTCTGCACTTAATATTTGAAATACCTACAGGTGCAATGGCAGCAATGCACTGTCAAAGTCCCCGAGAATAGACATGGCACTCCCAGAAGTGTGAAAAGGACTGTCAGGCACAAAACTGTAACAAGTGTGATGCATGTCTCGTACTGACAGTGCAGAAAAGCACAACCCAGCACTCCAGTCCTTCTTTCCACTGATCCACAGCCAACCCACTCCCCTGGCTGGGGCCACAGCAGTGCCACTTTTGTCCAGGTGATGCCGAGTCATTCCTCATCCCTGAGAACACAGGGTTTATACCTGTTTTTAGTGGGGGAAAAAAAGGTCGCTGTTTTGTTTTTTTTTAATGCTCCTCAATACAACTGGAAATATACTCCATATTAAACTAGAGTGGGAACAAAGAGCAGGTGCCTACCATAAATAAAGTCATGAGACACCAAAGCTTTGCAAACTATTTGCAAACACAGAACAAAGGCTTCAGAAGAGATCTGTGTGCTAGAAGCATATAAGGCTTCAACACTTTATTTAAAGTTTAAATAAACTTTTATTTAAAGGCCCTGGAAAAGGCTTTAACTCATAAGAAATAATATGATTAGTGTCTTGCAAACTATTAAAAATGCCGTTCTATTGTAATCCATCTTTTCCATCAACTTTGAAGGGCAGTATATTTTACTTTAGGAATGGAAAAGAAAAAATTAATTTTAAGAGGCCTTTCCCTCCCCCCCTTTTCCAAGAATGGAGGAATATTTACATAGCTGAAGTTACACAACAGACTCTGCTGGAAATTTTTCTCCACAGTCTTCATTTTGCCAGACTTCTGCCTTCAAGTGGTCTTTTATTGCTCCTATCCTCAAATTCCTCACTCCACACTTTGGCAGAGTTTCACCTCCCCAGTCTTTGTCCACAGCTATACCAGCAAGCCTCCAGCTTTATTGCTACTATTGTGTGTGACACTTCAGTAAACAAAATAAAATTCCTCCAAGCAAAAGTATGTTTGTGCCAGTGCAAATGCATCTACACCAACTTCTGCCAGGCAAGAAATATTTCAAATAATGAAGCCATTTAATTGTGTAGGCTTCTCCTGAAATTCAAGTGTTACATTTAATGTCCAGGGCAGCTCTTCACAGCTATGCATCCAGCTTGTTTACAGGATGAACAGCCTTAAGTAACACAATACCAAAATACCACTACTCTAAAAATAGCCAGACAACTGGGCAACACCAGGGCAGATGACAGTCATTCTTAACGAGTGGCTGATTGAGATCTGAATAGCCTGAGAGTATTACAGAGTTTGAGCCATTCAAACAAAAAGACAAAAGAGACCCAGCATTTTTAAGGGACAAGTTATGAGAGTGTCTGTCCCAAAAGTACCAACAAAAACACACTAAGCTATGTGAAAAGTTAAAAAGGAAAAAAAAAAAATAAAAAACCAAACAAATTAACACATAGAAGTTGGTATGTTCTCATCTGAAAGGGCAAATACATTGATCACCCTACAAGATAAAGAAACACAGACCTATAAAACAAGTGAAATAAGCAAGAAGGTCAAGTAAGGCTTCCTATTAATATGAAAAAATGGATATTTAACTGAAATAATTCATTTAATGCTCATAAATCAGGAAATAATGCATGTACACTTCTAGGAGCAGATATTCCCTCACCAAAGTACATGACTGTAATAGCCAAGAGAGACTTGAAATAGGCTCAAACTATTTCCATGGAAAAGCAATATTAAGGCTAAAAGCATGGAGTAAATGCTCAGGACTAAGAGCACATGCAAAGGAGCTCGACTGAATATTAAAGTAAATTCGTCGCTTGGGTACTCAGTGCTGTTGGCTTACCAGTCTAAAAGAATTCTTACCCTCTCTCCAATGCAGCTCAGGGCACTGCTCCTCCCAGTGTCTTAACCACAGAAGGAAAAAGCTACTCATGTATTAAGGCAGAAAGCAATGAGCCATTTCCTACTGCAGACTCCTGGGTATTCTCAGAGGTATCACTCAACAACAACACGTGGGTTTTTTTTTTTCGTTTGGGGCTTGTCTTTTTTCTTGTTTTTAACTGAAATCAGACTGCAGCATCATTTTCTCTGAACAAGATTTCATCCAGCTAACTTGGGCATGATCAAAAGCCTAACCAGACCATCATAAAACTCAACATGGGCTGTGAGCAATTAACAGTGTCTTCAGAGGAGACATACCCCGAGGCTCTGGGCATTCTGGGCAATCTGTTTGTTGTGGACAAACAACTGATTATGAAACGTTCCTGGGAAGAGCTAGAGCCACTGCCTATATGTGTGCACAAATTTGAAAGTCTCTGTCTTCTCAGCACTTCTTCACTCCTAACTTTCCCCACTACTGGCCCCTAACTCCAAACCATCTTTAGAAGAATTTCTGTTCAACCCAGGACATGAGAGGGAAGCTGAGAAACAGCAAATGCTTGTTGCATTGTTCCTGCACACTATTGCCCCAGGGAAGGCAGTTTACATGCAGCCCCTCACTCTTGTTACAGTTTGGTTGCTGCCACGCTGTCACCTGAGGAGCACTAACTACCAGAGCACTGCTTTTCAACCCTGCCCTGTAACAACTGCATGATGTGCAGACAGCCATCAATCCCCTCCTCACCATTTATAGCAATACACTTATTCACACATACATACACAGACATACACAGATATTCACGAAGCAGAGAACGAGTAACACACCAACCTTACACAGAAACCTGAAGAAAAGCAGCACAGCATCTGGTAAAGCAGAGCCAAGAATCTTGTTTCTCAAAGATTTCAGTGTAGCTCAAAAGAAAATGTCAATATATGCAACAGGCTACTTAAAATGGCTTTTAGAGTGAAATATCTGTTTGATGTAGCCTCACAAATTAAAAGAAATGAGATGCACTTGTACATGAACCATAGCTGAATCCCACATTTGGACCTCCTAGCAGCTTTGAAACATCCCAAAAGAACACTGAAAATTCATGTTCAGAATGTCCAGAATTAAGAGAAAATTAGAAACATCAGATAAGCTTTAAAAAATAGATTACCTGTACAACATAAGGTTTGTAGAAATAAACTATTGATGACTGGATTTCGGACCACTGACAGAGGAAATGAAGCTGAAAAGACTTCTCTTAAAACATAAGCAAAGAGGGAAGACAAGGAAGAAGTAACAGATCATATTGCAATTTAAATAAAAAAGTGACCAGATTTCAAGGGAGAAGGGGAAGGCCAAGGTGGAGAAGAATACCTGAAAAGAAGAAATAAGAATGAATTAATTGTAATCACCAAGACACTCCATTTCAGTTACACAACTTCAGTTACCACCACGACTAGCTGAAATTCCTTATTTTACTTCTAAAAAGAGCCAATAGGGACATTTTGCAAATACAGTCAGCCACAAAAAGGCACATGCCTTGCAGCCCTTCTGCTGCCTCTCAGGCAGCTGCTCTTCAGCCTTTAGCCCCAGCAGCCACCCAAAGCAAGGCAGTCTCTCAGCAGGACACAAAGTCTGTTATTTTTTTCAGCAGGGACCCAACAAATTCACAGTTCATGACTTAAATGTCTGTTGCCATTGCATCTCAAAGCACAAACACAGAATCACAATGCCTGGGAAAGGAAATAAGAAACACAGAGAAGAAAAAAGCTACAGTATTGTAAGACCAGCTTAATAGAGGGCCTAGAAAACAGCCACAACATTTCTAACAGAAATAACACCACTATCTTCACTGCACACAGCCTCATAATCCAGGTTGCAATTCTGATGCATCAGCCATGAGAATTTTAGTTTCTCACACACATT
Organism: Oenanthe melanoleuca; assembly: GCF_029582105.1. Taxonomy (NCBI): domain Eukaryota; kingdom Metazoa; phylum Chordata; class Aves; order Passeriformes; family Muscicapidae; genus Oenanthe; species Oenanthe melanoleuca. Next base: position 7,277,667 of record NC_079340.1, read on the forward strand.
TTCAAAAAAGTCCTTGTGACTGCATTTTTCTAAATAAAAAACATCATCTGAGTCGTGAGCTCAAATTCACGCCTCGGGCTCAGCCTTCCTTGCAGTGCTCCCCCATCCAATCCCTGGCTACTGCTGCACCTTTTAATGTCTGATGGCTCTGACTGACTGCACCCCCTGTGTGAGCTGGTTTGGACACAGCCACTGGAAAGATGAATTCTGTGGCTGGACCAGGAGGATGCAGTCAAGCAAATATTCATATAGGTCTGAATGAGCAGGACAAACAGACCTGTTCTTCTGGGAATCAGGATGGAATTAAATTTTATTGAAAAGATAAAAACAGCTGCCTCCCAACAGGACATCAGACATCAGGTGACTAAAGCCAAAGGGAGCTCATAAAAAATTATTTGTAATGGTGATCAAAAAATATATCTTCCCTGCTTTAGTATCATACTCTCTGTGAAAGAAATTTTCCCCAGGAAAGTTTTCCTTTTCCAGATTATTATATTTTTAGAGGTTATTTCAACTGTATTCCTGATGAACATGGTAAACAGGTATCATTTTTTGTTTGTTTGCTCTGTTTTTTCTAAACAAAGAGAAAAATGGCAAGTCCAATAAAGAAACATGTAGATTGTCTTGAGAGCTATTCAAGAAGCAACAGCTACATTAATTAGATGAAAATTATGACAACCCAGTAAAAATCCAGTCTGAGTCCACACGAATACTGATTCAAGGGCTTAGCAGGCTCTTACAAAAAAAGAACTCCAGTACAAGCAGAACACTTTAACTGCCTAGTTTTTCTTCCCATGTACCAGACAGTAATTACATTGCCTCTAACAGATAGATACTAAATAAGAAAAAGTTCATGAACTCTTTTTTGAAGGTGTAAGAAGACATTTTCTTACAGTGTTAGATCATTAGCACACCTCTCCATCTTGGGCTTGAAATTTGAAAGATCAATACGTATTTTAAAGTTATGATAATATTAAGTGGATGAAATGACTCAAAAATTGCTTTTTTATTAACAAGTTTCTTCAATTGACTGAACATGACTATTTCTTTTCTTATTTTTCAGAAGCACAAGGCACACTTTTTTTTCCAGCCAGCAAGGCAATGTATTGGCTTCTTCCATGCACCACTACTGTGCAGGCTGTAATCTCCAGGAAGAAAAAGGTAGAGAGATAAGGAAAGTAGTGTTTCCATCTTCCTTCTAAACCCACTTGGGATGCATCTAATCAACAATGACATTATCCATCTGGTGAAAATTGCTTCTGAGTATTAAAACCTTCTAGATGCTTTTATACCAACAAGTGTTATGTGAATACCTAATCACATTTTAATCATGCAATAATCAACCATTTCTTAGCTTTTAGCATGGCAATATGTATATCTAACATGAAAAGGTTATTCTTATTCACAGATATTAATTTTCTTTCACCAGTATAACATGCAGTTTGCAGCTGATTTGGGAAAAGAATCTCCTGAAGAACAGTGACTTAAAAACTTCTGCATTTCTTTTCAGGGAGGGGCTCAGAGCAAGCAAACACTGCCCACACTGCTCTGCTGCAAGGATAACTTCTCTGTGATATACTGAGAAACAAAAACACCAAACAAGTGAAAGCTGTCCAGTGTTGCCTTTCAAATCAATAAATCACTCCTGAGCTGTTCTCAGATTAATTTTCTCTGCATCACTTCTGTCCATCTGTCTCTCCCCAGTACTACACTAAGAGCAAAACTCACCTCTGGGAACTTAATCACCTATTGAGCATCTCTGCAATGTGAATTTCAGCTGTCACTCTGATAAATTGCATTTTGTGTCCTAAAAATTGAGTTTAAATAGAAAGATGGGCATCAGAGTGGAACACAGTCTCCTGTTTACATGCAAATGCAGTGCAAGAGCACATTGCAAGGTATCTGCTTGCTGAAAGCTCCTAAAAGTCCAAAACCAATACATTAACTAATTCCAATTTTCACTGAAAGATCGTGACAAATTTGTACTCTCAAGTAATTTGATTACAGCAATAAGTTTCTATTGCTACATTCCAGGGCTTGAAATTTCAGTTTTACTACAGTTACTGCCAAGCACACTTTGCTGGATGTTAAGCCCCTTGATAATTCCCTTCATATTACAACTGTGTTTGTATTTTACCCCTCCTTGTCTGGCCAAATGTAAGCAAATCACTGCTCTTCACAGAAAACACAGCAAGCCCTGATCAAAAACAGAAAAGCCAAAATCTTCCTACTCTTACAGCAATGACCAAAGTTCAGATCACTCTTGTGTAAGTGTAGTTAAAGTACAATGCCCACCTGCTGGCTCCTTTGCTACCTAGTTTCCTTAAAACGTTCACCAATGTGAGCATTTCATCTTGTGAGCCAGTACAAATCCATGACTTTAAGCTCTCATGGCTGCAGGCACACACTACCCCGAGCACAGAAACACTGGCAAGCTGAGCACAAACGAGATAAAAGGCTCAAGCCAATGTGACTCTTTAAAAGCCCTCTTGCCTGTCACCTTCCCCGCACGCCAAGTGTGGAGAATTGATGGCCGGGGCTGCTTTCTGAAGTGGCAGCAGTCTGCAGGCTGGAGAAGTGACTCCAGTAAATGAGGGATTTGCTGCCAGCTGCTGGCACAAGGGATGCTGTGGGTTTGTGCGTGTCTAACTGCTCGGATCAGAGAGAACCAACACGAACTCTGAGTTTCAGACGGCCTGGGATGGTCTTTCTGTCCATCTATTTATTGCAAAACAGGGAGGAGTCAGCTATGCTTGAGTCAGCTGCTCCAGAAACAAAAGAAACAAACAAGCTTGTGATCTAAACAAAATGGTTCTTTAATTTTTAAAGTACACAATTGTGAGGTTTGGGGGAATTTTTCTTTAGAATATAAGAAACAGTATGCACTGACAGTTTCTCATTTACAGAGAAAGTTAATAAAAAGCAGATGGAGGTCACAATACAGCACTACAATACATGCTGTAATTAATCTGGAACTCCAAACAATAAACATAATGTCAGCAAGAGACTCACTTTAAATCTCCAAGTCAATTACAGACTGATTGCCTCAGCAACACATTACAGAAATTATTGACATTTACAAAGTTGCACTGAGGTAAGAAGTCCGTCAGCTGCTACTAGGCTAATTAGGAAGCTTAGCACTGAGTGACTAGAATGAATACTTGGAGAAGTATTTAAACTAAAAAAACTTTTCCCCTCAAAATATTCACAAGCCAAACATCACAAACACCAAAAACAGCAGAATTTTTCCACTTTTACATCTCACCCTGAGGAGAGCAGCCACTGGCCAAAGAAAAAGCTGGATAATTCATCTGCTTGCACACATTTCAAATGGCAAAATACACAAACATTGCCACTCTTGGCAAGTTATTAAAAACTAGACCAGAAGATAGTGAGGCATAGGAAGTCAGAGTAAGTCCAGACAGAGAGTATGTCCACTCAGAAAAATGGTGGCAGTGCTGTTTCATTTGAAATGCTGAGAAAAGTCAAAGAAAATCATCGTTGTTTCTAGTTCTACATCCATAGTTGGAAGAAAAAAAATTAAAAATCCATGTGTTTTCCAGTAACTGCTTCTCTAAAGAAAAATTTAATTACAGCCCCGTTCCAGCCATCTCCTACAAATATTTCATGTGCCACCAATTTGAACCAGGAAAAACCCCCACAGTTTAGCTGTCTAATACTTGTGACAGAAGACAAGTTTTCCATTAACTGTAGCAAAATCAAATTCTACCTCACAAGTACAGCAAAAAAAGCCCTAAAAATTGATAATTTGTTCAATAACAAATTTATGTAATATTTTGTAACTGATTTTTTCCAACTGATTTCACTTGGATAAATTTCAATTACCATTAAAACAAAGGAGTTTTGTAAACATTTGTGTATTACACCAGGCATGAGAGTTACTTCAGAAATTACCAACGAACACTAGACTTAAAAACCAGAGAATTGCTGGAGAGAAACCACAAAGTATGACCTAGCACTCCCCATACTCCACCATGCCAGTCTAAGGCCTGAATGCCAATGCTGGGCATAAGTTTATGTCAATATTTTAGTTAGCAGCTATGGCCTCACACACCTCACTCTCTCTTTAGCCTGCCTATACAAAAGTAAAAATAAAAGAAGAAAAAAGGAAAAAAAAAAGCAAAGCTGTGTCATTAGCGTGATTAAGATACTGGCAACTGAAAGAGGTCAGCATGACAAAAATTCATATTATTATCAGGAATCAGGAGGTAGAAAGCACCACCTCTCCCCACAGGTCTTGCTCACATCTTTTCCCTGCCAGCAGATGACAGCAGAACACCAAAGGGCACCACCTGAAGACACAGGTTTAGAAACTGCAGTTTAGGCACTCAGGTCTAAGTTACCAGATGTTCACTTTCAGCTGCTGCTGGCAATGACCGGGGTATAAGTCTTAGTTGCAAAAATAACAGAATATGAAGCAGAAAATATGCAAAAAATACCTGTGTCTGTTAATGCATGTTAGGAAGACAAGGAAAAAACAGTTAATGGCCAAGAGTCTCTAACTTGACAATTTCTTCTTTTGGGCCGATATGTTGCTTACACTGCTAAGAAGCAATTTCCAATATAATGAGTCAGCTGACTAAAAGCATAACCTATTTTGTCATATCTTTCTTATCTATGTCTGGCATTCTACCAATAATTCATGCTATAAATGGCCTCCTCTATAGTAGTCACTTCTAGCTCATTTTTTTACAACCCCATTACTCTGGAACTAACTCCATCTTTACTGATGGAATCAAAAATCTGCTACCCTCCCAAATGCACCTCTGTACATTGTCGTGGCATTCCTAAAGAGATTCCCTCTTGCAGCATTCCTCAGTAAGCAAATCCACAAGAGGAAAATAAAAACAATTATGCACTCAAATAGCCACCTTTGGTATTCCTTCCCATCACAGAAAGCACACGTTCAATCTGAAAATTCAGATTTCTTTGATGTGACCAAATGTACCTCCATGAGCAAGTTAATTCACCTTTGAAACCCTGCACATGACAGTACCCAGAGGCAGGAGAGCTGAACATGAGCTTTACTGCCCACTGCACTCAGAGCAGTAGGAACAGCAGAGGGGAACTTTACACAGGAATGCATTTTGCACATGTATAGCTACAAATTTACTGATGGAAATCTCAGTGTGTGCCATTTGGCATTAGAAGATTTTAAGCCAATTCCACAAAACAGCTTGCACTTGCCTGAAGCCCAGTATTTTTGCAGCTTACTTTCTTGGCTACTAATATCCTCTGGCACTGCAAAACCAAGTTTACATTATTTGACATTGCACTGCACACAAATCCAATCAGCTGGATGAAAGCTGCACTCAAAATTAATCCTTTTTATTGGTTTACTTGCACACATTCTAATTCTGTTTTGTGATTTTTTTAGTAGAAATTGCCAATATCCTCAGCTCTCATGGACTAGAAATTCATATTTTGCATTGCTTGTATTTTAAGTCATCCATATGTTTTGATGCAAGACAAGACATCTGGTAAATGTTTAACAAATTTAAATTGCAGCCATCAAAACTGCATCTTTATGGAAGCTGCAAAAATGCATCAGCTGGGAATAGTGACATGTTAGACACTGAATCATTGGTCTAGGACAGTAATGAAAGGACACATCAATACAGCAGCTTTTACCAGCTTGTCCCTAGGATATTCATTAAGTAAGAACCTCAGAATTGTGTCTGATCTAATTTCCAAGACAAGGATATGCATTGGAAATTCATGCCAGACACCTATGAACACAAGGCTGTAATCCTCCCCTCCACTTTTTGGAATATGCATTTTCACCATCCTCCTCCTTTGCACCTCCCATCTGTTTTCTCATTATCTTTATACCATCTTTGCCACTAACTCTCTATTCTATTCTTTCAAAACCCTTATTTCCTTAAGACTTACACTCCAACCTCACATTTCCTGCCATCCCACCTACCTCCTTCCAACTTGGCTTCAGTCTCCTCATCAGCCTCTCATTTCCTCTCCATGTCTCTCCTCACTCCACTTCATTCCCAACTTTGTCCATTCCCACAGCTTTGTTCCCATTAACAAGAGCTCATTTTTTCTTTCCTTTCACAGGAGTTAAAACAGGGAGAACATGTTGCCAACAGCCCTCTGAGACTGGCCGTGGTTGGTGAGCATTGCCAGATGGCTTTGGTCTCCCAGCTAAATGAAACCAATTCCAAAGCCAAAACTACCAGAGTGCTCAACAAGCCTGTACCATAAAGACACATTTTTTTTTTTTAAACATTAAAAATCTGGACCAAAGAAGTCACCAGAACACTAGCTATGCTCAGAACTATATTCTCTTTAGATTTGCCTTGCTTTACAAACAGTATTAGTCTTGCCAAATAATCAAGGAATTACATGACCAGCACAGTTTTATACAAGGTTAAGTTTGTACAGACAAAAAGTTTAAAATTCTGAAAACTGTATTACAGCTATTTTTCAGATGTTACCTCCTACTGCTACTTCAGAAAAATCATATGATTTAAATTAAAGTTTCCAGAGGAAGTCATTAAAGAGACTAGAATTTCTATCAATGATGGTTTTGTAAGTTTGCACTTGGTCTTTGGCACAGACTCTATATTTAGAATGCACAGTATAAAAAATTCTGGAAATCAATGTACACAAAAATATCAGAATATTACTAGTAATACATCAACTTTGCAGGGAGAGGATGATACTCACATACACTGTAATTTCAGAAGGTTTATAGGCCTTGATCAGGGTTGGAGAGGGGAATGCAGCAGCCAGCCCTACCTGCAAGTGCTCCCATCCCCAGGAAAGCCTCTTTGGGGAAGGCAGTTACAGAAACACTGTATAAAAAAACTGGAAAGACTATAATTTTTTTGGTCAGATACAGAATATCACATATTGGGTATAATTGCTTCAAAGTATAAAAATGTAGTGTTCTCACTAGTAACAGTCAAAAGCATATGAGGTTTTTCCCTCTGTATACTGTGACAAGACTCTAAAGTAGATTTCCATCACGCATCTTTGTTACTCTATGCTTTTGAGAGCCAGAGGGTTCTGGCCTCCTCTGCTCAAACCATTTTTTGTTCCAATTCAAAACCAGAGTTCAAACCCTGTTTACTAATCTGATATACCATTGCCACTCACTGAACAATGCTTAATTCATAATTGGTGTGTTGAAATCAGCACCCTCAGTTATTCATATTAGTGCCAGATATTTGCATACTGTAATGCATTATTTTGGCAGCAAGAACCTCTCAACATCCCTTTACTCCTTCTCAACCACTAGGATTGAAACACGTGGAAGCAGGATTATGTCACTTAAAGATGAAACATGACACTAGGAATTTTTTAACACTTCTCCAACCAAATACAGGAAAAAGGACATGGTGATAAAAGAACAAAAAACATCAAGAGTTCATCTTCTCTCATGAAAAATACTCAAGAAGATGAGCAATCCCTTCTCTAAAGGAAAAAGTACTAGAGTAATACAAATAGCATTAGTTTTCTTGCAACATGTTCAAGCACAAAAATAAGTTTAATGTCATTCTAAGGAACAGAAAAAACTTGTAGTTTCCCAGACCATGTACCAGATCTGACTGAAATTTTATTTTATGAAACAACTGCATAGATAAGAAACCATCTTACACACTCCTCCCCAAATACTGCCAGCATTCTCAAGAAACATTGCAGAGCACCCTTTATCTCCTGGCATGAGCAACTTTCAATTCCATTGCAGAATCATATGTGCAATTCAACTACTTTTAAGATATGAGCTTTTTTTTTTAAAGGAATCTACTTATATACACAGTTCTTAGCTGGTCAATTGCATAACAGGGTGAATCTTTATTCCTGTTTTTAGTGAGGTCAAATAAGAGCTGCAAAGGAATTTTGCTGCATACACAGAGAGCTGACACAGAATACCCAAACCGGCAGTTCTGTTGTCATGGGCACCAACAAGTAGAAGGGATTTAAAAGCCAAGATTTTTGAGAAAACCTTTATGGTGCTGGTATTAAGTCAGACCCACATCTTTATACCTTGGGAACCAAAACTAAACAGCTTTAGGAAAAATTCTGCTGACAAAAGAGCACTGGCCCCCATAACCCCGTGGCCCTGAATGCCCCCTGCGTCAGTGGGACTGGCCCCAGGGCATGCCAGGCTGCAGGGCTGAGCTGCCTAGCAGGGAGCTATGGAGGCAGGGCACAGGCTGGAAGCACGCAGCAAGGCAGGAGAGAGAGAACACAACTGTACTGTTTGCCTGCTGTGACAACAATCATGTCTCCCCTGATTTTGTTTCTAGCAGAGGTAGTTACCAGTCTTGCCTTTCCAAGTGCTTGGAAAAGGCATGAGTGCACCTTTATCATTATTTACAACATTTGGAATAAGGCTGTCCTGAGGTCTGGTGACCATTGAGGCTACTGCTATTACATGAAGAAGTCTCAAACTGGTGCACTGGGTTTCTCTTTCCATTTACAGATGAGAAAGACTCATGAAGGAAGTTCAAAAGCCCCTCCTGCAGCACCTTTCTGTTGCCTGCTGTGTAACCAGGTGAAAAGCTCCTCTCCCAAGGGAACAGGTGCCCAGAGCAGCCATCAAACCACCACCTCCCTCACCTCACTGCAACAGTTATGGACAGGAGACTATTTCCTTGTTTTTAAGGGTGGGGATCAACACGAGCAAGGGAAGGCACCCAGCAGCTCTGTGAGGGCCTAAATCCTGGAGCAGCACAGCCTTGGAGTGGCTGGCAGAGCTCCAGCTGGGATAAAGTACATTACTTTCTCTGTGACTCTGCAGGATGACTTTGGGCAAGCTGAGCCAACGCTTCCATTGATGTGCACACTGAAATCAGTGCTGAGACAACAAACTAAACCTTGTCCATGGACCAATAGAAAAGTTACCTCTGTTTGTAAGTGCTTAAGCATCCAGACACTTCAGAGGTTTAGGTGCTCTATTCTCTGCATCACTCTACATCCCTTTATCCCTAGCTACAGACCATGGAACAGAAGAGTCATCACTCCATACATTTTAGGTTCCTACCAAGAGTTAGGGTACAGCTTTTCAGTTGGCACAATTTTCAAAAGCATCTTAGTAGGTGAGAAGCTCAACGTTGTCAGAAAAACTCCACATATCACTGCAAGTCTTCAAGGGCCTGATTAATTCTACCAACCCTTTTTTTTTTTCTTAATTGGAGCTTAAGGCTCTAAATCAATTAAATGGCTATTCATAGAACTGAATTTAAGTTAGGAAAATTAGTTGATTATATCCCACATTCACTCAATCTGGTTTGGTTTTGAGTCAGTTTTCTTTTTTTTTTTTTTTTTTTGGTGAGAACAGCAGAAGCTGCAATTATTGTAACTAGAAACAGCACACAAAGACATGAAAGTAGGTCAAGAGCAGGAGTTGACCCAAACTATGAAAAACCACTTTTAGAGTCCTTGGCTCATTAACAGGCCTGAAGCACTTGGTAGTCCTGGGATGCTTGACCTCCCCAGGTGGGGCTGATTTCAGCATTTAAGCCTTAGGTGCAAAATAAAATTCAGTGCCTTGCTGCATTTACAGAAACACAAAATATCAATTCCTTCTGCAATAACTTAAAGTAAAGAGTGTTTTCTCTTAAGATCGATAAATCAGCAATTCAGATAGGTAGTGGCAGGAAGACAAGAAATTCCTGCACATGAAGTTATGTTTCCTATTATTCACAACATTTTAAAGCACTTTTAGACGTTATATATGGCTACAAATGAAGAGATTGCAATTTTAAAAGTGAATGAAATTATAGGAGGACTTGTAATCCTATTAACATGAGTACTTTTACCCCCCAATTTACATGGGCATAGTATTTGGAAAAGTAGCAGGATTCACTTCTATATTGAAAGAATTAACAACAAATCAACTGGAACTAAGAAAAGTAGCTTCTGTAAGACAATGTTTTCATGCAACTTAAGCCATCTCTGAAATACACAATCTATAATTTCTGCAGTTCTTCCACAATATAGCTAGTTCAAAAAAACTTTTAAATGAATGTGAAAAAGTAAAAAAAATAACTAATGTCTTTGGCCCAGAAAAAGAAGTCATTTAAGGAAACCACTAAAACCCTCTACTATGACTGCAACTATATGAAGGAGTAACATGCATGTAAAGGTTTAAAGAAAAACACCAAAGATCTAAAAAATAAGGTTATTCTAACAGTCATTATTCTATACAGAACCACAGGACCTTTAAGGTTGGAAAACACCTCCAAGACCACAAAGTCCAACCTTTGACTGAACACCACCTTGTCAGTAAAAGCCAAAGCAGTGAGTGCCACAACTGCTTGGTGTTTTTTGGATGATTCCAAGGACAGCAACTCCACTGCTTCCCTGTTCCAATTTTCCAATTCTTCACCACTACTTCAGTAAAGGTATGCACACAACCACACAGAGCACAGCATTACCTGCTTAGGAGTTACATAAGACAAAGAAGCTAATAGCCTAAATTATTGGGCATTTAGTTGCTTTTAGGCTTTTTTGACTGATCTAGGACTTGGCTAATTTCTCGGGGATAATTCCTAATTATCTGCACTTTGCAGATAGACCAGCATTTGAAGAACATCAAGCCACCTACTATTTAGAAAAAGACTAAGCATGTAATGTAAATTTAGTGGCACAGACCAAAATCCTTTGAGTATTTCCACAATCCCAGCGATAACTGAGAGTTCTATTAATTCCAGTAAACTTTGCATTTACTACCAAATATCATCAATGTAATGAGAATTTCCTGTAGCAAGGGTCCAAATCTGCCTGATACCACACAAGTACTTTTCCCTCAACTCAAAGTTTCTCAACACCTGTCTCACTGAGCCCTCTGCTTTGCTTAGGGGTGTTTTGGTTTGGTGGAGTTTTTGGGGTTGTGGTTTTTGGTTGGCTGTTTCCTGGGGGGAAGGAAACTCTAGAGACTTCCAGGCACGCTACAGAGGTTACAGTGATGTTCACAAGACTCTAGATAATGATGCTGTGCAGGATTATTAACTCTTCCATTAACACAGATATATAAAAATAAAATACTGGGTTTGGACAGAAGCATTGACAAAGACCTACTCACACCCATTAATCTGAAGTGGGTTTTTTGCAGTGTTTTTGCAGTGTAGAATTTCTGCATGGCTGTCTCTCCTTTGTACAAGTGTGGGATTCAGCTCAGTTGCAGCACCAAGAGCAGCATTGCATAACTTATGATACACTTGTGTTTTGAGCAGTGATGTAATCCCTCCATGGAACACGTGTGTAAATGATGAAGTGTTCACACATGGGACACTGAACTGGCAGGCACAACTCTGAACTACTCATATATTAACCACTCATGGGACGTTTCACTGCTAGAGGTTTGGCTTCAAAAGCAGTTCATACTCCTTTCAAAAAAGATTGTATTAAACTGAATTGAGAAAATTAGGTATTTTTTGAAAAGAAAAATTATCTAAAAAGCCTAGAAATAGATTTAAGGTTTATCAGAAAGCCTATGGCAAAGGAAGAAATAACCTGGCATTTTATTTGCACACTTTCCTAAGGCCACACAGCCTGACACTGCAGTTCTTTGTTTCTCCCTCCCTGTTTCATCTGAAAATATAAACTTCAGCTTCTATCACAGTACTGGGAAACAACTGCAAGTTGATTTAAAGGTCTGAAACAACAAACATTTTAGCTTACTCTAGATATCTAAGGCAGTAACTCACAAGTTTGGCCTTGAGTTCACTATGCAGTGACATTTGTTTTAACAAAACAGGAGGCTCTAGCTTTTATCACAACACCTCTTGAAACAGGCAAAATACTTTCCTTGTACCTAAACACCATTCCAATAAACAAGAGTGAGGTTTTACTAATTTGGCTGAAGTCTCTCTGAGGTTGCCTCAAGTGTGGTATTACAGTTATTAACTTCTTTGTGCACATTGCCTTCACAGCTTAGGATGCAAAGAGGGAAACAGTTGCACTTGGCTTGCAAGGCAAAGTTGAACAAAGAAGTGTGAAACCAAATTTCCAGGCAATGAATGCCAGCAGTGCCCAATGCTAGTTACTGCTGCCTTCCTTCCAGGGCCTTCAGTACCACTATGTTTCTTACTACTCTCCTCAGGTATGAACTTGACATGCTCTGTATTTGTGTGGAGATATGCTAATCAAAAACAACATGCAGAAAATGCTCCAATAACAGAAACTAGTCTAAATTTTTTTAAGTTATTAGAAAAGATGATTTTACTTTTTATTTAGTAAAAAGTAAAATTAAATTAAAAAAGTACAAACAGAAAATGGACTAGATTTTTACTGATGAACTTAAAATGTATCAGTGATAAGAGAGGAAAAACAGAAAAACAAAAAGCAAAACAAAAAGCCACAAAGCCAGAAACAGCAAATAAAAGACAAGGTAAAATAAAGTAATAGTAGATCAAAAAAGAAAGAAAATAAATAAATTGGTAACTTTAAGATATGATACAGATAAAAAAGAGCTGGAGAAGCTGGAGACTATAGAAAATAGAAGAGGAATGAAAATACGGGAGGAAGAAAAAAGAGTAAGAGAAGTCCTTTTTAAAAGTGAATGGTGGAAGAGACCCCAGATTTCTACCTGCTCTGTAAGTTCAATTTATCTTGCATTTCTCCTTGCCAGCTTTTTTAACTTCCCAAAATATTCCCTGCGCCAACTCTCCGATCATCTTTCTGCTTAGAGCTACTAAGTTTCCAAGAGCTGAAGGGATTCTTAAGGTGCCTGCTCCCAAAAATCCATTTCAAGCTGCATTCTGAGCACACACAGGTCCCATAACCTCCTTATGGCTGTTGGAATACAAAGGGACACAGGGGTATGGGGAAGGAGATTTTAGAAATAAAAAGGAGTAAGGAATATAGGTGAAATCTGAACTCCCATATACCCATTTCCTAAAGAACACCTTCAATATCCATCCACAAGCACTGCTGGTGAGTAATATGACATCCACCTGCTTTCAAGGATTAAGCATTCCAGATCAGATGGGGAAACATATGAGCAAATATAGTTAGGGTTCAGACAACTAGCAAGTGAACAAGAACTCCTCCTCTCCAAAAGTAAAAATTATTTATGGCCAGTTTTAAGTCCCCATGCGAGCACCAATGACAGCACAGCAGAAAGGGCTGGACAACAAGAACAAGACAGGTCAGTATTTCAGAAAGGGAGAGGGAAAATCCCATTAACTTATGCCTATTTGGAAAGTGCTTGTAGAACTACAGCATCTGACCATTTAGAATTTGGCAGTCTACTCACTCTTTCATACCAGTGAACAAATCTTTAAAAGACAATTAACAGCATTCCAAAGCAGCAGTAACTACAACAGAGTGAAGAAGCATGTTGAGACAAAAGTTACTGTCTCTCAATTTGGTGTTTAATTCACCAGACTAGAGAAGATCTCAGACCTGCAGAATATGAGGCTTTGGTACACCCTGAGCTCTACAGCACCAGTGCAAAGCAGAGCAAACTGTGCCAGTGCCAATTCTTCCATTACTGATGGAATCAGCCATAAAGTGCTGTAAATTATTCACTTCCCTCCCTAAATCCTTAATGTTATGGGATCTCTTTGGCAACCTGAACAAATTACTTGCTTTACAGATGCTCTGGAAGATTTATATCTGTTTGTGTGTTTTCTAAACATTTATTCCAAAATACTTTAACCCTCCTCATCACTAGAATAAGGCTACAGCATCTGGTGTTTATTAAAACCAGGAAATTCCTGTTTTTCCCTTATGAAACTGTTGAGAGCTGATAATAGGTTTTTTTTTTTTAATTTAGCTTTGTGATGAGGTGTTTTAGAAAACTCATATTTAACTTAATTTATATATAAATTTAAATTAGCAAATTTTTAAAATCTCCTTATGCTAAATTCAGACAGTCTTTCGCAATTAAAAAACACCATCAGAAAATATTTATCAAATGTAAGTTAACGAATTACCATTACAATCCTTAAAATATAGAATTTTGGACTCATCAACTTAGAAGTTGTAATCCATACAAGATCAGAGTCCATATCACTCCAAAAAAGAAATTAAATGTTACAGAAGTTCACAAGTCATCTAATTTTTGGTGCTTCAGCTTCATTATAGCACTTTTTTTTCTAAAAGACCACAAAAGGATTTTGGGTCTTATACAGAACTTAATCTTCATATCCTTGCTGAATCTTACTATGCATACCCTGGCTGTAAATTTAAATACCTTTGTGTTTCAATTCAGAACAAAACATGATCTGTCCTTACTGATTTAGTATCAGTAGAGTCTAATTAAAATAGCCACCAGCAGTGAGAAGAACGATACCATTAAGCCCTAAGTGCTTCATGACTGATTGACCAATATTATCACAGAAAGAAAAGCAATGTTCTCCTAATGACTTTTCCCCCTATATTGGGAGGAAAGCTGCAAAGACCTAAGGCCACAACACACAGGATGTGAAGCTGCTGAAACCAAAGGCAAAGTATATTGCAAAACTATACAAGAAAAATCTGGTATGTCTTGATGATGATTGGGTGCAGAGCAGGGCTGGGGTGAAGCAGGGTCCATCCACAGCTGCTGCTCCCCCACTGAATGACTCAGGCACTCAGTCCCAGCCAAGCAGGCAGGCACAGAGAGCATGTTCTGAGTTCAAGTCCCTAGAGAGCTGGCCAGTTAATTGTTGCAGACCCTCCTCTCAATCACAAAATGTCATTAACTGAAGCAAAGAGTATGTTAAACACTTGGAATATTCACCCCTATGTAAACATCTGCCGTAGCTGCAAATGGGAGGTTACAGAATTGCAAACAATTGGTATTAAGTGTAAACAGAACACATAAACCACACTTTAATTCAGAAGAAATAGGAACCTCAGGGTTAAGGGGTTCTTTGTACACATGCTGTAATTAACTATCTTAGGTGTATATACATACAACTTAACACACCAGAGCTGGCCAGAGAGTACAAGTCTTAACTCTAGAGCCACTCTGAAATCCACAGGCATTTGAAACACTTTTTTTAATAGTATAGCATATTGCTACAATGTCTTGTTTATAGCCCATCACTATCTAAACTTTCTTTTGGCATGAAGACTCTCCAGGATAATCATTCCCGCTGCAGATACACTCCGTATGCCCAGCTGTAATGTGTGTTCCTTTTCCTCAGTTTTTGGTTTTATCAGCTCATAGCTCTTAGCTGTTTTATTTCCCATGGTACTCAAATTCATTCCATGTACTCAGAGCTTCACCATATCTTCTACCTGAGATCACTAGTAAAGAGGTTAAATTAATTTACTTTAAAGCTGCGTCTTCGAATTCCAATGCATAAACCCAACCAACCACCTCTCTCACCCCTCTTTTCTTGGCCTTTCATTCATGCTTTTCATCTTCAGAACTAAACCCAGTTAAATCAGGGGGAAAAAAGATACAGGCATCACTTTATTTCTTCTTTTCTGTCCTCAGAAGAAAAACAAACTCTTGTGCCTCAGCTTCCTGAGGAGCATTAGGTATGCACCAATTCACAGCACCCCAAGGAGAAGATATAGAACTCCCCAGGTTTGCACAGAGACCTCGTCCCTCTTGCATTACTATAAAAGTTAGCTCCATATACTAATGCCTGCACACATAACACCTGCATTTTCCCTAGTCTTAATTCCTTCCCCAATTTTCCCCATTTAAGTGAGATTCTTTTCCCATGCAAGTGGGGAAAAGAAAAAATGAAATCAATTTGGACTTTAATACCAAATGAATAATATGGGAGATAATATATGTGGGATAAATATATGGGAGATAAATAATGTGGGAGAGTACCTCAGAGACAATCTCACTCCTCATCATAAAAATTTTATTAATCCTGCACCTTTCTAAAAAGATAATTTTTCTTCCCAAGAGATCTTATTCATTTAGTAACAGCCCACAGCTCCACCTATACATTCTATGTATAACAGAGAGAAATTATCTGAAGTTCACTTTGTTTTTTAAATATGTATTAGCCTGGATAGAAATGCATGCAATGTTAAAAATCACTCCAAATTTCCTTTTCTTATGCAGAAGAGAAATTACATGTTGTTTTCAATCAGTCACAGCTATCTGTCCTTAAGAACAGAACAAGAAGGTTTATTTCAAAGAGAAATGCTCCAGATTTAGTTCACACTAATAGGCTGGACTTAGAAAATAATTTATAACATAATACTGGTAATTCCTAAGAAACAGCTCCACTTAGGTTTCTCAAAGAAACCAAAAAAGCATGCAGGCTGTCCCTGAGAGGGACACAATGAGTATTTACTGTTCTGCTGGGCTTGGCCAACACTCATCTTTGTACTCTACAGAAACAAACAAAAAGCACCACAAAACACCCACTCATCTAAAATGTTACCAGAAACACTGACTTTGGCTGCTGTAAAATAAAGAAACTGCTCTGATTAGATACAGAATCATACAGCAGAAGGCACACATGCTTAATACAACAGTACAACAATATTGGTTAAATAAAGTACTCATAGAACTGCAAGCTCCTTAAAATGGGTTTGTGTAAAAATACCTATATAAAGCCAAGATAACTTCAACAAGCAAGTTCTCTAAGAAACAGCAGACTGAAATGAAAATACTTCAGGTGACCATCATTGATGGGTGACTCAAAATACAATTCTTTATTCTGTGGTTTTACTATGCTAACAACAAATCCCATCCCATAATAAGAACAAAATAAAATACCTTTTTTTGATTTTGCTCCGATCTTCAACTTGGATGGCCAAGCAATCTGTGTATTTGTTTCTTCCATAATCTATTAAAATAGAAAGCATTTTCAAAAAATGAAGTTTTTCTTTTTCTCCTGCAAAAGCATACATTCATTGTCTGAAAATACGATGTTTACCATTCTTGAAACTGTTGATTATTATTACTTTTAAATAGCACAAGCCATTAACTGCTTCTCTGATTTTCCTGAGAACTTTTGTCTGTTAAGTGTAGATGAGTTCTGATCATTCAAATGAATTCCTATTCTCATTCCCAAGATGCTCAACAGCTTCCATGAAGTTCAAATGACCACTAATAGCTACAGCAGGGAATTTCAGAGGGAATTTCAAACTTTTACAATTCAACACAAATATTTATTCAGTTACCCTTAACTGATTTTTAAGTAAAGCCTATGAAATTTAAATTGAGTCTTTTTGAGTCTCTGTAAGTCAAGATATATTGGTTTGTCTCACCTTTACCCAAAAGAGCTTTTCATTATAAACTTATCCGAATTGCAGAATTTTTGCTTCTTGATTTAGCAGGTCAGAGCAGACATTTGACAGCATTTATTATGACAGTGTGTAACCTACCTGTACATCTCCAACCAGCCAACAGGGAAAAACTATGCACACACTCTTATACTGTGAAAAAATGCAGTCATTTAGCTCTGTGTCAACTCTCATTCTCTTGCTGCCTTTGGCTCAGGAAAAATTCCATCAGCCCTATTACAGGCATATTATACTGAAATTTCATCCTGGCACAGAGCTACAGTGCTTCACCAACCCATTTAGTTGTAAAACAGGAGAAGGAACTGCTTGACACCAAAGACTTCAGATATATGAATGGAAATCCAGCTCCTAGAAATGCTGGGCATGTCTAAGACTAAAGGACTTTTCTTTTATACTGAGATCTTATAAACAAGTATGGTGAGAATGAAAACAATTAAAATGTCAAAATAATTAGCAAAGCCACTTTCAAGAAGAAAACGAATGCATTAAGAAAACAGCTACAATACCAGTAAGTTTTTCATAACAGTATAATTCAGAATTAAGGCAGATTTCTCTAACAGTTCCTAATTGTTATCTTTTACATCCAAAACCCAAGGACACCACAACAACTCCCAGATTAGGATGCCATGTGGAAAAACTGAAAACATCAGTTGGACTTCATTATACTATACTTTTGGTTTCAGCACTATTGGATAATAAGTTACAGCTGAAGTAAAACATTTCCAGGAGAGTGAAATTCTACCAGCAACATACATAGACTTTTCACTATTTTTCAATCCAGATGTGAAAAAGCTATTTCAAATAATTCACTTGTCTCTGATAAAACGCTTTGGCCCAGGATTTTTTTTATAATTGTGCAACAGGCAGTGAAATACACAGAAAATTGGAAGGCACTAGCCAAAAGGAAAAGAGAGATGCTAAAACAAAGAATGGTGCAGGACTGAGTTATAGAAGATCCAACATGAAAGGAACCACAAGAGAGGAGACAGAAGAAGATTGCATGTCATTCAAGGCAAGTGTTAAATCCCATCAGTCCTTTATCCTCTCAATAAAGGTTGGAGACTTCTGTTTTCTAGAAATTAAATCCTACCCATTTCTTATGGTAAACTCAAATAAAAGGAAAGCTCACAACTTCACAGCTGTACATTCTGGGGACATATGAGAAAGATGCATATGAGATCTTCAAAGGAAAAGCAGTCTGACTGCCAGCCACTGAGAGCTAGCCTTCTACTATCCTTAAGCTCTTTGCAATGCTAAAAATTGCCACATTAGACCAAAAAAGACAACTCAGTTCGATCACCACAAAGACAAGTTTATCTCCTAGACAGGACAAAAAAAAAAAAAAGGTCAGGATGCATTTAAATGAAGTACATTTACTGAAGTATCAAAATAGTCAGTCTGTGCTGGCTTTCAGCTCTAGGCTGTAAGGTTACAATAAATCAGGGTTTTCATAGGAACACTTAACAAGAAATTAAACACTGCTTACTTCTCAAACTATCACTGCATTTAAGTTACTATTTATGAATTGTATTTATTATAACAGCAGTGTCACAAAGCTCTGGAAAACTTGGAACTGAATTTTTATTACAGTAGTTAAACTTGAAAGTAAAGATGATATTGAAGACTGCATAGATCACTGTTGCATCAACTTTTTGTTTCAGCTTTACCATCCAAACCCAGGCAGTTTTAAGTGCCAGAATTATTTTGATTCCTGAAAAATCTGGACCCATTCCATGACAACCTCAAGTGCATGTTGCAATGGAACAGCTTTATTAGTGAAAACTCAATGTTATGCCACATACCCTGAGAACAGGGGTTCTGCTCTCACATGAACAAAAAGAGAATTCACTAGTACTCCAGTTATAATACATGTGTTCCAAGTGTTAACTTGAGTTACATAACATTTAGAGGAAATTCAGCCTAGGGATGACTCAGAGTTCATGAGCTCTGCAGAACAGCACCTCTGCACAGCTTAGCTTATTTCCATATAAAGTAAGTGATAGAGTGAGACCTAATCAATGCTCTCCTCACTTTGGGGTGTCAACTGACCCAAGGGATCAAGTACATCTGTCAGCAAGGTTTAATCCCCAAGTAAATAACCTCATGCTTCTTCTCAAAATGAAGAAAAAACTAAGAAATTGTCTTTCTACAACTTTCCTTCCTCCCCTTTCCCCAAGTGTAATTGTAGTGTTTACAAGCCAAAATATGTAAGCTATTCTCAGTGGAGAAAAAACAGAAGAGGACAAGACACTGGAAGACACCAACAAAACAAATCAGACTGTACTCTGACCCTGAAAAAATTGGCCCTAGTTGCAAATCATTGGGCCTTCAAGAAAAAAAAAAAGTCTCAATGTAAGGCAGCTGGAAGACAAGCTTTTGGCTTCCTTGTATTCCAGCTTGAAAAGTTTATAGTTTAAGCACTTTGGGGAGTTTTTACATTAAGACAGTAAGAAATTATTTTTCTTATGCTGTATTTTTTGTTTAGCTGATTTTGGATGGAAACTGGAATGTCCTGAATGAAGCAAAACCAACCAACCAAAACTCCCCCAAAGCCCACAAGTATTTCAGAATTCAAAGGAAGTATTTTACACAGAGTAGATGAACAAGAACAACATATATAGCAGACCTTTCTTCATTTAAAGCAAGCACATTAAATCAGAGTATTATTCTTTATAGTTAGTGTTGGTAAGATAGCTATTTCTGACCTTTCCACCTTTGGGATTTGGGCACCTTGGCCTTTTCTTGGCCTCAGCTATTAATCACAGTGAAAGGAAAAATGGGTCAAGTCAGGAATCTGCATCTACTCGTGGGTTTCAGCAGTTTCCCAATCGGAATTCCTTTCCCACTTTACTGAGATCCTTTTTTCACACAAGTGAGAAAAAGAAAAAAATTAAATCAGTTTGGACTTCAATTCCATGAGAGAAAGTAATTCAGAGACCATCTCACTTTACACCATAAAGATGTTATTCCTAATCTCTGAACACTTGGTTTCACAGACTTAAAATGTTCATCTTTCATCTTTAGCTTTCAGAAAAGTTGTCTTAATCCCCTCAGTTTGTATATACTTACAGCTGTATAAACAAGTTTATTCCTATGGTTTATTTGAATCATGGAATATAACTTAGATGAAAATTAAAGGAATATGTATTTCCACAGGACAAGCCTGTAGTGAAGAGTCACAGCAGACAAGTGAAATTCTACTTGGGGTGATCTTTAGTTCTTCCTCTTGCAATGCATAAGAGGTGATGCAGCATAATCTGAAAGGATGACTAATCCCTGAACATGACTTTTGGCAGCAAGAACAGAGCAATGGGTGTAGCTGGAATCAGAATTATTACATTTAATGGTTTGTTGTTTGTTTTGTTGTTTTTCATTTTTTGGGATTTTTTTTCTTAGAGGAGAGGAGAAAGCAAGGCAACAACAAGGATGGGAAGGAAGAACAAGACCCAAAAGAGGGTTGTGTGAAGTTACCCATTGTGATTCAAACTCTAAAACTGGTGAGGGCAGTGAAAGCATTTGCATTGCCAGAGCACATCAGTGGGGTAGCATCAAGGACTACTGGTTTGGTGAGGAAAGTTGAGAAATATAAAGAGTTAAAAAAGAGATTACAAAACTTAGCCCAAAGCCTGGTGCAAGTACGCAGCTCTTGTGGAAGTCCAGCCAACATTTTTGGGTACAGCAATGGATTCACATCCCAAGCCCTGTTATGGTTTCTTCCCCCCTGAGGTGATCTACATAAGAAATTCCAATCAAGAATTCACTGTTTGTCACAGCTACTATTCCAAGTTGGACAGCACAGTCTGACCCCGCAGCGTAAGCACTAACTTGGCAGGTAAGGATGAGGGGCTGTTGCTGAGAAGCAGCAATGGCACACAGCCCCAGGCCCCCCACATTCCAGACTACACTGTCCAGAGTTTGCAGTTCATGCTCCTGTGTGGCAAAAAACCCCATCTCCTATGCAAAGAACCAGTATTCAAACCATAAAACACAGAAAATGCTTAGTAAGTTTGCTGTGACTTCAGACTGTCAGTACTGACAGCATACATGCAAGTGCAATCTGTTTAAAATTCACAACCAAATGATGCACAGGGAGGACAAGGATCAAGCTCCACTTGTGTGTCTGCACAGGAAGGAGCAGTGGGACAACAGGGCCTTCCCACAAACAAGGACATGAGTGACTGGGCATCTCCACGGGCAGGGCTCCTCATTTTCCCATTTTATAGTCTAGCTGGCAGAAACCCAGACATTTTCAGAAAAGGTGACTGCTTGGCTAGTCCTTCTTCCCTAGTTTTACTTGTCTTGGAAAAGGTAATATGTAAATTATTTTAGACATTACCCTCTGGAATAAGCAGCATGGATAAGGATCAATACTCTGATATGTTTTTGTTCATGCTTCCACTGCAAGTCATTTGCTTCAAAACTGCAGGAAATTGATATTCACCCAGTTGTCCATCTCTGTTAAACTGATTTTTATGTCAAGTTTTTATTAAATGCTAAAATAACTATCAAAAAACATTGACACGTTTCTGATTTACATAGAGAAAGGGAACAGAGGGAAAACTTGCCTGCTCCCCACCTGGTACATGTGTCATGTCAAGCTAAGCAAAACACCAACAACCCTTCCCCAGAGCTTCTCACAGCCCATACTTTTGTGCAGACTGAGGCTTCCCCAGAGCAGCAAACTCGCTGTTTGTGCTCAAGGGCTAATCCTAGCCCACACTGATTCTAACAAATTTACCACCTTCATAAGCTATTCATAGCTCTTCCTAAAGACCTTACCAAGAATTAAGGCAAGCACGAGCAGGATGAAGAAGTCCTGAAGATAAAATTAGAGGTCAAAGTTAACATCATAGGCAATGTATTTATTCATAGTTTTGATCAATGTGTATCAAAACTTAAATACTAAATACCTTCACTAATGAAGATATTAAGTATTAAAGCAATAAAGGCAGCAGAGTAAAAGACATCAGTTATACAAATCAAACTTTCAGACTGTACATAAAAGCTCTAAATCACATCTAAAGATGGAATTGGGAAAGCTGCCTATACAGATCTGGCTTTGGAATTTTTATTGTTTCCATTTCCAGTAAGGAATTTTTAGCCTAGAAAGGGTGAGAACACATGCATGTATGCACATACACAC
Source organism: Oenanthe melanoleuca (assembly GCF_029582105.1). Taxonomy (NCBI): domain Eukaryota; kingdom Metazoa; phylum Chordata; class Aves; order Passeriformes; family Muscicapidae; genus Oenanthe; species Oenanthe melanoleuca. Next base: position 7,300,009 of record NC_079340.1, read on the forward strand.
TGCATTTTTTTTAACCTCTACTTTACCTGAAAAAAAGCTAAGATGATTCTTAAAACAAGGTATTATTTAAGCAAATATTGCAATATTGTTGTTGCATCCAAAAACTGCATTAAGTGAACCTTCTGCAAGAATAAAATTTACAGAACTTTGGACTTGACTTACGGATACAGTAAATAAAGTTAAGTAAGAGTAAAAATCAATCAACCAAATGCCTTTACCTATGGAGAAACACTGAAGTCCTTCAGTTGATTTAAATGTTTTGCTTACTGTCAATGGAAATACTAATCAAGGGTCACAGGTAACACTTCTGTTTTAAATAGATGACAAAGCATAGCCAAAACCAAAGAAAATATTTAAGCAAACAAAAAATTATTCTAGAGAAGTATCTGTCTGTACAGCATTAATGAATTACACAAGTAATGTAAAAAAATTGAGAAAAAGTATCACTGAAAAATGAAACGCCACAGAACACTGTTCAAAACACCAGTATATATCCAACTCTCCTCTCTGAAAGCAAAATCAGCAATTTTCCTCCTTAGAAGCCAGAAGCCAAGTGTATATGTGAGTTGCATCATTCTCATACTTGTCTCCTTTCTATTGATTTTCTTCCCCGAGGTAAAAGTGCTAACATTTCTGAGAAGGAAATCCTTTCTCTATTTTAAGGGAGTGTTTAATTCTCAGAATGAAAAGCACTGAGCACCTCAATTAGATGATGATGATAAACCAGTCCTTCTCCATTGCTTTACAATGCAAGAGATCTTGCACAGTGTTATGTCACTTTTTTTCTATACTTAAAGTTGAACTTCATCAACTAAGACTTCATATCAAAGGTAAAATCTCAAGATAGTGCCCACTGTATCAGAAGCAGCACAGGAGAAACTGGAGATGAAACAAAAAAACCTAAAAATCCTTGGATTTACTCCACTGCCTTAGCAGAATGGTCACTATACTACATATGGGATGAATGCCATTTTCCACAAAAATGAAGCCTTCCCACCACTCAGCTCTGCCTGAACTAAGCAAAAAGTTAAGTAAGCATTCTTGATTTACCTTTTTAGAGAAACTGATCCAACCTAAATAGCCTCTTTTCCACTGGGTGGGGTTTTGCCAAAAGGGAGACAAATATGTCAATCCCAAGATTTACTGCAAATGTTAACTTCCAGTGGCATTCTTTCAGCCCTCTAATCTGCACTGCCCTCTCCAAGCAGTTGCTTCCTCTTCCCAGGAAGCTAAATGAGAGGAAGCTCAATGTAAATTGGATGCCAGCATTCCCACCCCAGCCAGGCACTTGAAACCAACCCTGGAAACGTATGGCCTTAATATATCTTTGTCACATGCTATGAGACAAGCTCTACATCAAGAGGTTATTTTAATGCTAGTGCAGATCCTGATTTCTACCCAGAAAAAGTGGAATGTGTGGAACCAGCTCCTGCAGCTCCAAACTGCTCCTGTGGTTGAAACAGAGACAAGACCCAAGATAAAGTCTGATCACCACCAACTCACAAGGTCTCACCACCAAGATAAATAACATAGCAAGAAACAGAGCTGAGTGGTTGCCATCAGAAATGGAAATACAGCCCTAGGGGAACTACAGTTATAAATAGGCAGCTCGGGAATAGTCACAGCTGAAGACACACAGAAAGCCCTTCAGAAGTTACTCCTGAACGAGGATAATAATTAGCTTGGGACATCTTAGTCCCAGGTCAATGATTAATACTATTAATGCCTGAAAATGCCCTAAGCCACTTGCATTTCAAGCTCTAGATATGCTTCATGTTCATAGATTAACAAGTAAGACTAATTCACTTCCAGCCTGATCCACTGCAAACAGAAAATTAAATTTATTTGTATCAGAATATATTACCTATACTTACAAAACGCATACATCAACACTATATTAACATATTCATGTATAAGACTATTGCTAAAGTTTGGAAGTTGGTCCTAGACCAACATAAAAGATATTTTTCAGATACAAGAGAAAACACAGCATGTTGCAAACCATGCTCTTTTACTGTCTTAGATAAGCAAAGAGGGCTTGAGGAAGCTTGCCTTTGCTGCCAGAGCCTCCTAAATAAATAAAAATGCACAATCATTAATAACTACCATATAGAGGACTTTAACAGAAATATGATCAAAGATGCAGTTAGATATATCTATTTTTCACATCTTCAAATAATCACACGGGGTTTATTTTTTGGCTTTGATTGGACATTTGTTTGCTTGTTTTCTTTTTTATTCTCTTGCTACTACTGTTTCCAAATACCTGGACAGTTTTTAAATGATGGTTTCACCACAAGTAACTTCTGGCCTCAGTAGCTTATACAGTGCTAATTATTTAATAAAAGCAGAAGCTACAGCTTAAGTATGTTACATGTAAGCACAGGAAGGAAAATTAAAAGAAACCACTAGTCTTCCTTTACAATCCTAAGCTCCTAATAATTAACAGAAGTGATTTTGGTACATTTGAAACATTTGCCCAGTTGCAGCTTCACAACTCCAAGCACACTTATGTCTCCCTCAGGGAATAACAGAGCCTGCAGTCAAGAGAAATAGGAGCATTTAAATACACTATTTGCCTAAATAATCCAGAGACATCTTAAAAACCCTAAGTATCTGCAACTGGGAAAATGCATACAAGCACCACTTCTGTTTGCTTAAAAAAGGTACAAAAGAAACCCAAAACACGAAACATAAAAGAATGTCAAACACTCAAGGAGCACTTGGTGCTTCCCACAAAACCAAGCTCTGCAAAAAAACTCTAAAAGCCAGGAAAGCAAGAGCTGAGAAGAGCCCCTCCAGGCATCCTCCCAAAGCCCACGACTAACACACACACACTGAATAACACTGAAATGAAGAGCTTGGATGTGACCTAGAGTCCAGTCCCTGGGCATCACTTCCAGTCACTACCTTCTGCACTGCAGTCCCATGTTAGCTGAGAACTCCACCCAAATTCCACTGAAGCCAAAGTCCTCACCTATCACCTACTGCTCACAGGCCCTTGAGAGGGCTACAGATACACTCCTGCCCTGAGAAGTTTCAGAATAAAAGATTATCATCAGCACTAAGATTCCCAAGGGTTTAAAAAGAAGAAACCAACTTGATGATGACAGAGCTAAAAGCCAACCAAAATGATGCATGCAATTCCTCTCGGTCCACACAGCTGACCCCCACCTGTTTTGGATTATGAACTCTTCAGGACAGAGAAACACCACCTTCTTACATTTTATATAAGAGTGCCACGCATCTCTACAGGGCTACATAAATTATCTGTTCCCTGGAACAATGTCCTGGCTTTGCTGGGGAAAGGGCCTTGCTTCCTATGAGGCGTGAGCCAGATGTTGTAGAACTTGGTGGAAAAAATCCTCCATCAGCTGAAAATCGGCTCTGGACCAAGGACATGTAATAACCTCATATTATGTATTTCTTTCACAGAATAAATTAGAACAACAGTTTAGAGAGCAAGGACCACCAGGATGTTTTACATAAACAGTATGTAAGACAACAGCAGAGCAATCCATGTTTATTTAGGATTACCTGTCACTGAACTGCAGATCCAAGAGCTCTACAGAGAAAACTATGCCATTATTTACTTATTTCCTGCTAAATTATTAGTAGCTCCCAGCGGTTTTGAAAAATCCTCATTAGATGATTTTAGCTTTTCCCTCATCTGAAACAGTACTACAACTTAGAAATACTAGAAGAAAGTAGGATAAAGTCTTCAGACTTTTAAGAATGATACTACCAAAAGACATTGATCTACTTTTCACTTGAATTCAGGACCAGAGGAAGGGGCACTTCTTCACCTATCTTTCCAGCCACAACAGGGCAGAAATATGACCTGAATTTCACCAAGAATTGAGGCGTATTCTGTAACTCCACAAGCAACTGCATTACATGTGCTTGTTTCTGGTAAAATGCTCAACGAAATAATGCACTTTGACATTTAAATTGTTATTAAACTCTGGAAGTTGGAAGTTGATAGGAACAATTCAAATCCACTGAGATTCTGCTTGACTATGAAAATCCAAGTAATACTGCTTTCCCACATGTTTAAAGACCAGCAAAATACAGCTTAACACCAAATCCTTGTATTAACTTTCTTTAAAAGCCTCTCTGCAACTTAACAATGCACACAGAGTCTCTGCCAACTCCCCAGCCACAGCCTTTATTCTCTCCTCCCTCTTGGTCTCCATGCCTTGATACAAAATCACCTTCCTGAATTTTTACCTTGTCTTTTGTCATTTCAACATTCCCATGAAAATTTCTTCCACCTCACACACCACTTCCAGCCAACAGCTGGAACAGTACATTGAGGGTAGTTCATGCCAAACATGGCATTTTTTACACCCTCATGCTCTAGAAATGGCCTTTCAAGGATACACTTCTCCCTCCCTGTTCAACTAAAAATCCTGCCAATAAAGTCCTGAAGCCCCATTACCTGAACTGCTTTTAAAAATTTGCTTCATTTCGAGTTTGTGGAAGTGTCCTGCTGCCTTAGTTTGAAATGTGTTCCTAATACCACAAATCACTTTCTTCCTCACTGCACCAACCTGAAACATGAAATGAGCCTTCATTTTACCTCCACATACTCTGCCTTATTCATTTCACATGAGACAGGAAAAATTTAACTCTGATTAAAGGAAATTGCACAGACAGAGACTGTGAGTAAGCTATGAGCAACCGTCCAAAGATTTCTTCCAACAAAAGAGAACTCAAAGGAGATAGTTTCCATCTGGTTTTATTAGCTATAGTATTGTGTGTATGTGCTTAGAAACTTCAGAAATCTACACTGAGGAGTTGATGATAGAAGATGAATGCCATTTACAATGAAGCAGCTTTAACCAGTTGCAGCACTCACACTGCGCCTAGATAATAATTATGTGCAAATATGACAAGATCTAAATGCCAAGATAGCCACTGTATCATCAGTGTGGATAAGGAGTGCACTCATTCACATACTTGAAGTTTAGTGTATTTTGCTTTGCTATTAAATTCAACACAGTAATTTCTGCTATTACACTAGTGACTACATAATTGTAAGGCATATCATCTCTACAGTACATAATCAAGTAATCAAATACACGTCAAATAGATAAGCCACTCAAGAATAAATATTTTATTCACATCTTGAAGAATTATGAGCTGATTTATCCAAGAGAGAAGAAACACTGTAGTAAAATGAATAATGTGTAGAATAAAGCATAGGCTACTAGGCTACTAGTAGCAGATGCTACTAGCATAGGCTTAGCTTTGTTTCAGCAAGGAAAAAAAAACTCCAAGTATTTTGATAAAATCCTAAGGAGGCACTACTGACACCTTCTCCTCTGCGCAAACTAACAGTTAAGCACAAGCTCCACATTTGAAAAATTATTCTCACTGTCAGTCAAGAGAAAAGAAATCTGAAAATCCAAACATTTTTTGGTCAGCATATATACTCCTCCTCACCAGCCTTTATCAAGGCATCTCACAGTAACATGCATGGTAAAGCACCTTTCACATCCTTCTTTCAAGAATGTTCACTTAAAATTATAGCAAAATACAGCAAATTACTTCAATGGACAGCAAGTCAAAAAAGGAGTGTCATGACAGTTCAGCATACAGCAAAGTTTATGCTGTCTTCTCTGTACTAAAGACAAAACAGCTCACCATTTTTATTAGCCTGCAGCATGCAGATTTTCATTAACATAACTCATAAATACTGTTCTTCACACTATTCTTGAAAAAAATAAACCCAAAACAACAAAAAGACCAAAAAAACCCTCAATACCATGCTGCTTTGTAAAAATAATTTCCAAGTCATTACTCTTGACCATGTTTCACTTTGTAGTTTATTTGCTGCAGGACTCCTTTTTCTAGTCCTTCCGTGCCTCTGCCCAACCACAAAGTTTGTTGAATCATTTTGTGGATTGTGCATTTCTTTGTTAAAAGGCCATTGCATTTCTCAACCAAATATTTATGCTTTCAACAGTATCACAGTAAGTTGCAAGTCAGTTTTTAATAACAGAATGCAGCATTTATCCACAGAAAAAATCACCACCTCACAACATATTCTGGGTTAACCCCCACAATGAAGCATAGTAAATGTTCATCATGCATATTTTAACATTTTTAGTTAAAGAATTGATAAAACTGTAAAATTGGTTTTGTGCATGGATAACATGAACATACATCAAAGAACCTGTTGCTCATCTCATTCCATGTAGGCTGGTAGCAAGGGGACACTTTAAATGACAGAATAATTATTAAACATTTGATCAAAACTGCACATGAAGTTTAATTAGTTGGTCACATGCATAGTAATTGGTTGCTTTTTTTTTTTCTTCTAGTCAGGTGCTGTTATGTAACTGGAATATCTTTCTTACCTTCTGAAAAAAGTCTTCCCCACTTTTCCCTTTGCCCTCTGCAGCAGCTGTAAAACAAAAGTGGGATCTGGTTACTAAATATACAAGAGAAAATCTGCAGGCTTACGTACAGAAATTCTCAGTGAGTACATGCTACTGTAAAATAAGAACTCTGGCTGTTTTTTCTCATGCAATAAACGTTTGTCAACAACTGAGTAAAATCCAGATCAACCTTTTATAAGTCACCTGCCAAGGACGGAATCTGAACCCTTCCTATTTGCTCTAACACACTGATACATATTTTAGCTACAAAATAGACATGGTGTAAGTGTAACAATTTTGTCCCACTTCGCCCTGCAACTCTACCAACAGTGGGATCAAAAGAAAGCTGAGAGAGCCTAAGAATTGCTGTATCAAGTATCACATTATTCAGTGATCTCAAGACTATGACCTAGATTATCTCTCACTTGTATTTAAACCCATAACTGCAAGTTTAGTTAATGCAAATTACCACATTTAAAATGACACAACTGTTTGCATAGAGCTTATGTTGTATTTTATCCATTAATCTAGCTGAACTAGCAACCAGCTCAAAACACAGTAGCTCAAACTGATTATGAAGAGGACTGTTTCCTTTTCCCTGGAGAGAGGGATGCCTTCAAAAAGAACTCCAAGGGTTGGAAAGAGTTTCCTGAATACAGGATTACTGAAGCAGCTTACACTCATCATGATTTTTTTTTATTTTTTTTTATTTCTCATGTAAAAAACAGACCCTTCAAGCCCACTCCATCACCCTGGCTTCAAAGCTATATTGCAACTACTTAGTTCTGCCCCCTCCTCCAATTACACAGCCAATTCCAAACTCTCAAGGAACTGTTAACTCAGCTATTCCAATGTGATAGCAAATGCAAGCGAGCAGACACAGGCTGGAGGCATGAGATGACTTCTACCCCAGAGGAAGAAGTGCCACTACACTTGAAATAAGCTTCTCAAATCTCAAAAACAACACTTAAATACCACAGAAAAGAACACACTAGCAAGTTTTATCTAATACAGTTCAGAAGTTCATGATTCAACTCCAGTGCAGCCAGAGCAGAGGCAGCAAATGAAGCCTGTCAAGCATTCATCTTGCTGCAGAGCAATTCCAGACTCCTCAGTTCCACAAGTCTGTGATAGAAAAGCCCTCCTCACCTTCAAAATCCATAGGGTGCCTGTATGAGAAGAACAAACTGGCCCATATTTCACCAGAACAAGGTTTTCTGGAAGCAGAGAAAACAACTGAGGAAGGTTTGTTTTCCAGATTTACAAGCTACTGATACAAGCAGGAAAACACAACTTCCTTGAAGCAGCCCCTTCATAGGTGCATGTTGCTTGACATGCTTTCCAGTAACTCAGGAATAGATAGGAAATGCTTCTGGGAAGTGAGGAATACACCACTCAATTTCAAGTGGAACATGGGACCAACATGCTTTTAATCAGAGGGTACAAGAGATAAATTGGAGATGAGAACGTGACAGATGTGTGGCTGAAGCTGCAGCTTTGAGAATAGACAGATTTTGTTCCAGCTGCAAACACAGTTTCCAAACTGAATACAAACAAGAGATGGCTTAAGATAATAGCAGTGATGCTCTGCAGGGCATTAAGTAGAATGCTGACAAAGTAGATTCCAAGCTTTTTATTGTAGGTTTATTTTTAATATGAATCATTCTGGTGACCTGATTTACAGCTTGGCCCCAACAACAACTGATGGCACAACAGATAGAATCCAACAAGCACAGTCAGAATGGGAAAGAAGAGGGAATTAAAACATCCCAAAATGGGTTCACAGGAAAAATACCCACAGCAGTAGAGACAATAGGAAAGTTGGAGCAAATGGCACTTCAGAAAAATCTTTAGTTAGTAACTAGTAGGTTTAGTTTTTACAAGCTACTATAAAGATATGTTATTTCATTAGTGCTTTTCAGCACATAAGATGCTTTATGATAAGCCACCATTTGTCAGGTCTTGAGATATCTGTGCAAAGGCAGGGCAGACTGTATGGTGGCTTTTGGAAAGACACTGAAGTTGGAGGTCTGTACTTTAGATGTTTAGATGCTACTTCACATGTTAAAACATACTGCAATCTGTTAGAATTTTGTCACTTCAAGACAAGTTCCAAGATGCAGCACTACTTAACACAGCAAGATGTATGCCTCTGATTATACCTCATTTTTCTGTATTAAGGTGGTCTAGTCATTACCATCTCCATTATGCATTGAATTAACAAAGAAAAGATGCCCCAAATGGTGGCTTAAAGTATTTTGTTACACTTAGAATGATATATTTCACTATAAAAGAAAAAAAAAAAAAGTCTAAAAACTTGAAGACAAACTACATGAATCAGTGTATTATGCTTCTTTTGTTGTTAGTTTTTTCCCAGCTATTGTCTCCCTTTCCCTTCCTTCCTCTTATGATATAAATTTTTGTACCAATTATCTACTTAGTGCTTCATTTTACTTGCTAAATTTCCTCTGGTTTTTTATGAGGAGCAATTACAGTTAAAGAAATTTAAATTCTATCAGTAGTTTAGGAATTTTGTGATGCTACCCACAATTACTGAATGCTTACCCTCAAAATCATGTATGTTTACCCCCAAGCTAAGTACCTAAGTTTAAGAAAGCTTCCAACATATGTCTGAAACATTTATGATTCATGTGAAATTATCTTGAAGTCTTTCTGCTCTCCAAACTAGGTAAAGGCAGTTTTAGCTCTTACAGAAACAACAGGAAAAGTCAAAACCAAGGGCAAATTTATTAATTTCTTTTATAACTGAAAAGCTAAATAGATTTTGTTACAGCAAGACAAGCCCAGCATCTTTTGCAGGGAAATGAGCAAGGGAAGCATTCCAGAGATATGAAATTCATGCAGAAGCCATTAAAATGCAAATCATTTACAGTGTTCTGCACAAGCAGATGCAATTTAATAAGGCAGTGAGGTTTTCCTCAAATCAGATAAACTGAGATAAAAGCAAACTTGAATTCATGTTTAGGAAAAAAATCTCATCATATCCCAAGACCATCTTTTCTAAACAAATCTTGTGAGTATTAACCCCGACCCTCAAAATAAGCTTCAGCTTTGAAATATCATATTAAGAAGCTCACTATATTTACATCTGACAATGCACTCTGGCAGATTATTTCTGCAATCTTAATAATAATTAGATTTTCAAACCAAGCTTTATTCAAAAAAGCAGGAAGTTTTCAAGTTATCAAACACCAAAGACAACAAGCCTTTTGTGGGAGGCTGAAGGGGCCAGCAGTGCTGTACCTGTGCTGCATGGAAGGCACAATAGAACTCATCTCTACTAAATTTGAAATAAGCTTTCAGGTTTTAATAGACAAAGTTTCACATTTTCTGAAATTAATGACTTCAAAATACTATACCAGTAACAAACAACTGATAATAAAGAAGCAATAATAAAATTATTGCCTGGCACATGCCTTAGGAGATCACTCCACCCATCTGCCAGTGGTCCCTGTCCCCAAAGCAGGTTTGGGAGAAATCACAAACCAAATGCTAATTAATCCATCTGTACCTGACTTCTGACTGACAAATTGTTTCGTTTCTGCCAGCTCAGGAAATACTGTTTTCTTAGAAAACAGTATTTACTTTATGGTATTGAATAGTCACTTAACCAACCCTCACAAAAACTAGGATTACTTTTACACAAGGTGGCTACATTGGTTTCAGAAATACAGATGAAACCTATGTAAATGTGCATAACAAGCATTTTATATTTTAAGCTATACTCTGTTTATTGTAATTTCTTCCATACCATGAAATATTTTATATTAAGATTTTTGCTTTTCAAGACATATTGGATTGCTGAGGTTCCATCCAATACAAATATGAAACAGTTGAAACAGGTGTTAACTGTTATGGTGCCCATGAAGTGCACCATTTGTCTACTTAATCACCAAATTATAAAAAGACCCAATTGTAATTTCTAGGTTCACATGGAAAAAATGAATTTGAGCTTTCACTTCAAATGTTATTTTAGTTATTAAAAAAGTTATTACAATACAGGTCATATTTTACAGGAAGGGAACCCAAGATACACTGATTAAATCAGGTCTTTAAATGAATTACTGTAACTTTGCTGACCTCACACAACAGTTTTGTCTTATTTTCTCAACTCTTGAAGTTATCAAAAACTCAGTAACTGAGTGTGATTAAGTTGGTGACTTTGCCTTTACATTGCATTGAAAGACTACATTTTTAAGAACAAAAAAACATGTTCTGCTCTTCAGCTCTAACTATGATGAAACAAAATCATTCATTGTATCAAAATATTCTTTAATATGATAGATATTATTTTCATTTTATCAAGACAAACATGATTTCAAGAAGCTGTAGAATAATATACCTGAAGGTAAAAGCTCAATTATCCTTTACCTTTCCTATGCATTGAATGAGAAAGATTTCATAATGTTTATGCCAAGAGTGTCCTTATGTTACTTAGGCTTGAGTTTTTTCTGAAACTGCCACAGAAACATGCTAGCTACATAACAGTGTTGTTTTTTATTTACTCCTAACTTTTTAAATGGAATGGACAGTTGTTTATTGAAGGCCTGAGCTATTTCTTCAAATTTACCAAGTTGCTGTCATACACAAAGAAACCCAACCAAAAACTTCTTTCATTGAACCAGAAACCACCTGACAAAGGGATTGTGTTTTCCTGTGCACCAAGTCAGACACTAACCCACACATCCTCTGAAAGCTTGCTTATATCAAGCCAAGATAAAGAATTCCACCCCCATGACCACAGAGTTAAGCCAAATTGCTGAAAGTATGCCTTTAGGAATAAAAAGATAGAGCCTACATTGTTAAAGAAAAAAATCTAACCTTAAATTGAATTTGCTGAAATCCAAACAAAATTTTCCATTTTTTTTGTAATTACAAAGCCAGCCTAATTCCAGTTTTCAGCTTAGGAACTAAGAAGTCAGAGATAACTCTAATAAAATATACAAAGCTTAAGCAAGCAAGAAATCTGCATGAAAAATGCAAATATTTGAGACTGTTAACTGGCTTTTCAATAAGGTTATGTATTCTTTTGACTTCAGCAATTACAATAAACTTCATAAAGTAAGCTGTTACATATAGCAATCTCACTATTTCAGAGTCTTATGTGGCTTCAAGGAGTTTTCCAGAGTTGATGAATGAAAATTAGACATTCAATTTCTCTTAAACTTATATACACAGCAACCTTCAGGTTTTGAGGATTCTGACTATAGACAGGTCAGAATCAACTGATGGTACCAGCAAAGGAGATGGAGCAAAGGGAGAAAAGCTCCAAAATACCTGAGAAATTACTGGAACATTCACCAAATGAGAAAAAAAGCAAACAATACCTGTCCATACAGCATGCTGACAAGAAGTAATGACAAAGTCAGGACCTACATGGTTATCTGGAATATTAGAGAAACTACCCACTATCTACATATTTTGTGACAAAAGGACTCTTAGACTGAGGGTGAAAGTATCACCTTTCATTAAGAAGTCAGATAATTTTAAAAGTCCAAACAAAACCATCCATGATGGAAACTTGATGTTTATAAGGGAGCATTCTTCCTCTGTTAGAGCAGCCAAAGAAGAACTGGAAGAATTTCAGCATGCTCAGTAAATGACAATAAGCAGCCTGTCAAATATCTGGACCGTTTTGGGTGGGTTCCACTGTATCTGCTCCAGTTAGCAGGAACACAACACACAACTGCTGAGCTATCCACAGAGGCCAGCTGTGCTCCAGCATCTGACAGACCAGGCCAGTGCTGGGGACAAAGCAGGCTGAGTCCAGGGTGCTTTTACCCTGCCATCCAGGGTCCACAGGCTCTTTTGGGACTCTTTGCCAGGTGGAGGAGCTCCCTGGATGAAGGCCTGTGTCATCAGCATGTGACTGCAAACACAGACAGGTAGCATACCCATCATCTTCATTCTCCCCTTAATACTAGTCATATTCACTTATAAGAATAAACACTTTTCAACTCTCCTGAATATTATATTAAAATTAAATCATTGATACTAAAATTAAGATTAAACCAGCTCTACAACCAAAATTCACAAAGCTTCACCCACCCATCATTTGTAACGAATAAAGGGAACAGCAATAGAGAAAAAGGGAAAGCTTAAAATAAACTACACTTGCTTCCACTAGCTCTGCATGCACTGACAGAAAAGAATAAAAAAAAACCAACAAAATAAAACACTACACACACTCTGAGGACCAAAAAGACATTGATTGTTTCACAAAATATTCCTAGATATTTCCTCATAGTATTTCTAGGGACCTGACAGATTTGGTGACTGAAAGATAAGGGGAAAAACAAATAGAAAAAGGAAAGAAAGGAAAAAAAAGTTGGATTATACAGAAAGCAACATGCCTTGTCCATTCCACCATCAATATTTTTAGAGTTGCATAACTATAAAACTCTATCTAAAAAAACTTTAATTTAATACATAACTGTAAATGTTAGATATCTAACAGATTTTTCTAATTCTGCAAAACAAATGTATCTCTAGGGAAAAAGCTGTCTCTCAAGACTCTGCATAGCAATAAATCTGCTTGTTTATTTTTAGAGACAAGTCACAGCTTGAAGGCAGGCTGTGAAGCTGGGGTTGCTTTGGGAGCCCCTTTCTCCTTGGTGGAAATCTCTCCTTTCAAAGGCACACATGGGGTGCAGCTCATCCCCACAACCACAGAACGTTTCCTGGTGTATGTAGAGCACAGAGAGTGCATGGCACGAGACTGAGGAGTTTAATAAAGATAATCAAGTGACTACTTTGCTTCCTGCCAGCCATTCCAGAAAAAAACCAGGGAAACTGAGTGGCTGTCAGCACTGTATTACCTGATTAAAACTACTCTACTAGCTGCCACTTGCTCACTGTTAGAGCCACAAATGATCCATCATCTCTCTAACTGGGTAAAATATTCCTGGAAGTCTCCTACGTCATCCTTCAGATGCACTCAAGGACTCTTGCAGTTTCCTACAGAAGATACGCCAGCTGATGCTTCCAAACAAATTTTCAAAGCCTGACTGAAGTCTTCATTCCCATGGCTGACAAAATAAATCAAAGGCCCTGCTTTCTGGGATCAGTAGAGGGCTTCTTGGAAATTGCTTAACTAATAAAATTCAACTGAAGGCAACAATAAAACCAAACAAAGCACAAGCTCACTTAGGATTTCCTGAAAGCATAAGGAGTCCCAAACAAACACAAGTTTTCCATTTCAAGTTTGTAATCTCTTTGATGGTACCGTGAAGGAGAATATCCATGCAAACAGTGTGCCCAGCTACCACATTATGGGAAAGATCAGAATTGCAAGAAAGACAGACTTGTTGATTTTTCATCAAATAATTACACTATTATCCCCAGATTTTTAATTACAAGTTACATTTTTCTTCCATTTTAATCAATGGATGAAGACAGCTTTGACACCTAAATAACAGCCAAGTTGTACACCGTATTTCTAGATCCTCTTACAACAGAAAATGTCTGTGCTACTGATAATCACTTTTTTACAAGTGAGCCTATCAAAAAGTCAATTTTGAGACAGCTTTGTTTAGATCCTTTACTATCAGTATGAGTGAAACCTGATTATAACCTTGCATTAAGTACATTCAAGCACTGTAGCTCCCCCAGTTTTGAGAAGACATCTTTGAAACTATACTGGACACAGTAAATAAAAAGGGAAGAGAACAATTCTATGACTTTCATGTTTGTAAAGCATTTTTTCTGCCCATATATATATATAAATAAAGCATTTGTGACCTCAGTCTTCCTTCACTCTTTGCCAAGCATTTCCCTGAGATGCAAAGTGGAATCAGTCACATCCAAAAAGCATCACCTATACTGAGAGGCGCAAAGGAAATGTGATGTGGTTTAGCTTCTATTATTTTAATCAAGGATTTAATTGCCTCCCTACCTCCAAACAGGCCTTTCAGCATTTCAATTTTCCAGGAAATTGGAACTCTGTACCCAAAATGATAGGATGGCCAGAAAAAAATTTCACATTGTATTAATTTGTTCCAAAACCTTTGTAGTCAAAAACTGACCGCAGTAGCATGCAGCCAGCCGTGAAGGCTGCAAGAGCACTCTCCCACTTCAAACACAGCTTAGATGTTATCAATCCCCTTGACCTGCTATCCAAAGAGAGGTAGTTTTGGGGGAGAAAGCTGGAGATGGGCAGCTCTAACAGCTGCAGGAAAATCTCACCAACATACCATGCTGCTGTTAGAAAATACTTCTCTGTATAGCAATAAAAATTGTGAATATTTAAGCCAGCAAGTTACTTGTCCACTACTCTAGGCTTCCTCTCTGACACAAGGGAAAAGACCAAAACACTGTGACAGGATGAAGCCACTCCAGCCCTTCTTTCACCTTGCCTGCCTCAGTTGACTCCTTCACTATTATTAGTGCATGAGCTGCCATGAACATAACCTGCACTAAATACAGGGCTGTGGCTCCCCAGGAAAGTATTTAAAATAAAAATATGGAAGACAAGGACCCAGGGTGTAGCACTTTGTCCCTTCCCTTCAGTGTGGCCACTGTAAACACTTTGGGACAGAACAGCTGAGTGGGCTGCCCCTGTGCTGTCACACATCTGGAAATGGGCCAAAGCATTCATGGAAGTACAGGGGAAATAAGAGATGTACAGCTCTGCAGTGGGACTGCCTTGAGTCACTGGATGTGACAGCTCAAAAAAAAAAAAAAAAAAAAAAGGCCTTTGAGTGCCTCAGGAGGCAGAATCTCCCTTGCTGCCAGTGCCTGACAGATCCAACTCTGCCTCCAAGCCAGAGTATCCATTTAACAGGACTCGCTATTTACAGGAGGAAAGAAAATCATAATATCAGAAGTGCCCCGGGGGCTGACAGAGGATACCTGCCAAATACAAAAGCTCTGCTCTCAGCAGATTGATGGCTGGGGATATTCTTTCTATTTGTTTAGCATTCAACTTTCCCTCAATGCACAACCACTTTTCTTGTCAGGTTTGAGCACAGATACTGCATGATTCATTGCATGGGAGAGAAGAATGTAGCAAGGCTGTAAAAAAATTAGAAACAAAAACCTTACAGATTTGGATAAAAATGTACACAATATTTTTCTGATGGTCCTGCTTGTTATGAGTCATTCACAGATGTGGAGTTAAAGGAGAGAAGCCAAGATTAAGTCAAAGACAAAGCTTTATACAGGAAACAGTTTAAGGCTGTTGCAATGCAGGTTAAACACTGAGCTCCAAGGCCTTTTCCACCAGTAAGGAGACACTGCCTGTATTTTGACCCATTATACTGAACAAGATTTTGTAATACATTTGACAGGGACAAAAAAAAAAAAAAACATTATCTGGAATTACAGTGTCTTTTGCTTTTTTAAAATTCAACCAACCCCACAGTCTCCAGCTTCCTGGATGAAACTGGAATATTTGGAGAACAAAACAAGAGTTTCCTTTTTCTGTCCAAAACCCATACACTCTTAATTTCTATCTCTGTCAGAAGAAAAAAACCCAATACCCTCAGTTTTTAAATAACACAAGTTGTTAACCTTTTTCTAGGAGTCTGTTCTCCCATTTCTGCATGACCATACAGCTGGTAACACTTGCAAATCCACACACCCCAGGCTGTTTGGCATCTCCTTTTCCCTTCACCTGAGAATTTTGAATGCCTGCCATCTTCTATTTTGCATTCATCAGTTTCAAAATATACTGATCGCCTTAGATGTAAATTCTTCCCCAGACAAAAATCCATTTCAGGCTTCTTGTTATATTTTAATTCCAGGTTCTAAGGCACGTGACAATAGACGAATTCTAGAAGAGGGGTGTTCAGTTTAGAACAGTTGATCTCCAGTTCAGGGTAAAACTGATTCACTCTTGTACACTAAGTTTGTAATATGTTAGACTACTGACAGTACTACCTTAACAGTGCCCACTTGACATCAGCTGTTGCCTTGAGTATTTGCAAAAAGTAAATTGGATCTTTTTTGTATCTTTTACTCCCCCTAAATGAAAAACATCAGTTTAAATTTACATATAGAAAAATATAAACCCACTTTAACACTTCATAAGAAGGATAACTGAGCTATAAAACAGCATTAAGTAGCAAAGGACAAAAAGTTTAAAAAGCCAAGAAGAAAAGCTTAAGATAAATTCAAGTACGTGCAGGCATAAGCATTGAGGTAAGGCACTGATGATTCAGTTAATTAAAAAATTAAAAAAAGAAGACAAAGGTAAAAATCACAAACACATAACCCCATTTTCAGGAATACACTGTGTGTCTCAATTCATAGCTTTAAAGACAGGAAAAAATGGTGCCAGTTTATTCTTGGATATCATCGTAATCTACATAACATTTGAAGAAGGCAAGTTCATCAGTTTGACCCAAGAATTAAAACAATTTGTTCCACTAATATCACTGAGGAAATTGCAAAGCAGATTTTTAAAGAGAGTGGGATGAATCCCCCAAAGGGTGGAAGCAGAGGAAATAAACTCACCCATCCACCCAGACTAGAGCTGTGTACCAGCACAACAAAATGTGCAACAACTTGTCCCCCATTTTTCCATGCACTTCCTAGGCAAGAAATCCAAATTATGTATCAGCACGAAAATAGAATGATTTAAGTTACTTTGCCAAACTCAAGTTTACTCACAACACCAAGATCTTTCTGCTTTTAAGAAACTAAGGAAATGAAGTAATTGTTTAGGTAAGGAGATCAAAGCACAACAGAAGTCCAGACCCTTCTGGTAAAGGTGAACAAGCTTTATTTTTACAGCTGGTTTTATGTCCACATTTTCATCATCTACATGAATTCTTCTTATGAACAGCTCCCACATTAAAAAACACAACTGCTATATACAGCTGCCAAAGTATTAAATTATTCCATTTATGTGCATGTATGTAAATAAAAACATATACATTCACAGTGAATCAACAATGTCAAGCTGCATAATTAAGATTTCTAGAACAGTTTGCAGTAATATAAAATGGTTTACACTACAGAGGTAAAATTTGGCCAGAAGCTTGGTATCCATACCAGCTGCAATTATCCAACATTAGGTGATGTGGACTGTATAAGAATAATCTACTAGCTTTTAATTTAGAATTGTGGACTGTTTTGCAAAAAAAGAGGACAGCTACCTTAAAACAAGCAAAAGCACTCAAAAAAAATTTAAACCAAGTTAGTTTTAATCTCCCAAATTGAATGACTTCACCTGGGAAATCCTACTTGCTTTTTCACTGAGGCAGCACTACAGATATAAGCAGTTCTGGACTGAGACACAGTAGATGCATATACCCAGAAAAACACTGCTCTAAGCTGGCTCCAGGAAAGAGCCCCTTCTGGGCAAAAAGATACAACTCCACAAGAAATTCTGCACTTCTTCTGGTAGCATTTCTTTTATTTTGAGTTTTTCAAAGTAAATAATCTTCTATGAAAAGTTTGCTTTTCATAGATTTTGATAGAAAGTCCTTGTGAAATTCAGGTAAACAATGATAACATTCTTCCACCATCTATTTCTCGTTACTTTTCATCAGTAACTACAGAAAACCTACAACAATTTTCTCTACAGTAGAAGAGGAGCTGATAAACCATGGAGGATAAACCATGCTGATATTGTATTTAAATTGCTATATACTCTTTCAGAAAACCTGAGCATTCTTGCCAAACCAAGAGTAAGGTGGCATTTACAAGTGGAATTTCAAGTTACACAAGCAAGCAGCAAAGTTGCAGATTCATTACTGTTTCACTGTGAAGTTCTTGACACTCCAAAGAATGCATGATGGCTAAGGACTAGGAAATTGAGCTCAGGTTGTATATGACAGTGTCAAAGGAAAGAGACAAGTTAGTTACCTAAAGGTTAAAATAAACCCAAACCAAAATCTTATCTGGCAGAACATACAGTGATATTTATTCAAATACCTCAATGCTATTGAGATTTGTCCTTCAGAGATTCCAAAGCTCTTTCTGCAATTGAACACAGACATGCTGGAAGCACACATCACTAAAGCTACACACGGTGAGAAGTTTTAACTGCCCCCTCACCTTAAAGCACTGATCTAGGCTGCTAGCACTCTTCACATGGGGACTCCTCCCAAATTTGGGTGCATCTTAAGTAAGCAAATTTAACCAAGGATGCAAATGGTGCAGCATTTAAAAAAAACAAATTTACATCTTATAGAAGTAAAGGTGAACCATTTTATAGCTCAGCCATCAAACCTTGTATGCATTTTTGGACCTGGCTTTCATATACATTAACATGCTTAAGTTATTTTTTCTTGGTTTTCAAGCTATGCCTTCTGGCTACAGGGGAGATGTATAGAAATGCAATGGTCCCTCCACCCCAAGTCTCTAAACAGATAAGTCTTTGGAAATCCAGCTGCATTAACCACTGGATTCTTTGTGATTTCCACCTCCTAGAGACAAGGTCCTGCCACAGGGTAGCTGAAACACTCCCAAGGGACTGCAAAGTCCTGGCAGCACCTTTGAACTGCTACACTTATGAGGAGAAAGAAATCTTCATTTGCACGTTTCAGTACTCAGGAAGCAACCCTGCAGAGGGGTGAAACCCCCAGTAGATGCCTGGACTGCTCAAACCTAGCCCAACACTGCTGTGGGCATCAGACTAACTCTAAATAAACATCACTTGAGAGTGTGCACCAAGACTTGAAAGCAAGCCTTTGTGGGCTGCTGAACCTTTTATTCAAACCTTATGAAACTCAGAGAGGCATTTAAGGACTGGGCAGGAAGTGGAAAGTTGAAGTTGTGTTGCCTACACAAAATATGTTACTCAAATCCTAAGATTCCTTTCTTTCCAAGCACAAGCAAATCACTGACTACAGTGTATGATCTAAAAGACTAGCATCTGGCCCCCTGCTATCTAATTTGTATTTTTATGGACTCAAAGCTATTTCTACAACTGCTGTTTACAAGAAATATATAAGTCAGGAAAACTCTACAAAGCTGCATTTACACAACCTTGTGATACAGTGCAGGAAACGCTTAAGCTAAATTAATGACCACAAGTAAACAAGAAAACATTGTTTTGTGCTTTAAACAACTGTAATTCAGAGTTACACAACTCATTTATCTAGAAACCTTGACTGTTTCTGAAATTAAATTCCTCTTTATTATGTTCAAGACTCAAGAAAGTCCTGCTTAGAAAGCTGATACAATTCAAAACCCTCTAAATTCATGCAAAATAAACTGGAAAGTAACTTGTAAACTTAAAGGATATAAAATGTCAAGCGCAGGGAAGTAAAAATTAAAACAAAGAATGTGCAACTTCTGCCAAGATCTAGAAAAACAAACAATAACAAGTAAGGAACTAATATTTGGCACACTTCTGCCTCCAGTTACTGCATGGGGGCTTTAGCTCAAGAAATATCATATTTTTGCAAACAAAAAGAGGCTTTAAAAGCAAGATGTTAGTGCAGCTGATTTAATACAATGCTGTTTTCAGGACTAACTGTTTTACCATTTTTGCTCAGTGTTACTCAATTTGGATTTTTTCTGTAAAAGCTTATGTCAATTTTTGTTTTTTTCCTGTAATATGTCAAGGATCAACTCCTTTTTCTTGTAACAAATGCAAAAACAATTCCTTATCACCAAACACAATGACATTACCACCTATTCATAAAAGCCACTATGGGCTGAGCATTGTGTAACATCTCTCACCATGTTGCACTTGCAAAATATCCCTGTTTTTTATAAATATTGCCCATGTGTTTCATGCTTTCAAAAAGCTTTTGCCAAAACACTCACTTTTTAAGTGACATGGAAAGCTGAGTAATCTGGAAGGAATGTCAGTGAACCGAAGAGAAAAATCAAGTCTACTTTTAAACCTTGCTATCTGCCCTGTTACCTGGCAATTGGTGTCCTTTGGAGTAATCATAATCAACTGACATAATTAATGCACACATCCAGATCTGCTGAGGTTGAGCTGACATGGTATGAACAAAGAGCATAATGTCACTCTCAAGACTCCATAGCGAATAAAACCAAAACCACAGCCAATTTTTGGACAAAAAAACATCTTAAAGTATCATTTGATAATTAGATAACAATTAGATTGCTATGGTAGCAGGTAAGTTAGACTGGAAACCACAGGAAAGCAAGCTTTTACTAAACAGGTACAGAAGTATTAAAGAGGTTCTTTGCAAAAAGACCAAAAAATAACTGGCATAAAACATCAACTTAAGTATCAAGGAAGCCCTGGCAAAAGGAAAAATATTATCCAAAAGTCTTTCAAATAAGCACAGCCAAGAGCCATACACAGAAAACACTAGAAGAGATTGCTCTTGAGAATAATTCTAGCTAGGAATGATAAAGACAGCTAGTATAGGAAAAAGGGCTCCTTTATTTATTTATGGAGCCACATTTGCTCCTGAGAAATCCCTAACTGTGCATGACTCATATGATGTAAAGCACAAGCAGGCATTTCCAATAAGGTCCTTCCAACTCAGTTATACAAACAGGGTATTTTTAATTTACAATAACCACATCTGTATGCTGGTATGTGGGAAAACAAGAAGCCGTGCAAACGCCTGATTTTAGACAACAGCTTTGCTTCAATCAGGCAAGGGGGCTTTGAACTGCAAACCTTCCTAAGGAAATACAGTCCACTTGAGAGCAGGGGCAAGTAGCTCAAAGTCAGCATTCCCAGACATAAATAAGCATGTACTGGGGTCAGCTTTCTGCAACAGAAACAAGTTACCCATCGATAAAAAAATGACTATGTGTGTTTGCAATAGCCATCAATAGTTTCTTCAACCAAAACTGAATCATGTGAGTGTTTTATGTTCAACAGAATTAACAATAAACCAAGCCTCAAGCACTCAGTTTTGCTGCAGAGTAAAAACATAATGGCACTGTTGCCACTTGACAGCCAAGGGGATCTTAACTTTGTATTTCAGTGAAAAACAATCACCACCCTGGAGCACAGATTGGTCAATACCCCTTATGTGCCCACTTTTGGCTACTGTTTCCAGTAAACACCAGCTAGTAGCTCACTTTAAAAACAAACATAAAGCATGCAAAAAAAGCCTTGTTCTAGTCCTAAGCAGATCCAGTTAAGAAATAATGAAAAAAACAGCTTTAGGTTTTTATTCTCTATCAAAATGTGTAACAAATAGGAGTAGATGATGAATAAAGAATAGCAGTAACAAAATCACCCCAATCAAAACCAGTCTATGTAAGAGGTGAACGTGCTGTAACTCAGCCTTGCTTTCTCTCTGATGACTATTTCAAGTCATGTAATTTTTCAACACCAAATGCAATGCATGCAGGCAAGTATCACAATTACAGAAAAGCCTGTCATTTTCCAAGTCCTCCATTATTTGCTTGAAGCTTTACCAAGACCTCAGAAAAGAAATCTCACATATTAGGTGAGATTTAGACTTCTTGGAAGTTCTATAAGTTAACTTGCAAGTAAAAAAAAAAAAAAAAATAGAGCAAACATATAATATATATAACAAACCCAAAATAACATCTAATGTTTCTTCCTCTTATAATTTAACAAATCCCCCCCTCACAGAGCAGCCACTTAAATTGTGTTGTTCTCAATATAGTGAGCCTCTGACCTTTATTTCAGCTTTTCTTAAACACACAAAGCAACTCAGGATCGAAAGAGTAAGGTCTGTATTCCCATAGGTTTGCAAGAACTATGCAAAGCCTGGAAAAATGCTGAATAAGCCACAAAGCCATCCAGGAGAAAAATAAAAACAAAGCTGTACCACCAGCTGAAAACTGAAAATTTAAGGTTAAGTATTTTACTCAAAACTGCCAACCCAACAATTATTTTCCTGAGAAAGGAAGGAGAGGATAGATGGAGACCCTGAATATGAAAATGCCTGCTCCTGAAGAACAGAAAAGTTAAAAAAGCCATGACAGCCTTTGCTCCTTGCCATCCAGAAAGCTGTGTTTAAAAAAAAAAAAAAGAAATTGTCTACAAAAGATTCCAAACATTCCTCTTCCATTACAATTATATAGATTTCAAGATGTTCCACAGTGAACCACAGCTTTGTGCAGTGCAAAGCAGCCAACAGAAAAAATACATTCTTCCTGCAGTTAAAATGGATTAGCTTTAAAACCAAGCAGAAAGGGAAAAAACTGAGGACTTGCTGCTCTAGTTCCTCTGCTGAATGTTTGGAAAGTTCATGTTTCAGGAGTCTTTAAGCAGAGTAAACAGCAGGAGACTGCACTGGAAGAAGCAGGTTAAACACCAAGTTATATTGGTAGAGTCAGGGATCTTAAATCACAAATACATTGAGGAAGGGTAAAATGAATCCCCATACAGAGAACTGAAGCCATGCTCAGCTCTGCTGTCACCCAGCACACACAAACACCACCAGGGAAAAGGGGCATTTCCAGTCAGAAAAATCCTCCCTACAGTGCAAGCGCCCACTCAGAATAAACTGCATTATGCCTCCTGCAGAAAAATGGCAAACACAGCCCTACCCACACATGATAAGAATTAAGCAAAGCCTCCTACTATTGACTTTATTTAACTGGGTCTTCCTACAGTTGCAATTAATCCCTAAGAATTTTCCAAGTTCCTAAGTTTGCAGAGACCGTGGGTGATTTTTATACCAAGCCTGTTTTGTCAGTTGAAAAAAGTCTATGTACTCAGAGAAATGCAAGCCCAAGATTAAACCACCATCTCCTGATACTGAAATCCAGATGCTCTAAAAAAACAAAATTATAAATACATGCACCTTATTTACTCTAACGAGAATACACACAATCAATAGCACTTAATCTTGAGCTCAAAAATAATGCAGAAATATCAACTGCATATAGAGTTTACTGCATACATGAAATAGTACAAGTATGACCCATCAGATGTGGCTCCAATCTTCACAATTCACACTCTTCTTGAGATAAACATGACAGTATTGTGCTTCCTACTGTGCCAACAATGACTTTATCAATTAAGTTATGCTTCTTCCTACATGCTGTTTTTTTTACCAGTGCTATTTCAACTATTTCAGCTGTTCCTTTAAAAGAGAACTAGGCTATTGTTTGCTTTTTTTGGCACATTACTAAAAACAATGAGGCATTGCATACAATTAGCACTAATTAAGTGGTATGGAGACCAGTAGATTGTTCTGTAAGTACAAGCACCTAAGTTTATAAACTACTCTTGTGGAGGGAAGGGACATTGTAACAGCCAGAAGTTACAGTCAAGAAGATCACTAGACTTGAAAGATTCTGCCTATCTCAATCATGCATAATTAAAAAAAAAAAAAAAAACAAAAAACAAACAACAAACCCCCCCCCAAAAAAACAAACAAACAAACAAAAAAAACAAAAAAACAAAAAAAAGCCAATCCATCTAGAATTAACTGAGGTGAAATCTGGAGGGTGTACTCCATTTCTGGAGTTCACAAGCCATTATTATTAAGGCTGCCAAAAAAAGCAACGTTTCCTGTTTGCATTTTTTTCTTCTGTTTTGATTTTGGTTGAATTCGGGTATTCTGTTACAGCTTAACTGGATTGCACCATAAAATACTTTCCGGCTCTTTAAGTTGCTACCCTGAAACCATGAGACTGCTTGGCTACCACAAACCCACATGGCAAAACCAATCTGCAGAAATTGATACAAATCTTTTCTGTAACTTAATGAAAAATAATCAACAAATTTAAGGTGTAAGAAGAAAATCTTTGCCATAGAAAACACAAAAACTTCTGTTGCCTAAGCTGTCATAGTGAAATGTTAACCAGCTCTCACTGAGCCCACTTGACCATAGATCAGAGAAGTTTCTCCAGAAAAGGAAACTATTCTTCCATTGCTGAAGAAATAGCACCGGGGAGCTGAGACAGCTCAAGCACCAGTTCCCTAGGTGTTCAGTCCACTTCATGCTCTATATTGCAGTAATTAACCAGCTCCTGCCAGAAACATACCAAATCAAAAGTAACTGACCTGGGATCCACTGCGCAGTAACCACCACTTAGAAAAGAACAAGAAAGTTTCATTAGAGCACAACACTAATCCCTTAAAGAGTGACTACTCAGCTGTATGCAACACAACACTCCTAAAGTCTCTATTGTTACCCAGAAGATTGCAAAAGTTCTTTTACATTTGGGACTCTTCTCTTCAGAAGAATGCAAACCCATGCTGACTGACACTTGACCAGCAGCTCCACACCACAGTCCTCCAATTCACATCTTTAACCTGGAAGGCAACATGCACTGTGGCATCTGACTTTGCTTTACTGCAGCAAACAAAATGCACCCAAATACCAAATATCCCAACCATCCTGCCACTGTCTCCATTCCAGTGCAGCAGGCCTGATGAACCGGAGTGGCTGTTTCAAGCTGAAAGAACTCATCCTGGGTAGGTATCTAGACCAAAGCCTACACTCAAATGCAATGTTCACCAATGACCTATACTCTATCTGAAAGGGATGTCAGGAGAGGATGGAAAAAGGCTGTGTCCATCCAGCCCCTGCAGGCTCCCAGCTCTCCCTGCCTGCCCTTGGCCTGCTCTCACTCACACGAAGAGGAGCAGCCCTAAGTCTGGGTGCCAGGTGCAGGAATGCCAAACGTGCCCCAAGTGAACTCGATCCATCACGCTGCTGGGAAGGGGCAGAACGGAGTGGTGAGTGGTTCCTCCTCCTCTCCTCCCATAAAACACTACAAACAGAGAGAGAGCAGAAGAGAGGCTGAACAGAAGCACTGAGCAGTTCCTCTCCCGACAGCGTGTCTGGCTGCCGTGCAACATATGGGGAGATTCTTCCTGTGCACATCCAAAGCTACTGGACTTTAATAATCCTCTTAGTCACGTCTCCCTTTGCCTCTTGGGTCCCGAGATTTCCCACTTTGAAATTTCCTATCCATCTGAAAAACTTGGCTTTGGCGCCCTGCACTAACCCTCTGCTCTGGCTAACCTGCACGGGCAGTTGTGTAAATCTTTCCTTTAGCTCAGCTCTCACTGCTCCCACGCCTCGCTCAGCCCTGCAGTGGCCAGACCCAAGCCACTGCTCCACTTGGAGGATGAACATTCCTTTAACTCACGCAATGCAGAAAGCAGGAGCAGGGAAGAGAGACACCAAAAGCAGCCTCAGGCAGCACAGAGATGCAGCACAAAGCTGACAGCACTTAATTCTTTAACACATTATTAAAACCAGTCTCAAACTCTCTGCTGGCTATTCAAGCCTGAAGGGAAGGCAGTGCCAACAGAAGCTCTGCAGTGATACAGAAGAGACACCCAATGAAAAGATTCCTACAAATATGCAACTGATCTCCTCTAAGGAAAAAAGTGTATTAACATTTTATATTTTAATTGATTTGTATTATATTCTCAAGTCAAAACACCATTAACCTTCGGCTGTCTCCATAAACACAGAAAATGGACTTCCAATGACATATAAACCAATTTAAAAAAACTTCAGTCAGATAAAATTTATCTGCTGTCTAAGTTTGCATCTTTCAGGTGATAAATACCTAAAACTATACTTAAAATCCAGCAGAATAATCTTCTAGCACTCACTTCCCCCAAACATTTACAAGAACACAGAATATAAAGGTTTGTAAATGTTTAAATATATACAAAACTTTGCAATACCCTACTCTTTTTTTTTCCACAGCTTAAACGATTCCTCATGTCTCAAACACCAGAATGACTTTTTATTTCTGCCAAGTCTCTGAACAATCTAAAGATGTCACTGAAGACCACTTAAAGTAAAAAACCTGAGTGCTGCTAAGCAACCCAGAAAACATCATTACATGTTCAATTGTTTAGTGCATTGAAAAATTTCACACATATTGAGAATCCATATATTCTTCACTCTAATGATGGTAATGTCTTCCACACAGACGAAGAAAAGAAAATTCTGCAGAATATGTTCGTATTTCAAAAAGGAATTGCTTATAAAAAACCAAAGATTTGATCAAATTTATTCACTGTTTCTGCACATGGAACAGATTAGAAACAGATTCTCTTATCCACTATTTTATACACACTCCGGAAGCAAATTTACTAAGGAAAAACAGCACTTGTGTTTGTTTAACTAAAAACTAAAGACATACCAGGATTCTTTTCCACTATATAAAACAGTGTTTTAAAAATGTATTCCACATCCAGACTCTTTAAATCAATGCTATTTTAACTGCTCCAGCTGCATATAAACAAAGGCCATCTAATGTAATTTAATATTTCACCACTCTATAGCACTTCTCACCCATGCAAGTGCTTACACATCCAGAAAAAGGAAGACCAAGTCTCATATTCCTTCAATGAAACAAAGGATTTCCATATCCCAGCATGGGTGACATGCAAATGTATCCTTCATTTCAATTACACATAAATACATAAGCATATTTTTTCCATTTAAATAAAAGTATTACACACACAGAGATATGGTTTTAAACACAGGTGATTTAAACCCCTTTCTGTTCAGCACATGGCTCATCTTTCACTTACAACAAAGCTCCTGGTTTAATTACACTGCATCCCAGTTTATACAACACAATTGTACCACAAAGGTCATGGGGAATATCTTCAGAAGACATCAATGTAACTAAACAAAAATGTTTCACTGCATCACTTATAATGCACTTAATATTTATTTTGGAATTATGGATTTCATTTTTTCCATCTCTCAAGATGCTTGGTCTTGAGTTATCAATCTTGCATATTCAACTGCCATAAATTTATTGCAGGCACAGACTGAACAGAACAGAGCCAATCAAAATAGACATAATCAAAGCCCTCCACTCACACAAAGTGATTGGTAATAAGGTAAAAGGCACACTTCAAGGTTAAACCACTAATTTGGAATGGTAACACATTCCACAAACCAAAGTTTGCTTAAAACTTGAAAAAAAAAAATCATCACCTCTATGTAGAATTAAAAAATGTTTTACAAACAAAAAAGGAAGTGGTGAAAAATCTATTTAAAACATTGGACTATCAAAACAATCAAAAAATTTAAAGCTTTCTATAGCAAGGTAGAACAGGAGACAACAAGAGGCAGAAGCTGATGCCAGGAAGTTCCACTTGAACATGAGGAAGAACCTCCTTACTGCACAGTGATCAGGCACTGGGACAGCCTGCCCAGAGAGGGTGTGGAGTCTCCCTCACCAGAGATATTCCAGACCCAGCTGGACACAGTTCTGTGCTCCAGGATGAACAGGGAGGCAGGACCAGATGTCCCCTTCCTCTGTGACTGTGTGAGGTAAGAACAGATACAGGTACATGCTCCAGAAAACAAAAGCAGCACTGCAAAACAACAGGATAAATCATTACTGTTACCAGTTTCTCCCTCCAGTTATCTTTTAACATTGCTTCTTTCAGACCAGATTTACTTGACATAATAGCAATTTTCAGGTATGTTGTACTAGTGACCATTTAGCTCAGCTTGATTATAAAAATGTTGCAAGTTCTCCTTATGAGGAAATCTAGTGTAAGAACCAAGTTTAAACAGATGAAGCCCATGATCTGAGCCGTTCCACAGGCAGCAGAATGGTATTTTGGGTTTGCTCTGCTTGTCATCTCTTCACTATATGGACAATCATTCAAGCTTTTACACATACTTTGTGCCAAGTAAGTGAGAAAACACATAGCTCAATCTTAAGTACATAATTTGAACATGAAGATATACTTCACTTGAATGATCTGGAATGAGGCTTCATTTTTTTCTTGCCTTGGCACTCTTATTTACAGTTTTTTGCTTTCAAAACATCTGTAATATTTTAGCAGCCAGAGCAAAATTCTGCACCATTATAACTCCTACAATTAGAAGTTATTTTTGCAAGATAAAAAGCTGTAGAGAAGGACTGAAAGATGTAAAAAAAAATATCTACCCATAGCTTCAACACGTTGGGCACGCACAGAGGAAAACAAACCAGAAAACCTTTTCTATGAGAGGAAGTGAAAAGAAGTACCTATAAAGCTCCAATATAATAAACATTCCTCAGCATCTACATACTGCAAGCCTAACAATAACCACAATGATTGCTGCTTATTTTTCCTCGAAAACCATTCTTACAGACATGATTCATATCACACAGTTTTAGGGGAAAATGGAACCAAGATTTTGCAAAGCCTCCCAGGCTGGCCTGCAGAAAAGTTTAGTCAATGGAAAATGGATGGTTCATGCCTCACTTGCATCTACATGTTCCCAAAAAGCAAAAAGAATAGAGACTCACTAGTTTCATACATTAATATTTGAGAAAAAGCTTCTCCATGCAAGTTTACCCAGTTTTATACATAAGGAGTATTTTTCACAAGTTTTATTGCAACCTTTACATACCAGGCAAGCCCTGGAATTGCATCAGAATGGGGAATGCAGCTGCCTTGTGACTGGCACCAGCAACACTGACCAGTTCCTACCTCTGGGAAAAGGCTTAGCAGTTCAAATCAGATGGGGCAAAGAAAAGCAATTTTTTCAAAGTCTCAAAGCAGCAACCCAGAGAATATTCCTTCCAGTCCATTAAAACTTCTACCAGGCTGCATTTGAGCCCTTCTAGAAATGGTAACAGCTAAAACATTTAGCAGCATACAGAGCTATCACTTATCAATGGATAACTTCATCCTCAAAACATCTTCAGATGGCAGATTGTGTGGGTGTCCTGGCAAGCATCCCCTCAAGCGACCAGTGCACCCCAGAAGTTCACAGCCCCTAAAGGAACGGGCCAAAACATCATCTTTAAAGTTCTAGGACATGTGAACCTGGGACATAAAAAAAAAAAAAAAATCTAAGTAATAAAAAAGGAGCTTTACTCCACAGCATTCATAAACTGTTGATCTCAAGATGCCAAATTCAAGACACAGATGCTGGAAGCTGGCCATGTGGGAGGTAGTCAGACTGACTGGA
Organism: Oenanthe melanoleuca; assembly: GCF_029582105.1. Taxonomy (NCBI): domain Eukaryota; kingdom Metazoa; phylum Chordata; class Aves; order Passeriformes; family Muscicapidae; genus Oenanthe; species Oenanthe melanoleuca. The sequence continues at coordinate 7,329,194 of NC_079340.1, forward strand.
AATCTCATGCCTTTCAAATGCATCATCTATTATTGTCTTTCTCACCAAAAGTGATACATTTATAAAGATATTTTTAAAAAATCCTTCACCCAGAAGCCTAAAGAACAAGTTACCACCTGTTTGTTCTCACATGTACAAGGAAGACACTTCCAGGAAGGATAAATTGAGCAACTTGTCCTTCTGTGGTTTACACAATGGAATCCAAGCAATAGAGATAACAGGACCAGGCTCCAATCCCAGCTGCACTCCCAATTCCTGTTTTCACAGCTTGCTCACATACCATCAGCACCAACACAAAGCTGAGGAGGATGCAGTGTGATCCAGAGCACAGTGTCCTTGAACTACACCACTGGAACCAGCAAAGCCACTGCAGCCCACAGGCACCTCCCACTGCTTGGCCACTGGGCATCAGTTCGATTAGATTATCCCATCCCATCCCATGCCAGGGAGCCAACCCTGATAAAGCCTCAGCAAAACCTCCAGCAGGTGAGAGGCACACAGAGCTGACCACACCTGCATCCTTGTGGGACTATCATTTCAAAAGCTGTCTGAAGGCAAGAGAGCAGCAGCACTCACTCTGCCATAGCAGATCCATGTCCCAGCTCACCCAGCCAGGCTGCAGGGACCCTCCCATGGGCCAGGGCATCCCAACACCACAACCTGCAGCAGACACATCCCCCAGCACCCTTGTGTGAGTGAGAACCAAGACCTGCCCTGGCAGCAGCTGCCTGACCCAGCCATCATCTTGCCTTCCTGGGGGCTGCAGGGATCTTCCTGGGGGCCAGCATACCAAATCCTACCAGGACTGCTAAAGGTGGGGTGTACAGACCAGTTTTCCAGGCAGATGTTTTTCAATGCCCTGGGGAAAGCAAACTGACCCCTAACTCAATCACAATTTTATCAACCCTTGAGAATACTTCAGGATACAAACTGCTATTTTTAATACTGGTATCTGATCAAGGATTTACCTAAAAATGTATTTTTAGTCATCCTCAATACCTAACATTAATAAACACTGTGCTTTAATATTACAGTCCAATCTCAGATTTAGTATTTTAACTCAACAATTGAAACTGTAGTTAAGAATCCTTTGATTTCTTTGCTGTCCAAAAGAGATAGCAATGACCTCACTTCAACACTGAACACTGCAAAAACTGGAAAGTCTCCAGGTTTTATGGATTATTTCCTTTTCAGAAAAAGAGGAAAAGTCATAAAATGACATTTTTTTTCTGCTTGTCCTGTCATTAGGCACAACAGACAAGTCTCTGGCTCCATCTGCTTATATCCTCTGACACACACAATTCATACAGTGCTCCCTGTCCTTCTCAAGATTAAAGCTAAACAATGCCAGATGTCTCAGCCCCTCCTCCTGTGTCAGCTCTCCAGTCCCTCTCCAGTGTTGTGGCCTTTGCTGGATTTGTTCCACAATGCTCATGTCTCTTTGCCACTGGGGAAACCAGGGCTGGACCCAGCCCTCCTGGCATGTCTCACCAGGGCTGCACAGCATGCCAGGCCCCAACCTGGGACAGTTTTCTCCCCTGGTGCAGCACTTCATGCTCACTTTTGCTCAACTTCATGAGATTCCTTTGGGCCATTTTTTCAGCTTGCCAGGGTCCCTCTGAATGGTTGCCCTCCATCTTCACATTCATGATTAATTTTTCCTTGCAAGCAAGGCAAAACCCCAGCAAACCATTACCTGCTGTCACAAAAGCATTCCAGAAACCTCCTACATGGCTTGTGTCCTGCCAGGCTCCTGCTCCAACAGGGAACAGAGAAGGTTAAACTCTTCCATAGGGATCAACTGCAAACAGGAGCCTCCCTCCAGCTGTTTGAAGGCCTCATCTGCTGCTTCTTTCCAATCAGATGGCCTGCAGCAGCCACCTGTAAAACCAGCCAGCACTCCTGCCCCTGCACTCTCAAATGGCTGGTGGTGTGCTCCAGGGCAGAGCTCCCTGCAATCCTGCCACATCCCCACAGAAAAGGACAACACCTCCTCCTCAGCATCCCACTCTGTGCACCCTAAAGACCGTGGCACTGAAGGATTCCAGTACCCAGAGGTATGCCATGACACCTCTCCTGCCTCAGGGAAATCCCAGCCCTCAGTTTCACTGGTCTGCTACCCATGCACTACCATCAGGCACTTCAGGGATGTACCCACACATATGGGTTTCCCAGCAAAGGAACAGTCCTGCAGGCACATGCTATGGAGTGCCTTCCCAATTTCTGTGTCCTGGTGTCTACTTCAGTAGAGCTGCACAGCAGGAGAACAGCTAGGACAGAACAGTGCTGCTACATGCCCATGAAATCTGGCCTGCAGCAGAAAAATTTAAACAAATTATGCTACTAGGCAAGTGACTTATTCAAACACTCACTGTTCACAGTTATGTATTGTTTTCAATCCCCTATCACACCAATCTTTTTCTGCAGAGACATCAAGGGTTTTTCCACCCAATACCCAAAAACTGCTTTCACACATGAGAGAACTCATTGATTACTCAGATTCCTCAGACTGTATTATCTAGTGAGATAACACTCACTCAGGAGCATTCCTTCTAAACATCAATAAAACTTGAACATGAAACTATTTATTCCAGTAAAGAGGCTATCACTGCAGACATCTTTACATAAATCAGCTATAAAAGCCACCGAAACATGAAGAGTTCCTTTGCCTCATGCAATACACTCGTACTGGTCTGAGCCAGAGACAAGAAACAAAAACAAATGCTGAAAAAAAGCTGAGGCTATGCTCAAAGAATGGTTTGAATTGCTTAAGTCAAAATTATTTTAGAAACTAACACTGATTAATAGGTAGCATCTTAAGGAAGAAACCCTTAAATCAAGTGCTCATTCCTTCAGATAGCTTATTAGGTGTGTGTATTTTCTGTAGCTGAACTCAACTCATAGTTATTCTAGTTTTTAAGCTCAAAGTTCATGAAAGTCACCACAGAATCTTCACAGCAAAAGGTCACTACTGTAAAAATGTTTTAAAAAGCTATTAGTTCTTCGACACACAGGTTTGAAATTAAAGAAAACTAGCATGTTTCATTGTTTGAGAGGCATAAAGCCAAGAGCCTGAAATGAGTACTCAAAATAGGACATATTTTCCAGTGGAGGTAAAGATTACAATATAACCAACAGGAATGTGCAAGCCAGCAATACTTAACTCAGCAGCTCATGCCAAACCATGATGGCCCGTTGTACTACTTGAACACTGAAACTTGAGAAAGTGGCATTATTACAATTGTTAATAGTGGAATGCAAGAACTACAAGTCACACAAATTCATTTAATGTATTTATTTTTTGTAGAAATAGACTATTCAGCACTTTGGGGATTTGAAAACCTGACAAAGAACTTGAATTCTTTTTTCCTGCTACATATAAGCTAAGAACCAAATGTAAATGCTATTAGGAAGGTTCCAATTTCCCCACAACTATGTCCTTGTATAGGTTATGCTGACACATTACAAGGAAGAAAATATAATAAAAACCACCAACAGAAATCTCACAATTTAGTAGAAAAATCCCACATTTTCCTCCTCTAGGAAAAGCAACTGTGGTTAGGATCTACTAGAATAAAGCACAAGATATTTCAGTACGTATCTGGTCATAGATGAGACAGTTCAGAACCCTTGGAGCTCCAAGAGGGACATGGGAACTGTAAACAGGAGTATAAATCACCAGCACTCTGAGTATTTTTAACTTCAGCTGCAAGCAAGGAACACTAATTACTCGAAAGACCACAGTACACTTAGTTTTATTGTACAGATTTCTGCCACCATCACAAACACACAAAAGAATCCAGAATATCAGTAATTCCACTTAAACATAAAACTCCAAAATAAATTTATCATGAAACTTGCCCTCCCTGCACAGACACCATCACAGGAACATTACAATTGTCTGCTAAGCAGCCAGCTTGCTCAAAATTCGTATCTTCAGTGTCCGGCTTCTAATAAAACCATTGTTTGTAGCACTCAGCAGAAGCCTGGGTTTCTTAGAATATCTGCCTTCTTTAGAACATTCCAATAAATGCTTTTCTTCCCCCCACCCCCCACTTCCCCTAACTTTGCCTGCCACACATATCGATTTATGGATGAAATAAACCAGTGCAGAAGACTATGAAAAGTACTGAAGTAAACTTTCCAACAGTTATGCATTAAGTAGGGAAAATATACTTGTTTAAACACAAGTTTCACCTGATGGATCAGCAAACAAAAGCTGCTTATCAACCAGGCATCAGAGAGAGGCATTGCATAAGTACAATCAAGATCTGACAATGGTCTCAGGGTGACCTTTAAGCAAAGGAATTAACAATTGATTTACAGTAAGTTTCTCCTGGATTAAACTGTACAAAAATTTATCTAAGTATTCATGTCACCTTCCCCTAAGAAAAATAGGGCTTGTTTTGGTGGTCAAAGAGCACCAAAACAGAGGGATTAGGATGGGGGAAAGCTCATTCAATACTGCAATGGCAGGACAGTTTCACAAAGGCACTTCAGTGAGCTGCTTGCACTGACTGCTCATACTGAATTTGTTACAGCACTTGTGTCCTTACTGCCTGGAAAGCAATCAGTGATCCACTATTATTTTGAGAAATCAAGTCTACACTACATAAACTCAGATTGACACGATTCCTATAATTCTGGCCTACTCCAGCTGACCTGTGGCATAATCAACATAGCCAGTATCAAACCTATTTTCCAAGGTGCCCACCTGGTAGCAACACAGCCTGCTCTGTAAGATGAGCTCGAGAGCAAATTGGGTGCTTGTGCTGCTAAGTGCCCTTCAGAGTTTCCTGGGTATGCATGTCTGTGCTTCATGTGTTTCCTTATCAATAAACAGTCAGGTATATGCTGAATTACCTCATAAGGGAAAAAAAACCCAACAAAGCCAATAAAAACACAGAACAAAAAACCCACCACCCATAAAGCTTTAGATCCTTAATTAAAATTCCCCTTCAAAACTCCTCAAAATGAAAGATGATGCATAAAAAAAATACAAAACAGAGTAACGAAAAACAATTTTAATGAGCACAGTTTTGTTCTTTAATTAAAGAGCCATATATAATATAGGCCCAAACACCATGGCTAGATTTAGACTCTTATTAAAATCAGAATGGATTTGGTTTTTTTAGCAAACTACTATCGTCTGATGGTGCATTACAAAGTCACAAAGTATTTAACCATGACTGCTTAAACCACACATATAAAAAAAAAACCTCTAGATCTGCTAAAGAACATGACAAAGAAAAAGGATTATTTAAAATTCAAGACTGCCACAACATTTTGTAACCAAGAATGAGACACACCACACAAGCAAAAAAAAACAAAAAAAAAAAAGGTGTTGCTTTCTTTGGTTTGGGTTTTTTTTTAATGTTCATGGCCAACTTGTCTAAGCACCCTGATTGCTGCAACATCAGCTGATAGATTGTACTTTTTGGACAGTTTTCCCAAGTTTACTGTTCTGCACCTTTGAGATAGTACTCAGCTCCTACAGCAACAGGCACTCAAAAATGCACTAAATAAATCATCCCACAATATGAAGTCACCTGAGCATTTACTAGAATTTGTGCAGAGCAGCTGCAACTAATTGGGCTACTAAAAAATAGCATCTTCTGCCACTGCTGAAAAGAACAGCTGATCTGTTTAACTCATATTGGCCTCCTAGGAAAAAAAAAATTCTAGAAGTATCTGTTCACCAACAAACTGAGGAAGACATGAGGCATAAGAGAGCTTACACCCCACTGTAAAGACTGAGATTTGTTTATGGGACACGATTCCAGTCATCTACGTGTAAGTAATAAAACAGTCCTACAAAGAAGATGGACATGGCTCTTATTTGCAAGGGGTTTACCACAGCTTTTGCAATTTCTGATATTCCAAACATAACCACTCAGGAAATACCAATACAATTATTTTAAAATGGGGGGAGGAAAAAAAGGTAGCAGAAGCATCCTCAAATCTATCAAAATTTTCTGACACCTCAAGTCAGTTTTGATTTCTGCTTCAGATACAACTCGTAGCAACTACCTGCACCTCCTCTTTTTCAAAAGAAAGATACTGAGTCCTTGCTACAGCACTTACTGCAGTTACTCAGTATCTGACAGGGAGGTGCCCCATGAGCTGCAGAGTCTGCTGTTCCCAGGTGAGCCTTGCTGGGATCAGCCCTGGCCCTCAGGAAACTCATCACAAACTATCAACGGTGGGAAAGATGAAAATAACCACAGCAGCAACACATATACAACTCAGCAATACAAAAAGCAGCAGAAGCACTGAGTTGAACACAGAGCTGCTACATATTCTTTCTCCCAGATAGTTTTTTTGACATTTCACGATTAGTACAGTAAACAACAGATGTTGATGAGGGAAAAAAAAAAAACACACCAAGACACCCCCAAGCAAGAATGAGAACATTTCCTGATAAGTTCCTTCAACAGATGCTCTTTCAAACTTGGCTTTAAAGACAACTGAACTAAAGAATATGATAAATTTTCACTCTTCCAAAATATAATAAAGGTATGGTGATCACTAGAAAATGTTCTAAGTTTTTTAATAATTTAAAAAATAACTTTCCCAAATGTAAACAAGCTATCTAGTAGCTGGTAAAAGCAAAAGAGGAGTCTTTAAGCATTTAATATGAACAAAAAGCTGCATTTACACCAGCCTGAATTAAAAAAAAAAAAGTGCAAAAACTGACTAACTTTTGGAAATAAGAAATCTGCTCATCATCACTTGAAGAGATGTTTCTCTTCCACAATGCAACTTCTGCATATTTTAAGAACTTCCAGTGAAGGATTTTGTATTAGAAACACAACCCTACAAATAATCTAACAGAAGTTTGTCCCTGGAGATGGCTCACACTGTTTCTTTTCCATTGTGCCTTTCCTACTAGGGAAAGTCAAAGCCTCCATTCCCAAAAGACGAGCACAAACAAAAGATGGGGAGAGTGGGAGAAGATAAAAAATAAAATCAAGTTTAGCTTGTAATCAGCAGCATAACTGAATTTCTGGGTACCAGTTAAAGATCTGGCTCCATGATGCTTTCCCTGACAGAGCTGCTTGGTGATTGAGGTTCTTGTTAGTGAAGACATGAGACAAATACCTGCAATGCACACAGAGGAAACTGAGAGGACACTGAAGAAGGCAACAATATTTAACCAACAGTTCAGTTTTCTCATTTCTTGTTCCTTCATATGCACTTTTTCATTAACAGTAAGCCAGACAGTTGAGATTTTCACATAAAGCCACTTATTTCCAAGTACAACATAAGCTTTCCACCACAACAAGGATAACTATGTGATAGAAACCCTCCTCCATCACCTGAAGGTGTATTCTAGACAGAGCATACAGCAAAGCATACTACTTTATTCTTCTTACAAAGGTAAGAAATAAAATTTGAAAAAAGGAGCAAAGAAAATCTTACATTTTGACACTGGCTACTACTGGGTCATGCAACCTATACAGTATTTGTTTTCTGCTTGGGAGCTTTGTCTACCCCTTCATGCTTACTACCTCAGGCAGTAGAAGAAGGGACTGTGTGAGGGATAACAGAAATTTATTTGGCTATTAGAGGAAAAAGTTAAGGCAACCTTAATCTTCTTACAGAACTTCTGACGAGCACATCTTTATAAATAGTTGTTGCTGCTCTGTTTCTCAAAATTCCTTTCTCTTTACTGCATTACATAATGAGATTTTTCTACTAGCACTGAAGTATTAACTGATTAAAGATTAACTCACCCCCAGGAGAGAGCATCTCAATTTAAAAAATTCCAATCATTGTAGTCAGCAAGTCAAACCGCAGCTCTTCAGTGACCAACCCAACTCACCAGCTCCTGCTTCCCTGTTTGCTCCCACAGCCTCCCTTCCACCCCTGCAAGGAGGAAGGCAGGTGTCCTGACAGGGATGCTCATGCAGGGAGCACCTAAAGTTTCCAGTGAGTGACTGAAATGCCTTCCTTGTGACACGCCAGGTGAAACATTTGTCAAAGGTTTGTTTGTTCTGAAAACGTACACAATTACGTGAGTTACCATGCTAGTGTAACATTAAATATTTACAAAACAGTAGTTCCAAAGGAAAAAGCGCCCTCTTGAAACACCACCGTCTCCTCTTGTTCATCCAGACACACCCTGAGATGTGACACTGTAAGGCCTGAAACCCACCTCGGTTCTCACGGGCTCCTCAGAGCAGACAGCCGGGAACACCCCGGGAATTACCGCGCTCACAGCATCCTCAGCCGCTTCAAACCTCATGTGCTCTTCAGCAACAAAGTCAGCAATTACTACTCCTGTTTTTCAAAAACTGGCTACGTAACTTCCACTGAGAGTAGATAATTCAAAACATACTGGGATAAAATATGTAGCCTCAAGGAAAGAAAAAAAAAAAACTTCAAAAAGCCCCAGAGAGCGGAGCCAAGGGCCGAGCCGGTTGCAGGGCAGCGGCGGCCGCTGTCAGCTCTGCGGAGCGTCCCCGCTCCTGCGGCCGGGACGCCCGGCTCCAGCGGCTCGCTGCCCGCCGGCCGGTTCCTCGAAAGCCCCGATCCCGCACCGCCCTGCCCCAGCGGGATGTCACGTTTCCACAGACAGAGCTCTGAGGGACGGGGACCCTGCGAGCCCCGAGGGCGCCGGGCCGGCCCCCACAGCATCTGGGCGGCCCCCCGGCTACGGGCCCGGGGCACAGGGAGAGCGGGAGCAGCCCCGGCCTGAGGGGCCACGGCAGCGCCGGGAGCCGGGACCGGCCCGCGGGGCTCCCGCCGACCCAGCGCCCGGGGAAGGCGCTGACAGCTCGGGGCGCCCGTTCCGGCGGGACGGGGCAGCCGGGACACGGCACGGCGGGGGCCGGGCCCCTCTCGTCCCTCCCGGCCGCCGCCCCGCGCCCCCCGGCACCGCCGCCGCTCCCGCCCTCACCTTGGAGCATGGCCTCCAGTTTCTTCCTGTCCACCCGGAATCGCTCCTCGCCCCACTCGGGGCTATGCAGGGGCCGCGGCGGCCCGGCCGAGTCCTCCTCGGAGCCGGGCGCGGGCGAGTCGGCGCTGCGCTCGCTGTTGGAGCCCGGGTCGGAGAGCGGCTGGGGCAGGTACCCGCTCAGCGGGTCGCGCTGCGCCGCCATGGCGCTGCCCGCCGGCCGCCGCCCCGGGCCCCACTCGGCCGCCTCGCCGCGGGACGCTATCTGCCCCCACAGCCGCCCGGCCGGCGCATCCCAGCCGCCGCCGCACCGAGCCCCGGCGCCGCCCGCCTCTGCCCGCGGCTCCCCGCCGAGTGAGCGCGGCCCCGGCCCGCCGGCGTCCGCGGCTCGGCGGCGCCCCCAGCCCGCCCGCAGCCCGCACAGCATCCCCACCTCCATTGGGCCGCCGCCCGCCGGGGAGGGGCCGGGGATATCCCCGGCGGGAGGGGGCAGCGCCGCGGCCCCGGCGGAGGGCGGGGAGGGCAGGGAGGGGAGGGGAGATGCCGCCGCCCCCAGCGGCACCGCCCCCGCCTCCGGGCGCTGGGCCGGGGTCTCTGCCGGCCGGGGTCCCCTGTCAGCCGGGATCCCGCCGCACCCAGAGACCCCGACCGCGCGGGGCCGGGCGACACGGACAGGCGCGTGTCGGTCCCGAGTTACTCCGTGCCCAGAGCCGATCCCGAATCGCGCCGCCGTGGGCGGAGGGACCAGCTCGCCGCTTTTCCGCGTGTCCTGGAGTCGCTGTGCGGTGCCGTGGCTGGCACATCCCCTCCGGCCGGGGAGGGCCCTGGCTCCCCGCTCGGACCTTTCGCTGCACGGAGCCTCGTGGCGAGAAGTGTCTTGTGCTGCACCGCCCAGACTGGGTTACACAGCCCTCACCTTCCCGCAGAACTGAGTTTACCCGCACCCGCAATCCCAGCTGGATGTACTCCGGCACAGTTCATACCATTTTGCAAACAGTTTGAGCCCAGGAGCAGGCAGCGGTGTAGAGGGAATATCAGCATGAGCCGCCACACTGGCCTGGTGGCAGCGGTGGCATTTTGCTGTTCTAGCAGCCCGACACTGCCCAGGAGGCCCAGCACTACCCAAGTGTGACTACCCAAATCTCTCTTTGGGTCTGACTTGTTTCTACTGAATCAGAGAAATCCTTTCTCTCAAAAAATTGTGCATACCACACACTCCAACAAAAGCTTTCTGTTTTGATCAATCACTGTTTTCTGCTGTTTTCCAGCCTGCTAGATAGAAGATGATTCAGCAGCACTGGGCCTGGAATCCCACATGGTACCTGACACTGCAGTACTGCAGATGCCTGTCTGCTCCAGAGCTGGAGCATCCGTGCTTATGGTGGCCAAACCAGGTTACTGGATGCACTCTGGATGCCAACACAAAGATTACAGCTGATGTGATGGTGAACTCACCTCGTTGGTTATCAGCTTGAAGGACCATGCTAACATTTGTGAGGAGATTTGCTGTTACTCCAGGTAGATGGGACCTGCACTATGCCCAGTCTCAGCATGCACTCATTTTTAGAGTTCCAGTTTGGGCTTATGAGTCTTCACATATTTCCCACTTAGTTCCATGACAGTATGAATTCTACAACACCCATGATTCCAGTTGTGCTTACATGCATGAAGTGAGGCATTCTCAGCCTCTGTGGATGGTAGCCAGCAGCTTGCAGGCTACACTGCTCACAAGGTCCTCTGATACTTCCCATGGCCACAGGAAATAAAGTGTCCAAAGTCAAAAACACTAGAACAAGCTATGAATGTAAGTCTTTAAAACAGTGCAATCTCCCTTTCTCTTAATATTTTTTTGTAGCATGATCTCACTACAGGTGTGTGGGGCAGTCACAGGAAAGACTGAAAGTGTTTTCCTTCCCAGCTGAGAAGTTTACAGTCATCAAGTGCTTTCTTTAATTTTTTAATTTTTTTTTGGTAGATGGGAAAGTGAACATTGTCCTTATCAAAACAACTTGAAATTCAGCGAAGTGTGCTGCCTCGCCCCAGACCAGCACCTGGAGTTTTGTGTCTTCTAGATGCCAGGACCTGTGAGTTGCACAATCCAAATATTCACAGGTTATGAGTGTTGACAACACAAGTTACAATCCACAACAGCTGCAGGTGCTTACCTCCTCTGAGCAAAACAATTATTTGGGTATTTTCCACTCATAAATTAGTGATATTTACAGTCAGAAATTCTCAGTGTGGGAAGTCCAGGAGGTCCCTTTCCTTGTGTTTTATCCATTCCTACAATAACGTTACAGAAACCTTATTTCTTATCAGTTAGTTGAACCCAGAAGTAATTTTTTTTCAGCAACCATAAAAATAATATAATAAATCAAAGACCTTAAAAATAATTTTTTCCACAGTTTAATTTTTATTCACTGAAAATAATCCTTTCTAAATGTGCTTTTAGATTAAAAATTAAGACGTAAACTCTTTGATTTCTTATTTAAATCCATATAAATGCTTTTAAAAGGATGCAGTGATTAGGGATTATTATTGGTAGTAAAATTCAGTACTCAACCATTTCAATTGAATAAATGACATTTTATTTTCCTAGTATATTGCAGGGGAAGAATAAAATACCTTTACACAGAAAACTTGAACTAAGTAGAAAAACACATTTTTAATGGTTACATAATATTACATGTGGATAAAATTGGGGGAATGGGTGGAAGTTGGCAGACACAAGATCAAAAGGCTAGAAAGAACATCAGCTGAAGTTGACTTTGGCATATATAATTTACATTGGCTGTTTTTTCTTGGGCCAATAGCTTGATCAAAGAAAAGAATAACAGGATCTTTCTCATTCTGGTGTACCATGTCTATTTTGCTACATTTTCTGCCTTCTTTTTTCATCCTGTTCTCCTTCCCTCACCTCACACACACACACACATACTGCAAATCTCAGAAAAAGCAAACTGGATAGGAGAATGTTTCATTGTCACACTCAGCCCATGTGCAGAGTCCCCATTCATTGGGATGAAATAGATCCTGGAATTTAAAGGAACTTCATGAACTGGGTGATCTGCTGTAGTAAGTCCCACATGTTTGGGACTGCACAAAGTCCCCAGATTGAGAGCAGTGCAGGATCTCTCCTGAGAAGGGTGTGGGTCTGCCCTTGGCCCTGGGGATGAGAAGTGAGGGTCACCTTGCAGAGAGCACCTATGGATGTGTTCCAGTCTGCTTTGGGCTGCTCCCAGGGCATGGGGCTGATGCTGGGTTGTGTCTGCACTTCAGGGACCCAGGAGGTAGGAGTTAAACATAAATACAGAGTAAGACAGTGTATCATATCGTTAGCACAGCACAGTCTATTGCTTGCCTTTATTTATTGTTCTTGATCGCAAATTTCTCTACTTCACAGCACCACAATGAAGCAAAATGCTCTTTTCTGGAGTTCCTTGAGTGGGTGCAAAGAGGGCCATTTGGAAAGCTGCAAAGTGAGGGGTCGGGGAAGAGAAGGTGGCACACAGATTCTTTCATCATCTCTAATACCTAGAAATGCTTTTCTAAATTTGGAGTATGTTAGTTGGGAGAGGTTTATTGCTGGTGAAAATTAATGCAGGTGGTGTTTTGAAAGGCTTTATTGCATTCACTATTTTACAGAAGTAAGAGCATATAATATTTTGTCTTTCATGATGTTATGCCATATTCCACGAATGAGTCCCATTAACTTAAATTTCTCAGAATAATATAATGTGGCCTATTGTGTTCTAAAGTACTGTGTACCCAGCAGCAAACAAATAAAACATCTTCCACAGCTGTTACAAAAACTTTTCCACCCCTAGAAATTCCCCAGATAAATTGTTTTTCTAACAGAAAGGGCAGAGAGATTCCAAACCGTTTTTTAGTGATACAGAATCATGGAACCATAAAGAAAGATTGAAAGAGATCACAAAAAGGTTATCTCATTCATCTCCTGACTATGCTGAGTTCATTTCTGATAGATATTTGTTTATTCACTCCTTTACAGTTTCTAATGATGAGGTCTTCATGACCTATCCAGGAAATTCTTGTGCTTCACTTACCATCAAGAAGTATTTTCTCCCTTTAATAAGTAACTTGAATTATTCTTGCTGCAACTTAAAGCTATTAGTTTTTGTCCTGTCCACCATGGACACATTGAATGAATTATTTCTTCATTCTATCAGACTTTGGTGCATGAATACTTTTATCAAGCATTGATTAATCTTTAAGAGTTACCTTCATTAAGCTAGATATTCCTAAGTCTTTCAGCTCATTCTCAGAGGTTGTATTTCTTGTTGATCTGCAACACTCTTTCCATGGTAAGCTGCATCCTTCTTGAAATACAAGCACAGAACTGGAGAGAGTTCAGCTGAGGCCTGACCAGTGCTGGACAGAACTGCATGATCCCACCAGCTGCTTCACCACCTGTACTCCTGATTATTCATTTTTATGCTTATCCTCTCTGTATGGCATTACTGGCTTGTGTTGATGAACTGTAACCCCAGGTCCTTTTCTGAAAATACCATCATCCAGCAAATTGTTCTTTGGTATGTTTTGGTGTTGAATACTGTTGCTCAGCATGGTCTCCTGGTCTTGTACCAAATTAATTTATCCTGTTTTTTCTTAAACATTGTGTTCCTGCTTTTTTGACATCTATTTGCACTAATGCTGTACTTCTGCAGCTTCAGTTTTTAAGCCACTCAGAAGCATACTTTCAGTTTTCTTTCAGAACCATCAGTGAGACACAGAACAGATATGGGCCCAGGATAGAATATCTGTCTATTTTGATACATCCTTCCATCCTACTGGTCACAACAGTCCTGTGAGGGGATGCTTATTACACATCTTTATGCATTGACAACTCTTGCTGTATTTTATGGGAATGCTACAGGAAATAGGATTTAAACTATGCTGAAGTCCTGAGTTATGGCTTCTGTTGCTGCTCCCCTGCCTGCAGACATTCCTGGTTTGTTGCAGTAGCACATTAGTCTAGTAGGATTTATTCTTGTCATAGCTGTATTTTCTCTGTATAGCTTTACCTATTCCAATTACCTGTTTCAATTACTTTTTGTAACCCAGAATATTTCTGGGAGAAGAAGTTAAACTGACTAATCTAGAATTTATTGGTTCCTTTCCTGCCTTTTTTTGCAGACAGTTGCTATATTTGACCTTTTCCCGTTTTCTGGTACCTCCCCCATCACCAAAGGATTTTAGAGAGGCCCATTAGTGGTTGTGAGAATGAGCAGGGAAATAGATAAAGTCTTGGTGAACCTGACAGAAAACCACTGGACCTCAGTTTAAAAGTCTGACTGATCACACATGAGGTGTTAACATTTGGTAACATTCAATGTGCAGAATAACTTTATATATACACTGTTATTTATTAGAGCTACGCAGTTTTAAACATCTTAATCTCTGGAAGATTTTTCAACAGATGGATTATGTGAACCTAGTCTTTTCTGAAATGTTAGGAGAATTAGAAACAAATGTACAAGGCTCAGAAGTCCAGGAATTTTCACTCTTGGAAATGGCACGGGCGCCTTCTGGCAAGAGCAAAACCTGTCTGTTTTGGCTCTCAGAAGCAAAGTCATAGTTCCCATTCTAAGTCTATTAGAAAACACTAAAAAGTGAGATTTAAATATTACCAATTAGAAAAAGAAAATTGATATTGGCTTATTTGCAAGGAGAGTAATTAATGAATAAGAGCATGAATTAGAATTGAATATGGTATTCTAAAGAACAAAAAAGAATGAGAGCAATAATCCTGCACTGGCAATCTCCTTGTCATGTCAGGTTACATCCTACATTGCTGTCAAAGGAACTGCATTACAAATCTATAAATAAGAAAAAGTTGATTTCCAACTTAAATCCTGAACTTGATAACCATATTCTTTCCTTCATTAAGAAAAAAAAAAAAAAGCTTCTTTGTCTTCTTTAGAAGTCACTGGAAAAAAGCTCTCCTGCATTAAGAAAAAATATTCCTGTTTTGAAACTTGCCTCCTTGCACTGTGATCTTCACTGGTGATTTTCAGGTGTTTTATATTTTGTCCATTCCACTGACATAAAGTGTCAAACAGGGGAAAGTGGTTTTGTTGAAGGAGAGGATATATTAACTAAATTCTGATATAAGTTTGCAATTGATTTAAACAAGACATACAGAAGCCATTTTTCTCTGTCTTCCTGAGCTAATGGAAATAAAATTACAGGTAGGTAAAAGTGTTTTCTGAATTCAGGTTCCAAGTGGATCAGCATTCTTTATTAGGACTATTCTGGCTATTTTTGTTTGCTATTACTGATGTATGATGTAGTATACATTCTTCTTAGTGTCCTACATAGCTAAAATGCTGCATTTAACAAAGATGCATTTTAAAAAATCTATTATTCTGTTTGTCTCAGCAGATAAGATTTACTCAATTATTGTAGTAGTCCCAACAACTTAGGAAAAATCTCTTTTATACTGAAGAGGTTCCTTCAGTCATTCAAGGCTTTCATATTGTATATAATGGCTGAAGTAATTAATGCACTTCCCCTTCAGTAGTAAAGGCTAATAGCTGCTGAAATTAGCCTTGAGGTATCTATCAGAAATGGAACAGAAAATGGGATTTGAGGATTTCTTGTTTTGTTTTGTTTCTTTCATACAAGTTTAATAAGTGACTTCATTACTATAAAATTGTTTGCACTTGGTGAGTCACTATTTTGTAAGAAGCACCTAGATATATTTAGCACTTAGAACATGGTTGTTTTTATTTCTCACAACTACTCATCTTTGAATCTTAGGAAGCCCCTAGGGCCCCACCCACACCCTCTACCCATGGGCACAGGAGCTTTAATCTTGGCCCAGAGCTCTCACTCCTGGTTTGAGCTTCCCTGGTTCTTAGCCTTGTGTTCTGTCTCTGCCTTGGTTGGCTGTTGGTTCTGTTTTGCAGGTAGGTGGTTCCCTGTCCTGTCTCTTGTTACCACAGGGGCTCCCTGGATGGGTCTTTCACATATTGATTTTTCTTGTTCCTTTTTTCTTTTTTATTTATTTTTTTTTTTAATATGAATTTTCCTCTGCCCAAAGCCTAGGAATACACAGAGGACTATTTGAGCCATTAGAATGCATCAGTAGACTTTATATAATTAGGTGTAAAGACTCCTTACTTTTTATTCTGCTTAAAAAAAGGCATGAAAGGATAGGATGGTATGGCCATGTGTCTGAGGGCTTGGAAAGCAGCTGCTTCTCTGCAGGGGTTTTATCAGAACAGCCAGAAAATGTTGGGCTCAGACCCTCAACGACTGGAACCTTGTATGGCTTTGAAGAAGTCAGGATGACAACTGAACTTGAATGGTTTGCATTAGGCAAAAATGTAATTATTTCAACTAAAGAGGTAATTCTACTCTAACAGACAAATGGTTCTTGCACACAGCACAACTAATACCAGGAGTAGAAGAGGAGCATTGGCAGATCCTACTATCCTGAAGGCTGTAGCCAAACCAGCAAAGATTTAAGGAAATGACTCACAGTACTCACAAGAAAGAAAAATATCATAGTAATGGCAAGGAAAGCTAGTTTAATGTAACCAAACTGTTCAAGTCAAGTTTACTAGCCCACAGAGGCAGAGACAGGAAGCACTGAAATGACTGAATAACATTCCTAAAACAAGTCTGTAATAGTGTTTTGTCAGGTTAGTGACTGTAAATGTCCAAGAACTCTAGTGGACATGTAGGAATACATTTTGCTCTTGGATGTTTTCACACAGATGTGTTGGAGTAAAGGACTTTGCCTGTGAAACAGATAAAGATTTGATCCAGGGATCTCAGTGTAGTGAATGGTCTTTGATAATGCCATGAAGCATGTGCTTCAGTTTGCCTAATAATTACTTGAGTCTCAAAATGCTAGTATGCTAATTTTTAAAGAATTGCTGTAAAAAAAAAAAAAATCCTATTCTTTGTTTAGTTTTGGGCAAATGTTTATACTGCCCTTAAAAAAAAAAAAAAAAAAAAAAAAGGGGGTGCCTCTAAATGCATTTATTAGTAAGGCTAATCATATATAGGAATGCTCTTTATCTTGCTGCATGAATACAAAGTGTAAAGAAAAACCTGTGATTCCAGAAGATTCTATGACATTTTAGAATTATGTGAAAAACTGAAGCTGTTCTGTAGTATTTATTTCCAAAGTTAAGCACTTACTTTAATGGTGTTTTTCTGGAATAATTGGTGTTGCCTTCAGAACATTCTCCAGTTGGCCAAGATAGCAGAGCTGCCTGACAGAAAGCCTTTCTTTTACCTTTTTCTAAAAAAGCAGTCAGCTGATGGCAGGATGGAGGTAGTGGGCACAGGACAGCACACAGTCCTGAATGGATCTTATTCAGAGCATGATCACCTTTAGGGTGGTCATTTACTGTAGCATTTGTACAGGGAGAGTGTTACCTTGTCCTATGGTTTAGTCTTCCTGCAAAGCTGGAAACAACATTGGGATTAAAGTAAATTTGCTTTTTTAAAGCATTGTTTGGAGGATTAGCTGTCTGGGACTACCAGTCACAAGTCTCCATAGGTATAAGCTATAAAGGTGTCTATACAGAAGGTATGAAGTGCAAGTAACTTTGTAAATGCATTTTTAAATGTAAAGTTTGTCTAGATTCTGTGTGAATGCCATACTGTTTAAGCTGGAGCAGTCACCAGAGCAGTTTCAGGTATGCAGGTGTCTTCTATAGCAATCTGAGAGGCTTGGGTAGCTTCAAGGTATGTGGCTTGCTGCACTCTGTCACAAATGCCAAAGTGTGGAGCAATACTGTACTTTTCTGGAAGCATATTGCATTTCTATATGTGGTCATAACACACAGCTCTGCATGGATGAAATGCAAAATCATCCAACAGTCTTCCTTTTTGGTCCTAGTATGTGCTCTTTAAATGAGATGAATAACTAACTTGGCTTGGTTAACCCTAGGGGAAGGCCTTTCAATTATTAACTTAAATAGTTGTGGGAGTTTTGCACATTTTGCTCTAAGAATGTTTTGCATTTTTATGCTGAAATGGGCTGAATGTGTCTTATCTGACTCTGTCTGGATATTTAAAATAAATCTTTTGAATCCAGTACAAAATCACTGGCTAAGACCATTGAGCTAAATCAATCCAAACAGGTGCAGCAGGGATTTCAGCTACAAGAGCAGTGCCCTTCCATACAGCCATCATGCCTGAGAAGGAGCTGCTGGACTAAGGGCAGAGCATTGTGATTTTTGCAGAGTGATGTAAGAGCAGCGAGATGAGGGCTCTCAGTTATGAGCTGTCACTGAGAATATTGCAGTCCAAGGGGTTCTGTACAGGTGCTGTGCTGCAAATGATGCTCCCTTAACTAATCTGTACCTTTCCTGAACTCATTTTCTGTAACAAACTGCACAGTGCTGGAGTGGCAAAGGGCATACAGGACTTGAGGTGAGAGAAGATGAAAGGTATGTGATCACTGTTGATTGAAAAAAACCAAAAATACTGTACAACAGGCAATCCTCCCCAGTGAATGAACAGCTAGTGCAGTGATGTTGAACATGATGTAGAGAACAGACTTCTTGAACCCCTTGCAGAGTGTAATGGTCAATGTCCTGTTCTTCAGAAGGTGAGGGAGAGCAGGATTCAGATACCTAGAGATAGACACCCTGTGGTACCACAGCATCCCTGTTTGACTAACACCACAAAACCATGGACAGAACTGCTCTGAAGTAGCTCAAGCTGACAGACTGTGTATGCATACCTCCATACTGAGGTAGCTGGATGACTGTGGGCAGTGTGAGTTGATAAAGGCAGGCATTGTTCACTGTGGTGCTAAACCTGGCTTCATGTGTACAAACAAAATCACCAGAATCAATAGGCTTAATTGACTGAATTCATGTGTCTGCTCAGCTCTTGCTGGAAAGGAGTGATACTTCCAGCTATGGCATGTAAAACAGTGCAGTTCAGGAGGAAAGCATGATCCCCAACAATATGGCATGAGAAGGAGACAAAAATTTGTATTTGACTGTTATACGCAAGCCTGAAAGAGACAAAGCTTGACAAGTGGAACATAACATGCAGTGAGGAATAGTGTTTTGGAAGGTGGATTGTTGCCTACTGAAAACTGGGTATTTTAATTGGGGGAAGCAGGCTTTTGAATACTTTCTCCACAATTTAGTAGAAAAAAGTTGTATAAGGACACTTATGAAACCTGTTGGCTACTAATATTTATTCTGGTTTTGAGGTGGCATTGCCAGTTAGATGCCATTACTATTCTGGTGAAAACTCTTCTTTTTCTGTCATGGAGCTGATAAAACAATAACTAATCATTGAAAAGCTTCCATGTGCTCAGACCAGGTTAATTTTCAAAGGCAGCATTCCTGGGTCCTAGAAATGAGCTGCTGTGGCACTGTGATTCCTGAGCTATGAGAAAATGTTTTCTTTAGTTTACAGGTGGGTTAATATTGGAAATGCCTATGAATGGTGCAGGTATTATTTACTATGATAAGGAACAACAGTTTAGTTTTTATCTCGTGTTTGGGAGAAATACATCAGTCATGTACACTCAGATAGCACGGACAGAATAAATTTCAGAATGACTTTTTGGTCTTTTGGGATCTTTCTACTGTAGTTAATAGACATTTAGACATGTACAGAATGTGATTTTTCAACTCTTGTTTTCTTTCTTATGCTGTTTTAATTAGATCAGGGTTGTGGTTTTTTAAAAAATGCCTATTTTTACACTTACAGCTCAGGTACTACTCTTACAGGCAATATAATAAAGGAAGGATTTGTTAAATTGGTGATTTTTTCAGTTTCGTGCAAGTGAAATATGAGCCATTAAGAAAAGATTGCATTTCTAGACTCTTAAACATGTTTTGTCCATGTAGTTATTTTAATGTTTAGTCTGTTCTAAGTATTTGAGGATCATTTTCCATAGAATTCGCTTACTTTTGCTGGAATGGACCTGTCTCTCTCACGATCAACTTGTCTGGCTGAAAATCCTGAGGAAGAGGAGGTAGTTCTCAGGCTTTGTAAGGCTTTTTACTCTTCTTTCACCAGTGTAATGATTTCTTTCAGTTTTTTTGCTCAGCCAGTGGTCTGTTAGGGATTCTCCAGCAGCCTCTACTCAAGCTTTATTCCCCCTAGAGCAAGCCAGAGGTCTGTACTGTAGTGAATGAATTGAGCAACCCAACCCAAGAGGACCTAGGTCTGAGAAGTGCCTGCAGGACTGTGGCTGACCACGAGGAAAGCATCCCAGTCATTGGCTTGTCTGTGGATAATTGGCACTTTGTATGTTTATTACCACCCACGTCATAAACCTTGAACAGTCAGAACTGCTGGAAGCTGAATAATAAAGGACCTAAGCAGTGACTTTCAACATGCTGAATTCAAACATAAACACAGCATGAAATGACCTGTGGACCTTTGCCTTCCTTGCAGGACATGTGATTGGAACAAAATTAACCCAGAAACACTCTTAACTTAGTGAAGAATATGCTGTTTTTGACCTGGATTGACACACTGACCCAGTACAGTGGGAATAATCCCTGACAGTTTATATGGCTCTTAAGATGATGTAATAAATTTTAGTATGAACATGAAATATTGTTTAGTGTACAAATGGGTTCCTCATGTTTTTTCCTTAGAGGTTTTATGAGTACTGGTCCATTGTTGTGAATATATCATTTCTTTTCCATCTTGCTGTCAAGTAGAATGGCTGGAGACTATGGTTCAGGCACAGTCTGAAAACACATTGTGTCCAGGGGTTTGGGGCTAAGGATTCCTGTGAGTAAGAACATGGCACTGGGCTCAGTTGCTTAGTCAGATGTATCAGAAATATGCATCATGTACCAGTGTCCTCGTGTTTATCCAGCTGGATAAGGATGTTGTCTTAAAAAGCAATCTGCAATTAATATTTTTTTAATTGTCAACTATTTAGCATAGTTTTCTTTTGTTATGTAAGAAAGATGTATTTCTTTTCCTCTGTGACAAATGAAATAAGCTGTTGCCGGAGTTTTCTGTAGTGCTGGGAAATAAATGTACCTCTAATAGTTTATGGTGGCTCGAAATCAACATTGGTGGAATGCCTAAAAATTCCTGCTTCCTGTTGAAAGTACATTCAGCACACTGGGACACATTTGTCTGGATGTGATCTGTGGGTCTACTTTTTTTATTTACACTAAATTTGCAGTGATTCCTGTTATTTCAAACCACATACACCCACACAGCTATGGTTACTTGGAATCTGTCTTGGACTGGAATATATCAGGAGTAATTGGGTTGGTATGCCATCTTTTGTTGATAATTAGAAACTCTTGGATCTGACACAAGAAGTTAACAAATTCCCTGTACTTAGCCATATGCTTCAGAAGTTCTTGCAACAGCAATTTTCAGGTCATTTGTCTGGCTAGAACTTGAGAAGAAACATATGGCTACTGCTTATGTCCTGCCGTATTATTCTTAAGAGTATTATTTCATAAACAGAAAAGAGCTCATTAGCTGGTAAATTATTCATAGACCTTGCTGGAATTGTACCAGATATGCACAGGGACTCTTGAAAGGTCTTTTTGAACAGCCCACATTTGGAATTGTCTGGACAGAAATATATTTTTCTTTTCAGTAAGACAAATAAAACTTTACAAAGCCCTTCATCTCAGTTAAATTCAACTGTATGGCAATTTCATGTTAAATACTTGTCATGTGTGATTAAAAACCACTTGCTAATAGATCATGGCTGTAGCTGCAACTTGCATTCTGATGAACTGTTTATCACTTGTAGTAGTAATTAAAGAGCTCCTATGCGTAGCAAAGAGAACTATATTTAATTACATGGTTGCATCTGCTTAGGACTATCCCAGATCCCAGTTCTGATAGTCCTTACTGATAATGTTCAAATATTCTCTGGTGCCACCTAATGGTAAAATTGTCCACTTACTCTGGAGTGAGAATAAACAATGGGCACCCACCACATTTATTGCTGCCCATCGGGATCAGTGTTGTGGCCTGAATATGCATGTAATAAAAAAAGGCTCCTGATCCTAATTGCTTCCAGTCAAAACATTTCAATGCTAAAGGAAAAACTACAGTAAACCCTATAGTACTTCTTTTAACTGTTCTAACTCAACAGTTTTTAAAAACGTTTGGGCACAAGCCTGAACCAAACCAACTAGAACTTAAATCAAAGCTGTGTTCTGACAGTAACCCATAATTTTCTGGAAGCCAAATGCTGTTCACCCTTATTGTATTGGGAATACAACATTCAGATTTGTGATACAGCTTTGTGGTTTTTTTATTCTGTATTCCTGCCACACTGCTGCAATTTCCAGCAAATGGAGAGATACCTCCCTGGCTGTGGGAAATGCAGTAAGGCTAGATGTGAACAGTGCCCCCCATTCTCACCCTTCCCATAGCCCCTGAGTGTTGTGGAGGATTGCAGTGAGCACACCCCACAGGGCAGGCAGGGTGCAGAAAGCCAGTCTCTTTACCTGCCCAAAGTAACCTTTAGACACATGGATCTGGTCCTTCCTATCTATAGGCTGTAGGTAGCTTTCTAGTTCCCCTTTTAAGGTTTGGTCTTCCCATCTTTTTATTTCCATTTGCCTACCTTTAAATAGGCTCTAGCAGTGGGAAGTGAACATACTTACAGCTTTACCTTTGGGTGTCACTGGGGCCTTGCTATGACAGTTTACATTCTTTTCTTGGAGCATGTGGGGATCTGTTCCGTTAGGGAAGAAAAAGTAACTTCCTGCTCTAAATAGAATAAAAATGCATGTGAATACTTAGCTCAGTTGGTTTGAGCTTGGTGCCAGTGATGCCAAGGCTGTGTGCTCAATCTCTGTATGGGCCATTCACTTAAGGATCCTTGTGGGTCTTTTCCAACTCAGAATACTCTGTGATGATTTATCTCAAGTCAGTAGGGAAAGAAACTGTAGTGGGGCAATGATAGATGTAATTGTATGATTCTTATAAGAAGCTGGTGGGAGGGACAGCATAGCCAAAGGATGTTGCAAAAGAACCACTTAGATGAACTATTTCGCAATCCTCTGGAAAAGAATGTTCGGTATGTTTTGGCTGATCAATTCTGCTATCACACATTTTCTGAATACCTGGTTTAGATGGAATTAATAGAGTTGAGGCAAATAAGCAGCAATACTCTAGAGACAAGGAACAGTTTTATCCAAATAGCTGAAATATTAGGTTTGCTGCCAATTTCTGAGAATCAAAAGGCTATTGAATAACGTAATTGTCAGTTATTCTAGTCAGAACTGTCTGTGCCCAACACAATGTGAGCTTCAGACTTCTACTCTAATATCTTTTCTAGCACCAGACTTAGAGTTCTGAATCACCTTTCAATTCCATTGTTCAGTCCTTTCTTCAAGAACAACCACCCTTGCAAATAAAAACCATTTGCATGAGTGGAAGTTCTGATATTGATTTTGGAGAAGTTTCATTTCAAAGTGAATTGGTCTTCTGCTTAGCTATAGTATAGTACAGTATAGTATAGTATAGTATAGAATATTATTTTATAGTTAGTATTTACTGCTTCTTTGTGGAAATTCTCTTTTGGGAGGATGTCCTGGTTTCAGTTTGAAACCAGGTTGAAATCTATAAAAGGAAGAATGAAAGGAATAAAATAAAACAACTTTCTGCTTTCTCCTGGGTATTCTAGAAAAGAATGCTATTGCTATTGGGCATTAGTACATGTGAATAACGTGGATAAAGTAGTCACTATAAAAGTGGCATTTTTTTCCCTTTGCGTAAGCATGACTAGAGAGGAAAATATTGTGGGCCAAATTGTTTGCAGATGTAACTGTTGTGGTTTCATTGAGTTACAGGCAGATTTGAAAAGATTTTGTCCCAATAGGAGATAATATTTGAAAAGCACTGCTGATGGTCTAGCCAATTTGTGGGTTCTCAGTCTGAGCTGAGAAACTGGCATTCTGTTTTTGAAAATCTGGCTTTGAGGACTGTACCATGTTACAAAACCAGAGGGTTTGGCCCACATGTGAAACCAACTGCCTGAATAGAAGTATTTTCTTTATTTTTTTAGGCCAACCCAATAATAAAATAATTTCCTTCCTTGAGTTGTAGATAAAGAAAAGAATCCTTTTCTGTGGGTGGATGGCTCTTGTCCTCAAAGGCACTTGTCACTGACTGTAGTAGCTTAATATTAGCTCCCTCTTTGGCTGGGATTCTTCTAGAGGAAAAAAGGCCAAAAAATTCAAGTTAAAGCTTTCCACCATGTTCAGAAAACATCTTGATCCTTCCTGTTTGTCATTGTAAGCAAACTGTTCTTGCTTTCATGATCCCTCAGGATCTGCAGCTCAGATCTAGCCCCAGTCATGAGTAACTGTCAACTCCAAATGCTTAAAAATCATGAACCAGGCCCCAAGTCATGACATTGAGATACTGTTAAGCCAAGTAGCTCATGCTTAGGATCACTTTCTGTGTATCAGGAATGGAGAAAGGAAAGAAGGGATTGACTCCCTAATTATGGGGGCTCAGTGGGTAAGGCCTCAGGAGATGAATGCTTGTCAGCACTGCAGTCAATAGCAACAGTTCTGCTCTAACTCTCTGGTCGTGTTTGCAGCCTTGGGTGAGACAGATCATGCCCTAAGCTCAGAGTGCAGCTGCATTTAATCTCTTTAAAACCATCACCTGCCTCCACAAAATGTGTGGGACCCAGCACTGGTATTTCCTATCTTTAAAAGTGAAGTTTTTCTTAACACTAGTACCATCTCAGCTGTGCTGGGTAGCAAGACTTTGGGTGTTGCTGGGCTGATTTTGAACTATATGTCCCAGAGGAAAATGAAAAAACAGGGCAGTTAGATTTTGGCTATTTGCTTTGAGGCCCTGTTTTGGTTTTGTAGTGTTTTTCATGCAGCAGATCTGTCAGATGTGAGATCCAGGTCTAACAGCACATTACCTTGACAGTGGGCTGTGTGTGGTTAGTTTCAGAGGCCTCTAAAGGAGACTCAGACTGAGTATTTCCTTAGGATCACAGTCTTGGGGCAGAAAACACACTGCATGCTGAGTTCTCCTAAGAGTCACAGGCTAAAAGAATTCTAGGGGCTTAGTGGGTTTTTATGCTGGCAGAGAACCCTGGAGACAGAAATTAATCAGTAGTGAAGCTCAATCAAATATAATCATCTTGCTGCTGGAAAGAGAATGAAAAAATTGCTGGTATCAGTTACCACCATGGTGCTGGAGCCTGGAAAATGTTGTGGGAAGGGCCAGGACTGATGTATCCCACTGGCAGCCCTTATCAAGGCTCCTGCAGAGCCCTTCTGAAAATGAATGTCATTCCAGAGAAATCTATCCTGGCAAAAAGGCTTCATGACTGTAGTAGGCAACTTATAAAAATGGGAGCTGGATGCAAAATGAGGATCCAGGTTTGGCCCTTTGCTTCCTTAGAAGCTTCTAAAACATTCAGATTTTACCTCATTACTTTCAGATTCTTAATGATTTTCTTTTCCTTTTACCCTGGCTCCAGGAAGTCTCTCTTCCTACTGAGTTCTGCTTTCAGAACAAATTACTATGGGAGTCTGAAACAATCTTTTTGGATCTGAACTTCTGGGCCACCTTCTCAAAGCCCCTCTTGTGTCAGTGATGCCAACATCTGCAAAAAGAAACAGCATATCTGGCTCTTACTTCCTTGGGCCCTCCATTGTCAACCTTATCCTTGTTCACATGCTTTTGTAAACTTGAGGTAGAGAAGTTGAATTTCAGACAACTATTCTCAATGCAAAGGCAGTATAGATCAGAGTCTGCTGGTTTTTTGGGGATGGCTCTTGGCCCCTGTAAGCAAATCCTTAGTCTCTTATAGGGGTTACAAGGTCAGTGGCCAAATTCCCCAAAAAACAAGGCCCTGACAAACTGAGTCTGTTTCCAGAGTCTAGATGGGACATCCAGCTCCAGTGAGAGGTAGGTCTCTAAATGTTGGTGAGTCAGGGAAGTAATATTTCAGAGAATCTCCCTCAGTACAAGGGCACTACAGGAGAAGAGATGCAGTGCCTGGGATAGGAACTTGCTGAGCACATTGTGCCTGAAATAAGACCCCCCACCTGGACATAATGAAATCTGTGACTGTCCTCAGTACCAGAGTATTTCTGTTTTATACGAGCTTTAGCCTCATTATTGATTGATTGAACATCTCAGAGGCAGAGGGAGCACCAGTGTTTCAGTCCTTTTAGCAAGTGCTTGTCTCTTACTTTTCCTTGTCTGTCAGGTTTTACACACTTTATTTTAGCAAAAATCCCTCAAGCTTGGAAGACTTAAGAGACAACAAAAAAAAAAAACCAAAAAAAAAAAAAAAAAAAAAAAAAGTGAGAAAAAAGTGAGCTCTTTGGATTTTTCTTCTATCTGTTCCTCCTAATAATCTTATCAGAAAGATGCTTGACTCGTGAAATTTGCTGAAATATTTGCTCCTGATAAACCTTATCAAGCACGCTTTGTGCTCTCCGGCCTGAGAGTGCCCTCTCGTGTTTGCAGTTCTGGTGGCAGCGCGGCATTCCGTGTGGCACCAGGGACACGATCCCGCCGCCCGGGGATGCGCTCCTGCCGCCCGGGGACGCGCTCCTGCCGCCCGGGGACGCGCTCCCGCCTCCCGGGATGCGCTCCCGCCGCCCCGGGGATGCGCTCCCGCCGCCCGGGATGCGCTCCCGCCGCCCGGGGATGCGCTCCCGCCTCCCGGGATGCGCTCCTGCCGCCCCGGGGATGCGCTCCCGCCGCCCGGGATACGCTCCTGCCGCCCGGGATGCGCTCCTGCCGCCCCGGGGATGCGCTCCCGCCGCCCGGGATGCGCTCCTGCCGCCCGGGATGCGCTCCTGCCGCCCGGGGATGCGCTCCTGCCGCCCCGGGGACGCGCTCCTGCCGCCCCGGGGATGCGCTCCTTCAGCCCGGGGACGCGCTCCTTCCGCCCGGGGATGCGCTCCCGCCGCCCGGGATGCGCTCCTGCCGCCCCGGGGATGCGCTCCTGCCGCCCGGGATGCGCTCCTGCCGCCCCGGGGATGCGCTCCCGCCGCCCGGGATGCGCTCCTGCCGCCCTGGATGCGCTCCTGCCGCCGGGGATGCGCTCCTGCCGCCCCGGGGATGCGCTCCCGCCGCCCGGGATGCGCTCCTGCCGCCCCGGGGATGCGCTCCCGCCGCCCGGGATACGCTCCTGCCGCCCGGGATGCGCTCCTGCCGCCCGGGATGCGCTCCTGCCGCCGGGGATGCGCTCCTGCCGCCCCGGGGATGCGCTCCCGCCGCCCGGGATGCGCTCCTGCCGCCCCGGGGATGCGCTCCTGCCGCCCTGGGATGCGCTCCTGCCGCCCCGGGGATGCGCTCCTGCCGCCCGGGATGCGCTCCTGCCGCCCCGGGGATGCGCTCCTGCCGCCCGGGGATGCGCTCCTGCCGCCCGGGGATGCGCTCCCGCCGCCCAGGATGCGCTCCTGCCGCCCGGGATGCGCTCCCGCCGCCCGGGGATGCGCTCCCGCCGCCCGGGGATGCGCTCCCGCCGCCCGGGGATGCGCTCCCGCCGCCCGGGGATGCGCTCCTGCCGCCCGGGGATGCGCTCCTGCCGCTGGAGCCACAGCAGCTCCCGCCGGCGGCGCTTGGCAGCCCAGGACGCTCAGTGCTCATCCATCGCGTTTCTGGGCAGTGGAATGCATTGCAGCAGTGAGACACACTCGCTCCTTGGCTCTTCTAGTAAAATGATCTACTTTTTTACAGTGCTATTGCTTAATATTCCTTGACAGACTTGATCAGGAAATCCCTGTTGATGTGCAAGAGAAGCACACTGACCTGCCTGCTTTGTTACACTGTTGATTTCTCAGTCCTGCACGAGCAGAAGAGGTAACACTGATGAGCAACCACACATCGTTTGTTCATTCCCCCAAAGCCACCATCTATTTTGTTTTCTCTGGGTTGGTTATTTTGCTGAACGACTAAGCAGCTGCCGGGCCATCCATTTGTCTCTAAATGCCAGAGAGCTTCAGCTGCTCAAATAGCACCTGAAAGCCTTTGGCATTTTGGGGTCACTGGTCTGTACTTGCTGTCAGTGCTAATACTATTTGATTTTCAATATTAGATTTTATGCCTTGTGCAAAGCTGCATGTGGCCACGATGTTTAACTGCAGTGTCCGCAGCTCATAAATTCTTAACCCACAAAACCCAACAGGGAATAGTAAGGAAGCCCAAAATGGGGGTGATGTGTGTACTTGTAAACCAACATTTCAGCTCTGTGTCTTTCAAAATAAATAACAAGTGGGATTTTGCCTTGGCACCACAGGCCAAAGTAGGAAGAATATTTTAATATTTTGTTTGAGCTAGAAGGGTGTCTTCCAAGTGAGAAATCATCAGCCAGAAAAAGAAATTGCAAGATACAAAGATGAAGTTGAGATTTATTTATTTATTTCTTTTTAAAGCTGCAAATGCATCCCTGAATGTGGGTAGACAGGGAATAATTTATTAAACTACCAGGTCTATTTAGAAGGGTATCTAAATTTATTAGAAAACTCAAAGTAACAGGGAATAAATAAACAGGCTGTTAAATACAGGAAAGAAGAAAGGAATGACAATATAGATGATTCTTGGTATCAGTCAAATATTAACTCATGAATGCCATTAATCCATGAATCCAGTGTCTGAAACCTCTACACTGTTTTTAGACAGCAGTATCTTTCAAAGTGTATAAATTTAGCAGACAATTGTTACTGACTTGGGTCACATTTCAAAGTTTCTGTCAGTAGCAGTTGTATGAAGCACTGAAAGGTGATGTTGAAGAGCCCCTTATTGTTCTGGTTTCTGGCTAGCAGCAACACACAATGGTAAACTTAGGCCCATGCTCTATCATTTCACTGTTTCACATACCAGCCCGTCATTTTGCCAATTCAAGTTTTAATTTGTGAGGCTGAGACCACGGGGTAAATGGATGCAGAGTTAACCTGCTTTCTCTTATTTGCTTGCTCTGCTTTTGGTACCCTGACTCTCACTTCCCATGTGCAGTGGGAGCAATTCTGTAAAAATGCTGGAAGGACATGCATGGCCTCTGATATCAGCTGTGACAGGACTTGAGATACACTAGCTAGAATTACACAAAAAACCTGGGGCCCACTACTGAACACCAGGGAAAATACTTTGGGCTGATAATAATGTTGATGACTTATTTAAATGACCCACAAGACTAGAACATTGCTCCAAAATGTTCTCCACGAAAAGATCTGCCTGCAATTCTGATGTGACTCAGATTCAGCAGGGATGGGAAGCACATGAGAAGAGCTGATGGCAGCTTAGGACAGGCTGAACTGAAGGCATTGAGCCTCTAAAAAATTGAGCAGGAAGGACTGTTGAAAGCATGAAGGGGAGAAAGGAGATGGCTTGGGAAATGTTAATGGTCAGACATGGCCTAGTAGGCTGTCCTGGGTTGGACATAGGCCAGGACTAGTCAAATGGGAAAGAGAGGAAAAGAAAATATGCCAAAGAGCTTTGGAAGAAAAGGACTTATGAGTGTTGAAGATGGAGAGCTCTGCACACAAGCAGCTGCCTATGTAGGGGTGGGAAGAGCACCAAGGGTGTAATGCAGCATCTTTGGTTTTGTTGTGGATAAACCTCTGAACCTTTCAGGACAGCAGTCAGGACTGAGACCCAGCTTAAACCAGTGCACTTGGGGGCCACCTCAGGAGCAGGGTCTGGGTCTGAGTGAATTGAATACATGCTTGCAGCCTGGTGCACACAGGCACAATCACAGTGGAAAGATCAGTGGAGAGGAATATTCCCTGCTGCTCCTGGGCTCTGTTACAGAGCATGGCTGGCTGCACACATGAGCAAAGTGGGCTGGAGGGCAGGTACCTGCTCTGCTTGTATCAGAGGTGATGGGTTTTGACAGAGCAGCATGTTCTCTACAGCCCAGCTCTCTCCTCCTCCTTGGCTGATGGAGGGCCTGGTGTGAGTGGGAGAAAGCTCCTCCTGTGAGTGAGGGACTGGCATCAGCCCTCCCAGCAGCACCAGTGCCACTGCCCTGCTTGGCTCCCAGCCTGGCTGCAGGAACAGTGAGTTGTGTTCTTCAGAGCTTCCCACTGGGCTCTGCCCCAGCCAGTCCTCTGCACAGGGCAATGGCCAGAGAGAGGAGTAAAGAGGAGCTGGTGAATCTGGGAAGAGGAGAATCTCCTGGTTCCTTTCAAAGTCCTCTGAAATAGCTGCTGTCCTCCAAATATGAACTTCTTCCTTACAGGCTCTTGACTGTCAGCCAACTTGGTGCAACACCAAGCCTTTCCTTCTGTGCCACCTTTGACTGCTCAGCTCTCTGCTTTCTTTCAGACTCTCCTTCTATCCCTTCCTCACACCTCTTGACTACAGCACTAAACCAAGATATTACTGAGAAGCCCAATGCCAGTTCTGTTGTAAAAAACCTGCTTTAGTAGAAACACAGGTACTGGTCAAGGTGCCAATATATCTTCTTCCGAGGGACTTTTGTGGCATTTCTCTACGGAGGGCAAAAGCAAGAGTTAATATTCTGACACACTGAGGGCAGGGAATTAAGAATGTATTGTATCTGCAGCTAGACAGATCTTCCTGTTCTTCCTCTGATATAGTTATGGTTGTCATTACATTTAGTTGTAGGGAGCTAAATGAAATCCATCCACAATATAAATGCCTGAAACTGAGAAGGAAGGCAGAAAACACTGAGATTTCCAAGTGGAGATGACCTCTGTTGCTCTCTGAGCTCAGACTATTTTTGGCAGGAGGCAAACAAAGCGAGGGCCTGCTTTGGAATGAAGGCAGAGCAGCTGCCAGCCCCTGCAATCAGCCAAAAGGCTGTGGAGTGTGGGCAGGAGGCTGCAGGGCACGTGGCTCCTGCGTGGCACTGCTCCTTCCAGAACACAGCCTGCAGGAATTCAAAGCCCAGCCAAGCCCTGATATTGCAGCTGATCCCTGGGGAGGCCTGAGCCCCTCACCTGGGGCTGAACAGCCACAGTGTGCCCTGCACAGGGTGCTCAGGGCTGCTTGGAGCAGCAAACACAGCCCTCGGCCAGCACACGGGACTGATTCTGCCCTGACCAAGGGCCTCCAAAAACGCCTGGATGGGATAATTGCTCAGAGTAAACTGGCACTTTGATGATCCTGAATTGCAAGAGAATGACTCAAATACACTATAATGGATTTAATAATTTATGTATGTGTTTAGTGTAATCATAGAAGAAAAAGAATTACAATGGACAAGACTTCTCTGGCAACCTTTGGGTTAGTGAAGCTATTGTATCTCTTGATATGTAAATTCCAGGCCTGCCACGGGCCTGCATGCAAAATACTTTCTATTGATAATTGAAGATGAACCTGAGGGGTTTAAGAAGATTTAGTTTTTTTGGCTGTTTTTTTTTTTTTTTTTTTTCTTTTTTTACACTGTCTCATGTCATGTACTGAAGATAATCAAGGAAACAAGACAACCAAAATGCGTTTGTCAGAATTTTTACTACAAATATTTTCCCTCCATGATATTTTGTAGGAAAACCATATTCAATTTTTCTCAAAGTAATGTATTCATTGATATAGGCTGGATTGAGGATGCAAAGAATGAATATATTACAGTCAGGAGTCTCAGAGTCACAGACATAGGCTTGATATCAGAGGCTATAGATGATAAATCTTTCCATGGCAAGATTCCTCAGTTGCTGCTTTCCTCTGGTGGGCAGTAGCAGTATTTGTACAGTCCCCAGAAAAGCTGGATCCAGAGCCAGTTTCTAGCCTGAATTTTGTTTGTTTCTAACCAAGCACATTTTCTCTGTAGAAATGACATCAAGCAAGCATGCAGGTAATAGGGGAAGATGTAGTTCAACCTGCTTTATTCAATGTGTGGAGCTACACATAAGTTCCACTGCTTTTTCAATTTCTTTTAGTCTCCTTTCTTGTTCAAGCAGTGAGGAATCTGTTTCTCAAGAGCAGTCTGATTTGTGGGGTCTCTCAGTGCCTCGTTAGCTGCATGAGTTACAGAAAGTGGAAAACTCTCTGGGACTTGAATAATCACATGTGCTTCTTGTGAGGCTTTTCCCCATCACTTCTGTGCTGGATTTCAGAAGTGATTTAGGTAACCAGTCTATTTCTCATTGATTCTCTTGGCCTGTTTTATTTCCATGTGTATGAATTTGTTTCACAACTCTGTTTTTAATGTTTGAATGAGATAGGGTACTACACCTTACACAGGAGACAAGAGGTATCATCTAGGATGTGTTTTGCTTTAGAATCTTATGGCTTTAAATTTTTTGTTTGTCAGTGCAGTCCAA
The DNA here is from genome assembly GCF_029582105.1 of Oenanthe melanoleuca. Classification (NCBI taxonomy): domain Eukaryota; kingdom Metazoa; phylum Chordata; class Aves; order Passeriformes; family Muscicapidae; genus Oenanthe; species Oenanthe melanoleuca. Next base: position 7,361,324 of record NC_079340.1, read on the forward strand.
ACTGCAGGGGCTTTGACTTGGCTTGGTGTAGATTTCGATAACAACCTTCATTCACTCTCTTCAAAACTTCCCTTTAAAACATTCAACATTTTTTCCTGGTCCTCACAACTTTGCTGTGATATCTGACAGGGATGCCAGATGGCCCAAAGAGATAAACATCAAACAAGTAGAGTGTCCCTGCCTCCAGCCCTTTGATGGTCTCTGTGGTGACGGCTCGCTGGAGGTTTAGATCATAGAAGTACTTGCACAGCACCTTCTCTGATTTGTGCCGAGATTCAGGTCCAGAGCACCTGTCTGCACTCTGCAGCTCCCTCCAGATCTCATTCTCTTCAATCCTTTTTCTGTACACACAGTACTTGCTCTCCTCTTGTGTTCCCAGCCAGGCAATGGTGACAGACCTGCACGTTCTCAGTTTGCTGAAGGATTTGATTTTTAAGCTCTCTGGAAGAAGCGGGAATAAGGGCTTGTGGAAGTGGGGGGATGCCTGTACCTTCACAGAAGAGTTAAATTCCTCTGTGGACCTCAGCTGCACCAAATAGGTGTCCAGCAGCTTTCCCTTCAGGGAGAAATACCTCAGCCCAGAGAGATTCTCTGATGCCACCGTTTTGCCATTTCTTGTTATGTGAACCCGTATTTGGCCCTGACACAAATGAAAGGTGAAGTGGATTTTCTTGTGTCTTGCCTGGTACTGCAGATTGTAGAATTTCTGCTTTTTCCCATCCAGGACCACATGAATCACTTTGTCATCTTTCAGCTCTGTCACCTTGGGTTCAGGTTCTTCCAGGGTCCTGGCAAATGTCCCGGTGTATGCGGCGCTGGCATTTGTAAGGAGATTGACAATAAAAACATCAAAGTAATACTGAGTGCTGGGGCTGAGACTGGGCACTGTGTAAGTGTTCTTGGTGCCCATGCACACCTGCCTGACCTCCCCACTGCTCACTTTGTTGATGATGCTCAGTTCGCTGTTGGACAGTATCATCACCTGCTGTGGCTCAAGAAGGTATGGAGAGAGGGACAGAGCCAGCGTGGGAGGCAGCTTCATTCCAGAGGATCTGATGGCTGTCTCAGCAGCACACAAGCTCTTATAGTTGTGCTTTTCATTGACTAGGAGACAGTACTGGATGCTTTCCCTGTGCTGCAAGGCAGAAGGGCTGTGTTTCCAGGTCAGAGTCACCGTTGTGGGGCCGATGCCGATCACGTTTACGCGTGGATCCGCTGGGAGCTCTGGATAGAGGTGCCCGGACATGGTGTCAGTCGTCAAGTACACGGTGATGTGTGTGTCTCGCTCGGTGGACAGGAACTCCAGCAGGTAAAGGGCAGCATGGGAAGACATTCCCATGTAAGTCTCCACAGAGTTTCCCTTGTAGTTGAAGATAGTGGACGCTATGCTTGAAGCCTTCTGAGGTTTGGAGACCTCTTGTGTAACATGGTCACCTGCAGGCAAAAAGCAGACTTGGAACTTCTGTTTTAAAAGATGTGAAATAAAGCTCATCACACATCCCTAATGTTAGGGAACATTATATTTCCTTCTTGAAAGCAGCAATTAAAACTAAAAATATGTTTTAGTAAAAATATGTTGCTACAGGCAATTTATTAAAATAAAATTTGAGAAGCTTTTATTTTAGCAGTGCAGCTGTAGAATTATGTTTTCAAAAATACTATAATTATGAAACCACAACTTGCAAAAGCATGGCTTGGATCATGCCTGATGCCCCTACAATTTTCTTCTTCTATTTGCTGTCTCTTAGAGTACTTTATTTTATGGAGACTCATTATTTCTATGATAGTTTTTTTTTCTTTGAATTAGTTCTAGGCCACTGTCTCATGAAGAAGGAAAACTTATCAATTCAAATGAGTATAATTTGAACTCCTCAATCAGGTGTGCCTGCTTGACATGTAAGAACTTGTTAATGGCAGCTTTTAGATTTTTTGTTTGAAAAAAGTGATTCTAAAAAATCATGCAAGAGAAAGGAATTGCCTTTTAGGGTAAAGGCAGTATAGTACCCACTTCCATGGTAGATGTGGTGAGAATAAATGGCTAAATCTTCTCTGCTTCATGTAGGGAGCAAATAGTTGTCTCAAGTGACCTAAGCCACAGAAAATACCCAATACCAAGAGGTTATGAAGTTGGTCTGTTTGTGCAACCTGAAAGACCTACAGTTGTTCCCAAATATTAACCTTAGATGTAGACATTTTCATATCTAATCCTTAATTTATTTGTGTTGAGGTCAAGATCTGATGGGTTTCCATACTTCACCCAGGGAGACCAGGTCAGTCCACGGCATTTTAATGGAAAAAAACACGAAATGTTTAGGCTTGTGGGAAATTTCCTATGATACAGTTATCTATGAATGACATGCTTTCTTTGCATCTGTTTAGGCAGACTGAAGGCCTTACCTGGTGCTGCTTTTCCTGGTGGAGACTTGTACACAAGTATGCTCCATTCGATGGGAACATCGCAGGGCGTCACTGTTATCGAGAAAGGAGCAAGGACCCTGCCCTCCTCCAAAGCAAAGTAGTACCTGTAAATGCAAACAGAAATAGAGGGAATGAATCAGGAAATTCAAGTTTGCCCAAAACTCCTTGCAATCAGCCATTCTGATGTGAGTAACTTCGCTCTGGGTAGAAAGGATTGCTCTCTGAGGTGCATCCACACAAAGGGATGATGGGTGTCTGCAGACTTCAGCTGTGGGAACAAAACAGGCTGTGGGGTATTTTTTTTTTAAATACACATGTATTTGCTGAAAGATTCATTCAGTTAAGGCAGTGTTTTTCCCTCTGAGTTTTTTTCCACACTTTTGGTGAACGTTGGGTTTCATCCTTAGCTGGTTATTTTGGATGATGGATGTGATTTTGCTGACTGCCTTCACCTGTTGCCAGTTCTGCCCTGATTGCCTTTGTGTCAGAGGCTGCTATGCATGAGGACAACAAAGTGACATCAGTCTTTTTCGCCAGGTTTTGATTCCTACATTGAAAAAGCTCAACCTCCTGTCTTGTTCTGTTTTATCTTTGTTGTTTTTATACACACTGTATAACATTTGGACTTGGCCATAGAAATGTTTGGATTTGGGCACCTCATTCTGCACTTAACTGAAGGCAATTGGCAATCCACGGGTTTCTTTGTTGTTCACCAGTGAGACAAGCCTAGTCATTATGGATAGAGCCTGTCAGCCTGGAGGTCTGGCTTACTTTCAGGGTATGGCTACTAGGCCAGAGTGAAGCTTCTCTGGAGTCAGTTTCACATTCTTTAGTCTTCTACTCTCAGCTAAAACTTGTCATTGCTTGTCTTCCTGTTTGGATGACTGGGATTCAAAATAACCTTCCTGATCATGCTAAACTACTTCCTAATTTCAGTCTTAATGCTATGCTGCTAGAGCATAGAAAAATTCCATTTTCTTTGAGGTTTCAGTGCACCTCATCCTTTAACTAGGAGAGCTCCTAGCTCTATTCTTGTGAGCTTGGTCACATTATATAACATGTGCCATGTTCCAGTTTTTCTGTGCAATGCACATGAAGACTGAGCAATCTGGCTCCCCCTCTGCTCCATGACCATTCAGATGTATGTTAAAATCTGTATTTGCTGGTCTCTGTCCAAAGTGCATCTCTTCCCAAACACGCAGGTTGATCTTTGCTACCCACATGCAGTGCCATAATATCTAGATCAACTACCTATGTAATATCTAGATCATCTACATATTTAGGTATGGCAGAAGACTTTGCAGATATTTTGGAAAGGTGAAGAATGTGGAATTTCCACATGCTTCCATGCTTTTGATCTTAGCAAGTTGTGCCGTTTGGCAAAAATACTTCTGGTGTGTAGGACAGTGTCAGAAATTTTCCTGATAAGATGCCTGTGCAGATATTCCATTGATTTTTGGGGCAGTTAATTTCCTAGGTAAAATGTTTGTATTTCACCATGAATAGAGGATGGCTGCTGTCTCTGCAGACCTGAAGCTGGGCTGTTTGTGACACAGCTGTTTGCTGCTGGAGCCCAGCCATCCTGTGTCAGTTCAGCTGCTGCTCTGACAGAGCAGAAAGCTGCCGAAATGTGTACAGGAATCTAAACTTCATCTCAGAGGTTCATTCCAGATTCTAGACAGTGCAATGACACTTGAGGAGTGGGGCATTTTTCTGGCATTTCAGTGTGCACTGATAAGAGCCCTGCAGGTACACAGGGATTTTTGGCTTATCCTGGTAGTGTGCCATTACCAGAGACACAGGGAGGTATTTGAGAATAGGAGTGGCTGGTTTCCTCTTACCTTTTGGGTATATCCTTCAGCAGGTGAATTGTAGTTTCCTTACCATCTGCAAGTATCAGGGAGTGGTAGAAATTGAAGAGATTGGTCTTGAAGCTCTGTTGGGAGCTGGTGGTGGCTGCTTTTATAGAATGGCACAAACAAGTCGCCGTGAGAAGATGGAGAGGAAGATAAAGCCAGAACCAGGACATCTTCAGTACTGCGAAGTGAGGTGACAAAAGGGAACAGAAATGGCTGTCAAAGGAGAGAAAGTAATGTGACCTTCTCTTTCTGTGACTTTCCTGACATTAGTTATAGTCCCAGCTAGCCAGGCATTCAAATAGTGCAAGCCTCCATTTTGCTGAATTTTTTCAAGTTCACAGAAATATTCCTCAGAGGATTTCTCTGCAAAGATTTAGTTGCAGAAACTGCTATGAAGTCTTTGATTAGAGAAAGAAATGTAGCAAATGCAGCACAAGTACAACATGACAGTTACTAAAAAAAAAATATTTTTACTGCTGTCAGAATGAATGGAAAATTACGTTTAAATATTTTTTTCTAGTTTGTGATGTTGACTTACTAACTTTCAAGGCTGAGCTATTTGTATTGGAGCTGTCCCTTTAAAACTCACAGGAGGTCACTATGTCCCAAACCCTGCTTCTGCTGTTCTGTCAGAGGTCATTGAGTTTTTATTTTGTCCACTGGGACTGTGGGTATGTGTAGATAAGAGGATCATTGTAACTTATCCAGAGCTGTGTAAGATACTGTTTGGTCAAAGGTGGAGAATCTTCGATACGAATCCCTAAACTGGTACTTGGATCTTAAGGTCTGTGTATCTCATCACTGTAGGGCAGTAATCTTGTTCTTAGATTTTTGTAGTGCTTATCATTCTCATACCTGCAACACTTCCAGCCTGTCTCAGCATTTGCTGCTCACTGGAACTGTAACAACCATATTGTATTGACTCTGGCAAGAGATTTTTTAAAAAACAGTTATCTCCCTTTTTTCAACAGGCCTTATTGTCAGCTTGGAATCTATGAAAGTACAAAACCAGTCCGCAGCAAATAGTGACATTATTTAAACTGCTGTGTGCATTTCCCAGAGCTACACAGAGGAGGACACTCCAGTTAGGACAGGAAATTTTGACAGCGCACTTATGTGCAGTTATTGATTGTAACTTACAACTCCTTTGTCTGCACATCCAGTTTCAGAAAGTATGAAAGTGGAAAGGGCATAGCCCTTTAATCCAGGTGCCAGCTGTAGCTCAGGGATTTGGAAAGCAGAGGGAGCTCTGTGTGCAAGATCCCATTTTTGAGGAAAAAGTAGCCTATTGCATCTTACAAAGCAGCAAGGAGTAAAGATCATGGTTAAATCTGATTATTGGCTGGTTACAGGAGAAAAAATACAAGACAAAGGCTCAATTATTTGTAGTTTTTATTTCTTTCTGAGATCAGCTCTTTCCCCAAAGTGCCTGTAAAAGTGTGGGAGATTTTAGGCGGTCAGATCTCCAGTTCAGCACACCTGCTGTTCAGTGCAATTAAAGTGACTTTATAAAAGGACCCCTTCCTTTTAAAATCCATTTCAAACACACATTTAAATATTGAATTGAAAAGCATTGAATACGTCAATAGGCTTTTATATACAAAATCTGGGATTCCCATAGTCAAGTACATCTTTAGTATAAGAGAGATGATTATGAAATTATCATTACCAGGTCATCTGAATGTCCCTCTCAACACCAAATAAAGTTAGTTTATTCTCTGCTTTTTTGTACTATTTTAGCACCTGGCTGAATGCAGGCTTAAACAACCATCTGATCAAATTGAAAGAATAGTTAAGATTTCCATATAAATTCAATTTTAATGCTCTCATAACAGAGCTTTTCCCTATGACTGAGTCACTTTGCCACTTTGTTATTCCTGTAGTATAATTATAGCTTACAGATTTAAACTTGAACCCCAAATATTTTGTTTTACCTTTGACATTGGAATCTGTGTTGCTCTGTGCTTTGGAGAAGATTAAAAAAAAAGTCTGCTACTTAAATGACAGGATCTTGCAAACCACACTGATACCACAGCAGCTCAGCTTTTCTTGTCCAGGAAAACAAACAAACCAAGTGATCAACAAACCTACAATCAGCTTATCCCAAAGACAGCACCATCCCAAAGGCTATTTTCACTCAATTACACAAACAATATATTCTCAGACTGTTGGAAATATGTTACACAAAAAATATTGTGCTTACCTGTCGTCGTCCTGGCTAGATGATCCTCAGACCACTTGCTTTCTTTGCCAAAAAAGCATAAAAGAACATAGACTTTTCAGATCTCTGTAGGCAGATGAAAATCAAAACTGCAAGCAGTTTAACAGGACAGGACTGATTTTTCCATATGGCTCCTGAACAGACATAGTAACTGAAATGTTTACAGTCCTTCAAGAAAAGTAAAAGAAACCAAAAAAAAACCCAAAAAACCCAACACGAGAGGATTTTGTTATTTTCTTCAGCTGGGTGTTTTCAAGGCCTGTTTTAAAGTCGCCCAGGTCTGCAGTGTCCCAGGGGCTGGCTGCTGCTCCTCAGCTCTGTGCAGCAGCTGGAGCGCTGCTCCTGCTCCGAGTGTCAGCCAGCCTAACCCAGCACTGCCTGCCTGGGGAGCAGGTCTGTGGCTGAAATGCACAGTGAGGAGGAGGGGGTGAGATGGAGAGAGGAGCATGCACTGTTAACCCTTCTCAGCCCCTAATCCAAGCCAGCCAGGGGTGCCCCACTCTCCTCCAGAAAACCTCTTCTGCGTTAGCAGCTTGGTGGCCCTCCCAAGGAGTGTGTGATCTCTCTGCCCTCTGCACTGCAAGAGCTCCAGGTAATTTCAGGTGTACTGAGTTTCTGCTGTGGTGCTTTACGGGCCCAACAAGTGCTGACCTAAAGGAGGAAAGGCAAAAAAGCTGCGAGGGAAAGAATGCTCTGCATTTCTAAAGCAGACTGGAGTTAGCAGTCCTTTGAAGGCTGTCAGGAATCTACTGAATAGAGCTGAGCAGTTTTCTTGGCTTAAAGAGGCTGTGAAAGGAAGAAACTTCGAAAGTGTCTGGGCTGGGGGAGCATTTCTGATGTGAAAGCAGTGTGGCTGAGGGAGGAGGCAGCAAAAGGGTGCCTGGAAAATGGCTCACAGCAAGCCAGGCACTTGCTTGTTGGGGCTACAAAGCAGTTGTAGCAAAGCCATGGTTCTTTTCAACCACTCCTGCTGAGTGAGAGCAGTGCACAGCCAGGATTCACAGGCTGCTTGTACCTCTTGGCCTGGGATGTCAGGAAAGATGCCCTGGGATTGGTCCTGTGGGGATGCCTGCTCAGAAAGGCAAGCCCCAGGCAGCTGCATGAGCTTCCAGGCAGGCACTCACAGGGGGCAAAGACAGAATATTGTAGGGAGGCTCTATTTTTAAATGAAGTCTCTTGTCCAGTGTTGGAAGGGTGACTTGCAGTAACCCTTCATTATTGTCTCATTGGATTTAGAGTGAGCCTGTTTAAGCCTTCTGAAGACTAAAAGTTTGCTAAGAAGAGGGGTAGATGAGGGAGAAGTAGAAAGAGGTTTCAACAGATTTTGCATGGCAGATCCTTTTGAAAATGTAAATTTGCTCATCAACCGATGTAAGTGAAATATTTCCAGTGCAGAAGGTAGCAGGAATAATTAAGGTGTTCATGAATTGTTTGCTGAAAAGTTTTGCAGAGCAACTGGGCTTTTAAAAAGGGACAGCATATAGGAGCCTTGAAACAGGCACTGTATGATCAGGGTATTGGCACTGTGAAGCTATGAGGGGACATTGCTGGACATATGCTAGAAAACTGGCAGAAGTAGGGTAAATGGTAAACAGGGTTTGTCAGACAAACCATCATCTGGTGTGGAATCCAGCCCAGGATTTCCCAGTCTGTGTAACAGATCTGGGAACTAATGAAAATGTAAGGACCTAGCCAGAACCAAACTGTTTCCTTAATGGAAGAGAAAGAGGAGAAAGAAGTGTTGGTGCAGAGTCCTGTAAGGTCACAGAGCAGGCCTGGAAGAGGGAAATGTAAGTCAGATGAGGTGCATCAAAAATGTGCCCTGAAAACAGGACATGAAGTTTATTTTCACAGAAAAAAATATTGGTCACAGTATAAGTGCAAGGACTACAGTCTGTTTTTGCTGGGAATTTGGAGGGACTGATGGGTGGCAGTCAGCAGGGAGAATTGTAGGCCAGCAACCAGTGCTAAGTAGGGATATCTCTGGGCAAATCTCAGAAGCAGATGTCACTCATGTCTGGTAAAATCCCTAAATCTGGACAGGGTGGACATTTTGTTGTAGAAGGGATGGACTCTCTGTCTTGTCCTCTCCAAACCTCCCCACTGCCATCAAAACAAACCATTACCCTCAGCAAAATTCAGCTTCCAGGCAAGGCAATGGGAGTCTTTCCTTTGGCCATCATTTCAGAGCTGGAAGCTGAATGCTTGAAGGAACCCTCTGTCTCTCACTGAATAAAATATGAGCAAGGTTGTCAGGTGAAAAAGGCTGGTGATGGTTTAAGTATGGAAATAATCCAGTTCCTCTCTGGACAATTTCTCACATACTGCCCATGTGTGTCTGCTTACATGCTTTGCTGGAGCAGAATCTGTGCTAGTAAATTTTCAGAGGCGTTCACTGAAGCACTATCAAAGGGGAAAAAAGTATTCTCTATGGAGAAAGTTGAGAGTTAAATTCATGACTTGTATAGCTTGACTGAACTCAGTGAAGTTACAACAGGGATAAATCAGACCTTGATTTGGCAAAAAAAAATTGGTACAATGGCCTTTTCAGTAGAAAAAGTCTGTAATGAGCAGGCTCTGCTCCCCTCAGAGCCGAGCTGGTGACTTCAAGAGGGCTGCTCAGAGATCCTACATCTGTTCCAGCCCTGCTGCCCATCCACACCTTCCAGAAACGTGAGAGATGGAGCACCTTTGACACAGAGACTTGATTTATACTCAGTTATGTAGTGGCTCTGCTAAAAGATCAGTAATGCTAAAACAAAGGAGCTGCTTTGAAATGGGAGCAAAAAGGCAGAGTCGAGGGTTTAGCTTGAAGCTCTCAAAGACACTTCAGATGTTCATTCCCTGGAGCTACAATCCAAGGCTCTGTGTTCAGGTGAGGGACTCTGCAGGCCAGGGGAGTGTCCTGCAGTCTTGGCAGTGCTGTCCCACAGCAGGCCCTGCCTGCAGCATTCAGTTTCATGGCATGCCTTGCTCAGGGATGCTTGGAGGCTCACCCTGGTACACCCCACAACACAGCTCTGAGAATTGCATCACCCTGCTTTGTGTCTCGCAAGGAGATGTGAAAAATGGAGCATGAGTATTTCTGATGAAGAATCTCCCTGCCCTGGCAACCCTTCTTTGAACTGGTGTGTCACCTCCATCAGGGAATTGTGTCTATGGGAAAGGCAAGGAGAGCTCCAGTCCTCCCTGCTCCTGTGATAGGGCAGAGTGGAAACAGAGCTGCACTGTCTTCCATCCATCACCCAGCTGCATCAGCCCCTGGCTGTTAATTCTGGCAACTCCCAAGCACAGACAACTTCCCTGTGCCCCGAGATCAGCCTAGGGAGTTCTGTTTCATGAAACTCTGTGCAAATTAAAAATGCATGGGGAAAGAGAAAACTAATCTTTCAGTTACGAGATGAGCAGTGTTCTCCCTTTCTGTCTTTTACACATGCACATATGTGTTCTATCAACATCTGAGGTAGAATTGTTGGTCTTTGGCTCCTAGCTACCTGTCTGTCTGCAATATGCCTTTTGAACTAATCTTCCTGTATAAACTACCTTCCTAGCCCCGAGCAGAAGTAGCTATGGATGTCTTAAAGGGGGGAATTAGAGCGTCCAAACATGTTCTGTATTTTCAATGGCTTCAACTTGCAATCTATTCCTCTTAGCAAAAGAATCTGACTTGCCCCTATGGCTATGGAAAGGGGGATGGAAATTTCTCTTAAAATCCCCTCCCAAGTGGAAAGGTTGTCCAAATCATTGCTTGATAAGTTATTGGAGCCAGTATGTCTTTGATGAGTTAATGTACTCCTGGTTAGTATTATTGCTCAAAAAATATCATCCTAGACACACAGCTGGGCTCCAGAAAGAATCACACTTTCCTTTGAAGCTGTGAAAGTCAATCCTAAGCAAAAGTCTGGCACTTAAAACCTACTGAGGGCATTTTAGTGAGGCAGCTGCTTTTATTTCTTCCAGGTTTTGTCAAATCCTGGCAATGAATAGGACTGTCATATGAGAAAAGCCCTAAGTCTGTTCCTATTCAGAGGCATTAATAAGCAGGGGAGACAGGGAATTGCTTCTAAGTCAAAAGCAGATTTGAACTTTTCCTGCAACCTGTATCCAGGTGAGATTATAGGAATAGGTTGTTTAGGGGGCTGGTGGATTGTCCTGGCAGTACATACTGGGTTTGTAGGACAAAAAGCCAGTAATCTACACTTTGGACCTGTAGCTTCCATTATGGCATGTCTGTGTTGAAAAGTTCTCCAGGGAGTGATAATTAATACCCACTAACATTATTTGAGTTTTTCCTCGGCAGTGTCTCCAGGATAAGATGCCGGCACTTGAAAATTATCTTTTTTGTTGCTGTTGAAACTAAACAGGGTGTTGAAGGGTCCTTTAGTGATCACCAAAATAAATATTACAGACACCTGATTGGTCCTCACTCTTCTTATATTCCATATTTTCAAGAATGATTGTAATTGCTCAGATAAGTCTGTCAAGAAATTATAGATATGATGTAGGGAATATCTCCTATGCAAAGCTGATTTTGCAGGATGTGAGAGATTGGTTCTGAGGTTATTATATCCAACTTTATGGGAAAATTCCTTACTTTTGAAGTAAATTTGTTCTTCCACAAGTGTAAATCCAGTGCAACAGAAATAGCTTCAAGAACTCAGCTAGGAGTCAGTATTACACTGACAGCTTCTCTATGAATTAGAGAAAAACATATTGAAAGTCCTGAGCTGCTACTTTCATTTCCTTTTCCTTTTACCATAGCCCCTAGGCTTCCAGGATTTCAGGTTGCATCCTGTTAAATAATTCCTTAGAAAACACTTACAGAAATCCCTAGAAGTCATCAAAGCAGCCTAACAGTTTGGGCAGGTACAGAAAAATGAGCTGATGTTTCCAGCTTAGCTGAAAACTGCTGGTTATCTCAGCAGAGAAAGTCACAGGCAGAATGAAGGATTGTTGTCTGTAATCAGTGCATTGTTCTAATAGGGTAATCCTGTATTTTGCTTTTAGCTACTGTGCTGTTTGTTTTATATGACAAAGGATTAAACTTGTATAAACAGAACTAATCAGGGCTGGTGGACAAGGAGCTTCAAAGTGTTTCCTGTGGTGGAGGTTGTGAAGTGTTGGGCCACTGCTTTCATTGTCAGGTTCCAGAGGGGCAGGGAAGGCTGAGCAGCCAGACTGTTCTTAAAACAAGCAGGGGCCTGCTGACTTTCATGCATCTTTCAATGCTCTCTGATCCTGTGCAACTCCATAAGATTTTCAAAAACACCTTAAGTCTGACCAAGAGGCCTTTCATCTCCTAGGCACTGGTTTCATTTACAGCATTTCACTTTCCTCTTGGGCTGCTGGGAGCCCTCCTTCCATTGCTTGGCCAGGGGACTTTGCAAACAACCCCAGGTTCCACCTACAGCACTGAACAGTTTTTCAGAAGGATGTGATTATTGGTCCTTGCTTTCTCTGTCCCCATGGGCTACACCAGTTTGCTCCTGAGAGCTTTAAAATAAAACCTGCCTTTTGCAGCATTGGAGAGCAGCCTGCATTAATCTCCCTGTCCAGACCTCCTCTCTGGTGGCTGGCAGAGGAGGAGTTAACCACTGCCCTCTTTTCTGCCTGTGCTGGCTGGAGTCACTGGCATCCCATCTGGTCCAGGCTGTCCGGAGCTCTTCCCGGCGTTCTCTGGGGAAGGCACTACAATATCCAGGAATTTTAACAATCCTAAACAGATTGGGGGCCACATATGGATGAAAATGATTAGATTATAAGAAATCCAATCACATTTGCTGCCCTAGTCATATATTTTTAAGCATTTGAGATCAGGCTTTTTGCTCAATTACAAATATTTTGCATGCGGCACAGATAAAGTCATTATGTTTGTCTCTCCATCCTGTCCCCAGAGGAATAGAAACGATTTTAACGTTTGATTGCAGCAATTTGATGAATGAAATCTGCCACTTTTGTCATAAATCATCACAGAAACTTTCTGTTCATGATAATCAGACTGCAGAGAAGTAACACTGAACGTGATCATACTTAGATCTATAGGAGGGGAAATGTACTCTCCATTATTTTTTCTGCCTTGTTTACTCCAGTATGTGGATTTTTTTTCTGTTCAATTTAAACGAGATGGATATTTCATGACAGACCTTAGCAATAAGAGTTTATTTCTGTGAAACAATTTTTCATTTAGCAATGTCCTAAGGAAAGGAAAGCACCTTCACCCCCACGTGGGCACCTCCAGGCCAGTCTGTTTCCTGTTCTTTGCACTCATCCTTTGTGGCCTTCCATGACTGCAACACCTTGGAGTGCTGTGCTTGCCCCATCTGTTCCTCAGCTTACCTGTCTCCTTTTCCTCCCTGATTATCACCTGCTCCTTTCTGATCTTTGCATAGGATTGGTAAATGCACACACCAAGGGGCAGGAATCCCGAAGTTGTAGAGGGCCTTGCAAAATTACCAATGCAGCTTTTTGTGCAAAGGGAAGCTTAAAAGGTCACCAAATAGCAGAAGAGCCCCGTAGGGAATCCTCCTAGTGGAAACAGGGAGCTAGCTGGTCTGGTTCTGCTTGCTTCCCTTCACACACACCAAAAGTTTTGCCTGGGGTGAATTTTCCACTTAGTTTTATTTTAAGAATTGTCTTGCTAATTCTTATTCTGATGTCTTGGATAAGATGTCAAGTCCTCAAGCACCCCCTGAAGGAAGCAGCCTGCCAGGCTGTGGAAAGCAGGGAATGCTCTATCAGGACAGCCTAAAAACCTCAGAGAGCTTTTCTGGGCCCTGATACTGGTCTGCATCAGAAACCTCAGCAGGACTGTGGCATAGTAGCACACCTAAGACCAGTGATTAACAGCAGTGGCTGCAGCCAGCTCTGTGAAAATCACACTGTTGATTTAAAAAAAAATAAATAAATAAATAAAAATTACTGCTTTAAATTTACAAGCTACTTTATAGACTCATTAATTTTTCACGAGGGAAGGATGAATGAGTGGCTGGGGAAGAGGTCATTTATGTTCAATTTATAAATTATGAACTTGAAAGCTGACACTTTATGGTGCTTGTATCATTTCATAATGAAATGGAATGAATCTCTCTGCCTCTGTGCTGGATCTGGCATTACATTAACATTTATATTTCTGGGCACTTTCTAGCAGCTGTGACTGAGCACATCTCAGCCCTTTGGTGGAAAAGGGATTTCCTTTGCATTTTCCTTGTGCTCCCTCTTTCCTATGGCAGAAGTTTGACCCTCACATTCTGCAGAGTGCAGGTTATCCATTAGAGTCCCAGCATGGCCTGGAAAGAAAATGTGACTCTGTCCTTACTCCAGAACCGTGTGGCTTCATCTCCATCCTCATGAAAAGACTCCACTAAATCACCCCACGAGGCCTCTGCAGCTCAGAGGCAAAACTGAGATGGCTCCAGTGGCACACTGAGCTATCCAGGGCAGGGATAAGAGAGATTGCTCTTGCTGTGCCTCTGCTGTATTCAGGTGACCCCCAGTCCCCATGGCCAATTCCTGCACTCATGGATGGGCATCTGGAAGCTCCTCTGACAGGAGGTGATGGCACTGCAAAGGCAGGACCACAGAGGAGTTGGGGAGCCCCCACCTTTCACATGATGCTTCCTGGACTGGGTTTGCACTGAGGCAGAGATGTGTGTGCAAAGAAAGTGCAGCCAAAGGCTCAGGGGAACTAATTCAGTGCTCTCCCTCTGCTGACAAAGCTACTCCTGTGTCAGACTCAGTCTGGGTTAAAATACTGTTCCTGGCATTAGGTTAGCTCTGGTGGTGTCCAGCTTTTCAGATTTATTCCTAACAGTGGCCTCATTTATCTTACCACTTGGGCTGTGGCCATTTCTTGCTGAGTCTTGTCTTTAGCTTTCAGTGTGAAATTAAATCTTCACCACCTTGTTAGTGCTCCCTATGAGTGCACAGCTTTCCAGGAAGCTGCTTGGAGAAGGACTCAGGAGTTGGATTTGGTGATCCTTGTGCGTCCCTTCCAATTCAGGATATCCTGTGGCTCTGTGACTGCCTCAGCACAGAGTTGTTTGAGAAGCCTGTCCCATAAGTGATGTCCTGCACTGGCAGACCTTCAGCTTCTTGCTCCCATGCCCAGATTCATTGGGGGGTTCAGGCAATGTAATGCCAAATCATTTCAGGAAGAAGTTTCCTCAAAAGCTTGAAGAGGAGCTTGTCAAAGAGGAGTGATCATCAGAAATCCTTGAGATTTCCTTCTCCATCTGTGATTTTATTTAATGCCTTGTTCCTTCAGTACATGGAACTTGGCCAGGTTCAAACTTGATTCTAATCTATGTCTGTTTAATATTAGGATGGATACTAAGAATAAGGTGCCTAATATTGTGATAATACCAGAATGTTGACATCTGTAAGCCCATCTGGAATATGTGTCAATTGACATTCATTTGTATTTTCTTTGAGCAGTGATTAGTTGGATTTCACCAGCCATAAAACAGGTTATCCATAAGCATGGCTCACCATGTGCCATAGGAAGCAAACCCATTCCCTTTTTTTGACATTCCCTGCACCTTTCATGTGGAGGGCCATTGGTGTTTGGGTGCTATTTCTCCTCCAGGCTGTTGGGATCTTATTTTTAAGTTAAAACTCAGAGTGAGAGGGGAGCTGTGGGCTGTGTCTGACCCTTCCACACGGGGGAAAAAACAGATTTCAGTGCTCCGAAGGCACAGGACTGGGACCAGGCAAGGGGCTCCTCTGTGGAAGCTAACATGGAAGTCAGCTGGAGAAAAAAGACATCCTGGTCCATAGGGTAAATAGCAGGCAATCCCTGAGCTTGTGGAGGAGAAAAAGGTACAGAGCTTCAGGAGGTGTTTAATTTTCCAAGCAGACATTGCACTGGGAGGAGTCAGGGTCAGGAAATGTCTCTCCTCAGGACCAGCTCCCTGCTTCTCTTCAGATTCATTTAGGCTTGGAACAACAGAAATGCTGCTCCAGATGGCAGGGGTAGCACTCCCTGTGACATGGAGAGGGGCTGCTGTCTGAGGGCCAGGGGGGTGAGGGGGTGAACAGGGAGCCAGGAGGTCAGGCAGAGGGGGCAGTGGGAGCAGCCACACCATCTCAGCTCCAGGTCACTGCCTCCAAGGGCTGGGGCTGGCAGGTGGGGCAGCATTTTGACAGTCAGAGTCTCTTGGCTGGAACAACGTGCATGGCTGTGTGATCTCTTCTGTTGTTTCCACAACCTGGCACTACAAAGGACAAAGAATGAAAATGTGTCCCCTCTCACCTGGCTTCTAGGGTGAGCTTGGACATATGGTATCCCAGATTTATATTTCTGATTTATGGTAATAAATCTCCTTTTCATAGGGGAATAGAGGAAGAATTAGAGAAGTAGAACTAGCAACTGCTGGGAAACCAGTGGTCAATGTCCACTCTGGGAGAAAACATTTCTGACCAAAACTGCTCCCAGCAGTATTGTCAGGGAAGTCACAGCAAATTCCTAAAGGAATTAATTTCTTTTTAATCATCTTTGATGAGTATCTTTATCATGTTAGCTGAGGGATTGCACTGCTGTCAGCAGGGAACTTCTGCTAATCGATTAAAAATGTTTTTTCACTTCTTTATGCACCTGACTTATCTGATGGAAGAGAAAAACATTTGATAATGCATTCTGGCTCAGAGAAAAATGCTAAAAGAGAGTTGGAGGAGAAAGGTGAGGAAATAAAAGTGGATTTTCTCAAAGGATCTGCTTGAGAATACAGAGTAGGTTGTCAGTGAAATTCAAGGGATAATGTCTCTCTGCCATCATCTTTCAAGTGCAAGACCACAAGGAAATGAAATTTGCCTTCACACTCCAACAAGCCAATCTGATCCAGCCATGGATGGAAGCAAAGCCAGGGAATGCACACTGCAGCCACATGAAGACAGGAAAACTAGCAGGCAGCTAGGGAAAGTCAGCAGTCTAAATGGTCAAGACAAATGAGCTGCTGTTTGGGCCAGGCTGGCTTTGTTCCTGGCTTTCAGAAGCCCACACATGAGCTCTCTGAACTTTGGAGCAGGTGATCAGGTTAGCTCCATTGTGCTCTTATGGAACAATCCAACAAAGTATTTTAAAAGTGCTGTTGGGTTTTTGTTAATATAAATGTCACACCTTTACAGAGTGACCCCATTTTCCTTTCTTCCCAACAACAGCAAAAGTGCTGGAGGGCCTCAATCTGCAAGTGCTGCTCATGAATTATTAACAAGGCTTCTCCTGCCAGGGAAGTTATGCACAGGGTGAGTGGTTATGGAGCTGAGCCTGTGGCCCAGGGAGCCCATTCTGCCTTAGAAAGGTGCTGAGAATGTGCTGGTAATTGCACATTTTAAAAAGTCAATTAAAAAATGATTAGTGCCACAAACAGCACAGCCTAACTGGAGGTGAGACCTTCATCTTTAAGACAGAACCCCACAACACACACATTTCCATCATCTCTATGTAGCTGCTTAACTCACAAAAGGGCCAGAGAAATCTGGCAGTCTGACCACATATTTTCCACTTATGAAAATGAAATGTGTGTGACCATTTCTCCAAGCTGCCTTGAGAGTATCCTACATATTAACTTTCCACATAAGAGATTTCCCTGAGATTTTCCACTTCTCTGAAAACCTTTTCCCACGTTGGCAGCTCCCACAGGAGGATCCAAGGCTGCAGCTACCTTCATTATTTGGGAAGCCTGAGAGGGAGGTAAGTCAGTACTTCTATGCAGAGAGAGCACAGGTGCAGATTATATTATTGTTCAGGGAAAGAGATTGCTTTGATAGCTCAGTGAAAAACCTGCTCCCTCACAGCTCCCCTACTGTAAGACTGCAAAGACCTTTCTGGGATAAAGAGTGGCTCAGTAGTTCTGCCTTCTCTCCCTCACTGTTCCTGCTAGCAAACAGCCTGCACTCCACTGACATGTCCATATTCCTTCCAGCCTAACAGCAAGGAAAAAGACTGGAAGCTGCTCTTTCCTTGTAGGACAAGCTGAATGTCAAATGTGGCTTCCAAGACATAAAGCCTTCTTTGAAAGCAGAGGATAAAACTCTCCTTCCTCCTGAAGGTGCTCTGTAAAGTCAACAACTCCTGCCAAGCTGCTGTGGGTTCAGAACTTGGTTTCTGTCAGGATCTTTTAGCTGGTGTAGTCCAAGCACTTGTGAGGGATGTGCACTCATTTTATTACACAAGCATCAGTGTATAGCAGTATTTAAATATTCAGATGCAAAGGCTTCAATCTATGGATGATTTGAAGTCCTTTTACAGAGGTCTTCTGTCTAATTAAAATCTCTTTTGGTCTCTTTTGCTGATCCTGTTTTATTTGATAAAAAGAGAGAGCCTACATTCTCCTAGATGCCTTCCTTAGGCTTCTCCTTCCATGGGCAAAAGGCTGTGAAAACTGGGATGGCATGATATTAGCTGGCCAAAACAGAGAAAGACAAGTACTTTGGTTGCATTTCCTTTGAGCCCTGCCTCCTACTTTTCCATTTTCTTATTTTCTCTACATGTTCCCAACTCAGTTAATCTCATTTTATTTTCCTTCTACTCCTAATTTTGTCTCCATTATTCAGGCAATTTATAATTCTGGGCTGGTGTTTGTCTTTGGTCTGCCCCTTCTGTTCAGTGAGAAACACAATACTTTTACCTTCTTACTAAACCCCATGTCAGGAAGATTTAAGAAATACTTACAAACCCTGGCAAAACCACATACTGTTTTAGGTGCCAAAAATTAAAGCAACTGAATAACCATCTGGAAATAATAGCAATAGTTTCACCATTAAATTATAATAGTCATAGCATAGCTGAAGCTGACAATATTTTACCTATACTAAAATACCAATTTCTGAACCATATGTAGAGGGGTTAGACTGCAGTTTGACAGTTTGTGCTGCCCTTGAAATTTTTGCCATCAAGCATATTTTGAAAAGCCAATTGATGGCGCCCTGTGTGGTGACAATACCTCTATTTCTGTCTGCCAGTAATGGACAGCATGTGAGAGGTGGTATATCAACTTCTAAATTGCACTGTAGTGTATACAGTTTCTTCAGCCTGGATTAGGTCTCTGCCTTTGACCTTGAGAGCCCTGACACAGCAGGTTTCCCTGCTGCTTTGGGCAGGAGGTGACAGGGTAAGACCTGTCTTTAACACTTTGATCATGCCATGGGGTCTGCAGACAGACAGGCAGTGATGAGGCTCTGACTGACTGACAGCCCCTGGGTGTGGCACTGGCCTGAAACAGGACAAGGTTTTTGGGACTAGGCCCAAGCTTTGGTGGCCTTGGGCCCTCTGTAGGGTGAGCCCACTAAAAGGAGCCACAGTATTTTCTGGGGAGCCTGCCTTTGTGCTTGACATGCATTTAGAGAACTGTAATATCAGATAAAGCTGTTATCAGATCGCTCGCCAGGTCAGCTTGAATGACTTTTTTACTGTGCCATGCATGTTCACGCACAGCCTTTCCCCTCTCCCTTGGACACAGCCATTCCCAGTGTGAACACTTCCCCAGGATCATCCCCTTAGCTCCCAGCACAGCTTTACAAGCACCTTCTTTGTGTGAGCATGGGACATGTGGTGATGGGAGCATTGGTGGTGGGGCAATGTCAGGTGTGAGACTTCTCTCAGAGTTGTACCAGACATGGAGAGTCCTCATGGCAAGTCCCTGTGAGACAGAGGGGTGGCCCTTGCTGTGTGGGAAATCCTTGCAAACTCTTTGAACTAAAGCAGCTTTTTAAGCTGAACTAGAAGAGCACTTAGGCTCTTTGAACACTGGCAGTACCACTTGGTGACAAATTTGGTACTTTCCCTGCTAGCCTGTCATTCAAAAGACTTTAGCCTGTATTCTTGCCTCACCTGCTGTGTCTCTGTATTTTAGAAAGAAGAGATTCCTTCCTTGCAGAGCTGCTGTTATCCAAAGGACAAAATACCAGCCAGCATGACTTCTCTCCTCTGTCACAGGTATGAGGAAAGAGGGAACCTTTATTAATGGAAATTTAATTTGTCATATGTGATTTCATTTTGCAGACTGATGAACAGACTTATTTATAATGCTGTAAAGGAACAGTGCTAGGGATGATGGTACAAGAATAAATTTAGAAGAATGAAATAACAGTACTTCCAGTTTAAACACGATCTCAGCCCCATCCAGTCAGCCCTAAGAAAATTTAGAGCATGTAACATCTAATTCTGTACTAAGGAGTTTGGGGAGGAATTCCTCATGCTTGTGTGTGCAACCAGAGAGCCTTTGGGAAGTGTTCTCTTTACTACACTAAGGGAAAAAAATCCCATTCTCTAGGCAGGAGGAGAACCTGCACATTCAGTGACAGCAGTTGGGTCACAGAGCAGATGTAAATGAGAGCTCAGGTTGTCTGTCAGCCTGGTGAGCTGGTCTTGAGACTTTAAGGGTGTGGCTGCAGCTCCTCCTCCACTGGAGTCAAGTCAGCTCGCAGAGCATGAGCCTCTTGTCCTTTCTCTCCTGGAGCAGGGTGGGATGGGACCCCCTGGGACACTGTGAATGAGCTCTTCTGTGGGGAGGCACTGCTGGGAAAAGCTGAGCCACTGATCTGCTCTGCAGAAGAGAGAAGATTAACTAGGAGGCAAGACTGCATCCTTAAGAGTTTCATTTAGAGGTAGATGGATGCATTCTGAAATGAATGATAATCACTTAATCTGCTGCTGCCTATAGTCTCAGGACATTTATCAGTGTTATCTGAGATGCAGTGTTATCTGAGATGGACTGGTGGGCAGATTTGTACAGCACAGCTTGATGTTGAGAGTCCATTAGATTTTCATCATTTATTCTCTGTATTGATTCACTGTTACACCACACTGCTGCTTCTCAGAAGAGTTCCTCAATTTCCTGACCTCCACTGAAATCCTAAATTTCTGTGCTGTATTTCCAAACAGGTCCTCAGCTCTTCAATCTTTTTTCTGACATCAGGTAAGCAACTTGCTCACAAATCAGATCTCTATTTTGGACATTCCTGAGTGCACATTGCACTGCAAGCCTTAAATTCAGGCCTTGGGTTCCCAATACTTCATTCTTCCCTCACTCACATTCACTTTTTTCTTCACTTCTCTGGGGGAGAGATCTCTGTATTTCTGTTCTACTCCCAATACATCTCTCACTACAGTCAGGTTTTGGTACTTTTGATAAGAATAGCAACAAATACCCCATCAGCACAGTCAGAGGCTGTGCAGAACCTGCTGCCACATAGGAAAAGGGGACAAGGAGGTTATTGCAAACTGGATGGAAGCACCCTGGGGAATCTGAAAGGGTCACCTTGTATAAACAGTTTAAATAGTTTGGAAAGTAGCTTTTAAACAGTGGGGCTATGCAGTCTCATTGCATTGAGTAAAACCTAAGCAAGCACACTTCTTACACAGCCCAGGAGAAGGATGGTCATGGTCCTGCTGCATCTGAGGCCATTGTATTGGTCATGTCTTCCTCTGCAGTGTCTGCTCTGGGGATGGACAGAGGATATCTATCTGCAGAGCTGCCAACCAATAACTTTCAATTATAATCACCTGATTTTTAGGCTAGAGAACAATCACACTTCACCAAGAGATAAGGACGAGTCAGTGAGTTAGCTTGGTGTGTTTTGCTGTTATCTCTCTATCCCTGCTGCTCTGAGACTCACACACAGTCTCTGGAGAGTTCACTTGTCTCTATGCTGGATACCTAACTGCTAAGTTTGGAAGGGACGCTAGTCCTTACCAGTCCCACTAATGAGCATTGATGGCTCTGCTGAGCCTCAGTGAGGGCTCACCCTCAGCCCCTGCCATGCCCAGGTGCTCTGTTTAGGCTCAGACTTGGGTTGGCACTTCTGGCAGAGTCCTGGTGTGGAAATGCTGGTCTCTGGCTTGTGCTTGTGCCTGGATGTTGGGGTTTCTGCACTCCACAAGGTGAATTTTGCTCTGCTTTGTCTCAGTGCTGCCAGGAATGCTAGGGGAACAGAATCAGGTTTGCAAAAGCAGCATCCTTTGTGTTTGCAGCCAGCCAGGCACTGTCCAGGAGCACTGCATGCCACTTTGGAGAGCTGTTGACATGGAGCCTGGAAAGATGAGGCTCTATAATGTACTCATTGTACTCACATCTCAGCAGCTGTAGTTCACTTTTGGTCTGACTCCTTAAAGGTGAAGAGGAAATGGATTGTGCTTCTGTGGATTAACAACTTCTTATTGCTGGCTGCATGCTATCTAGCAGGCTGCTGGGTCCCAGACTGATTGCTGAGGAAAAATAGAGGAATTAAACAATTCTTTAAATGAAGCAAGAAAACAAAAATCAAATTATATATCAGCCCTCCCAGCTAAAACTGTGCTGGGCTCCCTTTCAGCTCAGACGTGGAAAACGTGTCTGGAAGTAGTTGGAGACACCTATTGTGAATCTGTCCTTACAGCTAATTCCTGAAAGTCTTTCTGTTCATCAGCATCCTTGTATATGCCCTGGGAGCCAGCCCAGCAGGTGTGTGAGTGCTGCTTGCTTCCTCTGTCACCAAAACTTGGCACACACAGCACGTGGGCAGCGAGAACTGCTCTGGAGTCTGCTGCTTGCCCTCTGTGTGTCAGTGTTTCCTGTCAGGCTGTCACAGGACACAAATAACAGGCAGAAAGGATGCAGACAGGGGCAGTGACCTTGGCAGGCTGTTTTCCCAAAAGGCCTGGGGCCAGCCTCTGCTCTTAGACACTCACTATTTCCAGTGGGATTGGCAGGGAAAGCTAACAGTGAGGAGTTCCACGAGCAGATGCACTGCTATGGTCAGAGCAAAGCAGCAGTTACATTTGATATTCCATTTCCCAAATTACCTCAGCTGAAAGTAATTTGCAGCAACTGTGCAAAAACTCAGCAGGCAGTGGTCCTGGAGGTGAATTTGAATTACTTGATAAGTGCTCAGCAAGTCCCTTTAATGTTTAGGGAATCTTATTCCTAAATTGCCTTTCTCTGTTGGTTGTATGCTTCTTATTTTGAGTATGTACTTTGTAATTGGGAGTGAAGAGCCCCAATCTGTCTGGGGACGGATTTTGGTTCTTGCCTTTGAAATTTTCTTGAAGTGGGCTAGTGCTCCTTCATGGAGCTATTCATATTGTTTGGAAGGGAGGAAAATACTGTCCCATATCAGCTGTGAGTGTAATAACATCTCTGAATAGGGATCAGGTTCTTAAGTTAATTTCTTCTGCCTTTTAGGCTTGTTCAGACTGGTCCAGGATTTCTTTTATAAGCTTGTAGTTATTCTTTGTAGAAAAATGTTTTTAACCAGAAAATGTCAGTCACACTTGAATATCTGCAGTTCAAACCCCACAGGGATGGATATATTGAAGTAAAAGTCTTTGTGCACTCATCCTTCATGAGATCTAATATCATGTGGGCTATCTGAAACACCCCAAACCAAATTGGCTTAATCAGTAAAAAATTGCATAATTATTCAGTGTGGTTTATAATTAAGGTAAATGCTTGAAAGAAGCTCCTGTGGAGGAGCTTCCTGTGTTGAGGAAAGCTGCAGAGGAAGGGTAGAAGAGGATGAATGTGCTGGGTGGAGAGCATGGACTCCCTGATGCAGCCTGAGCCACTGTGTGGAGGTGGGGGCTAAAACAGGGAATGTTTTATTTACTGTGCCATGCTGTGCATCACACATAGTATTTTGCTTCCTTTCAATTGCCTTCTGCAGCAAGTCAGCTGTGATGTGATGTAAATGATTAATTAGCTTCAAGTGTTATCACTTGGCCTGGGTTTGTCCTGGATGGCCCAGGCTGGATTTGTACATGCAGCTATGCCATGGTGCTTCCTCAGGAGCTTTTATTTCCAAACAAAGTTCAGGCAGGATGCATAAAGTATGGGCCAAGAAAAGTAATCAAGGGAGGTTAGGTATTTAAGCAATAAAGCAGCCTTCCCACAGATAGAGTTGAAAGGAGGATGTGGAGTGAGGCTGCCCTGCCTGGCCCTACCCCTACAGCCTTCCTCGATGTGCAAAAGTGGAATGTGCTGGGGGAGCTTAGAAACTGGAGTTGAAAGTCTCTCTGCCTTTTTTTTTAAGCAGTGATTTCTCAGCTAAAGGTGAGCAGAGAGCTGCCAGGACAGTTCAGACTGTACAGTCCTATCCACATTGCTCCAGTGTCTGGTTCATCCTGTCTGACTGACAGCCTTCCCTCCACTCTGTCCCACTGCACTGGCCACTTACTTTTTAAGACCCAGCCTGTTGAAAGGGCAAAAGGGATTAAAAGGAAAGCCCTGTAGTCTTGTTCCTTCAGAGGCTGGCAGCCAGCTGGCTCTCCACTCCTGAGAGCCATGAAACGGTGCACTAAGTCTGCCCTTAGCCTTGAGCACTAATTCCCTTTCCCCAGTGACTGTCATTATGCCCATTTCCTACAAGCTTCTTAGGGCCAAGAGCTACCAGAGGGCTCAGGCAGGTCCTGCTCTCTCCCAGTGCTCCCAGCTCTTGCACAGGGCTGGGGCCAGGGTTTAGCAGTAGCTCAGGGAGCCAGGGGCTGGGCTCGCCCTTACTGCTGAGCTTGGAGGGGCAGGGAGTGCTGGAGGGCACTTGGGTGTGGGAGAGCTGCTCTCAGATGTGGAGATGGGTTTTGGGAAGGAGCAGGGAGGGATCCATTTTGCTGGGTCAGTCCTGTGTTACCCCTTCCTGCAGGATGGATGGACAGCAAAGCATTTTGAAGGGTCTTCCCTGTGCTCTTCTGGTTGGGTGGCAGTGAGCTCCTTCAGGGGATGGGATACCCAAAGGCTGCCCCACCATGCACAGAAATGAGCATGGCAGGTCCAGCTTCACTGGAATCCCGGGTCTCACTTCTGTGAAGCTTTCCCTTCAATGCAGTGCATGGAGGACTGAGATGTTGCAGGCACTGGGCAGGGTCTCCTTGGGGATTTCAGCTCTAGCAGTATATTTATTATAAAAAATAGCCAAAGTACGAGTAAGAGATGGGGTTCATTCTCCACCAAATGCTGCAAGGTATTTGCTGACTTTGTGTGTCATGGGGCCAGGAAGGGACCTGTGTCTCCAGATCCATGTGCTGAATGGCCCTGTGCTCCTGGCTCCGTGCTCACAGAGAGAAATGTGGTGTCTTCATGGCCAGTCTGGGAACTCCAAGGGATGTGCTGCACCAGAAGATCCCTCATGAATCCCTTGCCTGGCACTAATGGGAGCATAGCAGCCATGAATTCATAAATGTGCCCTCTCCAGTAAAAACTGGGTTCCTTAATGGAGATGCAAGGGAAGTTCTCCAACCTTCTCAATGTTTAAAACAAAAACTGCCTGCTTGTTAGCTGTGATTTATTGGTTTTGCTTGGGTCCTACAAATGGAATGGGTTCAGAAGGTTTAAGCCCAGATGAGCTGATGCTGTTCAGCTGGATGATATTAGGAGTTAATCCCTTTGCGTGGTTCTGTGTTCTGTAATACCTCTCAAGCCTGATGATTGCAGCTGTATTTTAAAAGCTTTGTTTTTAAAAGATAATCTGGTGGAAGCGTGAACCTGGTAGAAATAAATATTCTCTTCTTTCCATAGAAAAGACACAGTATTTGTTTCCATATTTAAACTTTTCTTTGAACTGGTTTGCAAAACAAATTCAAGATTGACTAGAGCCTTCCAGTGATGACTTGTAAAATTCAAATCTGTGATGGAGATGCAACTGGTAATGTTTCCCACAACTGCTGCAAGTAATTAAAGGTCTCCTTCACATGTTTAATGACCATTTTGTTTTGTGGCTACTCAATAACTCTTTTGTTCCCTGTGGTTTGTCTTTGTGCTGCTGGCAGTTAGAAAGGCTGGTTTCTGGGAGCCCATGAACTGCTAGGTGTTTTAAATAGCTCATCAGCCAGGTAATTGTATTGCCTTCTGGCTGTGAGATAATTAAATGTATGTATAACAAATCTACCCTGTAGACTGAAATGCCAAGCATGTGCTTGGCCAACCCAGGGGTCCCAGCAAGGGTTATTTATTCAATTCTCCTGATAACAACATTTTGGGGATTTGCTGCTGATGTGAAATCCTCCTATGAGGTTTCTGAGCCATCTACCAAACAGCTGATCCACTCATCCAGGTTAACCTTGTTTCCATCTGTGTCACAGGACTCAGAGGGTGGAAAGCAACAGGAAAATAACAGACTTGCTCTCTTTGAAGAATTGTGGGAACATTGCAATGCCCTGAGTGTTTGCAACATGCCTCTGGGCTAAATATCAATTCAAGTAAGTTTACTTTTGAAAGAAAGCCAGAGCATGGCTAACTCTGGCTTTCTTTGGAATTCTCATGAGTTTTATTTACAGCTTCTGTGTTAAAAAAAAAAAAAAATAAATAAAGAGAGAGAGAATTCCATATGGTGGTAGAGAAACATGATCTGAGCAAATCCTAATAACTGCAAAGTCAGAAAGCAGAGTAAGGGGTTTAGGATAGGTAAGCAGGGCTGCCTTTTAAGGTCTGAGCTGAAATGCAAAAGTCTCTAGAACACTGTGGTTTGGCTGGCTGGCCTTGGTCTGGTCTGTCAGGACCTGTGAGGGTACCAAGGAGCTCTCTCTCCTCCCCAGCAGTGTGTGCTGTACCAGCTGGTACTCTGAGCTTTGTGTGAAGAGTTGAACTCTGCAGGCACAAGGCACTGGGGCAGTTTTCAAGATCTCCATGATCCACAGGTCAGTCAAGCAACTCTGAGGGCCTGGCTTTCAATTTAGGGTTACCAGTGCCAGGAATGAAGCAGAAAGTGTTTGGAAGGGAAGTAAGTGACAGAGGATAAACAGATGGGGAAAATCACCTTATTCTTATGCCATTCATATGGTTCAATTGGTATTTTTTTCATGTGTTTCCTTGATTCTTTTTCCATCCTTCCTCTGCTCTCCTTTTCTGCTTCTCACCTGCTTAGGTTCAAATATTTGATAGAAAACATTTGTTCCTACTTTTTATCTGCAGAAATGCATAGAAGAGGTTAGAGTTTAAAGCACCCCTGTTCTAGGTTGGAATTTGTGTAATTAAAATTTGGAAATTTGGCCAAGAATGTATTGGTTCTTCTGCTGCTAGAGAACAGTTGGCCTTAGAGTTCATGAATTTGACTTGATAGGGCCAAATAGAAGGTAACTGGTGCTGGACATGAGACTTTTGACTTCTTTTTTTGGTTGGAACAGCTGTAACCAGAATCCAGTCCCCTGGCCCTGTGCCCCTCCCTGGGTGGCTGTGTAAAAGCCTTTGGGGAGTAAAGGTGCTGCTGCAAGGTCCCTGCTGCTGCACTTTGTCAAGCCTGGAGCTCCAGGAGGAGCTGCTGCCTGCTGAGCACTCAGCACAGCAGCTCTTTGTGTCAGACTTGAGCTCTTCTGAGAGAAGCAGGGGGGAGATCTCCAGAGATCTCACCCACAGCAGGTGACTTCCATCCCCTGGGCCTCAAGCAACACACCTGGAAATGAAAGGTGTTGCATTTTAGATGGGAGAAACACATGTGGAAAAGGAAACAGAACTTTCTGCCAGCCCAATTTATAGAAGTGATGTGTTTGTTATTTAATAGGAGGGGATTTTCACTGTAAGATTTAGTGGAAAAGTGCTTCAGCATGCTGTGCCAGAGGAAGGTGTCAATAATGAAGCTTTTTGAGCTCTTGTTGGCTGCTTGTGTGGTTTCTCTTCTGCTCTGAGGTGTGAACTTTCCACTGTAATATCTCCAAAAGGAAGGAAAGGAATACACTTAGGTAATCAAGGACTAACAGTGGCAGTTCAGGTATACTCTTTGTATTTTTAAGAATGTGAGAAAGCAAGAGTGATATAAAGCTGAAAATCTAACCTCAAGCACCATTTGTTTTCCTGAAGGAGTAGCTGAATAGTTTTTTGAACCATATCCTGAGGTGCATCAGGCACAGCATCACCAGCTGCTCAAAGGAGGGGATTGTCCTGCTCTGCTCTGCACTGGGGCAGCCTCACCTCGAGAGCTGGGGGCAGCTTGGGGCACCACAACATAAGAAAGGTATAAAGCCATCAGAGAGTGTCCAAAGGAGGCAGCAAAATGGTGAAGGGCCTTGAGGGGAACCAAATGAGGAGTGACTGAGGTCCCTTGGTCTGTTCAGCCTGGAGAGGAGGAGACTGAGCAGAGACCTCAGTGCAGTCACAACTCCCTGTGAGGGGAAGAGGAGGGGCAGGCACTGATCTCTGCTCCGTGGTGACAGGGACAGGACTGAGGGAATGGCCTGAAGTTGTGTCAGGGGAGGCTGAGGCTGGATATCAGGAAAAGGTTCTTTATCCAGAGGGTGTTTGGGCAGTGGAACAGGCTCCCAGGGCAGTGTCACAGCTCCAAGGCTGGCTGAGTTCAAGGAGCATTTGGACAATTCCCCTGGGCAGCTGGTGTGACTCTTGGCATTGTCCTGTGCAGGGCTGAGAGCTGGACTTGGTGATCCTTGAAGATCCTTTCCAACTCAGCTCTTCCTGTGATTCTACAGCCTTGGTTGAATAATGGCTACTTCAAAGGAAACTATGATCCTCTAATGTGCTGAACTTCAAGTACACCATTGAAACAGTGGACAAAGGCACACTTTGCTTGTGATCTTTAAAAAAAAAAATCTGTTGCCAAAACCACTTTCAAGAGCTTATCAAAGTACTAAGCTATGATGGATTAAAGCAATGTCCTGGTTTACATACAGGTTAAAGATAAATGATGAAAAGCTTTTTAGTTAAATTTCATCACAAAGCTGCATTAACTGTGACATACCTCAGGATCTTAAGACCCCTGTTAAGTTGCACAATATGCAAGGAACTGTGTTTTTTGAGGGTGAGATGGACATGATAGGAACTCCAAGGAGCTTTCAGATCTCAGTGCTTTCCAATGGCAAATTAAACACAGAATCAATAAGTGCTATATAATGCCAAAGGAAAGAATTAATTAATTTAAACCATGAGCACTGAAGAGTTGTTAACATATTAATGAAAGGATTAGGAAAAGGTTTGAATGCTGCTGTGCATTGCTTAGCAAACTGTGTGGCAGGTAACTAACATATGCAGGACAGAAAAGGGGGCTGGATATGTGCCACAGCATGGGAGAGCTCTTACCTGGTGCCACATTTGGTCCTAAACAACCTGGGAGGTGCATAAGAAAATGAAAATAACTTACATATATCATAGAGCAGACTGAGCTTTTTAGGATCATTGCACAGTTTCCCTGAAGTGTTTGGATTATGTGTCACACCCCAAGATTGGGTATGCACACATTCACATCAGAATTGTGCTTGTCTATCATTATTTGACATGACTGTCCAACAGCTTGGCTGCTTTTTGTGAGCCTGCACAGCTTTTCCCTGAAATGGGAGAGAGAATGCCAGGGGAGGGGTCTGCTTTTACCTGCACCCAGTTGTGCCAGGGATGGTTATTAAAAGGGCAAGCAGACACTTTGCATCATCAGCTGCCAGGGCCAGCAGGGAGGCTGCACTGGAGCCCTGGATCAGGAGCTGAGCCTGATAAATATTTTGCTGTGCTTGGCTGGGACTGTCTGATGAGTCAAGCCAGCTGTCCTGGCAGTTTGAAGGGACAGGCAAAGTCTAGGAGAGAGGGCAATAGCTTGGACTTTTCCTTGATCATATGTTTGTGATACATTAAAGGCTGCTGGATCAGGGACACCCTTTGGGTCTGCTCCCAGTCAGTGTGGAGAGAGGTGTCCCTGTCCCCTGATCCAGAGCCTGGAGAGCCTGCAGGGCCAGGGAGGTGCTCCCTGCCTGCTCACTCACCTCCTGGGCCCCTGCTCTAGGAGCACAGCTCATGGCAAGAAATCGTCATACACAATAGCTACTGACAATTTTCTCACTTAAAAGGTTTTGCTGTGGAAAGGGAGAAGATGAGGAGGTTATCATGTGATTCATGTACATTTCTCCTTGGGAAGGAGGAGGAAGGAGCAGACAAATATGAGAAAGAACGCCTCAGGCTTTCACCATTCTTTCCAGGTGACTAAGCAGCAATTTTATTTTTAACAAAAGCTAATGCTAGGCAAGTGAACAGAGCTGATGGTACATCTGAGAGCTCCTGTGTCACTTCCTGCATAGTGAAAATCTGCTTAAGCTGTGGGAGATGCATTGCATTGCCTTGTATTGATTTTTCTCCTTCGGGATGAGTGTGCCTGTGAGCTTTCTCCCCTGTGACAGATGAGGCCATCCCTGCTGAAGGTCACCGATGGCTTTCCAGCTTCTTTTTCCTTGTGGAGGTTGGGGTTTTGGCTTCCCTGTCTGTGCTCCTTTTGGCCAGCAGAGGGTACTAAATGAAAGGTTAATAAAGGAAAAAGTTTTCTCAGGCTATCAGGCTGGGCTCAAAGCTTAGAATAAAAGCTGTGCTTCTGATAATGGAGAGGCTTCTAACAGACAAAACCCAATTAGAAATGCTGATATCCTCAAATTGGCTTTCTATGCAAATTTGCTTTGGTTTATGATTAAAAGACTTGAATTTAAAAATTGCCAGTCATGCAAATGACTGCTGGTTTTATTCAGTATTCCATTACTAGGGTATGGTGTTTCATGTCCTTGATGACATCTTTTGTAGAAATAAATAAATTATAACAAGAAGGCTTTTTGTAAAAATGAAACTACAAAAGCAGTCATGAAGGGATTTCATTGGGGGAAAAAATTTACTTTAAAGAATGCATATTTTGAGCTAGTGCTTGAAAGCATCAATCTGAAGTGTTTATCCTGTAAGATTAACATGGAATTTTCACTTGCTATTTTTATCCTCCTGCCACTTCACTTCCTCTTATGTCAGAGCTGGTGTAATCCATCTCTCTCTGCCAGATGTTGCCTGTCCTGCACTGGGAGAAGTGTTAGACTCCCTACTCTGCCTCTTTCCAGCCAGGCTTTTTGCACAAGCTTGGGCCAAGATCAGGCTCTGCCTTTCCCTGCTGGTTGCTGCCCATTTCTGGGAGCTCCAGGCACGGCCTCAGTGTGCCAGTCCCTGTTCCAACATTCTCCTGGCTGGGAGGAGATGCAGACTGGAGCTGCTGAACATGCTGGAGCATCCCTGGGAGGATGCTCTGTGCCAGCAGCGCCGTGTCCCCTCTGTGTCCCCAGAGCTGGGTGGCATCTGGAACTTGGTGACACTGGGGGTTGGTGACAGGGATGCAGGCCACCAGTCTCCCTGCTTCACCTCATTCTGTGGCATCTCCATGGGTTTTCGTTCCCCCTGCCCCGCCACCTCTGCAAAAAAAGTTCATGCTGCAATATTTCACTGCAAAGTTGTGATCTGCATTACTTTTTATTAATGTGTTAGTGCCATTTTGTTAACTTCTCTAGTCTAACCTTGTATTCCCATCTGGGAGTAACTACATGTGGAAGAGTGAAACATAACATTTGCCAGGAAAAAAATTAGGGCTTTCAGGATACATTGTTAGAAAAACAGGCTAAAAAGAAATAATGGTGGCGTTTTTCAGCTTGAATTGTAATACAAATTTATATTACATCTGGGAAATTCTTTCATCTAGCCTTAGAATTTTTAAGGTATATTTCATATATAAATGTGTTTATCCTTTTGTCTTCCTGTTTTGTATGTATAATAATAGGAATAGTAAGAGTGGCAACCAAGTATTTATCAGAAAAATGCAATTTAAGATTGAAATCAAAAGGGATTGAAATGGAGAACTGAGGGTCAAATCCCAGGAGAGATTCAAATCCCAATTCTCATCTGACTTGTGACACCACCTCCCTATTGGATGTTAATTGTCAAACAAATACTGGCCAGCAGCTTGTGGGAGCATGGTAATCATGGCTGTGTGGAGCATCCTCAGAAATGTAGCACAGAGGGGTGGAACAGCCACAGTCCTTTGCAGAGTCTCAGCACTCTGCACCTTTCACCCCCGAAGCTGCAACAAAACTGGAAAGCTACAACCTTTAAGGATTTTCTTTCAGAAAGTGAGAGGGTGTGAACGAGGTGTTAGAATGGAAGCTGGAACTCGACCTGGACGATGTGAAGTATGTGTCTGCTAGCTGGTAAAATAAAATGGGAAAGAATCTTCAGAAACCTTCCCATGATCTCTTCCTGCTTCTCCAATTTCTGCCTGCTCTCCTCTTTAGTGCTGCAGTGTGGCTGCTGTCTGTCTGTCCCTGCTGTCTGGAGTCCCTTTCCTCCCAGCCTGGTCCTGGGGCTTGGCTTTTTCTCTAGTGATTCTCCCCATGGCACCACAGCTTCTTCAACACCACAGAGCTCCTATCAAGCACAGCCTCTTCATCCTTCTGGGCCAGTCAGCTGCTCTCAGCATCCCTCCCTCTGCTCTTCCTCCCCTTGTGCTCTGTGACCCTGCCACTGTCTAGCCCTTTGTGTGCCCTTCAGCCAAGTCTGCTGGAAGGTTCTTCTGGGATGGTCTGAGAGGCTGCTGGCAAGATTGCAGGAGTTTTGATCCCATTTTTTTCCAACTCTGCAGTCTGGCTGCAGGAAATCTTGCCTGCAAAGCTGCAGGTAACCTCTGCCTTATGTGTAGACTTCAGCACCCTTCTCTTCTGAGAGTGCTTCCCTTGGTCAGTCCTGCTGGTACCATCTCAGTGTTCCCTTCTGAGCTTTTCCTTTCTGACTCCTGTGGGCAGCACCACATCCTGGTGTGACTCAGGGTGGTGTGTGTCTGCTGTGTGGATGTCTTGTACATGTCTTCATGTACAAAAGGGGCCTTTATTTCACAGGCTGGCCTCGAGAGAAAGCTGTAAAGGATCCAGTCCTTCCTTTCCACATGCACTAAACCTCCTGCTCAGACTGTAACTCCTCCACATCTCTGTTGGTGCACCATGCTCATCCATCTTTAGCTAACCTTCCTGCATGCTTATGGCAGGCTGAGGCAAGGACTTGGTCTTGATTTGAGTCTGGTTTGAGTTTCCTGCCTTCCTCCCTGCTCTGTTGTAGCACATGGGATGTTATTGACCTCTCCTTTGGCTGATTCTGCAGTCTAGTGCCCCTGACCCCTGGATAGTGAGATGTCAAACCTTGCTTCTGACTGTCACCAGCCCTTTGGCTATGGCAAAGTTCATGTTATGTTTGATTTCAGAACCTCTGGGCTTTCCATAACAAATATTAGCAAAAGTTCTACTGAAAAAAACTATGTGAATTTCCATCTGAATGTTTTCCAAACTGTCCTGGGTCTCAAGTATAAATGGAGAGGTCTAAGAGTCAGACAATGCTGGTGGTGTGCTGGGATTGCTGCCTGTCACAATGACCAGTGCTGTTTTGTTGGGTTTGCACTCCTGTGCTTTCCCCTCCACTCCTGTCCTGCTCTGTCCTAGATATGGGCCTCTGACAGACAGAAAGGCTTCAGGTTTTCTCTGTGTTACATCTCCTTCTAACTCATAGAGAACACAAGATTAGTAGACAAAAGGAACTCACAACTATTTCTGAAATGAGCACTTGGAAAAAAACTAGAGGAGTTTACCTTATAAACTTTTGTTTGTTTGCAGCATAATCTCCCTGGAGAGACTCCATCAAGGTGTGAGCTGGGAAGATTATCTCCACTTCCAGGGATAGAACAGTGTGCTGTGTTTGAAAGGTGATTAGCAACGTGGAAAGTGAAAGTGGAGTGCTTGATTCAGAAAGCAGCACCACGATGCCACGTTGTGACTCTGAGATGCAGCTGGTGCACAAACCCACTTCCAGAGGTGGGCTTTGAGTCCCTTGAGCATGTCTAGGTATCACCTGATAGTACTGCTGTATTATATATTAATCTGTCACATAATCCTTACTGATATTACCTCCTTGTACTGCTAGACTAATTCTTGAATTTCCCAGTTTTATTTGCTTCTTTCAGAGGCTTGTCTGGATATCTCTATACAACTCAAATCTTTAAGTGATGTTTAGGAATTTCAATAATTTTTAATCCTGTTTTCCCTCAGTTATTTGCACCAAGTGTTCACTTCTGCTTTGGGATGCTCAGCATTCTAAGCAAGTCAGATGGATTTTTCTAATTCCTAGATTTATTCAAAGCATTTAAGCTGCACGATTCTCTCTAAAATCACAAAAAGCTGTGTGTCTTCAATTCTGTGTAATTGCTCTGAAAGAGTAACTGTAGCTATTACTTAATACTTCAACAGTATTTGTCTGCCTTTGATTCTTGGGAACAGCTGTAGGTTAATTAAGCTGTAAACTAAGCTTTCAGTGAGTGATTATGATCATTATTTATTCAGGATTAATAAGGCTGGTGAAAACAACTCCTTCTTCCGTGTGACAGAAATTGCTGGTGTGTCTATGCATTCAGGACGCAGCACCACGAGGCTGTGCATGCAGTCTGCCATAAATCCTGGCAGCTGCACCGTTTGTTCTGGTGTGCAGTGTAACACAGCTACACACAAAATAAAGATTCATTGTAAACCCCTGGAGGCTCTGCTGTGTGCCTGGCAGGTCAGCAAAGTTCAGCTCCCAACACTGGAAGCTTTCATGTGCCAGGAGCACAGGAGGAGAGGGGAATTGTGTTGTACAGTGCCACATAATCACAGAGAGCCCTGTAAGTGATACTGTTGCCCCAGGCTTGTTTTCCCAGCTTGGGCTAGACTTTACAGCTAGTCTGAGGAGGAGCTGGAGCGTGGAACAGCCTCATCCTGCTCACATTGGAATCAAACAGGATGGTGGCCAAGGCAGCAACCAGTGAGTTTCCCTCAGCTGTGATTTCAGAGCCTGAGCTCAGGTGAAGAGAAGCACAGGGAGCTGCTTACTGTGAGGTTTACAGAGCATCTCTGCCATGCACTGCAAAACACTCCAGTCTCTTAAAGGGCTTTGCACTGGTAATTAGAGTAACTAACACCTGGTAACTGCAGTGCACCAGGGGAACTCCTGCTCTGGGCAGGTGTCCTGCCTGCAGTAGTGCCTGGAGTCTGGAGGAGAGGCTCCATCCATTAACCCTGCTCTGAGAATACAAACCCATTTAGCCAGCTGTAGGGGCCTCTTCAGTTACCTGTCAGTAACCCTTCAATTGAGAGGGTTACTTTCAATTTCCATTCTGGACAGATTTGAACCTGTGACATAAAGGTGAAAAGCTTGCTGTCCTGTTACAAATCCCCTGAAGCTCCTGTTTCTCCAGCTCTCTGTACTGGGAAAGCTTTTTCTTTAATGGTTACCTTCATGTCCTGGCTGGATGGAGAGCTGTCCCCACCCCCAGCCTTACAATCCATGCAGCCTCACAACTAAATTACAGTTCCAGACCATCAGTAATGTTTCTAAAAATGCCTGGCTGTCTTGAGCATCCAGGCAGGGATTAGCCCAGAGGCATCTCTTAGTCTAATTGGATAATCACCCTGTGCTGTAAAGGCAGCTAAGAAAGTGTCTCCCCCACCATTTCTCATATTATTTGCATGTATTTGGGCAATATAATTACCAAAATGCTCTGAGTAGCTGTTGATGCTGATTACAAGGCTGCATCTGGAAATACTTCTAATCTCGATTTTTGCTATGATTTTCCAGTTTGAAAAATGATCAGATTTTAAAGCAATAAACTGCAACACAGAGAAGAGAATGTGTGAACAGTCCCTTGGGATTTTGCTATTTAAAGAAGCTTTCACAGTTTATGTATCAACTTTTGATTGCAAGGCATTATTCAATACTCTGAAATATCATTAATTCAGCAGATAGGAGAAAGAAAGCTTCTCCAACTGTATTTTCATTTTTCTCACATAAAATTCCACATCTTATAAAGTATTTTTTGTATTATTAGGGTAACCTCATTCCTGTGCTGAGGATATAGTGTCAGGTGCACTGCACATTCTGTCCTCTTAAAGTGGAACTTAACACCCCTGTTCATACAGGCCATAAAACCCCATCCCAGTGCATGCTGTTAAACATCTCCCTTCATTAGGCAGAAATTGCAATGACTCCACAATAGTCACTTCTACATTTTATTTCTTTTCTGTCTACCTCACTAGGAAACTCTCAGAAACCATTCAAGATTTGGGTATCCAATAAACTATCTCATGGAACAAAAAACTGGAAAGCAATTTATAGGAGACATGGGGGATGACTGTGTAAATTATATTTAGAAAATGTTTTTCTTATGTCTGAAAAGATTTTATTTAGCATAAAGGAATGCAAACTGTTCTGGACACTTTTTGTTTTGCAGCTGGAATATTTTGCCTATTTCATTCAATAGGTGAGTGTTAGAAGTGATGTTTTGCATTTTATTTTGTTGGAGTAATGCTTAAGACTCTAAAATGACTTATGCTGGAGTTCTAGTTGCTTCTGCAGTATGGAACCATGGTCTTTTTCCATCAGACCCGAAATCTGGTGCTGTTGATGTGAGGTTTCTGTGAGAAAGCCCTGCTCTGTCTCAGCCACTCTTTGGTTTCACAGCTCCTGGGAGGAGCTGGCAGGTCAGGCTCCCCTCTGCCAGCCCCCAGCAGAGACCCTGGCAACTCTCAGGGTGTGCAGAAGAGGAAGCCGTGCAAGTTCAGGTGATTTAAGGTCTTGTTTATGTGGCTAGAGGCATTTCAGGGAGGAAGCAATCCCTTTCCCTTGGAGGGACTGTTCAGCATTTTTACAGGGTTAAACCCCATAGGTCTGGATTTAGCTGGGAGAGGAGAGGGAGCAGCTCCTGTTTATGCCATGCAGCTGCTGAAATGAGCACATTGCTGGCTGGAGGCAGCAGCACAGCTGCTTCAAGTAGCTTATTGAATCTGAAGCTTTGCTGTTTACTGCTGCCCTTTTATTCCTTCTCAAAGCATAGACAAAAAAAAATATGTTTGTTCTTACAGAATAAATACCTGTTCCACTCTTTCTCTAGGAAAAAAAAAAAACCCACAGCCCTGTTTGCTTCTGAAAATCAACACAGGAAGTTAAATAGTAAGCAGGAAGATTTATCCCAGTTTCCCAGAGCTTGGACAGAACAACCACCACTTGTGTAGGGAGAAGTCAAAGCATATTCTTTGCCTTCAGGGTAGGGAGTTCATGCTCAGACACTTTCACTTCACACAGCTCCCCACACCACATTTACTGCTTCCCCAGCACCATCCAGAGCCCCAGCCATCATCCAGCCCTGGGTTTGGGGTGCTTGTGCAGAGCCAGCAGTGGGAGCCCCATGAGAGGGAGCGCAGCTCAGGCCAGCACTGCCCCTTAGGAATGGGTCCCTTCTCTGTTCCATAGGTAGAGTCAGAGCTGATGCTTTTCTCTCTTTTCTCATTGATCTGATAGGAGGTAGCAGGGGATTTGGGGAGAACAGAGAAAGCCTGGGGCTGCAATTAAGGCTGAGAGCCTGGCCTTGGGCAGGCAGGGTGGAAGATGCAGGAGGGAGGGTGGAAGGCAGCACATCAGCACATTGAGCTGCTGCTGTTCTCCACCCCTCAGCACATAAGGAGCAAGAGGAGATGCTGAGGGGCACAAGCTGCTTCCAGTTTGTAGTGGCTGTGCAGAACCTGCATTAAGATCAGGTTTGTTAGAACAACTTCAAAGCAGGAAGGTTTTACAGGGCAACCTCTTTTCCCTGCTCCTTTCCCGATGTGGAGCCTGGAGAACTGGGATCTCACATGCTGGTTTTTCACAGCCTTTGATACAAGTGCATAAAATGCTGTAGTGTTGGTCAGTGCCTCAGAGGCATGTAAGAAAAACAGGAAAAAATATTTCAATTATCTATAAAACTCAACAGAATAATTAAATCCCATGCTGCTGAGGCAATATAAAAATAAAAAAATGTTGGCAGTCACCCTTACTTAGTTTATTTTAAAATGTGAAATTATTAAGTAGACCATACCAGTTTGTTAAATTATTTTGTTATAGTTATCTGTATGCAATATGAATTCAAATCAAAACAACTGGCTACTAAAGAGCCAGCAAAAAATCAGCTCCTGTATGAGCTTGTGAAAGGAGCCAGCCTTCATTTTAATTTTAGATATGGGCCTGGAAACATCATAAAACTTAAATCAAACAGTATAGAGTGAGTAATTGCAATCACACTGTAACTTTATCTAAAATTGAAGAACCATTTAAATATGTTTCCAGCGAACACCCCATTCTTTTGTAGAAATAAGGTTTCAACAATAGAAATACTTTAATGAAAGCCCTTACTGAGAACTGAAATTAATTACTGAACTGCATAAAAGGACTTAAATGATTAAATTAACACAGTAGAAAATTTGTAATGTTAATTCAAATATAAATTGACTATGAGAAAAAAACCCTTCAAAGTTACTGCTTCAATGGGAGCCTTCCCCTGGCTTCAGGAGGTGTGGGCAGGGCTTTGATTTGCAGAGCTGGGAGGAAGGGCTGCAGGAAGCCAAGCAGAGAAGGAGCCCACGAGTGAGCAGGTGTCAGTGAGCAGGTTCCTGCAGGTGCTGTGGGAATGAGCCTGGCTCTCCCTGGGCAGGGCTGCACACAGCTCTGCAGGCTCCCAGCACAGGGAGCTGTGCCTGGCTCTGCCCTGGCTGCACAGCAGCTTCCAGCACAGGAATTGGGGTTAATCACCAACTGAAGGGGATTGACTGGAAGCCTGTAGAGCAGCAGGTGTAAATTACAGGCCCTAGCAGTGCCAGGGTAGGGCTGGATTGAGCTGGGACTTGGCAGGCACTGAGCTGCTCTGGGGCCAACTGGCCTGACCCCAGGTGGGGCAAAACCACCCTCAAAATGAAGTGTCCAGCAAGTGTAGCCCAGGCTGTGTCCCCACTGCAGTCTCTGTCTCAGGATATGCAGATTATAGGAGCTCTTTGGTGCTCTAATGCCTCTGAGTGCCAAGGATTTAAACATCCTAGCATCCCTCTGTACATAAACCCCATCACAGCACCAGGTATAGATGCAGCTTATCTGTCAGTTGAGGAAAATATCTTTCTCCTTGAGGTGCTTGTGACTGAACTAGAAAGAAGCAACTCATCCAGAAATCTCCAAAATCTGCACATCCCACCAGTACCCCATGTTTGTAGGGCAGTCCATAAAAATGTCCTGCACTGATTCCTGGTGTTTGTGATCAGAATGGTTATTAAAGACTGCCTGTGTATAAGGCTTGGATGCAGTGGGAAGTATTAATCTCCCATCCCTAGGTACTGCCATAAGCAGGCCTATGAACTATGGGTATGGACATACCAACAGGAGCATGTGGCAAGGGTACTTTAAAATTAAACTTTTTTTACTCACCTAATTTAAAATGGCTCTGCTGT
This sequence comes from Oenanthe melanoleuca, assembly GCF_029582105.1. Classification (NCBI taxonomy): domain Eukaryota; kingdom Metazoa; phylum Chordata; class Aves; order Passeriformes; family Muscicapidae; genus Oenanthe; species Oenanthe melanoleuca. The sequence goes on from NC_079340.1 coordinate 7,399,830, forward strand.
TCATTTAGCATTTCTGGGCTAAATGATCTACTTCAGGCTATTGTACAGCTTGAGACAGTTATAAAAGGAAGAAAATGGCTATTCTGAATAGAAAAAGCTCCTAAACTATAATTACTGCATCACCATTTAGATCTGGCAATTTAGCTACAAATGTCATTGCAGTAACTCAAAAGCAGATGCACAGCATGCTCTGTTCATGTGCTAACTGCTGAAACTTTTTTCCTTTTCTCCTCAAATTTTTTCTAGCCTTTTGTTGAGGCTGGATTTGGTGTTTGGGTATTTTCAAGCAGCTCCCATGAGCTTTCATACACTTGGAAGAGTTAACCCTGCAATGTGTTCCTCATACTGCATGTAGCTAGGCTTAAACAAATAAAGGGTGCCTTGAGGAAACAGAGGGAGCTTTAATCTGCTTTGCAGCCCAGGGTGAGGCAGCAGTAATGCTCTGCTCTCCTCCAGAGCTGCACGGTGCCCTTGGGAAGTGACCTTTGTGAGGCTGAGTGCCTTCACAGGGGAGCAATATACTCAATATACACACAGCTCCTGAGGCAGAAACTGCCTTCCTTGCTCTTTCTTTGGATGGTCAGGAGGGACCTTCAGCATCACTGTGTTCTTCCTGAACATGATATCTCAGAAAGGACAGCCCCCATAGCCAGATGAAGAAAGTAACACACGTAATATTCTGGAGTGGCCAGGGTCAGGATTCTAGCTCAAGCAGCCAGTTTCTCTGCTGGCTCACAAGCTTCCAGACTGATAACAAATGACTAAGACATAAAAATAAATGACCCTCATGCAGCTGGCCAGGCCCCTGGAAGATGGCTGTGTCCTTGCCTTTCTGCAGCTGGCCTTGTGAGTGCTTCCTTTTGAGACCATGGAGATTTTAGGATGCCACAGGGCAAAGGCTTTGCAGAAATGACTGTCATTACTGTTCTGATTGTTGTTATTACTGCCATAATTATGATGATGGTAAGAGCCAAAAGCCCAAGAGATTAGCCCATTGATCCAATTTGAGATAGCTTCTCAAATTTTCAAGCATTTACATACAATGGAAAAAAGAGATGCTGGTTTATGAAATTGGATCTGGCAGTGTTTGAGCTGAGTGCATTCCAGCCTGCAGCCAGTAGAGCTGCTACAGACTGGGGTGGGGGGGAACTTTGATTAATTTTCTAAGCATGTCCTGTAGCTGTTGTCCCCTTGTATTAAATATAGAGAAGATTCTGTAACATTTGCAAGTTAAACTTCTTCGTGACAAACATTTGGTTGATGCAGAATTTGCTGCATGCCCTTATACAGTCTCCTAAGCACATTAAAATCTATTTTAGATAGCTACAGAGAGTGCTCAGATACCAGAAAAATTCCTCTTGAATCCCTTGGGGTGCAACTCCCTCGTTCTGCAGTGTCATCCTGTGGTGCATCGTTCTGCTGTACCACTGCAGACAAATCAATTCCCTGGCCCATTCCATTAACCCTTGTGGCTCTGGTACCTGCTGCTTCCTTAGCACATGGAGAAGCTTTTCCTGTTTTTTGATGGTACAAGAGGAGCTCTCTGCTAAGAGAGAATGTACCAGTGGTGAACAACACACAGGCAGCACTGCAGAGCTTGACTTGGTGCACTTAAGCTCTGTTTTCACATTCATAGGCAAACACTACTGTAAATAATAGTTTAGACCTTCCATAAACAGAGGCCTGAAAAGAAAAGTTTGTGTTCTGCACTTTAATATGCTGTTATGGTAATTGAAAAGTGCAAAGCCAAAGAGTATTACTGGAATAGACATTGTGGGAAACATCAGGAGTACTCCTGAAGCTGATGGGAGGTAAAAGCTTTTGCAGTATAAGTGTGCCCTTGGGTTTGCTTGCAAAATGTTTGTCCAAGCTCCTACTGGAAGTAACTGTGAACACTTGCAGCTCCACAGTATTCTAATAGTGCTCCCTTTCTGAGTTATGTATCAAACTGCCTGGAAATTAGGGGGGGAAGAACTGGGATAGGATTTCTTGCTTTTGCAGGAAGGCTTTCCTGATCTTATTTATCTAAAGCTTTGGTTTTGCAAGGGATTTCAGCAAGTGTCTGTAGGTGTGTTCCACTATGCTTTGTTTTCATAGGCTCCTTTGAAAACTGTTAGCTCAGTGGCTTTAGACAAAACATTAGAGCAGCTCCTGATACTGCCATTCTACCAGGAAGACAGACCCTGAAAGCTATTCCAGTTCTACTTGGGCAGCTTGAAACAGCATATCATGGATTCTGTACCTCCAGATCACACTGAATTGGTCCTGTTTCATCACTGGTGCCAGAATATTTGCCAGGAGCTACCTGAAGCCTTTTCTCCAGAGTGACTGGCTGAACTGGATTTACTCCATGCTATCTGGCATTGCTGACAAGCACCCCATTGACTCTAAAGTGTTTAGTGATTACAAGCTCCACATTGTTAAGGTAATGCAAAAATATTTAGTATCTATGCATCTGTCAAGGTGAAGCAGAAATATAATAAGCACAGGTGAGTTATCATTGATAAACGAGGGAGAATAGTATGTGTAATAATAGCAATAACAGATATGGAGAAATATTAATATATTAATATTAACTCATAAATATTTTTCAAATAAGGGCTTTGGTGGGCACCTCATGTCCAGCTTTGGGCAACCCACCAGAGAAACCCAGATCATGGGGTTTTTTTGTTAGGTTTATTTTTAGGCTTGTTAGTTTGTTTTAGAGAGTATAGTGTGGTAATTCTGTCTGAATTTGCCCCAGTTATAGTATCAAATAGTCAATATGCAAAATAATTCAGCCCTACATAAAATGTTGATTTTATGCACATGTTTGAGAAGTATAAATACATGATGTAAAAGTAAAATGAGATATCCATTATATGATTAACTAAGTATAGGTCAAGTTTTATCTTAAGTCATATGATAATTATTTTGTGAACATGAATGTATTTCCTTACAGTACAGTTAATAGAACTGGATTCTTTTATAAATAAGAGTTAAGCACAGCTTTTGAATTTTAAAATCTCAGAGAAGCCAAGAAATGAAAAAGTATAAGTATTTTTCATGTCACAGGCAAAGCCTGCTGTTCAGTTCAGAGAAGCACAGACTATCCTGAGCTGGAAGGGAGCCACAAGGACCATCAAGTCCAACTCCTGGCCCTGCACAGGACAGCCCAAGAGTCACACCATGTGCCTTGGATTATTGTACAAATACTTCCTGGGCTCTAGCTGCTTGCTGCAGTTTTGTAAGAAGCCAACAGACATCACCAAATCCTGTCCTGAGGTTGTATTTGAGCTGGCAGCTGCCATCTATTCCTTTGCTGACTCCAGATTAGAAAAATTAGAAAGAGTACATCAAGCTGTTAGAAAGCAACTTGTTCTTTTCATAATCAGTACTAATGGGACATTGGTGCTCCTGCTGCCATTGGGCTAGTGGGACCCAGGAGAGACTCAGGCCAGCTGGACACACAGCTGTTATCTAACATCTCTCCCTATAAAAATGCATCCCTCGTGCATCCCTTCTGCAGAACTTGGAATCTGTCACTACAGAATTCCAGCTGTTCATCATTCTGATCCTGACAAAATATCTGGGGTTGTTGCTGCATTTGTGTTTTACTGGCACATCACTGACTGCCAGTGGAGAAATCCAGAAACAAGCCTTTTGTTCTTCATGATCCAGAACCAAATATCTGGACCTGGAAATTAAGTTTTAGTTTCTTGCCATGATCTAGCAGTACAGAGTTGGTTGGAAAACGTCTCACCTGTCAAGCTGAATGCTCCTAAGCCTTCCCCTTGGGAAATGATAGAGATGATTTGTTTAGGGTGAATTATGATGAACTTGAAATGCTAGAAGCATCTCTTTTCACTCTTGAGCTGCACATAAAGTCAGCCCAACTGCGTTTTAGCCAAAAGAATGTAACAATTTAATCAATCCTCCCTCTCAGCCATCAGTGTAATTGCAGGCCAGCACAGAGCAGCCAGTCTTGAGACTTCAAACCTTCCTGCCAGCACAACTAGGCTGTGTGTCACAGAACACCTCATGAGGAAAGAGAATACTCCCATAAAGGTCTGGTGAGGCTGATCAAAGCAGATTTTTTCTGCCACTGCTGATATTCACAAGTAAGCAACTTCTGTGCAGCTCTGCTGCATTGTTGTAACTCATTCAGACACCTGGGATCTTCTCTAAGTTAATGGATAAGGATTTTTTTTCTGAGTCAATGGATAATGTAAAGGATAAGGATTATTTCTAAATTTCTCAATCTATCAATGATTTTCCCTGTTCAAGTTGCCTCCCTGGTCCACTACAGCTGCTGTACAGCTTTACAGTAAAATACTACAAATGGGGGAAAAAAGAAAAGCATCATTTAGAAAGGTGCATGTGCTTCTTTGCCATCCTTTCAGGAGGCAAATGCATGGCCAGTGGTTTGGGTTCAAGAAACATGGCCATGGTATCCAAATTCCCTAAAACTCTCGTTGTGGCTGCTGATAATGTTCTATTGCAAAACAATGAGGAAGAGCAGACCTCTTCCACAAAAATGCAGCCTCCTTCACTGTAGGTCAGTGCAGGTATCAAATACACAAAGTTTTCTAGAATTTTGAATCCATTTGGTGAATTCATGAGCCTTTTTCAACACAGAAAGAAACAGCAAGTTGTGCATGAAAGTAAGAAGAAAAGCATGAAGGGAAAAAATGGAAGGCAATAAAGTACATTGAATATGTACAATTACAAGGGAGGGGGGGTGGAAACACAGCAAAAAAGCTCTTCTTCCCCAAAATGTAGACCTGTGAAAACTGTTTTTAAACCAGATACAATGCTAGTAATCTAACTGCTGTTGTCCTCTTTATCTTGCAAAACGTTCCTGTCTATGGCAGAATGAGCTGGAATCAGTAGCTAAATCCTCTTTAAATAAGCAGCAGTTTCCAAATTGTTTTTGAGCTTAACACATGGCACGTGGGCCTTCCACAGCTTTCCTGCCTGGAAGGCATCTTTGGTAGGATAAAATTAACTATTCCAGCGGTGTTCCAGGACATAATTGCACTGTGAGGGCTCTGAACATCACTGTGTGAGAGCTGCCAGGATCACATCTGTCACAGGTTGGGGTGATGCTCTGATCTCTGATCTACCCCAGGTGTCAAAGCTGGGAGAATTCAGCTGTAATGCATGAACTGAATGGATTTAAAGTTTAGGGTTAGATGGACTGCAGCTGTTGGGTGCCCTTCACCTCCCTCCTTCACACACAACCATCAATTCTCAGCTGAAGAACAGCTCCTGTGCTTTTGTATTTCGTGTTTAGCTTTGTTGACTGCCAAAGGTTCTCATGGGAATGACCTTACAAACCCTCCAGTAATAAAATCCTGCAGAAAATCACAGCTCAACCCAGGATAACTGCTGCATCTACATCCCAACACGAGGAGCAGCTCTGGTGATAGCTGGTGAATTCTTTTGGTTGTGAGCAGAGAAATGCTGAGGATATGCACAGCAAGGCAGATAGGATTGATTCATTAGAGTTCAGTAGGTTATCATTACTGTAGGAATAGGTAATGACAGATACTCTAATTAGAAAAAAGGACTCAGTGACTAGGGTGAATTACAGGCTAGAGCTGCTTTGACCCCAATCAGTACAAATGAGGGTACAGTGCTCCATCATGCCGACAGCACCAATAGCATCAGGGTTCAAAAGCCATCTGTTCCTTCCAGCCTTTTAAAAAAGCATGCTCAAGGATCTTTCTAGGACTGTGGTGTTTCAAACTTTAGTCTAACACACAAATGGGAGTGAGCTGGGCTTCTGCAGGGCAATCATTTTAATTCTCATTTAGGTCATTGTAATGTTTGGTTAAATTTTAGCTCAGAATTATCACAAATGCATTAGCTGGAAACTTTAGCTAAGTATTATTTCATATTCACTGCAAGTAATAGAGCTAGCAGTTAATTCAGATGGAAATGCCAGACTTCATTGCTCAGATATGCATTAGTTTGGGTGGTCTTGGGCTTGAAGAGGAATTTACATAGGAGGTCCCCCTCAGATCTCATATTTCTGGTCATTTGTGCAAGTCAAAGGACTGAAAAAGAGTGTTTAAGCCATTTCAAAGGAAATGATAACTTTGGGGCATAACTGCAAGGCAATGGAAAAGCAAATGGAGGCTTTTCACATCAGCTACAGCAGATGCAGAAAGGGGGTAGGGATGTTTAAACCAGCTGGGTAAGTAAGTGTGAGGGTTCACAACACACCTGAGAAACACAGGGTATTTCAAATTTTATCCACCTCTGTATTCAGCCCCTTCCCAGCTTTCAGAGGACCTTCCTATTGCACTCTGAGCTCTTAGTAAGGACTAAAGCAGCCTGGGTTCCTTTGTGCCTGGCTGTGGGGGACGTGAAATCAGGGATGTGATGAAGAACTGTCCCTGGGTACTCCCAGCTGGAGTCCCATGGGCTCCTGAAAAAATGAAAGCAAGGAAGTGTTACAGTCTTGCAGTGGCTTTTACAAGTCAACCTTGGAATGTTTCACTTTTATGAAAATGTGCAATTAGCAGTCAAGGTCTTGGTGATAATCAGAGACTTTGTGTTTAAGTATTCCACTTATGGATGAAGTCCTTAATTGCTAATGAAAGTTATTTAAGGAAGAACATGTGTTGAAAAGTCTGACTTAAACTCACTGTAAATTATTTGATAATGAAAATCTACTGCAATATAAGCTGAAATATGTTTTTTGGGGGGGATCTATATGCTATTATGGACTATCAGGAATTTTAGATATATTATTATCAATATCCCATTTCTATTGAAATGGAAAAATAAATCAGTTATGGAAGACTTTCTCATACAGTCCAAATGTGGAAGAAAATTTCTTGGACAATGTATCACATGACTTAGCAGAATGTTAAATAATGCTAATAGAATATTGTTAATAAGACCTTTTATGTTAGAATATGATATTTAATTGAGAATAAGAATAAATGTTTAATTAAAGAATAAGAAATAACATCCTTTTTTGACATATAACTTTGTGATTTTTGTATTTTTTTGACTTAAGAAACCTAACAGAAATACAAGTAAGCAAAAATACAATCAATACTTAATTAAAAAAGGGACAATGTCCAAAATATAAACTGGGAAATATTTGCTTATTCTGTGCAAGAGACACCTCACACTGGTACAACACTTGTGTGTTTTGATTCCAAAAATAGGGAAGTAACCTTGGAGTAAGCTTTCCATATTAAAGTAGATTTTTTCAGTTAATAAATATTGGCAAAATTTTTATGAAAAATGCAGCTTTTACATGAAATAATACACGGCATAATGTAGCCAACTTTAAAGTACATTGTAAAAACAGTTTGGGAAGACAGAGACTTCTCTTTTTTCTTCTCTTTTATTTTTTTTTCTATGTAATTCTACACTGTGCATCATTTTTTCCCTAAAAGGATTAGCTAAAGTGGAGTTTAGATTCCCTACCCCACTTAGTTCAGTTGTTTAAATTTATGGATTGCTGATGCTTACCTCTTTGGTAGAGAGGTCTCTCTTCCTCAGTCAATTATTTTTCACACCCTTGGACCCTGCTCTGCCTAGGCAGCTGTACAGGAACTCGTAAGCATTTCCAAATGGTGCTAAAGTTCGACCTGGATACCTTCCAGTGAGGAAAAAACCATTAAAATCAACTAGTTCTGTTTACTACAGCTGTATCCAAGGTCAAAATGCTCAAGAGAAAGGATGTTTCAGTCATAGCCACAGTTCAAAAATGATCAGAAACAAATAATACAACCCTATTTTTAGTAACTGTTAAAACCCCACTGGCTTACAGTGATGAGGAGATCAAAGTGTGGTGGGGCAGTGGCAGGTTTCCCCTTGGCTGCTTGGCTTCACTCCTTCAAGTGTCACTTCTAACCTGTGGAATGTTTGATGAAATAAAAGTTAAAAGTTCCTTTCTGTTAGTTCAGATTTTACATCACATTTCACTTTGTGTTATTGACAGCTCAATACCAACAAAGCAACAATTGTAACACCAACAAACAGGGCCCAAACAGTGGGGAATTCCTGTATCAAGCACACCACCCCTGAAACAGAGTATTAAGTATTATTAATACTTCTGTGTATCCTGTGGACAGATTTGTGCTGCCAAGGGGCACTTCAGTGCTGAGCACTCCCATTTCTGGTTGAGACACACCTGGATCTGAAGGGTTTCCTGGGTGCAGACCACTCCCATGCTCCAGTCACTTCTATTGCTGCTTCTGCAAGGCAAATCTGCTGTCTAAAGTGAACATCCAGAAATGCTGCATGCTTCTGAAGGTTTCACTTTGGGCCTTGCTCAAGTCTGTGCAGCAAATTTCACAGCAGAAGCAGGATGCAAAATTCTGGAGCCTGACTCTGTGGCCTTAACTCCAGTGCATCACAGCCATCAATTTTAATGTGACAAAGAAAAAATGCAACTAAACAGCAGCATCCTGTCTACTGCTAGGCCTTATTTTGTTCTTGGGTATTATGTTGTCACAGCACCTTTTATCCAGGATAGAAATCACCATATCACCTATCTGGAGGTGTGACCTGCAGTGCAGGGAGTTTAATTCTGAATAATTCTGTCTCTGCCTTGAGGTGAAGAATCAGACTTTTAGCCTTACTTTAAGCATTTCTTGAACTGCTTGGACTGAAGGCTTTCTGTTCTGCTCTTGGAAGCATTAAAGTCACACATGAAAGGGAACCACAGATTAATTCCTCTTTTCTGCTCTTTAAAGGCTACTGTGAGAGCACAGAGGCATTAGTTTATAAAGCTTTAGGATCATGTTTCCTTTTGTCATGGCTGCTTTTTGATCATAAACTTGGTATTCCACCAAGATGTGAACACATTTGGAGTAGTTTTATTGGCAATTAAATGTGTGCTCATACAATCTCCATGTATTAAACTTGGGAGGGAGGGCAGGAGCAAGGCAGGGAGAACAGTTCTCTTGCTTCAAAAAGGCAAGAGGGATTTAAAACCTTGAGGGGTGAACAGGACAACAAAAGAGTTCAGTTTCAGAGGTTTTTTGGTCAGATTAAAACTTTGTGGTAGGAATCTTTGCAAACATAGTTGAATAGTAGAAACTCCATAGAAGAAGAATTCACTTAGAAGGAAGATCTGTTAAATTACAAGTAATTAATTAAATAGGTCTTCAACAGCAGATGTCACTGAAGCCTAAGAGAGGATTTCAGAAGACAGAGGAACTGAAACAAATGAGCCTTGGGGTCACTTCAACCTTTATCATACTTAGCATGTACATTACTTTTATTACTCTGAGACTCACATCTCTAGCAGATGCAACAAATTGGCATTTTTTTACTGCACTCATTACTGTTACATTTGACTCCAGCCTCACTAATTTACAGCTGTGTTTTAATTTTTTCTCCTTAAAATTGCCTTTCATATTTATAGCTCAATTTTATCAGCAATAATGCAGATAGGAGTCTGCTGTGTAGGAGCCATTGGGATGAAGATTATTCATATTTGCCTTCAACCTTCAGCCCCTGATTAGACTCACCCTGTTCAGTGAGAAATGTGTTGTTGTAGCCTATTAACTATGGGTAGCTGTGCTTTCTGCTCAGAGATCCCAGGGACAAGTGGTGCCTGAAAAGCTGCCTGCTCTCACAGAGCTGAGCATCAGAGGGAATCTCTGTGTCCTTGGGGCATCCGTGGGGACGTGTGGCTGAGCTGGGAGCCCTCGTGGGTGCCCCTGTGGCTGTGCCTGTGCTGTGCCTGTGCTGTGGCTGTGGCTGTGCTGTGCCTGTGCTGTGCCTGTGCTGTGCTGTGCTGGGCTGGGCTGGGCTGGGCTGGGCTGGGCTGGGCTGGGCTGCAGCAGGGTCAGGTGCCTGTGCCTGGCTGTGCCCCAGTGACCTCAATCTCTGCCAGACCCAGAGGTGCTGGAGGAGACCTGAAGGAGCATCCTGAGTAAGGACAGCAGAGATTAACCTCCACACTGGGAGAGTGATACTAAGCTGCTCAGTTGTCCCACTTTTTCAGGTCTTCTTAATAATGCTGCTTAAAGTGGAAGGAAGCTTAGTATCTGTGTTTGTAGTAGTCCTGAGTGGTACAGCCCAGGACAGCCAAGCTGTGTGCATCAGGGTCAGACTGATTTTTCTGTACCAGATTTTAACCCTTCCTTATATCCAGCCTGTTTCCTCATCCTGTGTTAACATAATGCAAATGTCATTCAATTTTCTAGCAAGAAACTGACCCAGCATATATGACTCCTCTAAAATACAGTAAATGGACAGTCACAATCAATTAGGGCCAGTGTGGATTAACCCAAAAAATCTCTATGGATGCAGTTATAAAACATCTACATCTGATTATGTATTTAGACAACAGCATTTTTAAACAACTTTTGATTAGGGTGGGAGACACTGGGTTATCCAAGATGAAACTTTCATGGAGGCAGCCTAGGAGACTGAAACTACAACTCTTCATTTCACACCCTGTTGAGATGATTTGCATAAGAAAATTTAAAAAATGGTACAAACATCACATGCTTTCCTGTTAAAATGTATTATGTGAAAAAGGCTATTTTTTTCCTGTGTTCATCTGCTTCTATTAAGCCACTGAAAAGAAGACAGCTTCCCAAGGTCCTCTGAATAGCTTCCTAACCCAAAATATCTGAAAGCACCATTATTCATAACAGTAATTCATTCCTGGTGTGTAAAAATAATCTGAAGCAAGGTCAGAAAAACACCTCACATTAAAATCCTAACCTTAAAGTGTAGTAATTGTAATGAGAAGGTCTGAACCCGGAGGTAAATGTGCTGGATTTAGATGGGGTGAAGAGGAAAGAAAAAATTCCCAGGGGAGGTCTACACCTCCTGCCCTCCCATGTGAGCACAGTGGATGTGGCACAAGAACTCCCACGTCCTGGGCACGTCTGGCATGATGTAGTTGAGCAGGGCTGCCTTTCCCCCTCCCTGTTCTCACCACTCACATGGCAGGGCTGGCTCTGCCCTTCTGGATGATCACAGGCTGCTTTCTTGCCCAGTGCAGCATGGGGAAAGCTGAGCTCTGCTTGACTTACATGCATGAATAATGAATACTGTGCTGGAGATGTTCAGGCTCAGCTCCTGCACACCTTGTAAATCATTGAAAGTAATGCTCCTGCTTTATTGTAAAAATTCACTGAAGGACACTCTTGATTATTCACCTTAGAAATTTCTGAGCTGTTTGGCATTGTGGAGGAAAATCTCGCTGCACTCAGCTGACAAGGTTTCCTGGCATGCATATAGGCTGCATTTCATACCTTTGGTTTTGGCTAAGTGATTGCAAACAATGAAATCTGTAGATACTTTTGCCTGTTGATTGTGAATACCCACAGGTCAAGAAGACTTCCAATTCTTTTCTGTGCTCTCCAGAGATCACTGGGAATACTCCTAGATGGATTCTATATAAACAAACAAGCAAAAAAATATTTTGATTTATACTGTAATATTGCCAGAGGTCCTAAAAGACATTATTGAAGAGTCTCATCATCTCAATTTTAGCTGTTTGCTTAATTGTTCAGGTCCAACTTGCTCCAAAGGAAAAAGTACTCTCAGGCACAGAAATAAATGGGATGGCATAGAGATGCTGACAAGCTATTTAAACATGTCTGTGGGGTAAAACACAACTTCTGCAAAGAAATCAGAGTCAAAGAAGAGGCAGTAGGTCACAGTGACAGAAGAATTACTGAGGGGAATAAAGACACATCACAGGCTATACCATAGTCATTGTATAGGAGAGCAATAAAAAAATCACAACTCTATTAACAGCACATGATGATAAGTAAGCAAAGACTGGAGCACAATGTATGCACCCAGAGGAAGGGATGTGCACTCATGCTTGAGTTCCTGAATAATGAATACTGAGCCATTTAACTAGAGAATTTCTCCAAACCATTTTTTTTAATGCAGTGTTTGTCAACTGGTGATAACACTGGCAGACACTGAGGAAGGAGAATCAGAATACATTCTTTTCTCTCACTGCTGTTATTCTGCATCTGTTTCAATCCAAAGGCAATTTCAAGAAACTGTTGATTTTTTTTTCAAATAAATAAACAGTAGCCAAATCAGAGTATTAAATGAAGAACATATATTAAAATAAAGCATTGCTTACTGAGAATGTACATTTCAGAACTGATCTGAGTGCTGTTATGTCCAGCTGTGACAGCTGTGCTATAAAGAGAGATTGTACCAAGTTGCCAGTTGCCAAGCAGAGAAGCCAACGTGGCCAGGACAGCAACAGGGGCCTCTATGTTTGTTTGGAGACTTGCCTCAGTTCCCAGCACTGCAGAACACTTCTCCAAAGCAAGGATGTTATGCCTGTCCTAAATTTAATCTAGTGGAAGAAATCTTTTAGATTATAGCTATGTCCTTTACTGACCCTCAGCTCTTACCAGTAGGTCGTGGTGCCAATATCTTAATTTTTCATTTTATGCTTCTTGCTTTAACAATGTGTTCTTTGGCAGGCAGCCATGTCTACAGCACTCTGCTGTTAAAATGTCTGCTCTCTGCTGCAGCTGTCCATTTATTTTATGAACTGATCAGCCAGTCGAATGTAATTTAAGAGAATAGGGATAAGTCATAGCTGAGGGCACAAAGTATCAGCTGATGTGCTGTATTCAGGTCTGTCCTTCAGAGATTTCTGAACCCAACTTGTCATATTACATGTTTAGTTTTTAATTAGTGCAAAATGTGAAAAGAATGACTTAGCATGCTAAACATAGTGGGTGAATAAAACCAGTCCTGCCCTTGTGGAAATACTCTTGGCACCAGGAGCACTCAGGAGTTGACAGAGTGAGCACAGAGCATAATGCTTTTCCTACTTACATGTTATTACAGAGGGCAGGCTAATTTGAGTTTGTAATGGCATTAGCTTTAACATTTAAATAAAGATGGCCAGTTCTCAGGAGACACTCTCACACTAGACCCAGACTGTAAGCTGGATTTTCATGTGAGAGACATTTCATAGAATGTCCTATTTGCCTGTAACAAAGGTCTGTGACAGAGGGTGGACAGGGTGCCTGCTGAGGGCCAAGAAACAAAAACAGCAACTGGTACAACCCAAGCACTGGGTTGACATCATGTCTGGTAAACAAGGGAGGAATGGAACCAGAAATTAATGCCTCATAATTGATGTGCTGGCAATTAGAACTAACTGGCAGGCAGGGCAATGGAGGGGGGGGGGTGACTGCTCCTTCCGTTTTCTGAAGTGATTAAAAGTGTTTAAAAAGTGTGGGAAGTGGCTGTTGAGAAGGGCTGGGAGGGTGGAAGGAATTTTGCTGTCATCTCTGCCATCTTTAGTATCCCTGGGATTTGGAGAAGCACTCCTGCTTCCCCCACACCCTCCTCAGAGCTGCATCTTATTGGGCGTGGCCCAGGGATGTGCATGGGGTAGATAAAGCAGAAATAAGGATGTTGGGATTACAGCTCATCTCCACCAGCAAACAAAATCTGGGATGATCTCTTTGCTTTCTGCTGTATTTTACATCTCCCACCTCTTTCTTTTAAACACTAGGCATTAGCAAGCCATGAGAGACTCTCAGTATTTCCATGAGCTGCTGGCCTGAAAAGCATCTGAGAGCAATGCCTGAAATGGCTCAGCAGTGTCCCTTTGCCAAGTCTCCTAGCAGCCAATGGGACTGAGTGCTTGAGTCCATTCCCCTAAGAACTGCCAAGGCTATCATATAGATATATATGATATATATATATATAGATACCTGTATATGATGTATATTCTTACAGATATAAATAGATGTACGAAATGGAGACAGGAAAATGAATGATAAACATAAAATATGTATCTAGTTTTTATTCTTAAGTACAAACAAGGAAGTGCCAGATGTGTCATAATGATGATTTTTGTCCCTTCTGTAAGAAAAGAAACAACTTTGTAGACAGAAGGTCTCCAGTATATTCCTTCCTTCTAATCCTTCCCCCCAGTTTATCTGTAAGCTAAACAATACAAAATTTACTATGCTATTTAAATACAGTCTCCTGCTGTTGTCTGGATTTTGATGCAGAAATCTATTCTCACTCCTATATATTATTTTACAGAACTCAGTGTTGCAGAGCAAATATAAGCCCCACTCTCACTAATCTAGTTTTACTCTTTCTGTTTACTGTCCACACTGATGAACTTTCAGTGCCAGCTTCATTCCCTCTTGGCAGTGACCAAAGACCATCTAATACAGAGCTTTAAACATATTATTAGCCTTTAAATGGTAAATTTCATATGAAATTACATGCTCTACAAAGGCAGAGGTAATGGATAATAAGATCTTTATCTCAAAGGAGCTGTAAAGGGAACATAGTGAGATTTAACTCGCTGTCACCAACTGGGTCACATCTCAGTGCAGGCAGTGTATTATTTCTGACAGACAATATGGCCTGATGGCTATTAAAGGAGCAACAGAGTAAGTTTTAGTCCTTGGCTAGTCCTCAGAGATCAAAGTGCCACTGAAGGATGGTTTTCTCAGTGGTTATCAGCATTTCAGTCTTGTGACCATGTGCTCTTCATTCTCTAAGGTTGAATGTTATGTATTTTGGCAAAAAGGCCACAGACTAATTATACACGGGTCCCAAAGTGTCTTTTCCTCTGAAGATGATTTCCTAGTTGAGATATGCTGGCAGTGGAACATATATTCCTTAAAGCTGTTTCAAAGTCATGTAGAAATAGAGAATTATGGTTTTCCAGTTCCTTAATCTGGTACATTTATCATCATAGTTTCTAAATTTGTAGGAAGCTCAAATCATCCTCTGTTGAATTATTAATCATGGAAATATCTGAAAAGATCCATCAACATATCCGTGTTTTTTTCTTCCAAATTAACTTTTGCTGTAAGAGCTGACATTTGTCATCAGCTGTAGACCCCTGTAGCAAGTCTTGGTGATAGTAAATTGGAATAAACATAATTTTGGGCAACATCTTGGGGAAGAAAGCAGACAACTCAGTGATTTTCATGATCCCTAACAGTAGTGAGAGATTAGGTAGATATTTTTTTTAAATAAAGATCTGTTGAGATGCAGGAAAAATGTCTTCCAATATACCCTTAATTAAAATCCTAATGTTTAAAATTTATTTATGAGGGCATGTTATTTGAAGCAATAATTCTGTACGTTCATCATGCTTGAGTCAAAAGCTTGTGTGGAAATGCTTGCATACCCATCATGCACCTACAGGAAATACATGTTTGGAAAAAAACAATTTTTTTAAAAAATTGAAAATAAAATATTTGAAATAAAATATTATCCAAGCTGATATTGGATCTACAGTTTGTACCTGGAGGAGCAGGACAGAACTAGAAGTGTCAGAACTGCAGATTCTCAGTTAAGCTTTTTTAAAAAGCCAGTAACCTTGGTTACTGACATACCAACATTGCCAGGTAAGCATTTCTGCATTTAGAACAACAGTGCCCTTCCAGGACTCATGCAGTGGCATCTATTAATTCAGTGACAAAGGGAGAGTCACATAAACACTGATTTACAAAGCAGATCTAAGGATATTCATGTGTCTATCTCATGGTTACATTTTAAATTCACTCACTGAATATGCAAATGTATGTTTAGTTAAGCACTTGAAATTGGCCTCAGGTGTAAAATTTTACAGACTGTACTTGTGTCTCCCCATCAATACCCTTGTGTATCTCTCTCATTAGGGGATGCCCCTGTAGCAGCCTCAGGAATTAAAAGCAAATGGAGCAAGTGCAAAGTAGGGGCTTCCACCACTCCAAGGGAAAATGACAGGACTATTTTTTTCACTTCTCTCTTCAATATTTCATGTGACCTGATGTTCTCTTATTAACAAGGTCATCTTTTCCCTCTGGTTTGAAAAACTGTTTTGTGACTCATTTTAAAATTTTCTGATTCCCCTTCTTCCTAATCTCTTATTTCCCTCTGTCTTCTCCCACCTTTGGACCACTCTGGGCCATCTGCATCTAGAGAAATGACACTTCATATTCCTCTCTGCAGCTTGCTTCAATGATTTCCACAGCAAAACTCTTTCACTGGGACTATAGGAGAGAAACAGCTCCAGGGAAAACTAAGGCTGATTTTTCTTAGCTAGAGCCTGCAATACTGCTCATGATTTAGGTGCATCAGCAGCACAGGTTACTATTTCCTTATTATTGAAATAAGTCTCTTTAAATGCACACTGTCACACTGGCTCTGCCAGGATGAAGGGTGCAGTTACTTATTTAGGAGATTATACCTGTAAAGAATTCTTTCCTAGGGAAAATTACCATAAAACCTTTTTCCCCCCCATCTAATTTCTCTCCTGTGACATATTTTGGAATCAGCAGGAGAAGTTTAGTTGCTGAATTTTCACCATCAATGAAGGTTGTCATCTTGGCAGATTTTTCACAGACTAATAAGGTATCTCTTTTATAAAGAAAATGGCTCCAAACCCCTCTTCCCTCTGGACACCACAGTGCATCTTGAGCTAATTATGGTTAGACATTCTGGCCCAAAAAAGATATTTTTTCCCCCTAAACTGCTTTCTGATGAGGAAAAGAAGATAATGTTCCATGCAAAGGTGTGTGACACTCAGTGTCACACACAAGCAGCATAATCATGAGTCTTAGCAGAAATGAAACACTCCAAACATCCAATGATGTGTGTCACTGTGTGCACTGGGGAAGCCTTAATTCAGGTCATTCATTCTCACTGTGGTAAGTGAATCATGCAGAAGAACATTCTCCTTTCACCAAGATCCTTCTTCCCCCATAGATGCTGTATTCAAACCAGCAGCTGTCATTATATTAATGATTTCCTTCTCTAAAACATTTGTCCTCACTTTTTCCTGCAATTTAGATTCAGGTTGCCAGGGTACTATCCTGGTCTTGAAAAAGGATGGTAGTGGATTATAAAAATGTAGCATAAAAAAACCCCAGCAGACATATAAAACATGTTTGCAATCAAATAAACAGCTTAGAGTGATATTAAATGGAAAAAAGCCAGACATTCCCTAGAAGTTTATCCACTTATCTGGGCATTCTATGTAGGTTTTTAATTTTCTATGTGCTGATCTACTAATACTTTCAATATGTCCATCACTGCAGTCTGAGTTAGTTCTGTACTTTGACTGCCCTCTCAGTAAGGAGATAACCCCCAGCTTTTTGAATAGGCCTCTCCTTCTGGGAGCACCCCTGGGAATTCTGGAACCTTGGATTTACCATCAACATTTAGGCAAATATCCACAAATACTGCTTCTGTTTACTCACAGCTGTTCCTGTTAAAGGTTTTTTACACTCAGTGTATCAGATTTGATCTTTCTCTGCACCAGGTTGGTACAGGGTAGTTCCATATAGGGTCTTCTTAGGTCAGTCCTAAATGTGTGGATCTGACAGGGAGTAATGATAGATTCTGGTTCTGTCTCTGCCACGAGCTTGCCAGCTTGATCCTGGCATCTTTCTACACCTCACTTTATTTACAATTAAGCAGAAGTAGGCCTAACTCTGTCAAAGCAAATTCTGAGGGTACATTCCTGTTGTAGTACACCAGGAATTCCTTGATTTCAAAAGATCATGAGTGCAAATATTTCCCATGAGACTGAAAGAGAAGCAGCTCTGCTCATGATTTTGCATGTAGCTTTTCATCTGCCAGTATTTTCTGTTTCCCAGTGTAGACTGAAAGCATATTTTTAGCCATTAAAATGCCAGAGCCATGCTATTAAGAATTTGTCCTTGAGCCTTGTGACAACCATGGAAAACATTATTATTTATTGCATACTTTTGTAAAATAGTTCAGTCTCTTTCCAAGCTGCCACTATCTACAGTTAGAAATTATCAACTCTGAGAAAAACACCTTCCACACCTCCTGATTTAAAAGCACAGCAGAACTTTTCTATGTGCCTGCCTAGACAGAGCAGTGATTGATTCTCTGGTGCCAGTATTTCAGGAAGCTGCCAGAATCTCTTGGGATAAATGCCTTCAGAAGTCCATGTATCAGAGGCAGGTATAATAATAAGATTTCTGTTTTGTCTTTCTGAGAATCCAGTTTTTGTGACTGAACTATGTCAGACTTTGAAAACAGTGTCCAGGAAGATTCAATGTTTAGAAAGAACCCTGGACACAGACTGAGGGCTCATCCTGTGGCCCATGCTGAGCTGGGCTCTCCAACCCCACGTGGAGGAACAGCCACTAATGATCCTGCAAATTGTATCTCCAGCTGCCCAGGGTCCATACTTATCAATCATCTAAACATCCACTACCATTCTCCAGATAATTCTCACTAACTTAAAATAATTTCTATATTTTTATATTTCTATATATGTACACACACAGATGTATGTATATACATACCTATACACACATATGTAAGTGAAGGTATATGTAAAAGTTATGTTTTATAGAAATATATTTTTATTTGTATACATGTCCATATATATGCACTGTTTCCCTGAGTAACCAGGGTTAACAAAACAGGAGGGATGGAGTGAACATCAAAGAAGAAAAAAATTTTTATAAAACATTTTGTAAGATAACATCTCATGATTTTCCAAGCTATTATGATTTTGGGCATATAGTGTTACTGCTCTTGATGTTCCTGTGGAGCTCTGAAACACTGTTACTCAGTTAATTACTGCTTGTTCACACATGATTTGAGATAAGGTCAGCTCACTTCTCAGTGCACGTGGTACTGCCACGTGCCCAGAGCAAAAGCAATTGCATCTTTTAATCTGATCTTTGGCTTTCGTTGCCATTTAATACTGCAAATGTAATGGAATTTCAGCTTTCATTTTTTTATCTTCTGATGCTTTGACATGTTCAGACAAGAAAGATTAAGATCAAATATATACATGGAATAAAACTATTTTTAAAGTCCTGACCTGCATTTTGAAACCTTCGTGTGCCACTGGAGCAGTCTGCTTGTATTTTTCCTTAAGTTAATTGAAACTAATTAATTGCATATTAAAAAAATAGCATTATTGAAGTAGTGTTCATGGAAAGAATGTCACTCAGAGTCAATTCCTTTCTGCAGTCTGATTCAGCTGTGATTCAAGACTTGAAAAATATATGAATCCTCTTGAAACCTGTTCATGTTTCATCTGAGCAGGCAGGAAGTATTCCCTGTGCCAGCTTCTGGAAAGCTGGAATCCTGCACAGGGCAGCAGAGGCTCCTCAGTGGGGTGAGAGAGGAGCCAAGCTCGGGGAGGTGCAACATGATCTGCATCTATCAGGCCAGAGGCTGTGACTTTGCCTCTGGAGGATTTGCAGCCTCATCATTTCAGGCTGCTGTGGCTAGAGTCCCTGTGAAGTACAGCAACAGTGCAGTATCTGTTTTTCTTTCCTGTGACCTCTCTTACCTATCAATGAGAAGTAGATAATTAAATTGATCAGAGGACATATATTTTAATCATTAGTGCCTCCTTATAATATGCAAAAACATCTTATGTAATACTTTTCTCATATAATTCCCTAATCGGTGAGTGGGAATTTCCCCTAAGACAGGAAGATGGGATTAATTTATAAGTCTGTCTCAGGAATCTTAAATTGAAAGAGAGCAGGTTTAGATTAGACATAAGGAAGAAGTTTTTTACTGTGAGAGTGGTAAGGCACTGGAACAGGCTGCCCAGAGAATGCTCCAGTCCTGGGAATGTTTTTGGCCAGGCTGGATGGCACTGGAAGCAACCTGGTCTAGTGGAAAGTGTTCCTGCCCATGGCAGGGGGGCTAGAATGAGCTGATCTTTAAGGTCTCTTCCTATCTAAACCATTCTGTGATATCACTCTATCATTCTTATGTAGTGTCTCACTGATTACAGAATATCTGTCAATGGTAAATACAGTATCTAAAGAAACAAAATTATAGCTCATAAAGGTAATTCTGGGCTCTCCTTAAACCTCTGTGGCAAACTAGCAAATGTTGCAGTGAAACAGAGGAAGAGATAATGCAGGTATCTTGTTTAAAGAAAGATTTGAGAGAACATCATATAGTCAAGCTATTGTTAGGGCTGGTAAGATGGCTGTAAGATGCCCTAGAAGACAGGGTGACACTGAGTTAGCCAAGAGCCCAGCTGCTCTCTGTATATTCCATTTAACTGTGTGCTAGTCCCTAGTGCACACTGCTGTGTGCTTTGGTCACCACACCACCCAGGGCTCTTGTCCTTTCTAAATATTTTTTGAACAAGACCCAGAAGGATCATGTTTAGTTCACTTCCAGCTCTGAGTCTCCTCCCTGGATGTATGTTAACAGGAATGCTGTTCTTTGAGTAGCCAAATGAAAACACATAAATATGATGCTCTTGCTCTGTTCTTCTCCTAGAGGCTTTCTTTCCTCTTATGTTTCTTAATGTGTACAGCTCTGTTGGTCCATTATCCACTGTGTTATGTGCTGATTATAAGTAGATTACTACTTATAAAAATCTCAGGATTAAAAACTGTAATGATATCGTAAAATGGAGGACACTGCCTATACAAACACAAAAGCTATAATTTCATCTTCATTAAACATTTTAAGGATTGTAAAATTTAAAATGCTATTAAGTAACTAAATCAGCAAACCCACAAATTATCCACATCAATCAGTTCAGGATTAGCATTAATTTAAAGCAAGCTCCTTTGTAACAGTGTTTACACAAAGATAAGCCATACAACTGCAAATAAATTTTCATCTTTATTACTGATTTCTACTGAGATTTCATTGAATTATAGTTAGCTTTTCTCATTCTTTTAAATTTGAAGGCCATTATTAGAAACATGACTGTTGTCTTTTCTGTTGTGTAACTGAATGACTTCACAGATAAAGAAAGAATCCCAAACACACGAGATCAAGTCCTTTAACAATGCCATAGTAAAAGGCTATATTTTGAGTCCTGAGATTATCAGTCAGCCTTTCAGTTATAAAATGCAACAAAACCATTAATCTGTCCTGATTTAGAAAATTTTTTCATTACAAAAAAGGAAATAATTTCCATAGCTTACATCAAGCTGAAATAAGGAGTTTTATTTATGTTCCAGAATTCTCCAAAATCCCACTGAATAATGAAAACATTAGGCATTTGGATTCCTTTCAGCCTACATGAATACAAATTCAGTTGTAATGAAAAATAATGAAGAAACCGTATCAGACTTAAATGAAATACATTATACACTAATGTGTTTTAACAGTCAGACACTGAGAAGCAGTATCATCTGTAAGAAGAAATGAAAGGCAGCACACTGGATTTTAGAAAAAAGTCATTTTAATGACTGCCTAGAAATGCTTCTCTGTGTTTGTAAAGGTGGTGTGGATGTGTGGATGGCTGGAATGTGGCTGCTGAAGACCTTGCAGAAAACAAATACTATATTTTAGAAGCAGCTTTAACTAGGCTTCTTAAATTGTTTAACTAGTCTTCTTAAATAATTTAGATCAAAGTAGGTCTAAATTATTGAGGCTAATGTAGTGTTTTGAAACATCATGCATAGTAAGCCCTTAGAAGACAGAACACAGCAAGGTGTAAAGATTCCTGAGTGGGTTTTAATGGCAGATTTTACTGAACTGGTCCAGGTACTTCTGCTCCAGCACCACTGAAAAATAAGAGCAGTTTAAGCCTGTGTAAATTCACTGCTTTTCCCAGCATGAACAGACAGTGTAATCCATCCTGAGCATCTCTGAACATCAGCAGGGCTGGCCACAGAATAACACATCACAGAGTTTTAAAGCACATCCTGGACTGATGTTCGAGTATTCTTTCAGCAATGTTCAGAAGAAGAGTTTGACCAAGAAAAACTTTTCTGAGAGAAGGGTAAGAAAGCTCACCAAACTCATAAATACAGCAACACTGTCCTTGCAAGGCAGACATCTGAGACAATTATTTAAATAACAGAGCAGCTGAAACTGCAATGAACAGGTCTTCATTTAAATATTGCCCTATTAACTCAATGTTATTTAGAAAGTGGTAGATAGCACTAAGGCCTGAAAACTTATCAAATCTTAATTACTTAATGTGGATTATTTTTCAAAGCTAAGAAAAGTAAAGGACTTAGTCTTAAATGTGACAAGATAAATGTGTATTTCATTAGAATTAGTTTGAGATCACATCTGTGTTTTCCCTTTTGTAAAAAGGGAAGAAGATATATTGATAGGGAACCATTATAAAGACCTCAGCTTGCACCAAACTGAATTCTTTTATTCTTATACAATTATTTATTGCAGAATGGTACAAAGTTTCATTACTTGTGGACAGTATACATGGTAATAATACATATACACACATATTTACACAACACTCATTTAAGTATTTTATGTGACATTAGCCCATTGCTTTACTTATTATCTCAGCAAACAAGTTCATAAACTTGAAATACCCATTTTAGTACATATCTTTTTAGTAAATATTTTCATTCAAAAATGAAATTACGTGTCTAGTTTAAAAAGTACAAGGAGTTGAAAAGTAAATAGGCAGTTTTGGAGACAGTGACTCCTTAGTGTTAAAGAAAACATGGAAAATATAAGGGATGTATTCCTTAATGAAAAATAAAATTATTTGTAGAATCACAGATTATGAAGACAGCTGAAAATTCATTTTTTATGCCTGTTGATAAATACATTTTACAGAATCATGAGACATTTTTAAATTAAGGATTTTAACCCCTAACCATCCAACTGCTGCACTGTCATATTCAATCAAAAGTCCACCTAGTCCCCAAGAAGCATGTGGTCTCTAATTTTAACATCTGTTTTCCTGATGTCAGCAGGTTAGTGAGAATCCATGCTGCAGGATTTTGCAAAAGTAAAATGCCCACAATGAATACATTATTACTTATATGTGGGGGCAAAAAAACCACTGTCACCTGAGTGCTTAACCCTTTAGACCTTGAAAGAATGCAAACCAAGAAAATATAGCTCATCAATCAGACAGCATCAAATCTGAGTACAAGCAGAATGTGTGTGAATGCAGTAACAGAAAGTGGACACACAAAGTAAAAGTGAAATTATTATGAATAGATTTGTTTGCAGCAGTCACAGCATATGAGCCATGGAGCAAAGATTTTTTTTATGGACATCATGGCAAAGATGATTTTTATGAAGTGATGCAGGAAGCTTTCCTTGCTTTGAGGATAATTTTGACTCAAGCATGCTCACTCAGTGTCATTGTAATGCAGAGAATTAGAATAGAATATCTAGCTCAGATTTTCTAGAGTGTAGGCTCTGCTACATGGTCAAATTTGAGAAATCCTTCTTTCCTTTTCCTCTAGAGTGGAGTCCCTGGCCTGTGAACTCTTAGGGCTGGGAGAATATTTGTGTGAATGTCATTAACTGCACATCCAGCTCTTCTTGGGTGGTTGGTGCCACCCCCAGCTGTGTCTCTGGTTTTGGAGGCAGCACACTGCCAGGTCAGTGAGCAAAGGGGATAATAACAAGCTTTTAGTCCATCTCCCAGTGTAATATAATGTCCATTTAAATCAATTTAATAGAAAATCAATTCAAGGTGAAGACCTCAAGCTGAAAACATCTGATAATAAACTGGGAGGAAAAGATACTGCAGTTGATCATAGCTAGCCCTCAGTCTGCAGTCTGTCTGTAGGAGGGTTAACACCATTTTTGAGGCAAGCAGTCAGAACCTGGAGTTTTGTATGTAACACTTCCTTTTTCAAAAACTCTGAATTCTGCTTCAAGACTGGGTCTTGATCTTCAGGCTATATAAACATGTGAAAATCTGTTAAATGCCTAAACAGATAGTGGAGGTTCTCAAATCTGTTCAAAAATATCTCTAGGTTGCTTTCTGCTTCTACATATGTAGTTTTCTTTCAGAGCTCTGTTTTGTAATTATTTCCAGATTATAAAAAGCATGAGCTGGAGTTGAAAAATGTGGTTGTACCACCACTTCCAGGTCAGCACACACAGTGTATGTGCCTCCTTTGTGCTGGCTACAAGCACTCCTGGTGCTCTGATCTCTTTGATCTCACCCCCTGTGCCTCAGAGATGCATCAGGTGAGCTCCACAATCGCTCTGGGAGAGAGGACTTCAAGCACTGCCCTTGAAGAAACACCTGCCAGCACCACTGCAGAAAGGTAGTGGGAAACATAACTCTCCCAGTGAGTCTCTAATATAATTTCTTTAATTTTTCTGAAGGAAATTAAGAAGAAAGTTATTAGGAAGAAATTTCAGTGGGAATGGAGAAGCTGTTTTGGTGAACAAAGTAGGGAAAATCAAATCTATGCTAATGCAGTTGATGCTCAGAAGCTGAGAATGACTGGCAAGAAAGGATGATTGTGTGGTTAAAGCACTGATGCCTGACTGAGGAAATCTGAGTTCATTTCCTGGCTTTGCTATCTATTCAGCTTTGAGCAAGAGATTTAATCTCTCTGCTTGCCTTTTTTTTTTTTTCCCCTTCCTGCACCACAGGAGAGTCATATACTTGAGATTGTTCTAAGAATAAATGCATTAATGTGGCCAATACATTTAAATTTAAGCAAAAAAAACCCAAAAAAACCAACCCAACCAAAAAAACCCTCAAAGAAAAACAAATATATAAAAGCTTCAATTCTCATTCTTTCTTTTTTTAAAAAGGCCTTTCTGCTGCCTATGGGGCAAATGCACCCATCTTCATGCCCTGTGTGTACAAAGATGAGGAGGCACTTGCAGTGCCTGGGCTGACATCTGGGCACACCCAGCTGTAGCCAAGAGGTGAGCACGGCTTATCAGTTACAGGGTGTAGGTTTTATTCCGACACAAACATAGCCCGAGGCGACTGCACAGCTTCCTCCCTCTGGCAGGCCTGGCGAAGAAGGCAGGCAAGAGCTTAGAAAAATTGGATAGTGAAACTTTTGAGATAAAAGAAACTTGGAAGACCTGATGTTGAAGCACAGCAACATGAGATGGTGAAATGCTGTGACAACACAAAGACAAAGGCCCCAAACCAGGAGAGACACAGAAACACAAGCCCCAGGGCAGAGCGCTGAGGTGTAAATAATGACTCAGTGATCCACCTCACTGGCAAGGAACTTCCCAAACCTTCTGTCAGTGCCTTCTAATTCCTAGCACAGGCAGAAAATAATCTCAATTAATTCTGTGAGCACCTGCATGGAGAATCCCCTGGTTGACTGCGAGCGTCCTGCAGGATTTCTGCATAGCTGGGTCAGCACCTGTCTCCTTGCAGCGTGCTCTGCTGTAGGGTGCAGCAGGACCAAGGCAGGGATCACCCCGGTCCCTGTGCTGGGCACTGCCGGAGCCTTCAGCTCTGGGCTCCCACTTTGCAAAGGACATTGATGGGCTGCAGTGTGTCCAGAGGGGCCAGAAGGTGAAAGGTTTAGAAAACACGTCTTGTGAGGAGCAGCTGAGGGAGCTGGGGCTGTTCAGTCCTGAGGCGGCCGGGGGTGTGGGACATGATCGCTCTGTAACTCGCTGAAAGCAGGAGGTACCAAGGTAGGGCCGGTCTCTTCTGCCGTGTCTGCGGAGAGAGGACAGGAGGAAACGGCCTTAAACAGGAGAGATTCAGATGAGATACTAGAGGACAATTTTTGCACTGTTTGTGTAGGTTGCACAGAGGGGTGGTACGGCCACCGTGGGAGGTGTTCGTCATTGGAGCTGGCGCCGGGTGGTGGCTCAGGGGCTACAGCGGCAGGGCTGGGTGGGGGCTGCACGGGGGATCTCAAAGGTCTCTTCCACCCCTGACGATGCTATGATCCAATCCTTCCACGCCGCGGGGCCGGACACCCGCAATGCTTTTAACAACTCCCCTTTGCCCTTGGCTCTGCCCGACGATTGCTGGCGCAGGCTGGACGCAGCCGACCCGCGGGCCTTGCCCAACCGCTGGCAGCGTCACACGGCCGAGCTGCGGCGGTGGCTCCCGGGGCACGGCGGAGGGGGCGGTGGCGGGGCAGGGGAGATGGCAGGGGAGATAGATGGGGAGATGGGTGCAATGAGGAAGATGCACAAGATGGGGACACGCAGCAATGTGTCCGGCCGGCCGCCGCCACGGGCGGGGCGGGGCGGGGCGGGCGGGCGCGCTGACGTCAGGGCGGGCGCGGGGCGCGGCGCGGCTGCGTGTTCCCGCCCTCCGCCCCTCGCTGCGCGGGCCGGGCGGGCCGGCGGGAGCCGAGGGCGCGGAGCGGCCCTGCCCCGGGAGGCGACAGCGGCCGCGCCGGCCGGCGGTGAGTGCGGGGCGGCCGGGCCGCGACCCCGCCCCTCCTCGGGGGCTCTGTGCCGCGGGGAGCCGCCGCTGCCCCGCTGCGCCGGGCGGGGGTCGGCGCTCGGCCGGGGATGCTGCGGCGGCGGCGGAGGCCGGGGCGGGCGGGCGGCCCTCGGCGCGTCCCCTCGGCCGGTGGATGCCGCGGGCTCGGGCAGCTCTGCCGCCGTGCCGGTCGTTCGGGGCTCGGGCAGACGCACCTGCGGCTGCCTGGGAGCAGCTGCTGCGAGCCCCGGTCCGAGAGGGCTGGCAGCGGGAGGTCTCCTGTCTCAGGGGTTTTAATCTCCGAAAAGGGAGGAAGCAAAAGCACCCAGTGTGTGCTCAAAGACCACAGTTTAAAAAAAAAAAAAAAAAAAAATTGTAACGGTGGCATTTCTACTTTAGCAGCGATCTGCTGACATTTTTACCAAGGGGATGTTCTGTGCGTTGTGGTGATTTCACTTTAATGACACTGAGACTTTGCTTTCGTCACCCAGAGCCTGCTGTTCACTTCGCGGTCTGTCAAATGTACTTTGGCACACAATGAAACGTAGGCACCCTCAGCCTTTAACTTTGAGCTGGAGGAGGTCGAGCTGTTTATCTCCAGTTTAAGAAAGCAAAACTGCATGGGAACTTTATCCTGTAGCAGAGCGTTAGTGTCCAGGCCAGACGTCAAATTAAGGTAAGGATTGGCAATCTGGTACTTGGTCTGGTATGTTGTGTAAAGATGTAAAGCACTTCTCAGGGGAATTGGTGCATCTTGCAGGGTTAGAACTTCATGTCTATAGCACGTTTATTCTTGGTGTCTGTGGGCTTTGAGCCTTGATTTGGTGCAGAATAGAATTTTTTGTTACGAAGGTGTTAAAAGTGAAATGAAGTTGAGTCTAAGTTTTCATTTTGTTACATTTTTGTAATTGAGAGCCGCTTCACATATTTGCTGAGATTTTACTAAATTTGTTTCTTCAGGAGAAATATACAAAACTTTTGGGTTAGACCGAGACAGTAAATATTTACATAATTTGCTGATATTGAATGAAATTGGCAAGATTTTTTTCTCGTGTATGTAATAATCGCATATCTCTAAATTCTATGGGCCCATTTTGAATTACAGGCCTCCAAGCTGAAGAGGTGATGGTCTAACAAATGGGACATGAGTAACAACCAGCTGCCTAAATGTCAACCAAGGATCTATGTCAATATACAACTTAGAGTAGAAAAGTTGTTTTTGAAGTTGAGGTTTAATTTCTGCTCATGGATGTATTTTTCATTAAAAAAATATCAATGTTTGGGTTCCAAAAACTGCCCAGTATTGTCTTTTAACTGTAAAGCTGTTGAAACTGTAGAAATAGCCTCAATTAACATAATGATCTCATTTAATGTATTGTTATACTAATGAGTAATCCTGTTTAATGGAACTGTTCGTGTAAAAGCTCATTGGAGTAAAATCCATTACTTTTGGACCTGATCATCCTTTAAAAGGGATTGGTTATTTGGAATAAACCAGTTAGTAGGAAATGTTGGCATGGGCTCTTTAGAAAAAAAAGCTATCATGCCATCAATCTTGAGATGAACATTGTTTGCCTGGAATCTTTAGAAAGTGTGGATCTTTCAAAATGGAGAAGAGATAAAGGAATATAAGATTACAGAAAGTAATATGATAAAATAAATTAACAGTGGTTGTGGGGTTCTCTTTTAGCCACTATTCACTGTAAACAGCAGCACCATCTTCTTAATTAGAAGCTTTCAGGCAGAGTTAAGTCCCATGCCAACAGGGATGCTAAGGAGATCAAAATACTAATGGTGCTTTTGATAATTAGGTTGAAAATCCTGTATTGTGTTTCAATTGGAACAATAAAAACAGATTATGTAAATCTCTGGATACCTGCAGCGTGTACGTTACAGTAAAATCCCAACAGCATTAAATAGTTATCCCAAAGTTGGAGTTGGGCTAGTCAGGAAAGGTCTTTGCATTTCTTTGTAGCTCTTGGACACATACCCCAGCTCACTCTGAAACTCCTACCAAGTAGGTGCAATTTGGAAGATATTTTGAGAATGTTGTTTCCTCCTCAATCAAAAGTAGCTGGATTTGCAGAGATCTGGACTTTGCTCAGTAGTCATTGTTTGTTCTAAAAGGAGGATTCAGCTGCAGCAGTTCTGCTGACAGTATTCTACAGGAATTGAAGAAGGTCTCCTCAGGGTGGGGGTTTTTGCTTATCCCTAGTCACATGGGGAACTGGTGTCACAAGTTCTTGCTAAAATGCCTGTTTCACTGCGGATTGTTGGGTTTTTCATGAGCACTTAGTCTGTGCTGAGTTGAAGTCCTGCTCTGCAGAGTGCATCTTAATGGCCTTTATTGAAGAAGTGCTGGCAGTGTCCTCACTACAAGAAGGCTTGGCTTCTTAGCCAGAGGAAATGGGTGATGAGGATTTACTTTGATGAGGTGGCTGAACAATTTATGGATCAGGAATAATCTTTAAATTGCAAATAATTTCTGCAGTTATTCTCTGAAGCCTAAGAAATTCTGTGCTTTTAGGCTAATCAGCCCAGATGGCTTGTGACACACAGCACAAGGGAAGCATCCTGGGAGAACTGAATGTCTCAGCTTCTCTTGACTCAATGATTATAAGTACTTTAAGCTGGAGATTCAAAAATGTCTTTTAAATAGAGGCAGAGTTTATTGCTGCAATGTGGATTTGGATGATAATTTGATTCATACTTATTTTGTAAGTTGTTTTAAAGATTGGCTTTACTTAAATGGCATTTTTTTCTGATCTTATATGTTAAAATTATTCCATAGCCGTGTTTATATTTTTGATGAGTTGAGAGATGCTGTGGCTTTTGAGTAACCTTCATCTCAGTAAGGCAAACTTGCATAGGTAGAAACTTGGCAGGGCCCACGCTGCTGCTGTCAGTAGCAGAAGACTTGAGGGGAGGAGCACAATATGACAACCTGCATAGTCTTCTCCATCAGTAAATAGAGTTAAAAACAGAAAAGCAATCTGTGTAAATCTTTTAGTCATGAAAGCTTTCTGAAATGGTCATTTGGATAAGTCTAGCTTTACTATGACTACATTGAAATTCTGATTAAGCAGTACAAACAATATATATCACTCTCTTGTAAATGTGAATAAAATACTACATAGATGACTAACTCTAAAACTGATCCTGTGACAAACTGTGACTTATAACTGAAGTTACATCTCCGTTTCTCTTTTTTCTTTTTTTTCTTTTTTTCCTTGCCTTCAGTTGCAAACTTCTGAGGACATAACAAATATCTCTGTCTTCCACATTGTGGGAAACTGACCTTGAGAAGTACATTCCAGTATAGCTGTTGGTGTATTGGAAAGCTGGTAGGAAAACACAAAACACACATTAAAATACTGGAGGCTGCCAGTCTGTTGTCAAAAACATGTTGGTATTTGCTATGCTGTGGCAAACTTGCAAAGTTGTTTGGTACTCAAACATTTTCAAGGAGTCTGGTTTTGAGACTGGGAACTGATTGAAATCAGTGGAATTGTAGACAGAAGCTGTATTGAGTCCAGAAATGAAACTCAATAGCAAGAAAGTAATACTTTGAAGATGTGGTTTACAAATAAGCAAGTTTCAACTGAAAGCTGTAATACACCCGTGTGTGGCTGCAGTATTTTTGATCAAGAGTGGATGTTAAAGAGAAGTCAAACTTCAAATAATACAGTAGCTTCATGAAAGCACATAGATGTGAAACAAACTGGTGTGTTTGGTAGCAAAGAGAGCAGGTATCAGTAGCCTCTTCTGACAATGTAGGGAGTTTAGGAGTAGTTTTAGTCGTTTTCCTTGGGAATCTGTGCTTGAAAGATTTGTTACTGGGGTTCTGGAACTCCTTGCTTAAGGCAGTTAAGAATGCAAAAAGTTTGGGGGCTCGTGGACAGGTTACACAAAATGGCAGACAAGAGATCTGTGGAGAGTTCCTAAAGAGACTGCATCAAATTTAAGCAATTCTATGAATTGAGAAAGTTGAAAGTTGAGGAAGTCACATTCTGTGTTTGCCCTGATCATCCCTTCCCTAGTATATTTTTATTTTAAGGCAACCACAGCAGTTAATGGGATTTTATATTCCTCATTTCTAAAATTAAATTGACTGGTGGAGCTATACTCAACTGGGCATTGAAGTGCCATGATCTACACACAGTGAAATACCATTATTTATATAATATTTCCAGCTTATCCAGGATTCACTGTTTGTCTTTCATGATAGCAGTGTTAAGGATTTTCTTTTTCAGTCCTTTTTCTAGTATTTTTAATATTTTTAATCCAGCAGTGGCTGACTTAACAATATGATGTTTTTTTGATATGTAGCAATGTGCTGACATGTTCTTGTGTCAGGATCACAATCTTCTATGAAAAACTCAACTATGCTGAAATAGCTTTGGCAATATGCAGAAAAGAAAATCTCAGAACTAATTTTTTCTATCTTCTTTCTGCTGCTTCTTGTCTAATCTTGCTTAATGATCACATGTGAACCTCTTCAGGCTTATTGAAGATATCCCAGTACCAGTGAGTCTATGAATTACATGCAGTCTCTTCCAATTGTCTCTGCTTGCCATTCAGCTTAACCTATAGCTGTAATTCTTACTTGGGCAGCAGGAGAAAGAAAGAAAGAATGAATGTATGTGGCTGGAGGGGGGGAAAAAAGCAACTTACATGTTGGTTGAAAGCACAGCCTCGTTGAAGATTTAAACCCATGGCAATTCTTAAGATACCCACATAGATAAAGTGTTCAGCAGCAGTTCAAACAGGAAGTATTGTTTCTGTTCTTAGTCATTATTTAATTATTAAAAAATATATCTTGAAAAATATGTTAGTACCAGTGTGAGAGGCTTCTAGCTCGAGACAGCTCAGTGTTTTTACATGCATCAGTTGAGTAAACAAACCAGAGGAGTAGAATAGACAACATGACAATCTAAAAAGGGATATTTCCAGTTATAATTAGTTCTATACCAAGTTTCACTTGGCTTTCAGCCTGCCTGTTCTTATCAGCAAGAAAATCCTGCTCCAGCTAACATGTATTACTAAATAAGAAGTAGACAACATTAACTGGTAATCGTCTCTTTTTGTTGGTTACTGAGTCAATGGTAAAATAAATCTTTCCTAGAAGAGTTAGAGATGGGAATAGTGTGTTTGAATCACTTGGTGACAGTGGATTTTCCTCAGACAAGTGGATCCACATGGCTGAGGAAAAAAGGGTTATTCCTCTGTTTTTAAGTGAAATGCTTGCTGGAGAACAGCAGTTACTTCCTACTGGTTTGCATGAGGACATTGCTTTTGAGACAGATGCAATCTTTCTGGATTTGTTCTTACAAGACAGATTAAATTACCCATGTGAAATGCTGTTGCTGAAGGACTAATACCATCAGCAGAAGCAGGGGCCTGTTTCTGCTGTCAGTTGCTTTGATGCTGACATAATCACAAAATGTTTTAAGGAGAGATCAGGATTTGACATTTCACTGGTAGAAAGCTTTAATTGTAGACTGCAGCTGATGTTTGGGATTTTTTAGTCAATCCTTGCCACAGCATAAAATTGCCTTTATGATGTAAACAGTGATGCCACCTTTAAAACTCTGCTGAAAGGCAGGGGTCTGATTACCTGCTACCTTATTCATCATGTAAAAATGCCAAAAATTTACCTGTTTGAGAAACCTTGGAAAAAAGACTCTGGTGGGAAAGAGGAGATAGATTTCCAAAATCTATGTACTTACACACAAGCATATACACAATTATGACTTATCTTCCAGGACCAAAATCTTGCTAAATGCAAGGAAGTATTAAGACAGAATAGGAACCTAGATATAATTGGGCTTCATAGTCACAGTATGTTTGTTTGGGGTTGTTTTTGGACGGGCTT
The DNA here is from genome assembly GCF_029582105.1 of Oenanthe melanoleuca. NCBI lineage: Eukaryota > Metazoa > Chordata > Aves > Passeriformes > Muscicapidae > Oenanthe > Oenanthe melanoleuca. Next base: position 7,431,761 of record NC_079340.1, read on the forward strand.
GTGAGGTGGTACTGGTGAATGTTTAACAGGTTTTGGCTTCCTTGTATCTGTGTGACTTTGTCTTTAGGTTGCAGAGCATTGGATCTGTGAGGCAAGCAGGCAGTGTCTGTCTTTTCTTACTTTAGTTTTTCCCCTTTCTGTTTGGGATCTCTTCAAATTTGGTAACAATTTGAAGTATTATCAAAGAGAGAAACAAGTGAAGGCTCTGTTTCTCCAACAAAGAAGTTGAAATTATCTCCATCTTTTGCTATTTAAGAGCTGTTAAGCTACCCTAGTGAAGAAAATTGACTTGCTCACTGGGGTTGAATCTCTTGGATTGGTTCAGTTCACAGGAGGCTGTTCCTTACATAACATAACATAACAAGTGAAGTAATCCACATAATTTAATTCCTTCTAGCAGGGCTGTTTCTGCTCTGGAGCCAGATGTGTTGGTCATGATTATGTTAATTGTTTCTCATACATAGCAATATATCCCTCCCACCTCTTGCAGTGTTCCTGGAGTCAGCACACCTCATGCAGTGCTTTTATCATCTGGGCCTTGTGTTCTTTGAATGCCAGTGAAAGCCACTGTTCTCTGGGTCTTGTGTTTTGGAGTTGGTCATGCAAGGGCTGTCTGGTGTTTGTATCTGTAGGTACAGGCTTGACATTGCTTGTCCAGGTTTAGCAAGATCTGCTGAAGAAAGGAATTGATGACCTCCTCCAAGAGGATGCATCAGATGAATAGCAGGTTTAGAGAGGAGTCATGAATCCCCAATGCTTTATTTCAATTTCTAGCTGACCTCTGTCCCTGGCAGCAGTTGGGCTGTCAGCACTAATGCAGGAAAGAGTAACTGGCATTGCACTTCATGTCTCATTTATGAACAAACCATTATAACCTGCATTAACACTTAAGAGGAATTTGAAATGTCAAGTCTTTCTTCTTTTTCACAGGCCCTGATACTCTCTTTTACTGAGAGTAATTTATCTGTACCCTCAGTTGTCCACTTTCATCTTCTTTTCTTTGTGCTGAAGCTTCTCCTTGCTGCAGCTGGGTAAACATCTGGACCTTGACTGCCTTCCACCTTGTTAGTTGTGTAAGAATATGAAAAAATCAGTGAAACTTGACTTGTTTGAGAAACAGGTTTTTAGCAAAATTTTCTCTTATAGTTAAAATTTGCATGACTTTTTTCAATAAAATCTAAAGGGGTTTATGATAACTCATACTCTGTTTCGTTTCAATGTTTTGGTTGGTGTAAAAATTTTGAGTTTAAAATGCATCGTTTCTGTTTTACTAATACAAAAAGCACAAGTGGGCAACAATTACAAAGTATCCTTGTCTGGGCAGATAACACTTAGCCCTTTTTTGCTTCCTTGAGGTGGGTGCCTGATGCTTTGTGTAAACAGCATTAATGTCAGGGTGAATTGTCAGTGTGGCCCTGAGGGATGCAGAGGGAGTTTTTGATTCTGAAAGCATTGTGGCAGCTTTCTTCTACAAAATAGAGCTGCATTTCCCTATTTCTTTTTCTCCAGTAAGTGCTTATGTCCTTTTGCCTTATCAAACATTAAGAATTCTGATGAATAGGAAGAATGCTTTTAGAGATGGCAAGGGATGTCACATTTTCTGCTGTATTGACTAAAGATATTTCTCAGTGTTAGAAATACTGAAACTCCAGTTTCTTTATGATGCATTTCTTGCTTCCTTCTCCCTTTATTCATTATCCTGTTCTGCTCATGTTCTTTGACCTGGTGTGTTTTGAAAGTAAATTGAGCACAAGAGCAGTTTGGATAACTGTTTTTTTGGTGTTTGGATCAACCCATCAATGTGGATAGAACCTCATTATTGTGAGGGAGGAAAAACAGAAAAGGATGTATATCTAAGATGTCTTGAGATCTGAAAACAGAATCTCACAACTTGGGACACAGAAAAGCAAGGTGATTTCAGAGAAATAGAGCAATAAACCCTCACCATCTTGGAATTTAATTTCTTGCTATATTTCATGACTATGATACCTTCAGAAGACAGAATGTCAGGGAGGCTGGTGTTAGCCACTGCAGTTTGGACATAGGAAAGGCAGAGTGGCTAAAATTCATGGCTGCCTTTGCAAAACTTTGGGAATTGATTCAAGAACAGGTGTTTTGGAAAAATGGAAGATAGGAGAAGGAAGGCAGGCTTGGAGGATTTTACTGCAGAGCTGATAAATCTTACTGGATCTTGGAATGAAGGTGGAACTTTTGACTGAACTGAAAGGACTCTATACAGAATAAACAACACTAAGAGTTGTAAACTCAAAGTTCGATATTGAAGCCATCAGAATTTCTGATTGCATTCTGATTAATTTTAATTCATACAGCATGCACAATTTGCTCAGGATTCATGATCTTGAATTCCCCAGGGCTTGCCATACTCAGAGCAGGTGTTTGCCTGCTGGACCTCTTGCCAGTTTCTTCCATTCTGTTAAGCTTCTGTGGTCCTCTTAAAGATAAAAACTGACTTGCATTCATGCTGCCCATCTTGCAATGTTCTTAAGTGAGTGCTAGGAAGCCTTTTGCTGCTTCTGTTGCAGAGACCTCCCACATTTTTCCCTGATGACAGTCAATACCTTCCTGCATTGCTAGAAATAAGATATTTTCACGTAACTGATCTAATACATTTTTAATAACCCAGAGGTGTGAGAGGTGGTTTTATAAGCTGTGCAGAATTGGAAGACACGTGCACTTAAATTTCTGTGAATGAAGCACAGATGTGAAACTGCTGGCATGGCAGATCTGCAGAGGGGAATTGCTCTGGCCTGTCACAGTCTGTCAGATGTGTTTCATCCCTCAGCTGGATGAATAGGAGGGGAATTCTGTCCCATTCGGGAATCTGGAACTGGAAAATGCTGTTATCTTCCTGGTGGCAGGGATCAGAGGGATTGCAGCATTTTAAGGTGCTTAAGCTTTCAAATGTATGAATCTTGAAGCTGTCTTCTTCTGTAGGGCAGAGTCTCAGATGGAAAGCTGGACTTTGCTGAGAAGCTAATGTATAGGAAACTGCCTTCCTGATGGTGCTGAAGCAAGCTGTGAATGAAATTAGAGTGAATGTTGTGCTTGCCAGTTGAAACTAACAGTGCAGGATTTTATTGAGGTGTAAATAATCCTGTAGAGGAAGTACCAAGGAGGGTTAGAATGAATATCCTTTTGCTTATCACCAGGATCTTGAATATCCTTGAAGGTAAGGATGTAACAGCTTTTCAGTTAATTCAGATTATACTTCAGAGGGGGTCTGTGGATTTTAACTCCTTTTCCCTGGATCATTATGTAAAGCTAGGCTCTTTATAATTAGCTTAATTCCTGATTAGGCTTGTGTGCACTAGATAATGTATTTCCCAAGGCAAAGAATATAAAACTTGTTAGCCCAAATGTCAGTTTTTAAAAAATCCATGGATTGCTTATATCTAAAAATACTTTGAATTTCTTTATAGTACACCAAGCTACAATTTAAATTGTATTGAACTTGATACAGATACAGATACTGTGATACAAAAATCATACTCTTAACTGGTAGGTACAGTGCTGCTTGTTAGGGGATTTTCATTGTTAGGCTAGTGCAATCTTTCCTAGTAAACATATGTAAAAATTAAGGAAGTTTTAGAGAACTTAATAAGAAAATGCCCCATTTTCTGGGAAACAGCTGCCAGACATGATGCTGTTAAGTTTTAGTGGTTTTTTTGGTGATGATGTGTTTCAGTGAAACAAATGAAACCTGGACTTGAGAAGGTGGCACAGTAGTTACAGTTAGGTAGCTAATAAAATACAGGGAAGTCTTGTTTGTCATTTAATTTAATTATCTTAAGCGTTCTAGGCTATCAGTATGGTTTTCTTGAAGATAATGTGTTGTCTTTGCCTAATCAAGGATAAATGAGCAAGAACCCTTCCTAGAGAACTGAAAGGTCTCCTTTTCAAGTTTAATTTGCAGCACTTGGTGGAGGATTAAAGTAATTTAATTAAATAGCCTCATTTAAATTTTGCAGTCACCTTAGAGATGGTAGACAGATGTGAAAAGGGAATTATCCATAAAGCATGCAAGTTAAATTAGCAGCTTTCTAATTTAACTTTTTCAATTTGGAAGATTCCTTCACAAGACTTGCCTTTTCTTTGGAGTTAGGTTATCTTCTAAGGGATCTGCAGTGTGATGCTTGCTGGGAATGAATTCATCAGCATGTTAAAGGCCATTTTTTATTCATGGAGTTACTAATAAAATGGTGTACTTTATTGTATGTAGTTGACATAAAATAACGATCTTTGATGTTGCTGTTAAATCCTGACAATACTTTACTATGCAGGGTATGCAGGTGCACTGTAGGCAAGAAGTCTGACATTGGACAATTCACATGTAGGCAGGTATCATACGTGGTGACTGAAGTGTTCTGCTGGTCCCAGGGGGAAATCCCTGTGTCCTTCTCTGCACAGCTGGGTGAGGGCAGTGTCTCTGGTGTGCAAGAATTCACTGAGTCTTTGAAAAGTCGGGATTTGTGTATTTCAAAATGGAAATGGAATTCCAGAATGTGGATTCTGATGTTTTCACAAGTTAGGAGCCCCTAAACGCCCTGTCTGCAGTACCTTTCTCTTTCTGTCTTTATAATGCAGATCTGCTTCCAGAAGTACTGCTCTGAGGCATCCTATTCTCTGGCAAATCCTAAGGGCATTTCAGTTTGTATGAATTTAATGCCACTTCAGTTTTGTCTTTGATTTTATCTTCGATTGTATCACCAAGAAACTAAGTGTTTCTTAGTGAGGTCTTGCAACTTGGGGAGTGACTCACTTTAGGGTAATGCTTGCTGTGGTTGCACAAGATATTTTCTGTACTTTGAATAAGTAGAACTTTTGAATTCGCTTACTAACACTGACCTTATGCAACTGTTGCACTGCACTTCAGGTCTTGTTAATGAATAATATTTTCCAAAAGTGACTACAGTCTCCATACAAAGGAAACAATGACTAGGAATGTGAATCTTGGTTTGGAGATATTCATGAGGTCTGGGAACAAAAAATGTTGTGGTGAGATGCACAATGAATGGCTTTTCCTATATTTTAGGCATTGGGGAAACTGAAAACTATCTTTAAAAAGTTAGTTAGATTTAGTTAGATTTTACATTATAGTTTTTGCAGGTTTATGTTGCTGATCACAGGTTTTTGATATGAAAGCCATATTTGTGGCTTTTTAAAAAATACTAAGTCTTAAGTTTATAGCTTAGTAATGTAACACAATTAAACAGTTGAAAAGTTCAGTTTGTTGCTGAAAATGGGTAAATGAAAAAAATAAAACCAACAGAAAATCATCCAGCCTCTTCTCAAGTTTAATTTATAGAGTACAAAATGAAACCAAAGAAAGGTGGTTTATGTAGGGAATGAAAGTTGGGGGAGGGAGCTCTGATTTGAGGAACATATTACTGCCAAATAACTGCTAGAACTCTGGAGTTCACAAGGTGAACTAGGTAACTTTTTGTCAGCATGGTGGATTTAGGCACAGAAATCTAGAATGCATATAGCTGCAAATGTAAAGAAAACTGTGTTTGATACGTGGTGAGTTCAAATTTAATGTGATTTATTTTTCTTTATTAGATCCAAGCACCCTTTAAGGACCAATGTACCCAATAGCTCATGGAAGAAAAAAATCAAACCAAGACATCGTTGGTTTCCAGGCTACCGAAATATGGAACGAAAACTTTAGGGAGTGTTCTGCAACCCACGCCAAACGGGACGGCTGTGAACTTGGCTGGGAGTAATGGTGGCAGAAATTTCAGCAAGCACAATGGCACTGTTGGAATGTCTTCCTTTGCTTTCAACTGGAAAAAATCAAATAAATATCAGCTTAACGATCAGAATGGGAGAGGGGCCAATGGCAAATGCAACTCTAATGAAAAATTAATTGATTCTGAGAAGTATCCTCAATCTCAAGGAGCACTGGGCAGTGATGAGCTCAGGGTGGGTTTGAACAGTACTGCTTCTGTTGTGTCAAAAGCGGCAAAGCCAACCAATATGTTTGTATCTCCTACTGAGGAATTAAACCCAAAGTCTATACCTGGACTCTCTAGTTCAGCTAAATTCACCAAAGGTACCCTGTCAGGAAGGACATACTCTGGACTCAATGCTCCAAGATCAAATTTAAATGGATTTTATGGAAATCGGCCAGTGGTAGGTTTGCAGAGACCTAGAGCTAATTCTGGTTCTGCAAGGACAAGTTCAGGAGAAAGCCTGGCACAATCTACAGACAATAGCAAGGCTTTTTCCTGTGACAAAATGGTAAGATCACAAAGTTTTTCACATTCCATTCAGAATTCTTTCCTTCCCACTGCATCTCTAACCAGGTCACATTCCTTTAATAAAGCTGTGGATCTTACAAGGCCTTATCACAGTCAAAATCTCGCTGCCAGGACGTCTCAGAGGTCTACTCTGCTGTCAAGAAATGCATGTCAGTTGGATGTACCCAATGGAAATGAACCGATGAAGTATGGATTTACCAGACCGTACTCGGCTGTGTCAGCTCCTTGTTCCAAGAAACCCCCACTGTCAAATGGATCTGGGTCAGCACCTTCCTATGGATACAGATTAAGTCGGCCTCCTCTGCTGAAGCCTACCAGGCAGCGGTTTGCTGGGAACAATTCCGTTGTGGCTGGCAGCAAAAGTGCGGCTGCGGACACGCGCGTCGTGGAGAACACGGAGATTTCAGCCAATATCAATAGAGCCGTCGATAAAAACAGTATTCTGGAGAGCAGGGCTCAAAGAACAGAACCTGGTGAGGGCCTGCATGAAAATCTGGGAAAACATGGCTCAAAGGTGATGTGTATGAGCGATGATGGAGATGAAATATCTATATCTTCTTTGTCATCCTCTGAGAAAAACGATTTGAGTGAAGACTTCAGTGATGATTTCATAGATATAGAAGAGGCAAACAGACCTGTGCAAGTCCAGCAGAAGGAGAGCTGCCTTCAGGAATTAGAGCATGGGAGCAGAACGTCCATCGAGCCATTCACATCTCTCAAGGAAGGTGGAGGATCTTGCTGTAATGCTGATGACTGGCTTGATATAAATGTGTCTGGTAAGTACCTTTTTTATGTTCTGTTTGAAATTTTAGGTGCTATATCAAAACTCTGTAATGGTAATTAAGTTATTTAATGTAGTTGCCCATTGCTTATGAATTGTTTCACAATGGAACTGCTCTGTGCTGGCATATTTGTTTGCTTGTGCCTTTTCTGCATTACAGTTTTTTCCCAAGCATTACTTTGAAGAGCTCTTTGTGATAAAAATGGAGGTGACCTCCTTTAAACACATTTGTGATGTGGTTGTGGGATTCCTCAAATCCTTGCTTTGCCATTCATTTTCTGGGTTGAAGATATTTTAAGAAAATTTTGCCTTGTGCTCCCTCCACCTCTGCAGGCAGATAACAGCTGCAGCTGCTTCTAAGTAGTGGAAGTAAGTGTAGGATGTGTAATTGAGTTAGGTCAGTTATAAACAGGGCTGTTACTGGATCTTTTTTGTTTTTTCTGATGCATATTAATTCTTAAGAATTAGTTGAAGACATGAGAAGATGCTTTTGAAAGCCACACTTTCAAATCTTTGATGGGCTTTTCATGATAAAAGCTTGTTTGAGTGATATTGCAATTGAAAGACTAGATCCAAAGGATATATTTTTGGACCCACCTTCTAATATGTTAAAGAGATGCAGATTTCTAGAAAGTAGCTTCCATTGGGTGAATTAGGGCAGTATAAAAGGTTATCAAAGGTGTAGGTTGGAAGATTCCTTGGTTGTAGCTGCCAAACCAGCCTGATCTGTTCCCCCTTCTGGGATGAGGGAACAATACAGTAGAAAGCTTTCAGGTATTTCTGTTACAGTACAGCTCCAGCAAAGGTAGTACACCTTTAAAAGCACACCAGTAACAGGCATTTTAATGTTTATTTTTTGAGTAGTGGGTTGTTTTTGGAGTCTTAACTGATGTTGTTTTCTTTAAGCAGTGGATGACAACAGTGAAAGCACAAAACACACTACTGAGAATGTCATCTCTTCAGAGATGAACTACAGAGCTGGCTCCTCCTTTGAGCTTTCTCCATCTGACAGCTCTGATGGCACATATATGTGGGATGAAGAAGGGCTGGAACCTATAGGAAGTGTCCATCCGTGTGGGAGTTACGACTCTTCAGAAATGAACAGCATAGTATGTATCTATATTCGTAACTTGCGTTATTATAGTGTGTTGAGTTTCTTGCTCTTTAAGTGTATTTTTGAAATATTAGTGCTTTTAAAAATTTTTATAGTTGTTTCCTTTTTGTAGTTGATAAGCTTTGAGAAGCTTCTTGTTTAGGAACTCCTGTTTCTGGACGAGTGACCTTGATCAGGCTGTTTACACACATTTTTTTCCTTATTCTAAAGTCAGGACAAAAACAGGTCCTTCCTTATGCAGTCTCATAGCAGTGCTCACAAAGAATAAAGGAATTTGATTTCTGCAAAGGATAGGTTTAATACCTCCTACTAATCTTTAAACATGGGAGTGAAAAAGCCAGAAAATAGCTATTGCCTCTGTGGTTTCTTGCATTTATTGTTTCTGGACTGTGTGCTCATAGGGTTCTTGTGAGCTGATGCAGATACTTGGTTTCTCTTCATTCAGTCATAGCATCTTTGAGGTAGAGACCTGGCTGTAGCTCACTGTAGCAGGGCTCTTCATGTATCTCCGGTGGGATACACAAATGCAGCACAACCTTTTTCTTGCTGCCAAACTCAAACTGGTCTGCAAGAAGCATCATTAAATATCAGGAGAGTGGATGGAGAGTTGTTGCTGTTCCTCTGAGATCAGGTAGCCAACCTTAGAGTTTTAGTGGGCCTAAATAAAATTCATGTGACAGAACCAGTTTGGTTTAATTGATGTGTCATGCTTCATGTGTTTAAGGCGTGTTAGGTACTGTGTCACCACTGCCAATTTAGTAATATAGATACCACTTTCAGACTTGAGCCCAGATATGTAATTATATTCTTTGTGTGTAGCTAAATATGAATTCATGATAATATTTTTAGCTTCGTGTGGTTTTGTTTGCTGTCCATCTTAAATTGTAATGTTGAGATCTAGTGCTTGAAAGAGCTTAGCAGTGGTTATTAACTTTTTGTGGCAATTGTGACCAGCTTGGAAAAACTGTTAGAGATTTTTGTAGTATGAGTTTTGTAGCTTTATTGGTGTTTATAGGGAAAACCCAAGTTTCATGGAGGCTGCTGCAAAAACAAACACCCTTGTCCCCAGACACATGCATGCACATGCCAAGAAAAGAAGGAAGCTTTTAAACTTTGTCCTTGGCAAGTTTTAAATATAGGCATTTTGATACATATTTTGAAATGTAACAAGCAAAAGAAAGGCACTTCTACAGTGCTTTTGGAGTATATATCTAGATTTTGATACATGTAGCCCTCATGAATTAATTGTGCATGGGTACGAGTTGCTACTGAATCAATGTGCTGATTGACAGAAGCTTTTTTAAGCTGTGTGGAGCAGAGGTACATTAGAAGCCTTTGACATTCTTGTTCACTATTTTGGATTATTTATTTGTTTATTGAAAGTTAAAAGTTTTTAGAGAGGGCTTAAAAATGAAAGAATCTACTTACTAGTTTTTGAGGAAGTGGAGAAAGGAGATTTTAAGACTTGCCCCCTTGACATGATATAGAAGATCATGTCTTGTTTCTGCCATTTTGATTTTTTATCCTGTTAGTGCTTCTCCAGAATTTTAGTGCTTTTATCTGAATGAGAAAAACATCGATAGCACATTTTATTTTTGCAAGGCAGAAATGTATTTTCAGTAACTTGGGTTTTGAGGGGCAAAATGTAGCTCTGAAGTGTTGAATTGCCTTTTAGTAGTGGGATTTTTTTTCCTGTATTTGTTAGTTTTGGTAGAAATTATGATATATTTGACTTCTTTAGCCTGAAGATTAAACAATGATCTTTTCTAATCTGAAGATGCAGAAGAATTTCTGATGCAATTTTTCATTCTTTCTGAAAAATTATGCTCTTGAGTAGTAAGCTTTTGTTCCATGTTTTTCCTTTTCTCTGCAAGCGGGGAGTATAAAGACAAAAAAGTGAAGGCATTTGGAGTAATTATTGTGATTAGTCAACACGTCAGATGTTTTGATTGCTGGCAGATACGTATCAAATTATGCAGTTTCTCTCCTCTAGTGTGGTGAGTTAAAAGCAATTCATATCTGTGTGTCAAAATCCAATTGATGAGAGTCAGATTTAAGAATTCAGAGTGCTTGGGCTAATGCCAGCCTGCCTGCCCCTTGGATTTAGTATTTCCAGGGCGCACACCAAAGCAGTAGTTCTGGAGTTCCTGTGGCACCAGGCTGGGGTGAGTAGAAGCAATGTGGCTGAGTAACAATTCAGGGAACTATGTGCTGATAATTGGTCATATTTAGTGCTCAATTCGCCCTTTTCTTTCTCATTTCCATCCTGCTGTTGTTTTGTTAGTCTTTTAAGCTGTATCCTTAGTATCAGCAAATACTAAATGCTTTTCCTAAGCTTTTCCATAGATGGCAGTGCAACTCCCATTGGGTGATATTAGGTAGGGGCAGCTTTTGCAAAGGGGATTTTAACTGGGCTTCTGAAATGAGAACCAGCATAGGAAGGCAACAGCAGGAACATATTGGCTTCTGAATCTCATTGTTCCTTTTTGGGGAGCAGAATAGCCAATATCTTTGCTATTCTCAGTATATCTTGGTTTTAAAAACACGGGAATGAAGAATAAAATAAATTTGGCCTCTTTTAGTACAGTCTTACTGTTCTTTACTGAGTGAGCAGGTATGAAGAAAATATATAATCCAGTGTTGGAGGTTTAAGAGTCATACAAATCTAAATAAAATCTTAGGGGGGACTTAGAGCTTGTTAGGAAATGTGTATGTTTTTTGTAAGGATGAAAATATTTTTATTGTCTAATTGCATAACAGAAAATAACTAATTTCACTATTCCTGTTGTTGTTCCATTTACTCTTTTGAAGTCAACAAATCGCTTGGATAACTTTCTAAGTACTGAACTGCATTCAAATTTCTAAGCACTGATTTTTTTTTTTTTTTTTGTGTTCTCTGTAGTTGATTTTCAGCAGCTGGTCTTTGTGCACCAAGTTCAGTTCTGTGTGAGCAGTCTGATGCTTGGCAGAGCAGTTGATGGCTCTGTAAATTAGCAGGAAGGGCAGTATTCATCTATAGGTGATCTCACTTGATTTTAGCTGTGCTGTTTGCTCCTGTCCTGGGTTTTAGTTACTGGCTGCAGTGCCTGGTTCCTCTACTGCTTCATGGCAGAAAGCTGCTCAGCAGTGTGAGGTACAACTCCTAGTTGTAGTTTAGTCTTGCTAGATTTCTGTTTTCCTCAATTTTTGCCTGAAAATACTGTTCACCATACAGGTAAGCAGTGTAGCCTCAAACAGGCATCCCAGCTGGAGTCTCATGGCTCCTTTGCTTGCCCTCTCTTGTTGTAGCAAGGTTTGAGGTGTTTTCTCAACTCCAGCACATTAAGTTGACACGTGAGAATCAGAAGCTTTAATATGTGTTTGTTCAGAGGGAAGCTTTGAATGTTTTTGGCAGGTGCAGGTCCATATTTACATTGAGAAGGATAGGTAGTGCAGCTGTGATTGTTCTGCAGTATCTGCCTGTTTTTAAAGATGCTGCAATATTCTAGTGCTCAAAGTCTGCAAGAAGTAAAAGCTTAAACTGAAAACATTCCAGTAAATTTGGCTTCTTTCTGTAATATTCTCAAGAGAAGAAGTTCTTATGATATGATCTGGGATTTTTTTTTGTTTCTTTTAAAGAAATTTCATTTGGGCCAGTAGGTTTGGACAGGAAACTTTCAGAATGTTCCCTGTACTGTCAGATTGAGACCTCTGCCCTCTTTTTCCTCTAGGCTCCAGTAGCAATGTGAATCTTTGCCCTGTGTTCATTTTCCTGAAGTAAATAAAGCCAGTATTTTTGGGTATGTGCGGATTGAACATCAATGTAATTATAAGGGCATAGGATTATGGAATAATAATTGAAATCTGGCTTGAAGAGACAGATGGGTTTTAACTGCTTTGCTGAGAATTTAATTGCTCTTGGGATGAAATCTGGATCTCACTGGAATGAATCAGTTTGACACATGGCCAGAATTTTAGCCGGGAGTATGGTAGTTACATTTTTTATCTTCTTTCAGGCAATTTTTGAAATCTTGTAAGATTTCTGTTGTTGTTCCTTGTTACATTTTTCCTCTTTGTCACTGTAACTTGGGCAAGGGCAGTTCTAAATTAGTTTTTGAGATATGGGAAAATGCTTTCTGGTTCCTGAAGCATTGGTACTCAGTGAAATATCCTCTACTTCTTAGAGAAAATTAACTTGCTAGAATATAAATATTTAGTTCAGTTATTAATTTCTTTCAGTAGTTATTTACAAGTAATTTAATGTTAATTACCTTAATTTTTAAAATAATTCACCTTTCAAAATGACTATAGTATAAATACCAATTTGATTTCTCATATGAGTAACGTGATTTCAGACTTGTAATGTGTGTAATTCTAATACATTTATTTCCTTAGAATGAAGTGTTCTTGGTATTGCCTTCTACACATCTTCCTGTCTTTGGTTCAACTTTCTTCTCAGAAAGTTAATTCAAATACACTAGTTCTTGTTCTATGAGAAGCTGGGCTTTTTAAACTTTGTGATGTTTGGTTACAGCTGTAGTGAAAATAAAAGTGTAAGTGAGCTTAAGATAATGTAAAAAGTATGTAATCCTTTCTCAGCACAAACTTTTCTTTTTTTTGCTAAAACTTTCTAAAAGAGTGGTAATGAAATGAGTCCTTCAGGTGCAAGCTAGTTACAAAAAGCACGCATTTAAAGCCTTTCATCTAATGAGCCAGTTGAAATTCAGTTCTTTTCTCTCTTTTCATCTTGCAAAGAACAATAAAGATCTTACTCAAATCAGAGAAGACCATTAAAGAGACACGTATTTCTTGACAGGCTGTACTCAAATGAACAGTGTTGACTTACTGCATTTTCTCCTTTCTTAGAATATAAAAGGTGAGGTTAATAAAGAGAATTAATTGCATTTTGTGCTCCCATGATGCTTTCTAAAAGTAATTTGTGAACTTTCGTTGAGCACTTTAAGAAGTGTCTGAGTTTGTTCTGTGACTGAAAGCAAAGGATGATTTCACCCCAGTCAATGCCTTTTTGACTGAAATTCATTATGGCAAATGCACACTTCCAATTTTGTATGTGGTAGAGATTTTTTGGGGTTTTTTTTTTGTTTGTTTTTTTTTTTTTTTTTTTTTTTTTTTTTTGTTTTGGTTTGGCTTTTTTTTTTTTTGTTTTTTTGCTAGTGAATGTGATACAGTGAGAACTGATGAGCTATTAGATGCCCAATACTCTTGTGAGGGTGCGAGGTTGGAAAGAGAGAAAAGACTTCATTCTTGTGGTATAATTATTTAATGAAGAATAATTATTCTAGTCTTAAGGAATCTTATTATACACTTGTGTTGGAGTGATTTTAATTTTGAAGTAACTGTTGCCTTTTTGCTTCCTACCAAGCCTGTAAAATCTCAGATTTTAGTCTTTCCTGCAGCTGCCAAGTTTTATCTGGCCACTGTTGTGACAGAACAGGACGATGAGGAGGAAACTGGGCAACCTCTCACTGTAGGTGTGTGAGGGGATACCAGGATTAATCAGTGTGTCAGAGGAATGAGACTGAGAATGTCTGTGACTGTAGTGCCAGTGGAGGGGGAGGTGATTTTATCTGCCCAGGGGCTATTCAAACAAACCAAGGTAAATGCACTTAGAAGTCACCTCTTGCAGGCGGGGAGGTGTGTATGGGCAGTGATAGAAATCCTCATTGGCAGATACTCCTCATTGAGTGTTCTGTCAGCTCCTCAGCCATTTATTTGGTGGAGTTTGCTGGCAGGCAGTTTTCTGCTCATGGCAGAGAAAGGAAATGTCAGTAGATTAGAGACTGATTTTAGAGTGAAAATAGCCAGCCTCTACTGTCTCACCACTGCTCCAGTCTTCAACTTCAGAGTTTAACTATGACAGCAAAGGGAGGTGGTGAGAAACTGAATTACTTAATGAGATGGCACTTCTGTCTGTTCTGTGCTATGTAGGTGTCCCTGCTGTCAAACATTATTAGGAAGTTATATGGCTGTATTAAAGTTCACAAACTTCTTGTGATACTGGTCTGAAGCATGACATTTTGTGAACAACCTTTTATGGCAAATTACCTTTTTTCCTTTGGGATGGGAAACCTTATATGCCTTTGAGAGATACTTCCTTCAGAACTGGCACAATAAATCTTCTCATGTTGTTTTGACTGGAAAAAACAAGGAAGGCAGTTTCACTTGTACTTATGTCTTCTCTTCATGGCATCCATTAATTACACCTTTGGATTTATGTTGTAGAGAGATGGAGAGAGCCTGGCAGCTGCTGTGACAGTGGGTGAAATATGAGAGCAAACACTGGTAGAAGTTAGCACTTGGTCCTTTTCCTGGGCTTGTAAGGGACATTGTCTGTGTGAGCTGGTAACTGCATATCCATGTGTGAACTGGTTCTGAGCTTTTGTGCTCTTGGCTCATGCAGTGGAAATGTATCAGGATAATGTAGCATAAATACACTTTTGCAGTAGTGCAGTGAGTGAGGGAATGCTTCCTGTGTTGTTATCAGCTTATGGAGAGGTTGGTGAGAATAGAATCACCCCAAAGTAGTTCAGAGGTATTTGAGGATTGTTTTGGTTTTATTTAGAAACAAGTATATTGAGCTGGCTGTGTAAGAATAGAGCACATTAATGCTGTGTAACATGTCATATTCAGGTTACTCCAAAGTCTTGCTAGGGTAGAATTTAACTCTTGCACAGAGGAAACAGCTGAACTCCTGGTACAGCCATGCCCATGCTGCTCCTCTGAGGTTATTGTTTGGTTCCTTTCTCAGCTGGGAATTATTTGAAGCATCTATATTTTCCTTGAAACTGAAGATTGTACATTTAATACAAGTGCAAGTCGGTGGAGTGAGAATGATTCATGATTATTTCTGCCTGTTTAAGAATAGCTGTAGGAATTACACATTGCTTAATAGGGTAAAATGCTCCATTGTTGGTTAGATAAACTGTAAAAGCAGTGCTGAAATCTGGTATTGGTAGCCTTTTTGTGCAAACAGACTGGAAGCAGTGAGTAGGAAGAAGTGCTTTTCCTCCTCCCCTGCTCTTCCTCTGTTGCTATTTATGCTCACTGCTTTCTGTGATTGTGCTTAAAAGTAAACAGGAAACTATATTTAAAAGCACCAGCCTATTAAAAAAGCCCCCCAAAATAGAAAGTCTTCTTACATTTTGCTGGAATTTTATAGAAGGATGGTTACAATGCTTCCCTTTTAGCTTTCCTCATTGCTGGAGGCTAGATGGCAGTCAAGGAATGCTGTTTGTGGCAGTGAGTGTAGCTTAGGCTGTGTGTTTGAAAGTGAATTGAATTGGTGAAGTCTTAACAGAATGGCTAATGGCTAATATTTCTGGTTTTCCTCTTTCTCTTCTTCTGTTGTGTTATTGAATTTCAGATTTTTTACTCAGTCTGACATCTGTTTTTATATTTAAAAAGAAAATTAAAAACCAGCAAGTATAGATGCTTTATAAAACTTATAAAACTAATAATGAATTCCTCTATACCTTCAGTAAAACCAGGTAGAACATAAAGTGCCTCTACAAAAATGTTTTCAAGAGCAAATGTTTTCTTTGAGACTGTTCTACTTAACAGTTAAACCACAAATGTTTTGGATTTTCCAAACCAAGTTCTTGTTACACGTGTTGTCCCAGCAACCTTCAGCTACAGAGCATGGACAAAATTACAAAATATTTCTTTGTCTATTTGGCCTAATTATTTTTAATGTTACTTGTACAGTGGTACTTCTTTCCCTTCCTGTTTTGGTAACCTTCAGAGTTTTATCCCACCTCTTCCCTCGGTGCTTTTCTGTTTTAAGGATTTCATTTAAAACCCACTCCAGTGGGCTTTTCTCTTCAGCCCTATAGTACAGTATGTGCTTTTCCATCTGTGTTTTGTGCCTTCACTTGAGAGCTCTGTTCAGTTCCTATATAACGTTGCCTTTCTGGAGATTTCCTATTTCTTTGTTTATCTCTATCTTGGATGTTGTCAAAGGCTGAAAATAGCATTGAAAAAGACCCTGGAGGTTTCCCTCTTTTCTCCTGTCAGCCTTGACTTGTGTTTGACTTTGGCAGTTATCCTTTAGCTGCCCTTCAGATGACTGATTTACCCAGTCTGTTTTGTGTTTGTTTTTAAAAGCCTTTTTTTCATTCCTCAAGCACCTGAAATGGTGGTTTGTTAGTTTCTGTTAGTTTCTACTCTTGAATGCTTCACTTGAGTTTTTTGGCCAGATTTTCTCTCCCTTTGCTCACACTTACCTTCTACTGTTTCATCCTCATCAAAAACAAGACCTAAGTCACTAAATCAGTAATAATGACAGTTATTTCTTTTAGCTGTCTGCTTCCTAAAGCTGGAACAAACGAATGAAGTCTGAGATCATAAGTTATGGAAACAGATAAAATGTTGTTCCTAATACTCACCACCAGTTCTGACTCCCTCAGAGCAATGGCTTTTCCTGCAAAATATCCTAACCTGGCATTGGTACTTTGAGCTCAGACTCTTCTCAATTATGGTAACACTCTCTGCAATTAGTTGTTTGAGGGCTTTGCACTTCTGCACTAACCTCAATGCCTGACTTCATTATTTTTTTTTTATTCCACTCTAATATACATTGTGTTATAAACTTTCACTGGTCAACATTTTTTTGTTCAGTAGGGAGAAAATGAAAATATCTGTCTCTCTTCTATTTTGCATTATGACCTTTCAGTGTTTAGTGCATGAAGTGGGAAGTTTGAGAATCAGGCCTCTTGCCTAGGTCCAACTTAAGCTAAATTGAACTCTGGTTGGTTGAAAATAGTTCTCTTCAGTTTAAGAAAGAGTTTATGATGCATGTTGTATGAGGAATTTTTGGAAACGGAACTTTTTGAAAAGAATATTTTGCACTCCAGTTCATTATGGTGAACATTATTTACAATGAAATTTGAAGTTTTGCTTCAGCAAAAGCAGCTCTTCTCCACAGACTTTGCCAGTCTTCAGAGCAGTGGTCTTGATGTTGTTGTGCCTCTCCAGAAAGAGGTGCTGGCCTCCATGCCTCCAGCAAATTGGATAAATCCCAAGCTGGTGTGGGTGAGCTGCTGGTGTGTGCTTGCTGAACCCATGGTAAAACACAGCATCTGAGGACAGTCACTCCAGAAAAGATTTGCAGAACATTAAAGTGAACTTGCTGAAGGTGGTATGACCCACATGTGGTGTGCCTTGCCCTTTTAGTCTTTTCCCTTCTCCTTTTGCAATATGGGGGTTCCCTGCTGTTGAGGTGCTTGAGTTACTCAATTCTTACACCAGGACTCACAGATCATCCATCTCACCTCATGCTTTCCCTGTTCTATTGCAGGAAACCAGCAGAGCACCACTGCCTGTGTCCAGTGGAAAAGCTTTGTGGAGAGAGGGCTTGGGGACAGCACTGTAGATGGACCTGGGATTTCACAGTCCCAAACTCAATCCCTTCCTAGGTTGTACCAGCTTGAAAATCTAGTGCTGAATCAGCCTTGTGAAAATCATACCCCTTTTAATATACATTACTCTTTTCATCTATACAAATAGAATGGGATTCTTTTTCTCTAACTTGTAGTAATTGCTGCAACATGTAATATTCTGTAGGGTTGGAGCTGATGCACTTTGAAAGAATTTTTTATATCCTGTTCTGTTTGAGCTCATTGCCCTGAATCACTTCATGATGCTAACTGCTGTTAGGCACACATTATTAACTATGTTATTCCCATGTAATTGCCTGCAGTTCCTTATTCAGTAGATAGAACAACAATGGAAGTATCTAAATTTTATTTTTTTTAATACACTAATGTGCTGATGAAACTTGTACTTTATCTTATGGCTATTTCAGGATGGCATTGCTGACATATTGTATATTGTGTTTCCCAAGTAGCTCAGAGGGGGAAATGCTCAAAGGGCTTTCACACATGGCTCAGTGATTACAAAGTCTTGGTATTTGCAGTTGTGGGGTTTTTTTTGTAGCATGGAGTTTCCTTTCCTCAGTGTGGTGAAGAATGTGTAATTAGGGAAGCATAATGAAATGTGTTGTTGACAGTAAAGTATGTTTGGAATCTCAAATAGTGACCTTCTGTGACACCATTAGACTTCCAAAGTTCTGATTCAAAGATAGTAAGGTGGCTTATCTAGCTTTATTCGTAAACATCTTAGCATATTGTGTTTTTATATTGTGCATTTTTAAATGCATTTGCACAACAACGGTAAAGCTTTTCTGCTTTTTTTTTTGTGTTTGTGGCCACTTTTTCCATTTTATTTGTCATGCTCATTAAAGCTCTTGCAGTAGAACATTAATTTGGAAGATGAAAGCGTGGCATAGAAGTAATTTATCAACAGCAAACCAAAACTGCCTCACAAGCATGTCTGTATTTTGCAGAATTGTTTGAAAAAATATGCATTAGTTTAAAAACTCCTAGTTCCTGGAAAAATATAAATTAATGTAAGCAATAGTAGCAAAATTATACAGGTATTTTGTTGTCCTAAATATCAAATCTATGTTTCCTTTAAATGGCTCCCATTTTTTTGTGAAGCTTTTCCATAGTTGGATTTATTATTCCCAATGTCTTGCTGTGTAGGTTTTCCTGGTTTTTTTTTGCCCTGTAAATGCATAGAATGCTATTTGTGGACAAAGCAATTCAGATAGGAGTTTGAAATATGACAAAAACAGGTGATTTGTCTCAAGTATTCTGTCTTTCCTTTATATTGCTCATATTTTCCAAAGTGCATATTAACTATTTTCATTTCACACTCTCCTTCCTAAGTCAATAAATAACTTGCAAAATGTTTAATGTTCTATGTCACAGCCCAACCCCCCCAAAAATCTTAAAATATACTTAGCTCTTGTCACCATTTATAATAAAATACAGTAGTGCTTTGTGAGTGCTGTAGGAAGGCTGCTGGAGAACAGCTGGATCAACATTTCAGACAAATGCCTGTTAATGTTCTTCATTTTCACCTGTGCATCTGTGATGAAGCAAATCTGACAAATGATAGCCAGCAAAGGGGTGGCTTTACAAGGGACTATTATTGTGCATTGTGTTTGTAGCCTGAGTGTCAGTATTCATTTAAGTATTTAATGATCATGTTACTATGAGAAGTAACCCTTTTGGACTTAATATTTGGTAAATTATTCAGTATTGGTGCCAGGCATCACCTTTAGGGGTAGCTGTTAAACCTAAGAAAAATCTGTTTTTCTGCTATTAGGAAAGAGGCCAGTGTGAAGTGCCTGAGTGTGGTCTCAGGCCTTAAAGGCTTGACTTTTACTGGGAACTCAGGAGTTGGAGCTGGATATCCATAGAAGTTTCCTCAGGCCTGCTTTGTGTGATAACCACTTGGTGTTAATAGGTTTAGTTTTCTTGAGTAATGGAGTGAAAGGGTGTCTGGGGTTTCTGCCCAGGCTGCTGTGGCTGTCCAGCAGTGCTGGCAGTGTCTGATGGGCCCTGAGCTGAGTGTTCCACAGCCTTGACCTCAGTTTCTCCTCCTCTTGGTATTCTTAAAGCAAGAGGGGTCACTCTCTTTTTAACACTGACTGGGCTTACTTAAAAATTAAAGTATTGCAGTTCTTTAATATACCTGACTATATTTAATATGTGTAATTCATTTAGCAGTAACACTTCATAGCATTTTTCTTCTGCCATTAGTGTACCCATGCAATGTGATGGTTTATTAGTCCCTTTAGTAGCAGCTTTATATGAACCACAGTATGAAAGGCAAAAAGAGTTTGGTGCCCATAATAGCTTTGTTGTCCCAAAAAGTCAAGATAATATAAGTTTCCCTCACTTACTTTCAATTGATTTCATGATAATATGAGAGCTGAAATAAGGGAATGTGACATCATCTCTTCACAAAGCTGTTTTTGAACTCCAAGTAAACAAAGTAGTTGAGTTTCAAAATGCTTCCAACTGTGGAGAAGGATATTAATGAATAAAAAAGTCTTTGGAGTATTCCCTAGGCATCAGGCAGAAAAATGTTTTAATCCATCTTTGTTTCATCTAGCACTGTTATTGTGTCATATTAGCAGGTGTGAAAATTGTTGTTGTATAGATGGTCTCAAATAAGGCTGATCTCCTCCACTAAGGGGAGGAGGCTGCTGGTAACACTGGATGCATGCACAACAAAAATGTAGCAAAACTTTTTGTGACTGTATGGTACACGAAGTATCGTGGAACCAGCTGTATCTCACTTTTCCTTTCTTGCAGGATATCTTGAATAATCTTGATTCATGTGATCTTGAAGATGATGATCTCATGCTTGATGTGGACCTGCCTGAGGACCCACCTCGTGACAAAGGTAAGGCAGCCAAGCAATCTCACTCTGAAACTGCTTCATGTGTTTAAGAGACTTTTGAGTTGCTTTCTTCTAAACCTCAACTTAATAAGTCAATGCACTCCAAAATTGGGGTGTTTTTGTTTTTTTTTTAAAGTAACAGCTTTCTTTTGTGAAATACAGGAAGGGAGATATTTCTGTTTTCCCAAGTACAACTCTTACATTTGAAAAATTTTGAATATAGAAATGTGCTGCCTTGAAAAGTGCAATCTTGTTTCATACTGTTTTTTTTGTTAAAATTGTCTCTATAGAATAAATTTCAAAGTTTTAAGTTAGTCTTTCAGTCTCATGTTTCAGCTATATTTGAAAATGCTGGAACAGTATTTTTTTTTAGCTTTGGTGAATGACAGTGTAATTCTTTGAGATAGTTAATTGTTTTCTTCTACAAAAAGACAACATCTCCTAATAGATACACATACACGTCAGGATTGGAGGTGTAAAATTTAAGATAAGTGTTTTCAAGTTGTGTTTTATGTGCTCTTGCTTTTAGTGAGGGTGCTGACAGAATTTTCACAGAGGAAGTAGTGGTACCTAGACACCCCTGCAATAGAACGAATTCAGAGTAGAATGAGCTTGGTAAAGGAAATGATGGCTGCACTTTCTCAAATCTCAGACTGGAAAAGTTTGAGGCATTTGCTTCGTTTATTCCTGAGCTTCTCATAGTACTGATGAGTATTGTTATTATTATGAGCTGTTACATTAATGTTATGTGAATATGGGTATTAGTTTTACCTCCAAGGTCAGTGGAGGCCAGTCTGTCAAATGAACAGAAACACTGTGGAGCACTGTCAGGCCCTACCCAGTGCAAACATGTGCTGAAAGGAAGAGGGCTTTACTTATTTTGTTCAGCTGCTTCTGAAGTTGGGGAAATTTCAAGGACCTCTGAGTTATCTGAGTGAAGACTTTTGTGTGTATGTTAGATACAAAGCCAGATTTACAGTAAATAAAGCACAGTTTAACACCTACCATGATGGTGGCACATCATGTTTTAACGTTGTGCACTTATGAAGTGCAGTGCTTAAACTGTTAAATCTCAGAAGGAGTTCTTCAAAGTGCTTCTGTGAAATGATTGAGAACATTGCAAGGATGCAGCTTTCCAACCCTGACAGGTACGAGTTTTTACTCATTTTAATTTTGCAGAATGGGTAGCAATGCAAGCCTAAGGCAGTTCTCAATAGGGCTAATTTAATTCTGTTGGGGAAAAACTAAGAAATTATTTTAAAGTGTAGATCAATTTCTCTTAAGTTTCCTTGATTGTATGAAACCTGCACTGCATTTACATCAGTAATTCCATTGCAAATTATTAATTTAAAAACTGCTAGAAGGGCATGTTTTTAAAGGCGGATGTTTGCCACAAAATCGTTAAAAGCTAATTATTGATACTTTTGACATTTTTTTAGAGGTTGGATTTCCTTACCCAGTTTTTGCCAGATTAATTTTGTATCTCTGCTTCTTATCTTGAAAATTCTGTATTTTCAGCAAAGAGGATCTGAAAAGAATTCAAAAGCTACCTCCAGGTTTTCACTTATGTAAATATGACCACTTGAAAAAGCAAAACTTCTCTGTTAATCTCCACCTGTCTTTTCTCAGTGCCTCAATATTTACTTTTCCAAAGCTGAAAATCCTAATTGCTTGTAAAGTTATTTTGTGGTTAATTTTCATGTGTTATGAGCTGTAGAAAGATGCTGCCAAAGTAAAATAAATCTTCTGTTAGTTAAGGTGAATAAGTTTATTTTATTATGCAACTTTTTGGTTATTTGCAAGGTGATAAAAACTGAATTGTAGGTATGAGTACTTGTTCTAATGATGCTTAACAGCACTTTTTGCCAGCCCTTTTTCCATAATTACGTGTGACTTCACTGACGTAACCTCCTAAGACTTTCCAGGTCCTCAGAAACTCTCCTGGTTTCACTTTGGAGCCTGGGATGCCGCTTGGCCACTATTTATAGCAGCAGTTGTAGCTGCACAAGTATGCAGGAGTGGGGAGGGCAGTGTAAGTCCCAGGGTGAGCTGGGCTGGCTCGCAGCCCCACGCAGGCTGGGAGCCCGCAGGAAGGAGGGCCAGCTTGGGAGCCTGTGCGCAGGGGCACACGCTGCGCCCTGGGAGCAGCTGCTCCTAGCCAAGGACTCACCATGTCGGGAAGGCTCCTTGGGTAAGTGGAGCACCGAGTGTGGTGGCAGAAGAGCAGTTTAGGGCTGTTTTTTGCCGGGTCTGACTGCCTGGGTAGGAGTTGTTTTGGCTTTCTCTCAGTCGTTTCCGGGCTGTTGCCAAATTTAGCGTTTGTTCCCTTAAGACGTTTGTGGAATTCCTGTGGCTTTGCAGAAGTTAGTACTTTAAAGAGATTGTTTTCCTTGTTTTAAATCATGCTGGTTTTCCAGATTGAGTGTCTCTGAATCTGAAAACCAAACAAGGTGAATAGGGGAGGAGGCATATCTGTATTTTAAGTAACTAAACTGTTTCCTTTTGCAATGCAATACTGACCTTTTTTTTTACGATGTTGTCTCTCTGTGTTTGTGTGTTGTTAGAACTTGTTAAAGGCCTGGAGGTACCATCAGTAAAAAAGGCAGGAAATTGTTACTTTTAAATTTCTTTTCTTCCATAATCTCAACCTCCTCCAAATGATTTTCTCTTTAAACTGGAAATACTGTTAAAGCTGGATTCTTTAGTTTCTGCTATGCTACAGGTTGCTCTTACTCTTGTATCAAGTTTATATTTTAATAAAAATGTGACATTGTTACAGAAGTCTGCTTGACACTTCTGAAATGTATACTGTTTTGGATCAGTTAAACAAAACAAACCCAGCAGACTTTACACTGCATCTGTTACCAGCACATAGTTAATATTTTATTTGCAAGGTCCTGGGAACAAGTCTTACAATTTTTTTTTAACATTATGCTTTGTGTAGAGGAATGTGAAAATATGAGCCGCTATGACAGACAAGACAGAAATGTGAGACAACATCAAGAGGGATTCTGGAAAAGAGCACCACAACAGCGATGGAATACACAGGAGCACTATCATCTTGGCCATGCTGACCATTATATCCATGGTAAAAATGATTTGAACAGGTAAAGCACTTTTGGATATCCTCACAAACATTTAAAGCACCAGTGAGCAATTCCTTTTTGGCACTAAGGGGTCTCAAGTGATAATAAGTACAACATTTTCTGAGTAGTTGTATGTCTGAGTAGAAGCACCACTGAGGGTTATAACAATTTCTTTTCAAAACTTATCCTTCTGTGTTCATTCCAAGTACTTGTTGCTCATGTTGATACAATATTATACATGTTGATTGAAATACCTTATGTGTTCCATGGAAAACCATTGCCATGTCTTACTACTTGCATTTTGTAAGTTTGAGCAGCTTTCTGTAGTTTAATTTGTTGGTAAAATAAGTGCAACCTTATAGTCCTCAAAGGGTTGAATGACAGTTTATAGAAATTCTGCTGAACTAACTGGTTTTAGGGTACTGTAGTTTCTAGTCTGAGAGACGTCCCTGGGAGTGAAAAGGAAAGCTCTGTATTTAAGTGAAATAGCATTGACATTTTCTGATTCATTAATTTATTTTCTGCTGTGTGCCGCAGTACGTAAGTATAGCCCACATTGCATGACGCTTACCTTTTTACCAAATGCTGTCCAGCTGCACCTTGGCATCTCTGTGTTTTTCTGTTTTGGATTTCTTCTCAGGGGCTCAGGCTACCTGGAGCCATCTGTGGGTGCCCTGGAGAGCTGCAGAGCAGGCAGCAGCGCGCAGGCGCCGCGGGCGCTGGCGGAGAACACGGTGATGCTGGACGAGATGACGCTGCGGCACATGGTGCAGGACTGCACCGCCGTCAAAACCCAGCTCCTCAAACTCAAGAGGCTGCTGCACCAGGTGGGCTGCCCACAGGGACTGGAGCACAAATAAACTGGGGACTGTGCCTAGATGGGCTTATCTTCTGCTTGGCCTTATTAGGATATTGGCATTCAGGTATACGTTGAATTACAGAGTTCCAGAGGATATTGGCATTCAGGTATACATTGAATTACAGAGTTCCAGAAAGTGACTATACCTTTTATTGCTGTTTCCAATAATACCTTTTCTGCCTTGTCAGCACTTTACTGACTACAAAACATGCTAACTACTAAACATTTTAATATTTATTCAATATTAAATTTTACTTCTCTGAGGAAACGTCAAATTAAAAAAGAAAATAAGTGGATGTGAAAACCAGCTTTTTTTCCCAATAAGATTCAAAAAAGCTGGGAGTTTAAAAGAATTAAAAAGCATTAAAATTGATCTCTTTGGTCAAACTTGCATTCAGCAAGTCAATGCTAATAGCTTTTTCTTAAAACTTTGTTTTCCTCATTCTTTTCTGTGTGATTTGACAAGGAGTTTAGCAAATCCTGCTAGGTCATCTCTATTGGAAGTGTTCAAATTTAACTAATTTCATAATAATTTCTATGTTATGAAATAGTCATAAGCTTTTAAGGAGCTTTTTCAATGCACCTCAAAACTTGGCAAGTTGTGGGAGTTAATAAAGTGCTAAGTGACTCAGCAGAACTATGGCATTTAAAATATGGCTACAAAAATTCCTTTGTTACCATAATAAAAAACAGTCCATGAGGCTTTCTTTGGAGGCATATACAGATTAGCATTGAAAAGTGTTTGTGTGATGTTGTCTTTTAATACCAGATTCATTGCTGTTCTTTCCTAATGTGATAATGAAATGAAAATTGTGCCTTAAAAGTAAGGCACTAAAACAAAACACAGCAGAAAAGAAAGCAAATCAACCTTGGACTAATACAAGGGTGTGATTGTACCTTTTAGAAATGTGAGCATTTGCTTCCTGTGCTAACTGAGATGTATTCCTGATTTTGTCAGGGGAAAAACAATTGTAATAGAATTAATGAAGTGTCAGAAGGGGCAGGTGTGTTCTTAGAACCTAATATCTGAGTGGTAGGCTGCATAAACTATGCCCCCAACAGCCCCAGGCATTAATACAGAGGTAGCAGGGAACCTTTATCTAGGGCTTTTAATACCTTTAACACAAGGACAATTTGGCAACTTGATGGATGATCTGTGTGTGTGGCTCATGGTGTAAAGGCTTGCACATTATAGCTGAGTACTGTGTGGCCCTGCAGAGTATCCTGTGTAAAATCCTGGGATTCTGACAGGTTGCAGAATAAAAACCTTGACTTAAGTAGCTCAGATTAATTTTTTACAAAGAACTTAAATGCACAGGATGAAGCAGTTACTCTTAATATGTCCATGTTTTGAAATTTGCTCCTTGTCTTGACAAGTGCCTGATCCTTCCTCCCTGTAACAGTGAGTTTAGTAATAACAGGTATTATTCTTCCCTTCAAACTGTGTCAGGCACACTTGGCTGTATTTTCCTGGCCTAAACCAACTCTGTTTTGACTCACTGCTTCCACAACTCATCACTGGACTTCTGAATATTTATTCTACTCTCCTGTGTATAATCCAGTCTTTTAATCAAAGATCATGAATAGTAATGAAAAAGTAAATAAGCATGCTACAAAGGGGGAAACTTTATTACCTTAATCTGCTGAAAAATTAGGGCAAAACTTGTATGAAATATTTTTTCATTACATTAAAGTGTTAAGCCTTTACAGTAAACATTGAGCTTCATACTAATGGGAATGAGTAAAAATGCCACAATTCTTTTTTACTTCTTGATCCAAAATATAGCTTTGAAAACAATTAGTTGAACTTCAGCGTTCTGAACTGTGAACTAGGACTGGAACATAGGCAGCTTCTTTCAAAATATAAAAAAATCAAGGTCTAAAGTCAATTGCTTTCAAACTCCTGTTGTATTATGGAAGCAGAAGTTCTGTTAGCTCCACCAGTATTACACATTTAAATGTATGTGTTGCTTTTCTCCTGTTGTGACATTCAGCAATAATATTTAATTTGGATAGGTAGAAATAGAGCTGTAGTCAGGACTTAGGCATGAGGTCTCAGAGGAACAGTTCCAGTAAAATAGGAAGAGTTAGTAATTAAATTCAGTTTTATACAATTATCTAATCAGCCATAGTGTGACTTAGTGTGGAGCACAGGACGTAATGAATGTATACCTAGCAGATTCCTGGGGAGACTTAATGTGCTGTACTAGATTCATTGCTGTGACTGGAGCTCACATAACTGGATATAAATTAGCTGGAGTATTGTTAGCAGCATGGCTGCAGCAGTGTGGGGTTGGTGCTGCATTCCCTGTTCAGCTTGGAAAAATAAACAGTTACTTGAGTACCAGAGCCTTGGCTGAGCTCTGTGTGACCAGGGTGACAGTGGCAGGAGTACACGTGCTGACTGCTTACTCCTCACACACTGCCATCTTCCTGTGCCTTCAAACAGTGAAATCAGCAGTAGGAGTCTCTCATAATGAGAGACACAGTGTGTGTATAAGCTTCTCTGACTTCTCAGTGATGTTATACTAACCTATATGGAATGAAAAATGTAGCTTGTTCTTGTACTAAATGCAGCCATGTTTATAGAGAGTGTGCTGCTGGAGAGCATTCTCTCTTTAATGCTTAACTGGAGTGTTAACTTTGTATTGTAAGAAGAAAATGCTTTGGAAGTCTAATTCTAGTAATAATTGACATGTAAATGTTGATGCCTCTTAAACATTGACTAAGGTACTTCATTTGCATGCTTATTAAGAAATAAGTTTTCTTCTGATCTTAACAATTTCTTCCTCCTCCTCAATTAATTTCATAAACTTGCAGCTCTGGGTGGAGGCTAATGTGTTAATACAGTTTTAAATAAGATTGTTCTGTTTCTGTTGCCCTGGAGCCTTTGATCTTGGCAAGGATTGACCATCCTCTGTAGTAACCCAGCAGTGCTTGCAACCACTCTGTCTTGCCTCAGATCAGCACTTGGTGCTCTTGTAGGGAGGACTGAAACATGAATAGTTCTATGAAACTGTGAGATCTGTGGAGCTCTTTTTTTTCTGTGGGAGGCAGGTTTTATGAAAAATGTTTCATTTCAACTCATCTGTCCTGAATGGAGATGAAATTCTATTTTTCAAGCACAGATCTTCACTGTAACTTCTCAGATACGGCCTATTTGTATGAAGAGGTGTGAATGAAAACGTCAACCATGTAGTACAAAGTTGCTAAATGCATCAGTACATTTTGCTGATGTTCCAGATCAGTAACTCACTTGGGTACCTTTGAAATACATATTCATTGTGTTCTTTTCTTTTTGCATCTGGTGAGATCCACAGGAGAGATTCATCTTTGTTTATGAGAAGCCTGAAGTTGAGAAAGAAACAGACTTACAAAATAAAAGGATGTTTTTGTGTCATGCATTAAGTTGTATGAATTACCCATACAATTATTTTTCACTAGCCACAAAATAGTTCACCTCAGTGACTTAATTGTGCTTGAAAGAAACAGAACCAAAAGAGATGAACAAACAATAGCAAATCAAATTGGCAAATTTAAGGGTCAAGCCATTATTTAACTGTCAGACTGTTGCTGTTGACAGTGTTTGACAGTGGGCACTGAGATTGACATGGCCTGGATGAACCTGCACTCAGAATGCCAAGCAGGCAGCAGGTGAATAGCACCCTCTGCTTGATGGCCACTTAACTTCTGCTTGCATCACTACAGAAATGCCATTAGCAAAGGAGCCTATTCAGATCAGTGATTTGTACTGAATAAAGCTTAGAATTGGCAATCAAAACCTAGACCTTGGTAAAACTTTGGTAGACCCTCATAAACTTGCCACTGCTCTGTATAAGTGATTATACCAAAATAAACAATGTATTCTGCTACTGTAAAAATCTTAGAGGGAGCAGGTTTTTAAATTGCCTGTTGTACTGTGATGTGCAATCTGGTGATACCTTTATAAAGTTAATTGTATCTTTACCAAAAGATTTAAAGCATGTGTTCTCTCCAGGTTTCCAGATTTGATAATATTTTGGTGTACTTCTTAGTATTATTTCTAGCCTACCAAAAATAGCATATGCATACAAGCAGATGCATTTTCTTTGCTAATTCTATCATCTTTTTAGTAATTCTAATATGTTCTTTTTTGTTCAAGGCTGATATTTTGCTGAGTTTCCCTGTTTCATTTTAGCAATATAATGAGCAAGACACAAAAAGCACAAGACAGATTTCCTAGATTAATCCTAGCATGTGTTCAAATGGGGGCTTGAGTTCCCACTGATAGTGTTAGAACTGTTTCTTTTCCAGTTATGCCTTGTTCTCTACATGTGTACTGAGATAATTATGACAGTGGTGAGGGAATTGCTGCAAATGACCTTTGTCCCTGCTTTGCTGGTGAATGAGTCAGGTGTAGCACAGTACTGAGTACTGATTTAAATCACCAGGGAGTGTGTGGCATACTAACCTTCTTTGCAATAAGGTCTCAGTCTGCTGTTGTAGAATATCTTATTGCTCCACTTCCCTGCATTTTAATAGCTGTAAATGTATATTGTAGTTACAGAGCTTTGAAAAGCCATGCAAGATACTTTTGCATGAAATGATTTGTCTTGTTTTGTATTTTTTCCCATTCCCATGATGACTTTTTCACAGTTGTAACTGTGACCATCTGTAGCTTCACTTCTGAGTGTATTTGTTTGAATCATTGCTTAAAATAAAATGATGCTGAATTTTGTTAATTGGGAAATATAAGGTAAATATAAAATACAATATAAATGTGCAAAAAATAATTTGTTAAACTGTAAGTAATTCTAGGATTTTAATTGCTGCACTTTTCCTGTAGCATTTTAGAAATGTTTGTTTTTAATGGTGTTATTGTGCTAATTATTTCAGAGCACTCTGTTAGAATTTGTCCCTAACATGGAGTGTAAACTGCTGCTTCATCAGTCTTTAACTTGTTGGCCATGGGCCTGGAAGGGACAAACAGCTACTTTAGAACTGAATACAGCTGAGTGCTGGACAGTGTAAACTTGACTGTTCTCAAAATTGCCAGTCTATTAAAAGCCCAAGAAACAAAACAAAACAAAAAAAAAAATAATAAAAAAAAAAACTACCCCAAAAATCCCCAACTAAACAAAAAAAGCACCAAAAAACTGTGAGATGTAAAGTTCTGTCAAGTTATGGAAATTAATTTTAAGTGTCTATAGCATGGCACTTACTTGGGTATTGTACACAGACTGCAGCAAGGGAGGATTTCCTTTTGGGGGAAAAAGGAAATTTGCTGTTTCAACAAGTAATTCAAACTTGTATTCTTGTTTTTGTCCCCTGGTAGAATGATGAAAATGTGTCACTCCAGGACATCACATTCTCAGTTCCATCGAGTCCAGAACCAGAAGAAGCTGCATCAACTTTTAAGGTAAATGACATTGGCTCTAAGGAATAAAAGATGCAAACCTGTTTATGTTCAGAAAACACACCCAAAGCTTGTGTGATACTGAAGTACTGCTTCTTGCTTCTTTCTTTGTTTAAATGCTAACCTAGGTGAACCCCACAAAGTCAGTGGCAAGTTTATTGTTTTACAATGGGTATTAAAGGCAGAAGAAATCATAATAGGTATTGCAGATGGGATCATCTTTTATAGTTGCAGACTTGTAATATTGTGTTTTCTGTGATGGTAAGGTTTTTGCTGACTAGGCCTGTTCATCTACATTATGTTACTTGTTTGCACAACAGATGAATTACTGCTTCAAAAATGCAGCTGATTTACTTGCCCTGGAAATTTAGCAGGTCAGGTGAATTTGGGCACTTAAAGGGACTTTTAGTTTAGTTTCTTTACTCTTTAGCCTGTGCCTGCAGCCCCTCTCTCTTGTGAACAGGAGGAAAGCATGTGCTGTGTCACTGCCATCCCTCCAGGCATGCCTGATCTCACATGTCCTGTAGGGGTGGTGCTTTAGATCATGCAGTCCTTATAGAAAACCATTGTTCTCTTGCAGATGGATGATCTGCTGAATGAGATCAGGCAGCTTAAAGATGAACTGAGGAAAAAGGATGAAACAATCAACCAATTAGAGCAGCAGCTTGTAAGTATAATCTAAAATGTTTAGCAAAATCCCAGGTGTGCAATGCAGAGTGCCAACTTCAGTAGGCAGTTCTGATGAAGGCTTTGAGAGCTTAAACAGCTATTTTTTTCCTGCACTCCCACTGTAACAAAGGTAGGTTTGGGTTTGCAGTTGTGCTCTTGGGATCTTTAATTCCATTAACCTGGTCATGATTTTGTGTGGCACTAAGCAAGGATGTTTAAAGTATTTAATTTAAAGTATTTAATTTCTAAAATAATTTTGAAAAATAAAGTAACTCCTAGATGAAATTCTAGAAGCTGCACAAAAATAACAGTGAGGAAATGATGAGGCTACACTTAAAGTATTTTAAAAATGAATAAGGATTGGCCTATCATTTTGGTTAAAGGTTTTGTTACTGCTTTTTTTTTCTCCCTCTCTTTTCCTCTACTGTCCATTATCTTATTAAAGAGCTACACCATGGAATTTAAAGCAGAGCAAGGTAGTATTCTACGTTGATTGCTTTTTTAGGAAACAATACAAAATAAGTTAAATAGATTAAATCTGCCAGCTAAGAACAAGTTGAGGGGGTACTTCATCCTAAATTAGGTCCAGGGAGACACAAGGCCTCCAGTAAAGTCACATATGCCTTTTACCTTTTTGTTCTTAGTTCTGAGTTGGATTTTGCTGTGTGTATCTTTGCATTTGGTTCTGGTAATATCACCTACTGTGACAATTCTTGTAAAATAGCCCCACATTTTCAAGCCACAGCAAGACCCTACAGGCAGGGTAGATGAGATGCCAAGAGGTGCACACCATATGTATTTATCATAGCTGGAGACAGTACTTGTGCTTTAATAAAATGCCTAACATGTGCTTTTTTAGGTGTGTGCAGTAAAACTGAGCTGTGGTCTTCATGCTCTCCCTCTCTGGCTTAGGAACATTCCTTCTAAAACAAAACTGAAAGATGAAGTTCTGACATTTCTTCTGCTGTTTAAACAGCAGAATCCCAGATCACAGCATACCAAACCAAATTACCTTGTTTGCTAGCATTTTGCAGTAAGTGTTGGGTTTTGGGTACACTTAATCTCACTCTTAACAATCAGCCAAAATTCCTTGAAGGAAGTTTCTTATTGCCTGCTCAGTCATGTACCTGATTGCTGGAGTAACCTGTAAGTGGTGCAGCAGAGGAACTCTGCTGTAGAGATGGTAAAACTTACATTTGTAATGACTGAAAGATGACTTGAAGAACTCAGTGCTTCTGAAATTTAAGTGGAAAAACTCTTTCCAGAAGTCAATATTTATTCTGGATTACTTCTCAGTATCCTCTGAGAAAAGCAGCAGTTGTGCAGCACTGTAAATAGTGGTTTCTACAGTTTAATCGTACTGTGTTCTACAATCAGCTCATGCTTCATGTTTGAACACTGGGCCTTGACTGTACTTTTCAAGAGGCTTGGTTGGCTAATGGCTAACTAATTCTTGTTTCTTTTTCTCTTTTTGGGGGTGATTAAGGCCACCAGATGTAACTGCCAGAAGGACAGTCAGAAACCTCCAGGGGCAGTGCGCGCGTGTGCCGATAAATTCACGCAGACCTCCTGGAGGAGGAGTTCTGTGAGTAAAGTGGGCCCTTCGTGCTCGGGTACTTCTCTCTGCCTCTCATTCCCCACCTGTACAACCTTGGCTCTCACTCAAGTCAGCCTTGTTTAAGAGATTCTGTGCTGTCTGTGAGTAGCGTGCTTCCTGCTCTGCAACCCTTGCATTCTTTTGCAGGCCTGTTATGTAAACTAATATTACAAACATTTATTTTAAAATAAATAATTAAACTTTAGAAATCTTCTCTTTTAAATAATCACCATTTGCAGTATTTAAGTTACAGTAAATCCAAGCTGTATATCTAGTCATACTTAAGAGATTTTCTTATATCCTGACTTCAAAGTCAAAGGTATCTCTTCAGGTTTTTTCCTGGTTAGATTTTCATTGTTGATGCTTTCATATTTGTTGAGGAAAAGAAACAGGGTATTCTAAGTTCCAGTGCATAAGTATAAAAGCAGAAGTAAATATTGTTTAATATTTTTTATTCTAATTCATTTTAATAACTTGAATAATTAAAAAAAACATCTGTGAAAATCACTTTGACAAGAGACATCTTCATTCCCATATATTGTTGCATGGATCTCATTTGTTTCCACTATGTAAAATTTACATTCTTCATGGAACACCAATAGAATATTTGAGATGGGGGGGAACAGCATATTTGATATTATATAATGAGCAGAAATTGCCTTTGCTAAACCAAGCTTTTGTTAGTTACCAGTAAATAGCATTTGGATCTTGAAGCTACTGTTCTAGCTAGAAAACCTAGGACATTTTATTAAAAGGTTAAAAATGGGTTTGATTTTTTTTTTGTTTCTTTGCTTTTATCCTACCTTGAGTTACTTTATGTAAGCTTGTAGTAAAGATGAATCAATCCTTATATCCTTCTAAAATTTCTCTTTTAAATATATAGTGCTAGTGTGTTCACCAGTTACTGGCAAACAACTGTACCCATGTTTTCCAACCTCCTTCTTTCTGTCTGAACCCACTGTCAAAAGATTATAACCTTAAGTAGCTTTTGGTTTGCTTTGACACTTCTGCTCCTCCATGTACATGGAACATCTTGATTCATCCCATTTGTTTCTTCTTTTACTTTGGAGCTTCTGAGCCCTTGCATTGTTTCTTTTCCCAATTTCATTTCATGTGTGTGCTGGTCATTGGATGTCTTTGTGCATTGATACTGTTGCAAGTTAGTGGCTATTTTTCCATCTTCTTTTTTTTCCAGCTCATTTATCACATGGCTTCAGAGACAAGATTAATTAGTGGAAAGTTAGTTGCTAAGTACACAAGTTTTAGCTTGTGCTACTTGTGTCTATCGATAAGACAAAGATTTTGGAGAAGATGGGGAATGTGAGTTTCTGTCTTAAGCACAAGGAGTCACTCAGCACAGTTGTCTGGTTTGGGTCAGGTTGGCCAGTTATATTGTTACAGTTATATTGTAGTTTTGATCAAAAAGACATTTTTTTGTCAGGGGGATGTTTGGGTTAAGGGATAGTATCTTTAAGAAGAACTAAAGGAACCTCTGCTGTGTCCATGGTTGGGTGTGTGGATATATGTATATGATACAGATATGTATTCCTAGGCATATGATCTTGAACACACAATCCAAACAGCTTGTCTTTTTATCCATGGGCACAGTTTCTCATGAAATTAATAAAGGACTTAGGAAAATTCATGAAGTGTTAGCAAATTTTGAAACTATGCTGCTTTTCAGGACCTTTTTGATAGCTGGGAAGTTTTGGGCATGTTTTTCTGGGTTTTTCAGTATCTTCATGTGCATATTTGTAAGTTACAGGCTGTCTGCCAGCCAACAGAAACAGGAACTCCATAAAGCAGGATTTCTTCAAGGAGAACGATGATTTGACTGATGCAAATTTCAGTTCTAATGGTCAGACCTCAACTTTCTGGTTTAATGCTTCCTCTGCTAATGCATTTGGGTGCTTCCTTGCATGGCTTAATAGACACGTTAATGTATAAAATAATTTTTGATCTGGAACCTAGTAACAAAAAAACATCTTTTACAATATAAAGGGGACACAATCAGCTTTTTTTTCTTGAGGGTAAGAGTACAATAAATAGGAGACACCTAAGGAAAACATATTCTCACTACTCAAATCCCAAAAACCTCTTAACAAATTGTTTTGCTTTATTAACATTCCTCTTCAATTTAATTTCATGGTCTTGACCTAAGTATAAAGGCTAAGAAAAATCATGTTTATTGATTCTATATGTGGTAAAAAAACATTTAATATTTATGTTAATATTTATGAAATTATCAGGTTTTTATGTAGACTAGTTTTTTAAAATATAGATTCGCTTTTATTTTTTTAAAATCAAAGTGTAATTGAAGTCTTGGCAATGACAAAATGGCTCCTTTGAGGCATCTTAGCATTTTGCTTCTTTAGGTTTGTTAACAGTTTTCGATTTTAACTATTTAGGGTTTTTCCTATTAGTGTTGACCTGTCCATCATTTTAAATTATAGTGGATATTAGGTGCCTCAGGTCTCAAAATTTTAAAATTAATGTGACTATTTCTAAATTTTGTGTATTCTATGCAAATCAGAACTGATACAATGTTTTTATTCCTCAGGAGTTAGTACCAGTCTGGGAACACAGTGATTTAGTGTTCCAAGGAATACTTTAAATGCTTACTGAAATGTGCCTAACAAACATTGCTAATGTAGTGTGTCATAAAGAATAGATGCTAGAATAATAGGATATTAAACATATTTGTTTTTAAAAGTCATGTTCACACAGTTTCTTTGTAATTAAGTATTTCTAGAAAATGGCCCATTCTGATGTGACTATAAACTTGTCTGGTGTTGTTCTCTCCAGGGACCACAGTTTTCAAAGTACTTTTAGTTTTTTTCATATTTAAAGGTAAATATGTACATTAGTGGAAGTTGTGTAACTTAATCCTTGAAACTTAGTGCTCACATAATAAAACTAGGGGCTGGAAAGAAATGTTCGGGAAATTTGATTTCTTAAAAATTGGTAGGTAGCTACCTATTGCCTGTCAACTGTGTCTGTGACATGGTATTTCTTGTAAGTGACCTGTCAGGATGCTCAAAATTTAGGTAACTTCTTATTGTTTGTGTTTTATTCTTGGTTAGCCATCCTTGGGATAAAGGCTTGTACAAATACTTGCTGGCAGGGTAGACCATGATATTTCTGGAAGGATCTGTCACAGGTGTCTAATACAGAATTCATTCCAGTTACTATGTCTTAACGATTCTACTGTCATGGAAAAAAATAACCAAACCCTGGAAGAAGGTAACATTTCTTGAAGAAATTAATGTTAATGAACAACTTACAAGAAAGAAAAATGTGAACATCTGTTGCCACACTTGACTTGCAGGCTTTGCAGGATTGTTTCTCTAATAGTAAATACTGATATTTTTCAGACTTTGAGGGTAAAGGGGTTAGAAGTCAAGTTTCTGTTCATAAATCATTTGGTTTCTTGAGCTGGAAAGGATGTTGGCAGACGCCGGGAAGTAAATGACAAGCAAACAAACTGCAAAGCCTTGAATTTGGTCTGAGATACCTGCAGGAGATTCTGGCCTGTAAGGACCAGTTCCTCTTAGTTGCTGGTTCCTCTTCCACTCTCTGCAAGGTAGTGTGTACGGTAAAAGCTGGGTATTTCCCCTTGGTAACAGCTCACAGTGATGAGGATGAGCTGTGCTGCCTAAATGTGTGTACAAGTCCATTCTTGTCTGCTAAAATGACAACAGAACCTGTCAGTTTGCATGGGAGCATGCATGGTCTTGCTCTTTGCTTCATCTTTTCTCTACTTTTGCACTATTCTTCACCCCACTTTTGAATTTTGTTCCAGTTTGTCATTCCAAAGCCTCTCATGTCAGTTGTTTCAATGAACCTTTGTAATCCTTTGTCTCTCTGTGTGTGCTGTTGTCCTTCTGGTTTTACTATCTTTTTCTACCTTAGCCTTAAACATCTTGTATGTGTTAGCTTCACAACCATTGATGGAAACTTGCAGCTCTTGAGGTCCAGTCACTGTATGTGTTCATCTTCACATCCAGCCTTGGTTTCTCTCCCTTCCAATGCTCTGCTGTTTGCTTCATGTTCTTATACATGTACTTGGTGAAACAAAACCATAGCTGGACTAGGTGGGCATATTGTACACCTGTCTCCTGTGCTGTGACTCTGCATGACACAGAAGGGAGGTCCTTGAACCCTTCACAAGCATTTCTTGTTTGCTTTAGTGTAAACTAGCACATAAAACTGGGTTGGTGATGTTTTTCATATGAATACTTTCAGAAAGACTGTTACATGTCAGAACTGCTAATTCATAATCTCTTTCTGGATGCTAGGCCAGTAAGAGAAGAGTGCAGCAGAAACATTTTGTTTGCCTCAGTATTGAAGTCTGTCATTCTAGGTTTGTTCATGATGTGGAGCTCTGAGTGTGTATGAGACAACTGGCAGTGCTTGGTGAGAGGTGGCAAAAATCACCTCCTCATTGAAGTGCTCAGAGGCTCCAGTTGTATGAATTTTAAAAAAGGATCTTTGCTATATTTGTTTCTGCAGCAGAAAAGGCCTTTAAAGCAGTAGCAGTGTTGCATGTTGGTGTATCCTTGGGAAAAGAACTGGAATATATGGCTGTTGGACTAAAATCACTGTGTGGCAATAGCTTAAACATATTTTGCTTCTCCTTTTCTGGCAGAAGCAATTGCTTTTGTTCATGTGATTTCTTATTCTAAGGTTGAAGTCTGCTCGTAACTAACAATGGAAAACTCTGGCCTTAGTCTTCATAGTAGCATTTAAAAGAAGAAACAGCCACCAGGTTTTCCCAGTGCAGTTACAGTCAGAACTTCATAAAGCATTTAGTACAACATAAATAGTACAATTCATCAGGATCTCAGAAGAACATTTTTCCTTCTGGTTTGTAGACTGCTTTATCTCAGCTGCTTCTACTTTTCCACTCCTGAATCTCATGTTAAATTCTGATTCACTTCTCTTTGGGGATGCCTTTGCTATTTCACAAATCCAGTATCTGGAAAATAAAACAGGAATGGGATTTAAGAGTAATGGCTGGATGCATGTAATAGCTATGGGGAGGGACTGTTCAAACCTCTGTCTAACATTAAAGTCTTAGTGGAAAAAGTTGATTCAGAACCCAGAAGAATCCCATCAGATTTTTTTTTTTTTGGGGGGTTGTTTGTTTTTTTAATAGAAGTTGAGGTAAGTCGTGTTCTCATCTTTCAGTTCTAGAATTCCTTGCTTATGTAATAAATAAGTGGCGATTCAGGTTTTTCTTCTTTTACTTTTCGTAGGAAACTGCCACATTATCTGTGTATTTTGAATATGTGCCATCATCATCTGAGGAAATGTATTTATTAGTGGTTTTCTTTTTTCCTCCTCTTTAGATTTTCTTGGGAACCTCAGTGCACATATAAGTAACAGGAAATGAATATGAGTTGATATTTAAAGGAGAATGCTTGGTAAATTTTCTGGAGTTTTATACAATAATT
Organism: Oenanthe melanoleuca; assembly: GCF_029582105.1. Lineage (NCBI taxonomy): Eukaryota > Metazoa > Chordata > Aves > Passeriformes > Muscicapidae > Oenanthe > Oenanthe melanoleuca. Next base: position 7,469,251 of record NC_079340.1, read on the forward strand.
ACTATTAAAAGAAAATTAATCTTTTTGTAAGCCAGGCATATTTGCAGATACTTAAATATTATATGCTATATCAATGGGATTGGTACATCCTTTATAATTTTTATAACCAGTTTAAGTCATAGCACTCGTCTTAATACATTCCCAGTGCTGTATCTGCTGATCCTTACTTTTTCAATTGATGTTGATTTTAATTACCTTATTTGATGTACAGTTAAACAACCTTTTTATTTTAGGTATTTTTAGAAAAAAAAAAATTATTTATTAATTTATTACAAAAAAAGAAACCTGGCATTTATTTGAAACTTACCTGTATGGAGCAATGTCAACTGCAGCATTTGGGAGAAGGGGATTAAAATATGCCTGGAGAGCAGTTCACTTCAGCAGGCAAAAGATTCAAGGAAGTTACTTGCACTTTCTTCATTTACCTCTCCAGTCAGAGAAATGATAAAGTAGCATGAAGAATTATTGAGAAGACTGTACTTAGTGCTGTGCTTTGAAGTGCTAATATGGATGATTAAAAATTTCTGGAATGTATCAAGCCATGTAAATATTTCATTGCCTTTACAATAGCATCTTAACTATTATGTAGCTCAGATGGCTTGTGCTTCTCTTAATCTCTCTTTTCAGAGAGTAAAAGGGAGAGGATATAAAATTTTCACCTCCCCTCTTAATGTGTTAAAAATTTCAAAGAAGTCTAGAAAAAGCCCATTGCCAACTCAGATGAGTCTCTGCAAAATCAGACTTGTGCCTGGTGATAATGTACTTTCTACTACGTGGAGATGCATTATCTTTAGAGAATGGGAAGTTTGTCTTGGTGTTCCAGTACCCTGACACAATTTTGGATGAAATGTGAACAAACCTGTAAAATGTAGTGTTCTTTTGTACAGCACTATGAAATCCAAAGTGTTTGATAACTTCCTCATCTGATTGATAAATCGTGTTATTTAATGTATGTACCTCTTCAGCACATTATATTATTTTGTCACATTGCTTGACTGAAGCTAGTACTGTTCCAGTACATTCATGCAGCAGTCTAAAAATTGTGACCCTAATGACCATTGATGGAGGACTGTAAGAACACATTAGGTAATCGATACCTCCATCTAGAGATAATCAGACTGAAGAACTTGTTTCATTTTTCCCCTCAGATTTTGCTGCAATAATTGTTTTGTCTCAGCTTTTGAAGAACAACGAAGGAGTCTTGTTGGGATTTTTTCTTTATTTCCTGTTCTAGATGAACAGTGTTCTGACTAGCAGATTCTAAGACTTGGTTAAATGCATGTGTTAAGTTTCATCCTAGCAGTACTGAAATGTGGAATAGTGCTGGCTAAAATTAGGAAAGGATAACTGGATCAGGAAAGCGTTTAAAACTCTCCTAAGACAAATAAAAGCAGAAATATTTATTTATAGAAATAATGTGATGTTTAACATTGTTTTAGAAGAAGCATGGAAGTCAAATGGTTTATTATTTGTCCAGCCATGACAGTATGGTCTGCAGCAGAGAATCTGGAGAGGAGGGGCAAACTGGGTTCCTGTTTTCTGTTGTGTGGTTGCTGTTCAGATACCTTCAGCCTGCTGGCTCACAGAGTAGCCACAGTTAGGTGGTCAGGAGGCAGTGGGACAATCATTATTGTAGTACCTGTGTTCCAGGACTTATAAAAGCAGTTTTCAGCTGCTTAAATGGCAAAAGGATTGTAAATATGTAAACTTATCTGCTGAAATAGGAAATCAAGATTGTGTTGTTTAAGAGGGAAGTTGCAGCTTGGATTTGCAAAGGTAAGGATGTGTGGAAAAGGAAAAGTAATAAGAAAATTACTTTGTCACATTTGTGGTGTTTTGAGAGTTCTGACAGGCAAACCCTGCACTGCATGGATCTGCACAGTTCCCTCATCCTTTCACAGAAGACTCACGCTCCAAGAGCAAAGTGCAAGGAAAACAGTTCTGTGTCACCTCTTCCCTTCCACAATAAATAATTCTGAAGAAGTTGGAGTAAAGTGGCCTCTAAAGCACCAGGACTTGTTGGAAAATTTGTTTCTATGCATTAGAAATTTATGTTGTAAACTAAAGTTTACTGGTTTTCCAGTAGATTAGAACTAAGCAAGCTACTACTTGGTGAGGCATTTTCTAAAATACTTTTGAAAGCTGTATAAATACAATTTTTTCATGTATTTTTCATCATGAAAAGCTCGGTTTCTGTACTCTTCCCCTAAAACTATCTTAGACAGAAATGTGTACTTATATATTGAACAAAAATGGAGGTAGTTTATAAGATTTCTGACTAGTTTAGGACATCTGGGCTTTGGTAGCGTGGAACATTTACTTTTACAAAGTAGAACAACTGGAAATATAATGATACCTTTCTAGGGGAAAAAAGAATGGTGTGGCTTTTTGGTGTCTTGTTTTTCCGTTCTCTTTTTTTATTATACTTCTCCCCCTCTCTCTTTCTGCACAGGGTGGGTATTCTGCTCCCTCCTTCTCTCCCTGGCAGGGCTCATTCCAGGGCATCCCTCGGAGTGTTCCACCGCACCGCAGACAGAGTGAGTCTGTACCTCTCACTCATCTCCCTCACCGTGTTCCAGTAGCAGCTTCCCCTTTGCACGCACTGTTCATCTCGTAGTCTCCCCCTCTCAGGCAGATCTCCAGGCATACACGATAGTCTGTGCCTAACAAACCGCTTCCTTCGGCCAGCGTACCAGCAGCTACAACTCATAGCTTTATAACAGTTATTAAATGCCAGTAGACCTCAGCAGTTCTTCAGGCAAACCTGAGTAGGCCCTTGTTTCCAGTCTTGTCTTAACATCAGTCTTGCTTGCTGCATTTCCCTGTTTTCCATGGCTGTGATGCACTCTCCTGTCCGTGTGTGTTCTGTTTGCTCACGCGTCCGCACGCGCACCTGTGGGTCTGTTCACGTGAACGCGTCGTGCTTGTACAGAAAAGTGTTGCTGGGAAAGTGTCACTTGCATTTTCTCTCACAAAAAGTTTTAACTTTGCAGAATGGCTTCCCTCAAACTAATGTTTTTCCCCTTCTCTCAGTATTTGTTGTAAAAAGGCTTCTCTTATACTGAAGTGGCTGTTGCACAACTTGCATGATTTATTAACGTTCCTTATGTGCTAGCTACAGTGTGGGCTGATGTAGAATGCATTTGTTCACTTGGCTTGGATCTGCAAAACAAAAGACAATTGCTGATTTTAAAACTGTATGCTTACGTAGACATAGTGGAATGGTAAGTCTTATTTTGTGCTTTGGTATTTCATTTTGAACAGATAAGTGTTTGAAGAAATATAACTACTTCATAACGCTAAAGTTATATTTTTAAAATGTACTGTAATTTGCAAATTACAGTGCTTGCATAGCAAAGCTCAAGAGTGTATTTGGACAAGAAATAATGGAAAAGTAAAATTATGAAAACAAAGTAAGATTTCCCGGGCCAATGGAGATCTGAAGAGTAAGCTGCACCTTGGAAAACTAAACTTATATATTTCACTGCAATGGTCCTTATTTATATCAATCACCAGTAAAAAAAATCTTAATATTTTGTAAACTGTGCTTCAGATACTCTCTTGATGTTTCTGTGATAATGTTCATGTAAACAACTCATCAGGAACGCACAGCCTGTTTCATGGGCTTTTCTTTGTGCAATAAGGGATGTGCTTCATTTCTCTGTGGTGTTTGATGTGGGACTCAGTGTGTGTAATGAATGTAGAACCCCAAAATCTGATGATTGTGCCTTCTGTTGCTGAATGGATGGGCCAGCCTGGATGATTCACTGTTCTATCAACAGAGACTGACAACAAGGAGATCAGTTTAGACCTAAGGATCATATAAATGTTATGATTTTGAGGCTTCATGACCAGAGAGTCAGAATGGGAGGATGATGTCCCAGCTGCCACGTGAGCCTCTGGTGTCACATTATTCACAGTGGCTTATTAGCTGAAGAAGAAAACTGTTTGCTGATCTTGCTGTTTTTCTGAGCCTCCACCTCATCCCTCCACTAACAAGGGTGGCCTCTTATTTGGGATTCTGTAGTAAACTTTTATTACTGAAGCAGGTTGGATTTTTTTAATATGCATCTTATATATTGCATTCAGTGAATTGCTAGTAAAGGAAGTAAATAAAAATGGGCCCCTAACTAGTTAACTGAAACTGAAACTAATGTATTGTTTAGGAAAGTAAGTTTCTGCTAGTGGAGTGTTCCTAGCTTTTTTCTTTAAGCCTTAGGTTTACTCAGTGGAGCAATACTGGGAATAAAATATAAATCAGGAGGTTCCTTAGACACTTTAATGAAATTCTTGAAAGAAATCACTGATTTATCATTGTGTGAACAGTTCTATAAAGTAGAATATTACTGCAATGGTCACTAGTATCCTTCTTTCCCTAATCTTGGTTCAGTGGTTTCAGTGTTCAGGTTTTTGAGCTGAATGAAATGCCAAATATGGGGTTTTAAGGCAGATGGTGACCTGGGCATCACCACTGAGTGCAGGACAGCCTGAAACATTAATTTCAGTGTTCTTTTGCAATAATACAGAGAAGATGTACGATGGAAACATGAAGTAGTCTCAGGTTTTGTCTGGTTGTGTTTTTCTTTATAGACTTGAAAGTCAAGCACTTCTCTCCTAACTTCTGGATCCTGAACCTAAAATATCATTCTCTGCATGTGAATTCTGCAGGTTTCTTCACTGTGCTGTTGATAGGTGATGGATACATAGATCATTTACAGGCACTGTAGATTATGAGGGTATAAATCTGTTAACTGTTCATATTACAGTATAAAAAACTAAAAATAATTTTCCTCCTGCTGTACAGGACACAAAATATATCCCTGCTAGGTAATATTACACTAGTGTAGGTTTATGATTCTCTGTAAGCACTAATAACAATGTCAGAACACCTGCTGCTGAACTTAGTTTACATATCACTGCACTGCAATACACTTCAGCATTGGATATATGTTTTTCACTTTTAATGACTATTAATTTTTAATATACCCACATTTATTAATTTTGTGGTTTTTCACCAGCTTTGGAAACAATTCAGCACTTTGTGTTTCATAAACATTTTGATAACAGTACATTAATTTTGCCATTTTAGAATAAAAACCATTTAATTTTGTTCCTGTAATTCCCTCGTGTCTAAACTAAACTCCTGTGTAATGGTAACTTATTTTTCTTTTGGTTAGAGGTCATATTTTGATGACATCTCACACTTTGTATAATACAGTTAAACCCTTTTCATTTGTGTTCTGGAGCTTTAATGATGCGGCTCTAGAAACAAACATTTAGAATACACATTGGTAAGGAAGCAATCATGAGTAATACAAGAACATTACACCACCTTTTCTGGGCTCCTTACCTTACCCCAAGTGCTTCTCCACACAGAAATGCTGATCAAAATTGCTTTGTTATTCAAGCATTGCAGTTGTTACATTGCCACTTACTGTGCACATCCTGGAAGAAGTATGTAGACTTTTTGTATGCAAGTATTACAAATAGAGATAATCTAAGCAATTCTAGCAGGTGACACACAGCTGTTGTCACCAAGAAGAAAGCTACTCTATGCCCAGTGACTATAAATCAGATCCAAGCTGTGCTTTTTCATGCATTTTCTTTTAAACAAAGACATGTTGCTCAGTGCTGAAATGTTTCCAAAGCTTTATGGACCAACAAAGCTTTGTAGGGTGTACAAAGTGTTTCTGTTAGCAGAACCAAGTTGCTCCAGAGCATTAGCTGGAAAGTTCTGTGACAAATTCTTACAAATCATTACAGTACTGCCTTTTTTTATGTAAATATTTTTGCTCCAAGATCGTTCAGCTATATGAAGAAGAGTCTTTTAGGAAAAACTCCTTTCCTCCCAACTTCAGTACTTGCAGAGTCAACTACAAGAGAAGTGTCTCCTGTACCTAACTAAATTTATGTTTGCAAAAAAACCCCTTGATTTTGTATTTGGTCATATTTATCTGCTTGCTGCACATATACATCTACATTTGTGGATGAAATATCTGCCTTAATATAGTTATATATTACTTGAATGAATTTTTCTTTGAAGAAAATAAAATTTTCCAAGTTGGGGTTTCTGTACAGACTATGCAGAAAAAAAATAATGCTTTGCCACATTACTAATTATTTTATTAGCCTCATGGCTCTGGTGAATGATGCTTTAAAAAAACGCAATTGTTTTGTGTCATTATTGGAGGTCATTCTCCATACTGCAGAATCCTATATTTTAATGTTGAAATATGGATATAATACAGCTATATCAAAGGGAAAGAAAAAATACATCAAAAAGAAGGTATTATCCAATGCTACAGATTGAAGGTCTGAAATATTGAAGTTTTCCAGAGGTGGAAAATGAGAGCTCTCTGATGCAGCCTTTCAGCAGGGCTGTGTCTGCACAGGCCATGGATTGACATGACAGCTTACCCTGTGCCAAGGCAGTGAGAGGAGGGATGGCAGAATTGATGAGGAAATGAAAAAATTATGTAGCAGGGTTTGTGACCCTTCCCTTCCACCCCTTTCCAAAAAGAACCTGTGGCAGTTGTCTCTTCCAACTCATGAGTGAGTTTTTAGGAAGATGAGTTGTTAAAAATGAGGGCAATATGATCCAAGGATGGAATGCTGTGCCTTTAATGACCTTGCTGTTCAGGGTTAGATACCGATGGAAAGTGTTTTTTTTATACAGTTCTAATAATGCACACAAATTCTAGATGTAGTATTTGGAATGTAAGAAATTAACTGCTAAAACCCTCCAAGTTGTAAGAGCAAAGGTATTCCATGCAGGTCTTGCTATAAATGTGTTTACACTGCATTAATTAAATTCTGTTGCTACTTTTGTTTCTTGAAGGAGGATTATAAACCAATGGGGGACATGGTAATTGCAATTAAAATGGTGAAGTTGCAGTTCTGTCATGGCAATTGCTCATTGTTTTGTCTTGGTCCTCTGACATCATTGTCCTTGTCTTTTTCTTGTCTCTGCTTTCCATTATGCCATTGGCAAGGAGTTGAGAAGTTAGTCCATTACTTCTGTGATAAAGCGTGGTACAGTACAACTTCAGATTTATTCCCATCTCCTCACGCATTCTCACTGTTGGGTTTTTTCTTTGCCCTGTGCATGATGCATGTCTATGGGAGATGTGCATGCAGTTCTTGGATTTTCCATTGCATCGCTTCCCTCCTTCCTCAAGATACTGCAGGGACAAAATGCTTTTATTTCATTCTACAGAGGTATTATAAAGGGAATCGAGATGGGGACCAAGAGAACCAATGCAAAACTGAGGGAATTTTCAGCTAATGAATGGATATCACTATCGTGACCACATTTTTAACTTCTTTAACAGTCCATTTAACTTCTTTAACAATACAACATGATGTTTCAGGTTTTTAGCCCAATGCTAATACAACCTCAGTAGTTTGATAACTGTACAATAGTGGTAATCCTTGTCATCTGTGGATGTCATCTTTCTCTGGATGTTGTGACAGCTATTTTTACTTGAGAGAAATAATAGAAAAATCTAGGCTAATGAAGTAGGGAGTGAATTGAGTAATTTTGATTAGTGCATCGGTGTTTGGAAGGCTTTGCAAATACAGAAAGGCTTTTGCCAGTACAGTAAAATCAGCTTCTTTGTGCAGAAAGGAGCATGTGCACAGATCACTTTTTCTAATGCGCTTTGAGTTTGAGGAGAACTCTCTTCAGTTATATTGTACTTGAAGTATTTGAATCCAACTTGGTATTTTAGGAGCATCCCAAAGGAGTGCAGGTGTCTGTCTACCTGCGTGTTTTCATTGTGGGACATAAATAGAAGTCTGGGTAGCATGGCAGTCTATTCCAAGTCATTGTCTCTCCCACCTCAGAAATATTGCCAGAAGTGCACTCAAAGCAATGCAGATGAAACCCTTCTTTTAGGACTTAGGTGAAATAAAATACTGTGCCTGAAAGGCAGAATGCTTCTTCATCTGTTTCTCCTTCTTCATGTGATGGAATTCACCAAGTACTTCAGTCCTTCGGCTGGCTCATTGTTTTTACCAGTAACATGGTCAGAATTTCAAAGACTTTCTTTGTAAAAGGAGAACTTGTATTTAGTACATAGATACGAGCTGTGGGTGACAATAATGCAGTTGTCAGTGTTGGATACCTTGTGAACTGTTACGTGCATATCTTGCAAGTGGCATTTTGCTGCTTTTAGTATCATTTTGAATGTTAATGCACATAGAAATTTGATGATATTAACATTGTCATTGTGATAATTGGACAGATCTTGAGTAGAAATACACACTTAGAAAGCAGTATGCTATTTAAAACAACTGGGCAAAGATGATACCAGAGCTTTAGTATCCTCATAATTCTGAGCACATAGCCATTTTCTACTTTAGTGTTGCTAACTGTCTGGGTAATGAGCTGCTTAGACCTTTTAAGGTTATGAAGGATAATGAGGAAAACGTGTATTTGGCTATTCTTATATGTAAAGTGCAAAATTGTCCAAGGGGAATAGCTCAAATACTACCTAGCCTTTGTCAGAAGACTTCAAAATAGCATTATTGAAACCTTGATGGCTTTGTTGTACCTTGGATGTGTTTAACTCAACTTTCCATACAAATTTAGTTTCTTCTGTAACTTACCAGTTTTTTAATTTTTTTAATTAGTATTGCTAGAATTATTTTATATTGGTTAGATATTTATCTGTGTTTTTGAAGACTAGTGTTTAAAAACCCTTCCTTAGCTGAGGGAGAAAAATTTTTTGACAATTATTTTTCCACATTTGACACAATACTGTGGGCTATAAATGTATGTTTGGTGTTTTTGGTTTTTTTTTTTTTTTACTTCAGGTGGGATTAGAAAATAAGATTTATTTGTTGTAGTATTTGCATGGAAATCGGGCACATATTGCTTTGGTTTCTGCAGTCATTACTAGCAGTTTTGGTTTTGCAGGTGAGGTCTCAAATCAGTAAATCATTTTGGCTAACATCTGCCTGTCAACTCCTAGGCTGGAAGGTGAATAACTTCTGTAATCCAAACATAAACACTGGGAAATGGAAAAATATTCAGAGGACTAATTTTATTTAAGCTGTAACTCTCTCAGCTTATGGAATTATTCCTTGTGTTTAGCATTTCCTTCCTGTAGGCTTGTATGGTTGTGAAGGATTCACAAAGTTAAGCTAGTTTTGGGTCACATAAGGAATAATGTGTTGGTACTCATTTGTCACCATTTTGGAGGCTTCTTTGCCTTTTTTTGTTTTTAATCTTGTCCCTCTTTCCAAAACAATCATGTTCTGACTGCTCAGGATATTTGCCTTTCATGTCTATCACTGATAGCTGATTTTGTTGGCATGGATTTTGCCTTATGAGACAACTGTTATATTCTAAAGGGAAAAACTGCTCATAAATAAAAAATAGACTGAGAAACCTTGATTTTCCTCTCATTAACCATTAAATCTTTTTTCTTGATGAGGAGTTTTGAGGATTCAGTTTTCAGTAGTAATCCTGCCAGGGAAAAGATGAAAAGCCTAAAGAGTCCTGAGGTGGGCTGTGGCCCTAAATGCATAACAGGAATCTGGCATGCACAGCTATCATTGCATACTTCCTGCTCATTCAAAGAAGAGCTAAAAAGACCAGACTAATAATGGGTTTTCTCTTTAGAACTTGTGAATAATTCAGGAGAGTGACTAAAATGACACTTCTAGTCAAATCTCCCAAACACAAGCATTGCTTCTTTTTTAATTTACTCTGTTTCTCTAGTAAACAGAATAAGCCTCTTCACTGCATACATGCAACCTGTCAGGTGGTTAGAATCCAGGTGGTTGAGTGATGACTAGTTGGTAGGAGTTCAGTTCCTGTCCTTTGTAAAGAAAATGAGAAAAATAATCCAAACCTGCTAAAACTGTAGTTTAGATTTTAATAGATTTTGGGTTTTGCCACGAATTGCAGAATTTTTAGTAATGCTTCCAAGATCTGTATCCATGTTGCAGGTTTAGGATGTATTGTGAAACTAGTATATCATTAATCTTTTAAGTCTCTTTACAGGGCAGAGCAAAGAGAACAGAAATTACCCAGAAGATGTACTGGCAATTCTCTTGTCTGATGCGTGTCTGATTAGATTCTATCTTCTGAGAAAATGTAAAATCTTCTACAGTTCTCTTTATCCCATGGTTATCAGTGTGGTAGAGTGTGGTCTCTACTTTCACACGAACTCTGTTTCTTTGTCAGCCCATTTAAAATCAGTTTGAGATAAAACAGTTACCTAAGCTTAGTCAGTGGCTTGATTAGCACCTACTTCCACCAGATTTTCTGGCCTCAGTAAGACAAGGAAATGGCCTGTAAGTTTGTGTGGTCCATCCAGCTCCTTTCCTGCCTGTGCAGCAAAAGGGTTGGTGGGTGGTTGAGGTCAGTATGCCGTGAGTAGAAATTAAAGCTGGACATAGCATTGGGTTAAGCACTTCATTAGAATTGATCTGCACCAACATTAGTTCTTGGGCTGTCCTGCAGATTTGGGTGAAACCATCAACCATGCCTTCTTCATGTTTCCTTTTTAACCCGATCGGTTTCTTTTTTGTCTTTATGTTGTTTATTTCAGTGCTGGTGTATTTTTTTCCACTTCAGTTACAAGTTCCATTTGTGCGCGTCTCATGACCCATCCTGTTTTGCCAAAGTCAAAGTTTTGATTTAAAAACCCAGATATACAGCCCCTATCAAGCATCCAGTCAGCTCACATTGGATTCTGAGTGTATCTGGTGTCTTCTCTGCCTAATATATTCTTGTATTCTTTTCTCTTTAACAGCCTCAAGTACTACAGCCTTCCAGCAGCCTTCCCAATTCCACAGACCTCGCCCAGGGAAAACTAATAAAAACTCCACATATCGAGGCCCACAGTGAATATCCTAAACCAGATCTGCATGACAATAGAAACCATCAGAATCCAAATGCTGCAAATGTCTCTCTCCCAAATAGCCCGAATGACATAAACTCTTTAACGAGCGTGCAGTTAAACACGAAAGATGAAAATGCACCATATTTGGACAATGTGAAAAACAAAAACACTGAAGACCCTGGAGAGGTGCCTAGTAATAAGAAAGGTACATTACCACCTCGTTCCCACTTTCAGACCTCTACACGAGCTGATGCTCCAGAGGTGCAGACTGGATTACCTGTGAAAGGTCAACCCTCATTCACAAACCAGGCTTCTCAGCCAAAGACTTCGAGAATCGCGAAACCCCCAACTGCTTTAGTGCCTCCTACCATGGCTGTTCCCGTACGATCTGCAGGTCATGCCGCTGCTTCCAAGGAACGTGAGCTTCTACCACTGAGTAATTTGACTCAGCCACAGCCAGCATCTGGGCAGGATAACCTAAAGGGTAAACAGAGTCAGAAAGTGTCAAAACTTCGCCCACCAACTACGTCCTTTGTTAAATCTAAGCAAGTGAGCAGTCAGAAATCCACACCAGTACCTCCAGAGCCTCAGAACACCTCCCTAAAGTCTAACATCCCAAGGCCACCAGTCCAGAGAAAGGAAAACGTGCAGACACACTCTGCTGGCTTGCATTCTGGGGACAGCATGCCCTCCGGTCGGCATTCCCGCCTCCCGAAACCAAAGACACACTGAGGCTGTTCCCACATCTCACCGCACTATGCCACGCCAGATCCCGCTTCCCGTGTTGTGACTGCCTTGGAGCCTGCTGTACCTGCAGCCTGCAAAGCCTGAGTCACTGTTCCAAATTGCATCTTCTTTAGGGTTTGCATTCTCCATCCTGCCGTGTTCTGAGGCTGATGTTATGAGCTGTGCAGTTTCTCTTGAGAGTGCTTTATTTTAATGTCAGTCTTTAATAAAGATGGTATTGCAATCCTAGTAATTAAGCAAATATTGAAGTCTGTGGTGACCACAAATGCCAGAATGCTGCACTATTTATTTCAGGATGGCATAAATTATTTCTTACCTCTGTTTGAGTTATTAGACAATGAAATTGCTATTCTGTTTAACTTCTTGGTTCTGAGTACTCGTTAGGTCAGAGTGGTAGAAAATTAGACTGACTAGCAGATGTTTTCTTGGCCATAATTCTGACTCTGTATTCCAGAGGCCTATGCAAAAATCCTTGTATTTATCATTCTCTCAAGACTGACATATTTAATGTTATTTAATCTGATGGGTTGGGTGGGTTGTGTTGTTTTGTTTTGCTGTAACCTGAAGTTGCTCTGTTCTTTATTTATCCCGTTTTCACTGTTCACAGACATTAGGCAGATGTCACAGGGTGAAATGAATCTTCTCGCTTAAACATCCTCATTTGTTAAAAGATTGTGGTATGTTTTTATTGTGTTGAACAGACACATTACCGGGTAGGTTCTTGAAATGCAGTGCTAAGGATGTTTGTCCAAACCTTCCAAGGCAGGCTCTTAGGAATTGGTAAGTAGGGAGCCTCTGGGAATAAGGGATCCAGAACACCTTTGTTGAGGTTGCACAACATGCATTTTAATTAATATTTTAAACTTTTATTGTTCTGCTTGTATTTATTCATTTTCTGTTTAATATTGGAAGGCTCTGAAGTACCTAACTTGAAATTTTGCACAAACTTTGCCATATGTGTAAGAATTTGAAACTATTTTACAGAATAAAACTTATATGAAAAATGCAACTATTTTTTAAAAAGGAAAAAAATTAAACCCCCTTATTTGCTTTGAGCAATCCTTTTATGTCCTAATCCAGAGCTGGTACTCTTAAGAGTTTTTTGAACGTGTTATTTTGGGTTTGTTTTTTTGTTTTGTTTTGTTGGGGTTTTTTTGTTTTTGTTTTGTTTGGGATTTTTTGTAATTTCTGAAGAAGTGCATGATAACTGGTAAGGAGCTTTTTGGGGAAATTAGGCAGAAAAAAAAACCCCTATGTTTTTGTGCTCTCTAGGAGAAGTACTTTTTTCTGAAAGTAGTCTTGGTGCACTCTGGGACCATGCACCGATGATGCGAGTCACATGTGCGCATATCCAGTGAAGCTTTCCAGAAATTTGATGTTCTGTCCCATCTCCAATTCTTCCTGTCTTTCCCATGATTCTCTTGGATGTTACTGGTTGGGTGGTCTTTTTTTTTTCCTGTTCTCAAGTTGGCTTTAAAATCAGCAGCAGAAGACTGCTGCAACAACTTGGCTCAAAATCTATTCCTGAAGAACACATCATGTCAGTAAAATGCAACACAGTGTTAGTTTGTTCTAGTCTCTGGCTGTTGGACATTGACATATTGCAGTATTTTCTTTGAGAGAATTAAAGTGAATAGGTGTAGACATTTCATAAATGAATTCAGTATTCTGCTTCTATAATGTAAGCCCTTTAACTGGGGTATCCTGATGGATACCTCAGTTGGGTGAAGGAAAAAATAATCATCTCACCTGAATTACATCGTTAATATTCAAGAATTATTTTGGATTTCTTACACTATAATTTTATTTAACAGAAGATGAAGTGGAAAAGTGAGAATCTTGGGGGGAGATGGGTAGGGGGAGATTCTTTGTCTGAACGAATTATATCAATCTGAAATCAGGGACCTGCAGGACTTTCTGTGAACTGAGGTGATGACAATGTAAGCAAGACCTAACAAGATAAAGATTACTAATTGTTATAGGTGGTATAGGATCAGAACACAACTTGAGATTGCAGTAACAATTATGCTCTGGTAATAATTTATTTCCATGAAAAGCATTGAATTAGTGGTCTTTACTTTCAATAAGAAAATAAAACTCACTTTTTATGTTCCCCAAAACTAGCTCCTGGCAGCTAACTGTGTTTCTCAGGAGTTTAAAGACTGCTGAGGGAATGATCAGATTCCTGGTTCATTTTCCGGTCCATATAGATTTCTATGGAAGGTGTGTTTTTTAAGTTTACTTTCCTTGAGGAGAAGCTGATTTTATTGTTAGTTGTATATTTTGTTTAAAAATACAGTTTTCACCTAATGTTGTTGACAAAAATTCATCATCTTCTGCTTCTTATTCTGGAGGTATCGCCATCCTGATTTAGTGATGTTTCAACTTTTATGTTTACATTTAAAAGTATAGATATCTATACCTTTATTCATATCTGCACCTTTACTGAAAATTGAAGAGACGATCAAAGCAAATTAAGCAAAGAATATCAAGATGAGCAAGGTTTTCATTAAAAAGACAGTTCCTAATTTTTCTTTCTAGAAGAGAAGGTTATATTTGTATGAGCCTGTATATATGTATTAAAGGAACATAAGTAGATGATAGTCCTTTTTTATAGCATTTCCCCATTTTGTTCTGACAGGTTAGTGAGACACAGAGCTGGAGCCAGCAGGATTTGATCATGGATGAGACAGATGCTAGCCTGGCTTGTGTTTGTGGTCAGCTGCTAACCTTGCATCCCTCTAAGACAACTGCATGTTTGGGCTCTTCAGACTTTACCAGGGAAGGCTCTGTTGCACGTATAGTAAGTCCAGAGTATGGCAAAGCCTGTCAGGAGATGAGCAGCTGGCAGAGAAGTGGTGAAGTGAGGCTTGAAGCTTCATCTCACTGAAAGATGGGGTTTGGGGAGTGATGGATGAGAGGGCACTGAGAGTGCATGTCAAATGGGATTAAGTGAGTATTTTCAGGTATCATATCTACCTTATGGAAGGTGCAGATCATCAGTACTGGTGCAGATTATCCAAAATCTGTACATTTAAGTATTTGATATCTTCAGGGGTTTTTTTTAGGTTTAAAAAACTGATTTTTTTTTTGGCCATTTTTTTTGGTTTTGATTTATCATTCTTTTGTGCAATATTCACAAAAGTATTAAACTACTGTTCAGTATGTGTGTACAGAGGCAATTACGTGTTTTAACAAGTGAATAAACACAAAAGAAAAGAACAGAATTGCACTTTAAATGAGCTTTATTGCTGGAGTTGTGCCTAAAATGATCTAGATGCCTCCTGCTGTGTGTGGCTTTTGTTTGAAACAAATTTCCCCGGTAGTGTTGCTGTTTCCAAGGTATTTTCACATCACTTTCACAGGATCGATATGCACTCTAGCATGTTTAAAAGTATTCATATAGTGTACTGAGTTTTTGTTGTGCAATGACTTTAATTTAACCGTGGAATTCTAACACTGATGATACAGCCAGATCATTATTACCTTCCCCTTCCCTGAAGCTCGCACTTCTTACTACCAATCAAAGCCAATGGCAAAATTTCCCTAGGACTAGCATAGCTCTTAAAGGATCATGGTCCCAGAATACGGTTTTGAGAGAAGAAGTGCAATATTATCTCTCCAACTTTCTCGAAATAATTACAAAGGCCCTGAAAATCCAAAACGACACAATTTTGCTACAGTTCTGGAAAAAAAAGGGGTTCCTCAACTTTCCATCTTGTAGCAGTGAGAGTAGGCATAGCAACTAGACTGCATCATAGGTCAGTACAGTTCATTTTGTCCTTGATCTAAATGCTGATTTGTTGTAAGGATGCCTGAAAACTGAATACCATTTGCGTGATTACCTTTGTTTGCATGTGCACATTCTAAAGTGTCATACTGGGGTAGGTTGCTTGTTGTGGGGGAGAATATTTCTGGTTTTGCACAGCACATAATCCTCTTAGTATGGAAATTTTCTTGCCGTACAAATGGAAATCAGTTCTTGAATCAGGTTTCTGTAGCTGTTCCTATCTCGTTACAGAGGCTTTTTCCAAGCAGAGTGGATTTAATGTGACCCTGGTGGTAGGGCTCAGTATAGTCATCTTACAACTGTGCTATCAAGGAAATTCAGTCACTGTTATGGTAAAGCTGCTCACTGCCTACTTAATTGTAAAAGCACCATCATAAAACAAACATAATTCCTGTGTAGCAAAATCTTCAATTCAATACTAGCTAAAACAAGAGGTACCCTTACTATCTGCTTTGTTGTTTTTGGTTTTTATAACCCAGGCCAGAGTAAATACTGTATATTGGAATTTGCTTGTAAAGTTGATTTAAAAAACTGTATGTAAAAACTCTTTCCTCAATGTTGCTCTAGTAAATAAAAAATAAAAGTCATAATTCTAATAAGTATCTCTTTCTCTTGACTTGTGTGTTTTTTCGAATCATTGTGCAAAATGTAGACAGAGCTGTAGACAGAAAATCTGGGGGCACAAGGAGATTAGGTTTAGGCTTACAGTGGATTTTTTTCCTTGGAATTGTCTTTCTCCAACAGAAAATGGTAGGCTTTTAGCATGAAACTGTTATTAAAGGAAAAAAGAAAAGGAGGGGAAAAAAGACATAGAGAAGCTAAACATTTTAATGTATTGTTTGCAGATGAACATGGATTGATATGGCTAGTTCTTAAATGTGTGTTATGGCACCTATAGTGCAGTTAGGAAGAGTAGTTATTAGTTGCCTTATGTATTTAATGAGTTAAAGTTATCATAAGATAGTTGGAGAGAGTTGTTTCCCCACAGACATCCAAATGAATACAACATGTACAAATATGCAAGTCGGAATTGTCTGTCGGTATTTTGCCCATGGTTTGCTATTCTTCAGATGAAAGGAAATCTGCTCCATTAATTAATCTGACCTATTTCAGTAGATAGAAGTTCAAGTTTGAAATCATTATCAAAAAGGGAGGAAAATCCTGTAGTTTGAAGTTAAGAGCATTTTAAATATACTGCAGTCAGGCACTTGTAATCTTTAACCTAATGTTAACTTCAAGATGGCCTTTGAAAATTAGCATGGGTTTTGGGGACGGAAAAAACTGCACAGGGCTTCCAAGTTCAAACCAGGAAGGTTTGAACTTTCTTCCCAAGAAGGAAGGAAGTGTGAATGGATCCTCCTGCACTGTAGTCCTCCTGGGTAAGTGTGCTGTTTGTTGCTTGGTGGACCAGACTGTGTTACTGTGATGTCTAATCCTTACCAATGTGATCATCAGGTGTTAAACAGCTGATGCAATGACTATGGAAATAGTGTCCCTAAAAGCTGTGATTGACAGCTTCCCTGCCCTCCTCATCCAGAGGCAAAGGCTTCCTGGTGGTGGAGAGCAATCTGCTGCTGTCCAAACTGAGCAGTGGTCTCCTGACTGGAGCAGAGCTGCTTTATTGCTGTTGGGCAGGATGTTACACATGGGGAGAAGGTGAGAGGGGGTAAGGCATTTCAGACATTTCTTTTGAAACTGAGAAGGAACACCCCTGGCACCTTCTCTTTGACAGAAATGTCAGTGGGTTTTCTGTGCATGGCTGAATACAACTGAACCTCAAGACAAGTTAATATCAAACTATTCGTAACATCAACCAGATTTGTGCAGTTGCTGCTTGCTCTGGATTATGGATATTAGCTGCTGTTTTGAACAAGAATTGGCTTGTAGTAGAAGGCACGAGACATAAATGCTCCAGCTCTAAAAACTAGTTACTCAGGTATTTACTGCTAATCAGTCAATCTGAAAGCTAAAGGGGTGGGTTTCTGTTAGGATTTCTAAGAGCTTACTCTGAAGCCACAGGCAGTAAGAGCCCTTGGGTCTCATACAATATGAACACACCTGTCTTTTCAAACCAGGACACCCACAGGCTTGCTCCAAGTCCTCACTGAAAATACAGTATGAATTCTTAGTAGGATGCTGAAGTAATTGACCAGAAACTCTGTTTTAAGAAGGATTTTGAATTTGGTTATTCCAAAGCAGAGCAAAATCTGAAAATTTCTAAGCTGTTTAAAATGCTTCCCTCCATCACAGGCTCTGAGAATCACTTCAGTTGTAAAAAGTGTTTCATGATACAGGTTGGCTTTTAAAGCCCATTACACTGCAAGTCCCTGAAATAGTCCAGGATGAGAGGTTTAAAACCAGTTGTACACATGGGACATTCCAACAGTTACTTCACTTGGGTTTGGGGTTTTTTTCATTTTTTTTTTTTCAGAAATTCCACAGAAATGCAGCAATTTGGGAGAAGCATTTAGATTTCAGTGGAGCTTCACCTTCTGACATGTGGCTCTCAGCACCTCTCCAATCAAAACAATTATGTAGATTTTACTTTGAAGAGACCCGAAAACATCATTATCTCGAGTGCTATGGTTAGAGGTACCCTTGAAAAGCAGCCTGTGCATTCCCTCATTTCCTCATGATCATCAGAGCACCCTTTGTGTACACAGTGGTCAGTCTAGGGGTGGCAAATACACTAATTTAGCTATATCAGAAGCATATGCATATAAAACCTATAAGCCTTTGAAGACTTGGATCATTTGGTGTGATAGATTTCAATGCTTAGTAATACAAAAGTCCAGCTATTCCCACAATTCCATTTTAATTGCTACTCAGTTTGACAAACTGCACTAATTATCCCACACTTCCTTTAATCTCTCTGCCTTAGTTTCCTCATAAATAAAATCAGAGTTGTATCAGTGTTAGCAAAGTCATCACTTGCAAGATTCTATGCTGACAGCATGAAAAGAATTCCCTTAGGAAATGGATCCACCCTTATTTTCTCAAACACTTTATTAATCTTCCTGCATTTCTCTGCTCAGGAGTCTTAAAAAAATTCTGAAGTAACTCCTTGTGTTCAGGTTTTGTGGACCTTGTTGAGGCTCTTTTATTAGATCCAGTGAATTTCCATATTTTAAGAGTTCCATGGCAGTTATTTGCAGGAACATGAAGTGTAAATGAGAGGGAATGTTTTCTCTGTGTGAGTTACATGTGGCACAGCAAACAGGTTCTCTGAAGCTCTGTAAGGAAGTCCTCATGGAAACCTGTATCCCAAACAGCACACTGCCAGTCTCATGGGGTGGTAGGAATTTGTGGAGGATCCCTAAGGTGTTCATCATGTTGTGAGTTTGTAGGATCCTTCCTTTTGAATTCCACTCACCTTTGGCCAAGTGATTGTGTGTCACTGGGACTGCTGGAGGCAGCTCTGAGCGCAGCCCTGGTTTATAACTCATAACCCTGCTGTGTAGTTTCTGTGGGTTGTTGCTGTGTTTCCTGTCCCCAGTGGTGAGGCAGCAGCCCCCAGTCACAGGGGACAGCCCCTCGTGTGAGCTGCTGGATCAGGCAGCAGTAGGGAAGCAGTTGCTGCCACAAGACACAGCAGCAGGTTGTCAGGCTGAGCTGATCTGCCAGCATCTGAGCTTATGTTTCTAGAAAGTCTCATGTTCAAACCATATGCTTATAAGCTGTTGCAGATTTGGTATTCCCATGCAGGAAGCCTAATGATGCCCAAGCTCTCTGCCAATCATGCTCCTGTGCTTTTCATCCCAGCATTCAATTCCCGACCTCAAAGGAATTACTTAGATCCGTGTGTATTATATTAATGGCTTTTAGAAGCTCTGTGTATGGCATTTCTGGGACATACAGCACACTGAAAAAATGCTGTATGTTTGGAATTTGTATTTAGGCATAAAAAATACATATTTCCTTTAAAATGTGCTTCTAATGACACTGTTTTGAGCTGCTTTGAGGGTGCTCATTTTCGTGAGGGATTATCTTTGTGAGTTATTATTCTGCCAAGTAATATTGTCTGATTTCATAGAAATTTATTTATTTTAAAGGAAAAAAAAAGGTCATGGAGGTTATTTCACAGACCTGTATTATACTTATGTTGCTGACACAGAAGAACACTGGATCCTTTTTTTAAATGTGTTTTCTTGGGTCCCAATGTGCTAGTGCAGGAGCAAACTAGCAAAATTGAGGAGGGGTGTTAGAAATACACTTACAGCTACATGATAAAGGTTATAGAAAGGCTTTTCAGCTGTTCTGGTAAGTACGAGCATGGGTCTCTCTCTTGTGCTAAGTGCTCTAAGCTCAGTACCAGTTGCCCAGGCCTTAGCAAACATTTTTTAGGCAGTGTCTGAAGGGTAAACCCCAAAATCTGATCGTATACATTTTCTAGGTAAAGCACTCGGAGCCGTACTAAAAGAAAACCACAAGAATTAGGATTAGAATTAGAATTCCACAGCAGGCAGGCGGATATCAGCGAGCAAGAGGAAGTGCTTTGTGCGGGAAGAATCCCGCGTGGAAACAGTGCCGCGCATTCCCTTTCCCTGGGCTCTCCGGCTCGGAGCGGCGCTCGCAGCGCTGGCTCCGGCGGGCTCGGCGACAGCAGAGGGCAGTGCAAGGCAAGCCGGCCCGGCAGCCCCGGCCCTCTGCTCACACCTTCCCGGGCCCTGCGGTGTGACCGGGGCAGGCAGCCGTGTCCCGCCCTCTGCTTCCAGCCGAGCGCCGCCGATCCCTGTTCCGGCGAGCGGAGCGATCAGCGATCAGCGGTGGAGCAGGCGAAACAGACATCGGAAACCGCTGCAGAATCGGCGGGGTTCGAACTGGGATGAATTAGTTGTTTTCCCTGCCTGGCCCCTGTGACAGGTTCATTGTTCCAGCCGGCTGTATTTATCATTCAGCTCACTGACTGCTCAGGTGGGAAGTCCGCAAGAGAGAGGGGAGATAAAGACTAAATGCTCGAACATGTTGGCAGCTCCGAGCCCGTGCGGAAATCTTTGACTGCTCTTTCAGTGCACAGACTCCGCAGAGCAAATCCTGCTGGGAAGAAATGATCATTTCACTACACCAACACAATTTGTTGTGCTGGTGGTCACTGTTAGAAAATTACTCGAGGAGAACCTCTGTGTATTTACTTTCCTGTTTAATTGTGTGTAAGATTTTCTGTACATAACACACAAGCAGAAATCAGTCTCACTATTGGGTCCTGTTTTCATTGTTTTTTTAAATGAGCCTGATTCCTTGAGCATATTTCTGTTACATCTTTAGAAAGAAATAATTGCTCATATGGTTCTTTGAATTTCATATCCAGAAGGTAACACTTCCTCCTCAGACCTTCAGCAATGGAAGTCATCACTTGTGCTTGGGGTCAAAACTTTATTCAGATTTTATTCATATGAAAGATGAAGCCTGTTGTGATCAGATTTAATTTAAAGAAGGGATTTCTTTAAGTAGGACAAGTATTAACTAAGGTTAGAAGAACTTACTGATTATGCATTACTGATCTGAATTGAGGTAGATATAAGCAAGCTATTTTCCTGGGGAATTAAATTAGTTATGTATTAGATCTGGATCTTTTCATTGGGAGTCTCTTGTTTGTTTGACCTGTGAAACCCTGGACTCAGCCTTTTTTATTTTTTAGCAGTTCTGTTCCAGAACACAAGGAAAATATTCTTAATACCCCTGAAGTGCAACTGTATGAAAATATCCCTCTCACCTTTCAGGTAAACTGAGTCCACATTAGCCTGTCCCCATGTTCACATACAATTTTTCCTTTATAGTGTTTATTCACAAAATTTTTCCTCATTGCTCTTCTCAGACAGAATCTTTATTTTAGCTGATAGCAAGCAAATCACATTTCAATTATGACTTATGTTAATTTTAGCAGTAAGCAACAAAAGCTTTATTTATGTTAGCTTTGTAGAAATACAACATGGTACTCGGCAAAAATGCTGCTGCTGGATCTGTGTCACCTTTCAGGACAGTTGTGCTTTGTACCATTCTGTAATATAATTCATTTTTTCAGTCTGAATCCAGCAGAGGGAGTTTTTGGGTTTTGGTTGGATTCCTTTAAGTAGTGATGGCTTTTCCTCCTATGTTCCACAGATACTGTAGAGTGAGTTATTGTTGGTATCACCAATCTGAAGGTGGTGCTGCCTTATGTCAGGGCAGAAGGGCTGGCAGTGGCTGTTGAGGGGCAGGAGGATGCTGCATTAGTGGAGGTGTGGGAGAAAGCTGTAGCATCAAATCATGTGAAATCTCTTGGAGGAAGGACAGGGCAGCAGAATCCAGTGCAGACTTACCTGAGACTGCAGTAACTTTCAGACAGTAGCAGACCAAATGAGTTAATAACTATCCCTGTCCCAGCTCAATGACAATGCACAATAGCTGAACCCAAACACACCTTTTTTTCTTTTTATTTTCCTGGGATGTTTTCATACCTGTCCACACTCTCACCTGTTATGCTTCTGCACAGTGTTCTAGCTGTTTGCATATGTGGATTCCTTTTATTTGTAATTATAGGTGTATCAGCCCAGTAACTTAAACAATTCTGAATCTTTTCCCTTCCTCTCTGTTTTAAAGCCATTTGCAGCTAATTTTCTCAGGCCAGCTTTTGATCTCCATGTCACCTTGCCTGCTTTTCCTGTCAGTCGTAGATTACATTTGGTCTTTGTACTTTGTGATTTGATTATTGTTAGCTACTCCTTTGTTCCTGTCTTCCATAGTGAGCCATGGGCATTACTGAGTTTGTCTTTTCATTGCCTAACTACAGAGGACATAAACCTTTCAACAGAAGAGTGCAGACTGACAGGGAATTAACCTCTTACTTGTGGAACTAAGGAAATGTCCTGAGTCTGCTCCTCAGAGATGTTTCCTTGCTGTCCAAAGCCCTATTGTCAGCCTCTGTGCTATCAAAGGTGTGGGAATAATTAATTCTCAGCTTTGGGGTGTGGGTGGTTTTGTGGAAAAATGAAGCACACACTGTCTAAATTGATTTTAAGTAAGCAATTTATAAGTCTCTGAAGCTGCAGCTTCGATAAGGATTCCACCTCTATTTTCTTCCTTTAATTTGCTCCATTAAAACATGCCTGACTTCTCAGCGCACCTTTGGCACTTGCCTGTGCTCTGACTGGCTGCAGCTGAGCCTGCTGCCATGGCAGGGCACCTGGGTGAGATCTGATGGAAATGCACAGCCCTTACTCCCAGAGCAGCTGGCCCAGCCGTGCCTTGTCTTTTTCTTTTGTTTTAGAAGTTAATGGCCATGGCTCAAACAGGACCATTTCCCAGGATGGACCATTTATTCTGACATGGTCTCTGTGGTTGATTTTTTGGGGGTTCTTTGGGTTCTTTTGTTGTTTTGTTTGGGTTTTTAGCTGCACAACACTAGGTGCCTTCCTGCCATGCTGGAAGGTAGATGGAAATCTCTGGCCACTTGCCCAGTGTTGGATGTCCTGCAGGCTTTGTTATTTGTCTGCTCAGCAGTGGTAAAGTTTGGATTGGATGCATACTGGTGCCTTGGCTCTCTGGTGACCACAGTGATCACTTGTCATGACTGACCTGATGAATCTCAATGCCCAACGTGGCCAGCAGTACCAGTGCCAGGGATTAAGGAAACTCACTCCTTCAGCCCAGATCTCTCTTAATTTTGTGCTTCTCTGGCATGTTTTGTGGTCTGGGGGCTGCTGCTTTGCAGAGGCTGTGGCTTTGCCCTGAGATTTCTGTGAACCTGGGAGTGTTTAGACCAAGAGGGCTGCACATTGCAGCCAGGTCAAGGCAGCATTGTTCTGGAGCAAAGATCCACATCTCTGGAGGTTTCTGGAAGGGGAAGTGCCATTGGTAGGCATCATACTGGTGGGTGACAGGCCCCAACTCCCTCTTTGGCTATTTCACATGGGGCACTCGTGCCAGGATTCTCAATGTGCATGGCAGAGTGGGGGAAATCCCTGCACTGCACTGAAGACAAGACTGTGACAAGCTGCTGGGGAAGTTTCTGGAAGAGGTGCTGTAGCCCTGTGGTCCTGAGGTGCATGGTGCTCTGTGCACAGGTTTTTAGCTAAAAGGTTGCAGCTGGAGCACCTGGTGCTGGACCAGATCCATGGAAAGGATTAGCAATGTGTGTTACTGTATGTGGGTGTGATTCTTGAGGGGTTTGAAAGGTACAGAGGGTTTCTTGGCACTTTGAAATGGCTCTTACTTTTTCCCTCTAAATAGGGGGATTGAAGATAATAGTTGCTCAGTTTGAAGAAAGGAAATAGTTTACCTTTTTTAGTCTTGGTGCCTCAGATGGCAGCCGGTTCAGTCTCTGCTCACTTTGCAGAGCATCGGTCATTCAGGTGACATTTCCATTTGTTTCACTGCCAGCTGAACAGCACCTTATGGGCTCTCAAGGAGCTGACTGAGTGCCCTGACTACAAGATGCTCCTTTTCCCTCTCTGAGTGCCAGAACCCTGAGCCAAACAGGCTGCTGAATGTCAGACTCGGTGGTGGACTTGCAGTTTAGCTGTTGTACTCCCGAGGATGAAGCTGGGGACAAAATCCTGACCTGGCATCACCACTTGTGCTTTAGTGGATTTCATTCTACAAGCAAGTGATCTGCTCTGTGCAAGTAGCTGGTGCTGGGTGTCCTAAACCAAAGTGGAATGATTCCTTCCTCATGGGAGCATTCAGTGGACTTGTGTCTGTATTTGTGAGTAAACGATTTTGCATCATGTTAATGAGTCGTGAATGGCCACAGTTTATTCCTCTTTTCCAGAAGGTTCTGCCACAGAAAAACAAATGCATTTTATTTCTCAGGTACAATGAGCTTGCTCACCGTTCTCTGATAGCTTATTAACGAGTTGTGGCTGTGCAAATTAGGGATGCAGCCACTTCCAGGCAGGTTCATGAGCTGTGGTGCTTTGCTAAACCCCAAAAAGATGTTATTTTTGGCAGTGCTAGAGACATTATGAAAGAACATCAAAGATCATTAATGCATCTTTTGTAAACATGTTTCTTACTAATCTCTGTGGTCTGCTTCTGGCTGGATAAAAGCTGCCCACTGAGATTCCTGCTTCAGCTGGTGCCCCTTTGGGGTCCAATAAGTGTGAGGCTTCTGAGCTGATGCTCATTACTATTAATTAAGGAGCAGCTCTGTTCTTGGCAGCCTGAAGCACAGTTTCATGAATCAAATGCAAACTGTTCTCAACTGATCAATGAGAGTCTGTTGCTTTCTAAAACTGGAACCACTGGTTTATAATATAGTGATTTTGGGTTACTTTATTTATAAGTTAATTGCTATATGATCAGCCAGAAAAGGTGGTCCAGGAAGATCCCTTTCTCTCAGCAATCATTGCCCTGTAATTGTCCTTCACTTTCCATTTGATTGATTTGGAGGCAGATGTGTAATTTTTAACTGGTTTTTAATTCTTCTCAGCTCTGGGAGGTGGTGACTGAATGGATCTCCAATTTATTTATTGATTTGAGTTCACAGCTCTAAATTATTCTTTTATCAGCCTTTATTGCTGGTTCTTCTCCTTGCTCATGCAGGAAGCTAACACTTTTTTTTTTTTCTTTTTTTTGAAGAAAGAATTAATAGAAACAGTAAAGTAAAGCAGCAACTGAAAGTTTTGAGCTGGTGCTCAGCTGAGTTCCTGTCTTTTCCAGAAGCCATACTCAGGAATGAGCACAGCTTGTATGAAGGAGCCAAGGACAAGTCACTTCTGGAGCCAAGAACTGAAGGATCAGATCATAAATTCAGGCTGACTAAGTGTTTGCTGAAGTTCTTTACCAGAAGGTCTTAATATCCTTCCTGATAGAGTGTGGTGGCTTCAGTGCATGCTGTTTATCATGCTGCACTTTGGGACCCATAAAGCTGCTACCTGAAGCTCACTTGGAGCTCTTGCAGAGCAGAGTTTTCTCAACACAACTGCAGCTGGACTGTTGAGAGGGGCTGAGCAGTGCTGGGGCCCTGTTTCAATCCATACCATTCCCTGCCCTTTATTTGGGGGCTGCTACAGGTCTTGCAGAGTGCAGGGTGTGCATGTGCACACTGTGAAGCTGAAAATAAAATTGGTTGCATCATTTCTGTTTTCTGCATGCCTTGCTATATTTGATGTGGACTTAGATGGTCCCTCTCCTCCACTATTTAACTTACAGGTTGTTTTGAGTCAGGGCAGCTGGACCCACCAGGGCTATTCACTCTTCTTCAGGGCTCTGGGCATGATATCCTACAGTGAAATGGCTGGAGCCTGGGGATGTGTGGGTTCCCTTCTGCCCCCCTTGCAAGTATAACTGCTTCCAGGTGCTCAGGTCTTGCCCAAGTCCACTCTAGACACCAGCCACGGGTGTGTTTCAGGGGGGAAAAGCACACTCCTGGAACATTTGAACTCCCTGCCCTACCTTTTGGGGAATTAGGAGAAGAGAGTCTGAGAAGTGGGGGAGAGAGAATCAACATGGACATGGCCCATCTGGAAAGTTGCAAGGATTTTCCCTGCCATCAGCAGGGATGTGTGGGGGGACCAGCTGTGCCAACCCCTTGCTTGAACAGGAAGAGGAGCAGGCAGAAAGATCTCTCTGCTGCATTCCTGGGTTGAGTGCCAGAAGATGATGCTGCTGAGCTGGAGACCTGCCGTGCCATTGAACAGCATTTTGTGAGAGCTCCTGCTGCAGTGGCCAAGCTGGGTCACTCTTGGTGGGAGCCTGGTAATTAAATCTTGTTGTTTCCACCCCTCGCATGCATGTAGTAATTAAAAGAGCTTGTAATTAATGGGGACTGGGGCGGGAAATCAACTGGAACCTGTCAATTTGAGCTCTGTTCTGATGGTGAAGGTTTACTCAGCCAAGTAGCTGGTTTTCTTTTACAGCTTTCATGGGTCACAGCTGTACTGTGAATAGCCAGTGAGGCTTGGCATACTCCCCCTGCCTGGCCAGGGGGAAAAACCTGAACTCATTAAGGATTTTAACTATCCCAGACATTTCATTTTACCTGCTAGTCTCTGAGCCTGCCACTCTAGTGATACAAGAATATCTAGTTTGTGGGAGGGAATCCTTGATTTAAACACATGTATATTTCCTTTAGCAATGAGAAAAGCTACTAAAATAATAATTAAAATAAAATCCATTTGTATTCTCAAAGGGGTATATATATATATATATATATATATATATATATATATATATATATATATATATATATATATGTGACCCTGAATGGAGCCAAGGGTCTTTAGAAATCATGGTAAAAACACACTCCAGAAAATTTTTCTGCTGTAAAATAACCATGAAAATTATGCCTAATTTTTCATATTTTGGTGGTTTTCTTCCCTTTTTGCAACAGACACAAAAAAAAAAAAAAAAAAATCTCCATATTTGTAGGAGTCATAGCTTGCAGGTTCAAATGGCTCCTGTGTTTGGAATCATTCCTGGCCTCCTCAGTAGTCCTTGAAAAACTGAGTACCCAACCCTCTCAGGAGTGGCCACACTGGGTCTCTGCTGTGATCCTTCCAGGAACCTCCTGCTGCAACAACAACCTGAAGTTGTACTTCAACACAAATTTTACAACGCTGTTCCCAGCATCCAGAAGCCTGCATCAATCAGGGGAATTGATTTATTAATAGGTTAAGAAAATAACTGAACTGTATTGGCCAGAGACAAGTCAGGCTCCAAGGCAGTGGGAGGAGGAATGTAGGTACTGCATGGGAGTGGACAGACTTGTCAGTAACTGAGACAATTGCCCCACTGCAGTGACATGTCACTCTCTGGGGTTTGAGAAGTGTTACACTGGAAGGCATCCTCCTGCTCCAAGCTGACAGGATGGCCTTAGCCACGACCTGCAGCTGCTTAGGCAGTTTCACAGGCTCAGGGTGCAGTGGGCAAAGAGCCCAAGCCAAACTGCCCTGGAGGAGCAGAATAAACTGCTGCTTCAGGAGCCTCAGCAGCTTCTCCCACATCGGGGAAGCCCTGCAGAAGAGTAGTGCTCTGTGTAATGAGGCATGAAGGGGGAGCTGCCAGACTCTTCCTCAATGTCTTTTTAGAGCTGCTGGCTTTACAAGAGCCAAACTCAGCTCATGCATTCCTCCTGTCCCCTCTCCTACAGTAACTCATTGCTCAGCCTGCCCTCCCTCCTGCCAGCTGCTGAACCGCAGAGAGACACCTGAGCATCGAGCAGGGAGCTTTCAAAGCCTTTCCAGGGGTTTGAGCTGCTCCCTGCCTGCTGTTCCTAATGGAGCCAAGCAGTTAAATCCTGAACTTGCCAGGTCAGAGGCAGTTGAATTCCAGGCTGTGCTGCTGCGAGCTGGTCCCTGTGCATGGCAGGGACCAATATGAAGTGAACTGGAGGGATCTCAGCTGCTGGATGGATGGATGGATGGCAGAGAGGCTATTTTGTGCTATAAGCTGGAAAACAACTTTTCTAGGGGAAGAATATTTACAGGTTAAATCTGTACCTTATTAGCATGGACTGACTCAATTGCAGAAGCACTTGAATAAATCCCCTAGGAGTTCCTAGGGGATTTATGTGAAAGGGTCAAGTAAGACAGATGGCTTTAGTGAAGAATTTATGTCTTTAAGTTTTTTAATTTGCTAAGTGTTTTTTTAAAAAGAATTGCCTTTTAATTCTACTCTTCCTATGGAATTTCTCTCCAAGGTTTTTACAAGTAGTAATGTGATCTCAATTTCAGCCAGCTACTGCTTTTAACTGGCTGAAATGTGTATTGCCTTGTGATGTATTCCTTGTTTGCAGTCCTAATTAGACTATTGAAAGAGTTAATAGATGCTCATTTCAGATGCTGCTTTCAACATCTTAATTGCAGTATAACTAATTCAAGCCCGTGTGAGGTATACTTATCAATGTAAGGTAATAAAAGCAGCCTGAAAAGTGCAAGTAAATGTTTAAAGGATCCTCCCTCTGACTGATACTACTGATCTTTTCAGTTTGTGCAGGAGTCATCAGTGGTCAGTTCTGTATTGGTAGGTCCAATCTGGTGATTGACACTGTGTGACATTCCTATCCCCAAAAGCTACTCAATTTCCTTTTGGATTTTGAATACTTGGGTACTTCCAGTGAAGTCTTTGTTTGATTTTGTTATTATTCTGGAATGAAAATAAGTGCTAGAATGTTACTCCATCTAATTTAGTGTTATTTTTATGTGTATACAGTTTGTTCTGTTCATGGACTTCACAGAATTCAGTGGAAATGATATATCCACTCATATATGGGGATATTTAAAGAGGAGGATGCTGAAGCACTTCAGTTACTACCACTATTTCAGACATTTTCAGATATTTTATCACTGGTTTTCATTGAATATTTCTTGCCATTTTGAAATCATAAAGAGAACTTTTATAAAGAATGATAAGACAGGAGATAGCAGCTTTCTTTAGCCTCTCAATCATGCACATTTCTTAAAAGAAAAAATGTATTGCTCCTGGCCTTAGCTTTTATAAGCTTAATGGTGGGTACAAATAAGATAGAGATTTAATACTGTGTCAAAGTAATATGACTGAACAAGGTTAAAGGGTCAAAAGGAGAAATGTTAATGTTCAGTGTTCAGTTAATCACCCCTTAACAAGCTGATGATATGCTCTTTCATTCACAAGAAGAAATTGCTATTCACCCTGAGGGACTCAGAGCTGAGCATCCAACCAAACAAGAGGACAGGGCTTTACAGCTCTGCCACTCTCACTGTATCACCCTGAGCAACAGCTGGGTGTACCTTGCTCTGTGTGAGCCCCTACATGTGCCTCCCCTTTGCCTCTGCTTTTAGCCCTGGATTTGGTTCAAGGTACTGGCTGTGGCATAAATTGGCTGTTCTCCAGTCTCTGAAGTACCTGTTCCTGCTTAGCTGCTGCCACTCTTGGCATGGCTGGACTCTGTCTCAGGGCTGACAGCACTGTCAGACCCATGTCTGAAATGGCATGGATCTGCTTTCCCATTTTCAGATGGCCCTCAGCCAGTGCTCCCTATTTTCCTCGAGTTTTGTTTCTGCAAACTAAATTGACCAAATTATGCTCAAGGACCCAGGCTTGCTAATTAGTTTTAGATTGTGAAAATCTGCCAACTGAATAAAACCCTTAACAGCATTTTGGGCCATTCCCCTGAATTTAAATCTTAACTGTGGTTAGCACTGTGATACACCAAACTTGATTCCCACCTTAAGTGCTTGTGGATTGATCCTGTGTCACTAATGAATGTGCTTTGCTCCATGAGGCTTGGTCCATGTGCTGATCTATCATCTGTGCCAATCCTTTCACAGACAGCTGTTTGCAGTTTAAACTTAGCTTTCTGATCAGTGAAAGTGCTGCCTAATGCATATCATCTCCCAGTCTGTGGCTTTTATGCTGCTGTGATGAACAGTCCTTAATTCCAAGTTAATGAATCGATGTTAATGAGCACTCCTTGTCCACAAACACCCATTCCAGAGGGAGGAGAGAACAATCTCTTAACATCCCAGCAGCCACAGGAGGCACAAGGGAGTTCTGCTTGTCTACAGCTTTTTGCTGAAGCTTCTCAAAGTATTCTTTTCCCTTACCTTGTGCTGACTCCAGCATTTCTTTGCTGTGCCTTCCTTGAAGCACTTTTAGCTGGCATGGGCAGGTAGGTGTCTAACACACATCCAGCCATGGCCTCTGTGCTTTGTGAGGTGCTTTGTGAGGCTGTGGAGCTGCTCTGTGCCTGAGCTTGGCTTTCTGACTTCTGCTGTACTCTCCTGATCCTGGTGAGGAGCTCTGCAGGGCAGCTCTGGATTTGCTGGAGAGTCTGTGCAGGAAATTAAAACTGCTTCCATAGCTTTGGTAATGGCACTCTGTGGGAGGTGCTGCCAAAAGAGGTGAGAAATCTGCACCCAGAGCTATGTCTGGAGGATTGGAGGGAGTGCCCCAGAAGACCTGGGCTTGTGGGGCTGAAGGTTCAGGTGCAGGCAGAGGGTAGAAGGGAGCGACCCTCAGCCTGTTTGAAACTCTCCTGCAGCCTTATATGTGATACAGGAAAGCACTCTGGAGAAGTTAGAAATGCAGTATATAAAACAAGAGAGCTCTCTGGTTCTGGGTGGGATGAAACAGCTTTCACAAGCCTTGTCTCATGCTTTGCATGGAGGTTTAGTGCACATCTAACCTGTGCTAGGACTGAGAGTGCTGACTGTTTCAGACACTTGCATCTCCTTGTTTCAGCAGTGAGCACTTCTGGAGTAAGGGGTCCTTTTATTCTCCACAGAAACAACATTTTCTCTAATAAAAGAGTTCTGGATGCATGTTTACAAAAGGTAAATCTCCCCTGGTTTTATTCTGAAATACTTTTGGGGTTGTGCTTTTCTGTCCTAATATCCTGAGCTTGGTTTGAAGAATGGAAGTTCATGATTCGGTTGCATTGACTTGCAAAGAACTCTTCCCTATACCAACTAGCAAGGTGTAAACAAAAAAAAAAAAAAAAAAAAAAAAGAAAAAGCAAAAAGAGATCTGTGAAACATTTTTTTCTCCTTACTGAGCTCTATTTGCAAGTCTCTGAGTAATTCTACAGGTTTTGCCCCATTTTCTGTGCCCCCAGATCTTTGCAAATCTGCTTAGAGGAGAGTTCAGTAAGGAAGGTTAAGAACTGCCTGGTAAGTGAAAGTGTGTAGTCAAAGGCTCAGTCTGTTTACTTTCCCTTCTTTTTTGGGGAAAGAGAAAGGAGCTGAGCTCCAGCAGCGATGGAAACGAACCCTGTTAAATGAGGGACCATTATAAACATCAGTGCTTAAAGGAAGATGGACAGTGAGACTTGACTGTCTCTTATAGACCACAATTTTGTAGGCTATTCAGAATGTATTGATTGCCAAGAAGTCATCTCTGAGCCAAGTGGATTTCTTTTTCTTTCTTATTTTCAGTTCCATATTTATTGTTGCAGTAACAAAGATTGTGAGAACAGCTAACAATCTTGTTGCTGCACTGGAGGGAAGCCAGAAGGGGCCTTTATTACTCTGTTTTTCTACTTGTTCAAGTGGCAGGGAGGCTGTTTCCAGCAGGGCATACCCATATCTATTTTCTCACTTAATGCTTAGGGCAGTTTTTAATTGGGAAGTTGCAATGTTTTTGCAGTGTGAGGTAGGTCATGTATTGCTGTGGCTTTACTGCTTAGACCTGAGGTTGTCTGAGCAGACAGAAGGACCAGGCCTTGCCTGCATGTGCAGTGCAAAAGAGACAACTGGTGATGGTGGTGGGATGGCAGTGAAGATGGAAGTGGCACTGAGGGTTCTTTCAGTCTGCCTTGCTGTGGGCTCAACTGTGAAAAGACCATTTTTCAATGTGATGGCAGGGAGAGCATTCAAAGGACAGAGCCAACATCTTCCTGGAGGTGTTTAGGAAAAGGATGCATAGAGACAAATTACAGTAAGGGAAATTCTCATTAGTTAATTAGGAAAGAAAAATTGATCACGAGGGTGGTGAAATATTGAAATAGGTTATCCTGAGAGCAAGCTCAGCTGAATAACCTGACCTCAGAGCACCTTGCAGTGAGGGTGAGATTGCACTTAGCTCAAGACTCCTCCTGTACTTATTTTTTCTATATTTTTTGTTTTTAAATTTGAATTCTTGTGCCTTTTGGAGAAGTAACGTGAAAGCCCAGTTGAAAAAAATCACATTATCTTTAATGAAGCCTGCTTGTGCTTTCTGAGCAATCCTGAGGGAACAGTGAGGAGAGAGAGCTGATGTGAGTCTGGTGTGAGCAGGCTCCAGCTGTTCCTTCCATAAGAATTTCTGTGATATTACAAATTCAGCTGATGTAAATCACAGTGCTCCTTGAAATCCAGCAAATAACAAATCCCACTGTATTTTTAGCCCCTACTAGCAAGAGGCAATCACCCCCCATGGTTAAACACATCCCTGGGGCAACTTCCCCAGCATTAAACACAGCCCTGTGCTGCCTGTGGCTACTCCCTGTAAATCCAGGAGAGGGGAGGTTTCTGTGGTTTGTAGATATGCAGTAAAATATGTCAGGAGCATCGTGGACACCATGCAGAAGGAAAGTTGTGGCACAGAAACAATCACATCCTGGGTCTGGTGGAGCAGCCTGGGCTGGGTGTGTCAGGCAGAGCAGGATGGAGGGGCTGAGCTGGCATGCTGTCCCACAGTGCTGCCTTCAGCACTCCTACTGGGAAACTAGTCTCTTATGCCTGTTTTCTTTGTCCCCACAGTGAAGGTAAGGTGGAGGTTGTGCCTCTAACAAAGTTCCTCAGCAGCAGGAGAGAGTCTCACTCCCTGGGATGAAGGAGGTGTGCTGCCTGTGTCAGAAAGCAGCAGGACTTGAGGTGATACCACCAAATCTAATGGAAACATGGGGAAACAAAACAAGCAGTGGGGGTGGGGGAAAATCACTAATTCCAAAGGAGGGGGATGGTGGGAAAGGGTATATTTGTTGTGGACAAGTTCTGGTCTGGAATTTCTTTTTTGGATGTGTTGGTATAGGTGGGGCAATGGATCATGAGGCAGAAACCATAACTTTAACATGCTTTCTATATTGCTGATTCTGCATTCAGATCACAGAGCACTTAATCATTGCCAGCTATAGAGAACTGTTGACTTCTAGGCCATTAGCAAAATGACATAATGTCCCAGACAGGAAATAAAACATCCTTTGGAAGTTTTCAGGCGGGGTAAAACAGCTGAGGCTGGGTCCTCTGAAGGCTTCCTGCAGCTGTGAGGTGGCTGGCACTGGATTCAGCATCCTCAGCTTCTGGATCAGCCATGGAGCAAGGGGCTGGAGCCCTGGCCCTGTCCCTGTGTGCCTGGCAGGGGCTGCATGGCTCTCCCACCTCTGGTGGCACACAGGGCTGGCAGCATAGCCAAGCAGCCTGGCCAGGGCTGCCTGGGCTGTCAGGCTGGTCTGCAAACTCACAGACTGCCTGAAACAGCCTTTTCCTAAATGCTGCACTTCCAGTGTTTTCAACTACTTGTCTACTTGTGTTGGCTTACAAAGGATAAAAAGCAGAATCTTCTTCCAGGAAGAAATGCTTCTGTCCTGTTTTCAGCTGGAATAGAGTTAATTTCTTCTTGGTGGCTGATACAGTGCTGTGTTTTGGAGAATTTGTGGTTTAGACCTTACCAGCCTGTGATGTTTTACTTGCTGTGGGAGTTGGAATGAGAACCAAACATAAAACTTTTCTTGACACATTTTAACCACAGCTGCAGTTTGTCATTAGGCAATGGTAAATAAATAGTGTGTTGCAGCAGGGATGGTTTTGTAGTGAGGTGATTTTCACCCATTTTTCAGTTTCTCAGCATTCAGACACACTCAGCATTTTGGAAAGCTGCTCAGTATTGTTATTGGGTTTTTCCACATTTTAATAATAACACCTTATCTTCAAGCATCCTGTCCTTGTCCCATCATTGTGCTGATAGTTTCAAACCATGGGAAGACCCTCTGCCAGTATTAATGGCAGGTTTCAGTTCTGTGGAACTACTCTGCATGCTGGAAGACATGAAGGTGGAAAAGGGCAAAACTGACTTTCCCAGCTAGGTTTTGCTGTGATGTGCTCAAATTTCCTCTGTGGCACTTGGAATCAGGACTCAGTAGCAAAGAAAAGGAGCAGAGAGGTGTGTGCACACACGAGGGTAATGAGTGAGGGTGGGCCAAAATCTGAGGACACCTGGAGTTAAACATTATAGTTACAGTGTGTAGGACAGGTTTTGCTTTTAGATGTTCCTGTTTTGCTGCCTGGTTTTGCCTTTGTCTCAGACAGCAATGGAAGACAGAATCCTTGCTACTGGAGAGAATGAATTTCTTTGTCTAAATTTTGTCATTTAACATAATAATATGCAGCCAGAGACAGTAGATGTGATACAGCTTTCTGGGGATTAATAAATAGTTAGCAGAAATACGTGGGCTGTGCTTCTACAAAGCTTATTTGTATTTCAGACCAGGACAGGAGCAAGTTCACAACTGTTCTTGCACCACAGCTGTCTTGTCTCCTTGTCAACAAAATTCCCATGTCTTTTCTTGCCCCTTCCTCTACTGTGTCTCTATGACAGCTCCTCTGCTGGGGAAAAGAGAAACCTTGGACTTGGGTTTGCATTAAAGATTCTGTCTTACATTTGGACCAGCTTTCCTGTGCAGAGTTCTTTAACTCCCTCTGCTCTAAAATGCCAGCATTTCCCTTCCCTAGGACTTGTTTCTTTTGAAGAGCCTTTTATAATGTTACATAGAAGAATGCCACCCAAAATTCAACAGTGTGGAATTGCCTCAGTGTGTTGCTCATCTTGCAGCTCAGACCAGGTTATATTCTGGCCAGGAACAAGGCAATGACATGAGAACCTAGAGCTGACTCTACAGTGTTATTTTTTATTATGGGCACAATAATAGGCTCAACCTTCTGCCAAATGTCCTTTTTTTTTGCCACACCCTTCTTACCTTCTTCTGTTTGTATAAGATCAGTGAAGAACACAGAATGTTTAACTAAGCTTAATTGCATGACAGCTTAAAAGTGGGAAGGTAATTACTCATTTAATTATTGTGCTGCTTCGTGCTTAAAGTGTGTGTATAATTGCTCTTTTTATAAGGACAGTCAACTTTGCAAGCTTGCATGAAATTAAAACAACCCCCTACCTTTTTAAAATGAAACTGAGCAAGGAGAGAGGTGCTTTCTGTCACCCCAGGCATTCTCCCTTCTCCTCTCAGTTTTGAACAGTGTTGCCCTCCCTCTGACATTTTACACTGGGAAGGACTGTAACATTAATCACATAATCCATTCTCTTTTGTCTGTTTTTCATTTACAGTTGTAGAACATGCTGAGAACTTGGGATTGCAGACATGCCAGCATAAATTATTATTTCCTGCACTGTCTTCCTTAATCATTTATACAGTGGCAACCCAGCATATCATGGAATTTGAATGTGTTATACAGTCAAAGGTTAAGTGACTCCTAGTTATGAGTGCTAATAAGGAGAGACTTTTCCAGTGTGCACAAGGATTGTCAAAGGTGTTTAAACAACTGCTCTTCTTTGCAACATTTCAATTCTCTTCTGCCCTGACTAGTACTAGCAGTGAGGCTGAGATACTGAGATTGGGCAATCCAATAATGCCTGGAGCATCTACCCAGGATGTCCAGAGGATAATTTCCCTGTAGAAGTCACCAGAGTGGCAGGAAGGAGAAAGCCAGCTATTCAAACACAATCACTTTTGTAATTGCAAGGGGAATCAGTCCAAGGTAGCTGCAGGCTCTAAAAGATTAATTTTTGTTTAAATAGCAAACAGTTAGATTATATGAAATCCCAGGGCAAAAAGTCCCTCTGTAGCCATTAGGCAAGCCACAGAATTCCCCAAACTCTCTCAAGGTTACTGTCAGATTAATTTCTGTGCTGATGAGCTCTTTTCCCTTTCCCAAGTGGGAGGTGATGGGGGCTGTGTGTGGCAGGGGAAGGTTTTGGGGAGTTGGTGTTTTTCTGTGGTGGCTGATGTGACACAGCTGTTTGATTTCTCCTGCCAGAGGAATAAAGGGCTGGAGCTGCAGACACCCAAAGGACTGGGGATGTCTGGCCTGGGGCTCTCTCCAGCCACCCTGGTCACTGCTGCTGTGCCTCCAGGCACTTTTCCTGCTGTTGAGGATGGGGTGATCTGGGCTGGCTCAGAGCCCCTGTGGGACCTGTCCTGTGCAAGGGAGATTATTCCCTGTGCACAGCACTTTCAGCCTCTCCAGTCTCTCAGTCTGTATCCCATCTCCCATCCTCTGGAGCTTCTCACTGTTTGAGCATTCCTCCTGCAGCTCAGGTTTTGTTTCTGAGTCAGTACATGAAGGAGATGATTTGGCCTTTCAGTAGCTCTTTGGGAGCTGCTGGCATTCAGACCATACACTTCCCACCCTGAATCCTACAGCTGTTATGGAAACTTTTGTCAGCAAGATAAAGTTTAGTGATAAGGCAGTAAGTACATTTATGGCATAAGCACTAAGGTAAGAAAATTTTAGTGAAAATACATGACATCCTTTCTTGCCTCATCCTTTTACTGCTGTCAGAGGGGAAAAATACATGATGTTTCCTTGCAAGAAAACAAGAAAGCACCAAACCTGATATTTGGATATTTGTTAGATACTTTAAAGAGCTGTAGGTGCATATTGCCCAGTGATAAGGAATTTCTACTGGTCTGTCTGCTGGGGAGGTGGAGAGGCAGGATTTAGAGGGTGGTGACCTGAGGAAGCAAGTTTGCATGGTCTGGGAAAGAGAGTGGGTAGTTGGCATTAAAAGTGGGCTAGGGGAAGAGAAGGAATCCAGAATCAGTAGGAATCCAGATGTGTTCATAGACACAAGGAAATCACTGCTTTGCACAGGGCTGTGCCAGCCTCTGGTGCTGGGAGAAGCATTTTGGATAAGACACTCCATTACAGCACTGACTCCTGGCCCCACAGGATCTAGCCAGCATCTCCCAGCTCCTGATGGGGCTGGAGAGGGCTGTTCTGGGAGATGTCTCTCTAAGGCAGTGGCTTCTGAGCCAGCAGAGCAGAAATGTAATGCCTGGCAGGGTGTAGTGTGTACAGCCTCATAATGCTGTTCAATCCACATTAAAGTTTTTGTCTAGGAGAAACTGTGAAGAGGAATAGAGAGACTCTGCAGTGGAAACATGAATTTTTAAATTTTATTTTTGATTACCTGGAATAAAAGCATAGCCATGGGGGTATGCAGAGGTGTGGGAGCAGAAGTTGTGCTTAGTGAATGGTGAGGTAATATGAGGTAGCTTTGGGCAGAATTGGCTAAAATGAGTGACATGTGAATGTCATTAATGCCATTTATGTTGAATTAACCTCATATAAAACCTGTTTGGGTAATCAGCTGCTTCATTGGATGAGCATCAAGTGATCTTGATTTTCTTCCACCTGCCACCTGAACCTCATCTGCTGATTTGGAACACCAGATAATCAAGTGCTAATTTCATCAGCTATGTGGCCTGGGCATTTATAGTCTGGAAAGTTCTGTTGGCCATTCAAAGGCTGTGTTTCTCTAGGTTTGGATGTTTTATTTATATTTCAGTACCCTCTTCTGTGTTTAAAAGGACCATCTCTCTCTAGGTGCAGCCATTTATCTAAAAAGTGTCTGTGGGACACAGCAATTGCTTGGTGTGGGTGGGTGCAGCATAGACAATTACAGGCAAAGTACAGGAGTTGGAAATGTGCTTGAAGGCTTTGCTTGAGTCCTCAATTTGACTTGTTTGAACAAATGGGGTTTATTTTTTGTCAGAAGAGAAATAATTAAAATCTTTCTTAATGGGTGTTTTGCATATAATAATAGTGTCACAGAGTCAATAAAGTTAATATGATTTTTAGCTAAACTGTGCTAATTCTACAGGCTTTTTCTCCCCCCTCCCTCTTTATATTTTCTTTTTTTTTTTTTTTTTTTTAATTTGGTGCAAAGAAGAAAACTGTACCTCAATTGAAGTAGCAAAATGGCAAGCAAGACTTTTTTCTTCCTCCAGGAAAGGAAAATTTTCTCTAATGCTTTATGCTGAAAGTACAAAAAGAAGTTGATAAATTCAATGCCATAATACCAGTAATTTGCTTTCTTGGAAATGTCACCCAGACTTACTAAAAAATCTGAAGTTGAAAGACCCATAGAAAGAAGTCTTAATAGGTGTTTTTATCATTATTATACATGGTTTCCTCAAAAATGTAGGAATAACATGCTGGGAAAGGAAAGGTCAAGCAAAAGCAGTTCTGTGTAATTTTGTTCTTGGAAAGCACAAAGCATAACTGGAATTTCCAGCACTCCTCTGGAGGTGGGTCCAGTTACCTAAGGGTCTGAAGGAGTGTAAGAGATGAGATGTGTGATGACAGGCTTGCTTTCTGGGAGAAAATGGATTAATCTTGCTCAATGACTTCTGAGAAGTGAATCCACTTTATAATTTCTGTTCTTACTTTACTTTTTATCCTGAAAGATCTCAGGAACGCCTGAAACCTTCTTCTGAAAAGCTCCTGTACCTGGGAGAATGCACAAGCACAAAAAGCTGGAAACAAATCAATTTACACCCCAGCTCGCTGGGTACAGCAGCTTGGCAGAATTGGGTGTTGGGTTTCCCAGATGCTGCTGGCAGGGAGGGTAGAGCACTCCTGCTGCAGTGTGCTCATTGGTGCTTGCCATCTGATGGGCTGCAGGTTTGTTGGCCAAGGTGGTGCCTTTATTCATGAGCAGAGTGACTCCAGATCTCCTGGAGCAGCTTTTGCTCTTCTGGGCTGGCCTGGGAGCTGCTCTGACCTCAGCATCTCTTTGGGTGCTTTGTCCTCAGTGACAGCATGCAGCTCTGCTGGCCAGGTCTGGCTGCTTTGCCAGACACAGAGAATCCCCAGGAATGTGCCCAGGGTTTGGATTTGTCAGGGAAAGCTGATAGGAAAAGTTCCCCCGGCAGGGAATGGCCAGGAGGAGCTGGCAGGAGCTGCAGTGCAGCAGGAACACTGGAGGTGATTTGTTGAGGGAAGGAGAGGCTTTCAAAGGGCAAGTACTTACAAAGATTAAATGTTACAGAGCTTGATCTGCAGCTGGCAAACAGGAAAATGCCAGGGTGATATTTCTGATGTGAATGTCTCTGCAGATTAACAGTAATTAAAGCTGGTCTTGGTCTGCTTGGGGCTCTCTTTTCCCTCAGTGTCCACATGCTTAGCTATTAATGTGAAGGATCAAGTATATTAATACCATTTAAAAATGTCTATGTTTTTTTTTCCCTATGAAAGCTCTAGTAGATTATGGATCAAGTCTTTACTGTGTAAACCCAAATTGCTCCAGTGACACTTCCTCTGTCATCATACTTCTTTTTAACTGCATCTCTCATTTATAATCCCATATATTTATGACATATCATGCTTAAATTTACCCATGCACACCACCCAAAAATCAATAATATTAGCTAGACTGGTAACACAAGTTGTAATTTGGATGTCTTGATCAAATTCTCCTTTGCTGTAAACATGCACTGGAACAGTTTATTTTTTTTTCTGTTTGGTTAGTTGCCTTTTTTGCCTTCTTTTGCCTCTTTTTTTTTTTTTTTTTTTTTTTTTTTTTTTTTTTTTTCCTTTTTTCCAAGAATATTTTTATTGAAAAAGAACACACTTTTCTCTGGAAGATGCTCCTTTTATGCAGGAGAATACAGATTCCATAGAGCTAAATGTGCAGAATTGTGCCCTGAACTTTCTCACTGAGCAGAGTGAGGATGAACCAATCTCCTTGACCTGGGCCATGATGTGAGTCCAGCTCAGTGTTTCTCTATGTTCTCCCCTACAGAGCATGAGAAAATGAGGTTCTGCCATCGTGGACACAGCTCTCTGCTCATACACAACAAGCAGTCGCAAGGCAGTT
The DNA here is from genome assembly GCF_029582105.1 of Oenanthe melanoleuca. Taxonomy (NCBI): domain Eukaryota; kingdom Metazoa; phylum Chordata; class Aves; order Passeriformes; family Muscicapidae; genus Oenanthe; species Oenanthe melanoleuca. The sequence continues at coordinate 7,508,917 of NC_079340.1, forward strand.
GCATCAAAGGCTAATTCCAGGGACCAGGATTGCAGCTTAAACCCCTCTGTTAGCAGAGTATTGCATATCTATATATTCTAGCACCATCTAGCAGTTTTCCAAGGTAATGTCTGACATAATAAAACATAAAATAATAAAACAGTGCTTAATCAAAGTTCCTATGCAGTCTGGAAAGAAAACTCAGTGGGGTTTTCTTTCATTCCTGACCTTATGTACAGATGAAACCTTGCTGCTGGGCTGGGGCTGTTGGATCCTGTTGGTTTCCATTTGTTTCCTGTTCAGGTGGCATTTGGAATCAAGCAGTGCCAATCTGCCCAAGCAGCTCTGCTGATAAGCAAGGTCATACCACCAAAGAATTTGTACTTCTCAGAGTATCTGTGTGGCCACTTTGCTGTCTCCCCCTGAGGGCTGTGAGCACAGCAAAGGGAAGATGAAGGGCTGTTTGAGCCACAGCAGGGCTGAGCTGGAGGTGCAGTGACTGAGTCCTTCCAGAGGTGCAGGGGAGCCTTCCTTAATCCCTGTTCTTTAATAAAGCTGCTGGGAGAGATGCAGACTGATGGCACAGCTTCCCCCTGCCCCCAGGTGCTAATCCTGTCCTACATGTGCACTGGGGCTGGCTTCCAAGAGCTACACTGGCAGGATTTAACCTCCTGGAAACAGTTTTAGTCTGTGAAGGATGTCAGTGTGCTCAGCAGCCACACTGTGAATCAGACCCATTAGACCATAATTACCTGGGGGTGGGGAGGAAAATCCATGGATTATTCACTTCAGGCAGTTTTGAATCAAAAAATAATGAATGCACAAATCATTGCATGTGATGTGAAATGGGACCCATGGCAGATTAAAAATTGTGGGTTTTTTTGTTTTTTAACTGAGCATATAATACCTCTGGGATCCACCCAGTTCTCACTGCATGTAATGAAGTCAAGAAAAGGGCAGAGAGATAACTCAACAGTTGATGGTATAAAAGGTTAGGATATAAATGCTGTAAATACTAGGTTGCAAGATAAGGCTGTGTAAAGCATAAAGCATGGCTCTCTTTTTTTTTTTTTTTTTTTGGAGGCAAGAGATAAACCAAATCAAAGAAACAGACAAAAAAACCCACAGCCACAAGTATCAGATTTCTAAAAAATGCCCAAAGCATTACTTTAAAATAACTAATTAAACTAAATTCCTACTGGCTTGAAACAAACAACCCAAAGCCAAACAAACAAAAATAGCAAATCACCAAAGCAATGAAACAAAGCCCAACCAGGCAAGTTTTGGGATCTTTCCTTGAGTTCTTTCTGGGAGGCAATTCACCAATAGAGACCCAGAACAGAGCACAGCACCTGGGATGAGCTTTCCTGGACAATCCCACCAAGATGAGGGCAACATTACAGGTTCTGTGATAAAATATGGCAATGTGTGTTTTGACAAGAGGTGTGGGTTATGTAGAGAGCATTAAGTTTTACTTATCTAGAAGTGGTAGCAGCAGACAGAGGAACTTTGTTCAGCTTTGTCCTTTGGCCCAGGGTAGGAGCATCTGAATGATGTCTCTGAACTTTTTCTCAGGCTTAATTGTGGTTATTGTTGAGGTATGGACCTTTGGGCTTTAGAACCTTGAGCCTATCCCAAAAAAAGGGGTTGTGATCCCCTTCATCAGCCCAGAAGGGAGAAAAATTCTCACACTTGGCCTTATTATGCTGCTCTGTGTCCCTGTAGTCCCAACAGATATCCAAGATCTGCCTTTCCTAAATCAGCATCTTCTCAGTAGTGAGAAGTGAAGGCAAAACCTTCCACTTCAAAAGCATCTTTGCTTGTGCTTCCAGACTCTTGTCTGACCAAAGATCTCCTTACCTACTACTGCAAATTCCAAAATTGCTCAAACCCACTAGATTTTATCTTGCTGTTACTTCTCTTAGTGCAAATGAAAATGTGGCAGGCTTCCAATTCCAAAATTTAAATAGTGTGGGAGACAGGTGTCTTTTTTTTCCTTTTTTTTTTTTTTCCCCCCGTGGCATCTTACATAGGAAACAGAGAAGTGTGTCTGTTAAATCTGAGCAGTAACTGGAAACAGATTGTCACCTAAAGGTGTTCTGCCTTTGAGATCAGCTGGTTTTGCCACATCTGTGGTTAAATTCTGACATTAGGTTTACTTAGTTGTTGGGACTTCACAGGATTTCAAGAGGAGAAGAATTTATTTCCTTCCATGAATTGTGAAATGACAGGGTGATGCCTTTCTAGATATTATTCACTGGAAAGGGAATAGACTCAAAGTCTCTCTGGTAGCCAGGAGAACCTGAGTGCTGGTCAATAAACCTGCACACAGGTATCAGCTTTACCTGGGCTCTACAAACAGCTCTGAGTATTTCTCTTGTGTCTTAGTCTGAGGAAATGAAATTTCTCTGACACATCCTGAGTGTGCACACACACTTGTTATGCTGCTCTGTTTTACCTCCTGCCTCTTGAGCTTTTGTGTGCAGGAGAGTCCTTTATCTGTCTTCTGTACAAATTAAGGAATTGCTCAGTTGTTTTGTCAGAAGGCATTTGGATTCATCTACAGAGGGAATTCTTTGGAATTTTAGGAAGACTGCTGAGGCTACCTGTGCTCAGTCTGAGCTCTTACCTCATCTGCCTTTCAGGCTGTGCTCTGGCCTATGGTTGCCCCTCTGTGCCCTGAAAATTACCTCTGTGGTTGGAGCTGTCACAGCAGCTGCTCCTGAGTGCCATGAGCTGTTGGTGAACATCATGTAAATCAGGTAAATGCTCCCTGGAGGTGTTTCACATGCCACTGAGCTCTACACACTTGCTGTTTCTCATATTCCTCTAGCCCAGCTTGCTTGGTTCTACTTCCAGCTCCTCTGAACCATTCCTCTGGAGCCTCTACTGCCTTCCTAGGTAAAGAAAGTCTGAAACCAGGCATAACACCCTTTTGCTGTTGCTTCAACTGCAGATTTCAAGCATTCAGGTAGACACCCTGTTTATCTCTAGTTACACAGACAGTGTACTTCTTTCTCACCTTCCACTCTGCAACTGGAAGGAAAGCCAGAGGCAGAGCAAACTCTGAGGTTTTAAGTAGGAGCAGTGAGTAAAGTGAACACGAAGGAATGAAATACTTTATGACACCAAGTCTCACAGTGTAACCCATCACCCCTTTGTGTTGATATAAAATCACTTTGTCAGCCTTCCCAGCTGTTTCTGCTCTCTGTAGCTCCTGTTTTGGTGCTGCCTGGTTTACTTTGCTCTCCTCCAGCTTAACAGGGTAAGTTTCTAACAATGGGCTCAGTGAAGAGGAGGTGAATCACTGACCTGTGTCACTGGAATAATTTTGAAAGGCTGGCAATTGGCATTATTACACTTACATTAACCACTTAGACACACAATTACACCCAATAGGAAGATAAGCATGGAAATGAGAATTAAATTGTTCAGGCAATATTAGGAGAGAAGAGAGATGCCTGTTAGTGAAGCAGTGACTTCTGTTTTGGATAGCACTTTAAAGTCAGCTTTGGAAGCATGGAGGGACAGAGGGAAAGAGGGAGGAAGAGATGGCAGGGATCAGTACAGGCATTTTCCTATGCAGACAGAAAATTCACTCTTAAAATTAGCAAAGTAGATTTTTTTGAGGTTTATGAATGATCCTGTGGTAGCTTAGTGCTGAGAAGTGACTGGAAGGAGGCACAGAGAAAACCCCATGGCAGATGAGTGAGCTGATCCATTGTAAATAACAGTGTTTATTAATTTTCTTTCTAAAATGAAAACAAAACAGAAGTAATGCATTTAGTGTCAAATACATCTGGGCCACAGCTTGGGGTAAAATGCTCTCTTATCACCTGCTGAGCAGAAGTGGAAAGGCTCATCAGTGCTGCCTTGTGAAGAGATTTAGAGGAGCAGTTGCTGCACAGATGGCTGCACAGCACTGAGTGCTGCAGCTGCACTCCTGGCTCCAGGGGAACAGAGGCTGGCACTGGAGGATGCACCAGCCTGGCCTGAGAGCAGGGATGGCTAAAAGCTTAGGAGATCAGGCTGATTGCACACATGGGCACCAGAAGATCCATTAAAGTTCCACCACGTGCCACAGCTGTGGCTTCTGGTAGGGTTGGGACAGATTGATTTATCTTACGTTAAAAAATTGATCTTGGCATTTAGAAATTTTTTTTTCCTGAGTTCATGCTCCTCATTGGGTAAATACATTTTAAAGGTATGGATATTTGACAAATTTTTCTCTCCAGGTCTGTGAAAACAAAAGGAGCTGAAGATGTTTTGTTACTTCTAATTTAATCTTGCACAAGATGCAGATTTTCTTCCTCTTGTTTCTAGCAGATTTTATTAATGGAAGAATTTAAAGAAAGGGTTTATTCTAGTACAACAGCTGCTGTAAGTTTAGCTGGTTAAGGAAACTTGTGATTAAAACAATAACTGCTTTCCAGTGATTTCCTGGAGATGTGAGGGTGGAAGGGAAGGTTGCAAGGGTGTGATCAAATCTGCCTCACAGCACAGACCAAAGGGTATCTCCTAATAATCTCTGCAGGAAACCAAGATTTCTGTTTTGACTAGGGCATTTCTCCTACAAAGACAGGGGTTGGAGTGTGCTGGGAATAATGCAAGATACAAATTGTGTTCCCTAGAGTGGAACACTCAAATAGAGAGCTCTGGTTTCTCTGAATACTAATGCAGAAATTCCTGTGCAAAGGGGGAGAGAAAAGTATGCAAAATAAGCAGAAGGCTTAATTCAGTTCAGTTAGAGGTGAACACCTTTAAGCACAGAGGTGAGGTTGTTGGAATTGATGGAATTATTGTGTTTCTAAATCACATATTCTTCCAAGCCCAGCTTAGTGTGGTTTGTGTGGTTGATTTTAGAAATAGCTTCTTGATGTGGGGAGGACACAAGCAAAAGGGAATAACTTGAGTTATGTTTTGGAGTGGAATAGTTGTTTCACTCTAATCCTTCTGCTGATGCTCTCAACCTTAATTAACTGAAATTTAATTCAGTTGGTGTTGATTCACCTCCAAAGCCAGTTAAACCAAGCTGGAGACACGCTTTTACTAGTGGCTGTAGCTCAGACAGGTTTGTTTAGCAGATGTCTTGCTGTGCTGCTGCCAAAGGCATTCCTGTCCTGCACAGAGAGGACAGGTGCCCTGCAGCTCCAAGATGGGATGATCACAGGTGGGGTGATTTGCCCAGCCTGGTAAGGTCTGTTGAAACCTCAGCTAAAAACCATCAAGATCAGACCATTGTTGGTGGCCCACTTGCCCTCCAGCATTTATTTCACCAAGGCTCTTCTGCAATAGTTTATATGGATCTTTCAACTGGTGGTGTTAAAATCATTTTAAACATTGCATTCAGAATTGGAAATAAAAGGAGGCAGCATTTAAAGTTAATTGGAGAAATTTACTGTACTTCAGATGTTCTCTGTCGTATTTCAGGAAAAGAACAATAATCAGTTTTTCAAAGCCTTCCTTCTCTGACTGCTACTCCACCCCAGAAAAACCAAACCACATATCTCTTGTCTGGGACTGTAATTGTCTGAATTTTGATATCCTGATATAAATATTCTGAGTTAGGTATTGATTTTAGAATCTTAGCCATAGTTAAATGGGGACACAGACAATCTGTTCTGTGCTTTTTCTGTTGCACCTTGAAGTGGATACTTCTCATTTTATTTAATCTCTAACTGGAGTTGTACTGCTTGGGGGAGGTAATGTACATTGTTCTTAAACTAATGGCAGAATAAATAAAATTAACTAATTACACAATTCCACTTCCATTCTACTACAGTAGTTAGGAGAAAAATAGCATCTTTCAACATTCTTTAAAAGGTATTTCATCAAAGACTGATAAACAAGTACCAGCAAACTGAGGCTGCTTAATCACATCATAAAATTACAGAGAGAGTTTCTAGATGTGTACTATAAATACACATTTCCAGATACATACATAATTTTAACATTAAATACCAGTCTAGAAGGAGTGCGTTTTTTCAATCTCCTGTTCCTGTGAAATTGTCCAGAATGATGTTCATTGTCAGATATTTTGCAAATAGAACCCACAGTGTATTTGGGTGTGATGCACCTTGCATGTACTATTGTTGTCTCAGTTTCTGTGGAAACAGAGGGACAAATGTCATCACCACTACAGGGAAGGCAACTGGATCCTTTAAAATTCTGCTATTCTGCCTTGGTCAGTTACTGAAGATCAAAGATTTGTCATGGCTAATAAATGTCTAGTTCCCAAAACTGGAGCTGGGTCAAAGCTATAGAGTAAAAGAAAACATTAATGATTTACTGTTTTTCCCCCTGCTATGGCATATGGAAGACTCTGTAATTCCTGTTTGGCTTTTTTCCTTTGAGTGCTGGCAGTGTTTTCTGTTCCCTGGTTTTGTGGCTCTTGAGCTGGGGTGCAAACAGAACCTCTGTCAGTGCTCATCATCATTGACCCTGGGACCACTGACAGGGCTCTGCAGGAGATCCCTGTGCAGAAATGGGCTCAATGGGAGGCAGACATAGCACACTTTCTGAAAAGGGCAGTTAAACCTCACAGACTTGCTAATTTTATTTTTTTAGTAGCTGGAAAACAAATGGATGTGGGCATTCCCAGTAATGCAGGTTACCTTAATATCAAAGATTCTTCTTCACTAAAGCAGCTTCAAGAATGAAGATGCCCACTGATTTGCTATAATTTGCATGTCCTTGCCATTGCATGGATAAAAAATTGGAAAGAGTACAGAAATGGATGATCAGTTTTCAAGTGGAGAGTGTTGTTATTAGAGAGAAGCTTGTATTTGAGTCAGTGCTGATCAACATATGATCTTCAAAATAATAATGGTCAAAATAATTCTGAGAGTGAAATTAACCCACAGAAGGTGGGTTTTTGACAGTCCTAAGAATGTGAGTATGTTAATAACAAAGGGCAAAGTGAAAAATGCAGAAAATTATGTGAGCTGAAGTCATTGAGTGAAAGAAATGGCAGATGTAACTTTGTGTAGATAAATGCAAAGTGATAAACATAAGAGAAAAATAATCCCATCTGTACATATAAAATGATGGATTCTGAGCTGTTTATTTCAATTAGGAATCAGATTTTAGCACCCTGATGGATGGTGTGGTGAAAATATTAGCTCAATTCTCATTCTTCTCCTAAAATATATACAATGTGTTAGATATATTGTGGGAAGCATAGAACAAATCAAACCCATCCAGAATCCTATGCATACTCCTGGTTCCCTCTGCTCAACAGGCTTCTGGGTGTACCTGGAAATGTTACATAGGAAGGAAAGGGGCAAGGGAGCTCCTGAAACCTCAGCACAATCAGTGATACAGAGGAAGAGCCTGTAGGGTAGAAGAGAGGTTGCTGAAAGGGAATATAATGAAGAGGCAGAAAGAGGGAGGAGCTTGTTCATTTTTTTACCTCCTCCAGCAGAACAATTAAGGGATATCAGATTAAATCAGCAGGTGGTCAGCTCAGCACTGATAAAAAGCAATCCTAGATTACACAGTGTGCAAAATGTTCTGCATGCTAAAAGTTTACATGAGTTCAGAAAAGCAATGGGACAATTCCTCTGAGGACCTGGAAATATCAAGACATTGTTTCTGGCTCCAGAAATCTCCAAACTGCAGTTTTCTGGAGAGTGAAGGGGTGCTTGGGGGAAATAACACTACATTTTTCTTGAACATGTAGTGTGCCATATTCCACTATCAGACAGGCTGGATGTGAGAGGTGTTTGATCTGTTCAATGGTTATATCTGGATGTATATGAAAAAAAATAAAAAAGGAAAAAAACCCAAGGATCTCTGTCTTCTGCTTTGTAGCTTCCCTTTGCAAAATGTCCCTATATATCAAAGATGAAGGAAAAAAAAGCAAAATCTTTGGCTTGTTTAAGGAGAACAGATTGTACAGCTTCTTATGCCAATTCCTTTTTGAAGTGTTGCCAAACAGAGGACTGTGGGAACAATGGAAAAGGCTGAGCCAAACAATTTTTCTCCTTTCAAATATACGCTTCTGAAAGCTTGTAAGCATTCCTGCTTTGCTGGCCATACTGGCAAAATGCTATCTTTAATGGATCGTGAATTAGTGTTTCATAAATTTAAACTTAAAATTAAAACCTGAAAAGGTGATTTCTCCTTTCTAACCCTCGAGGGAATGGTGTTTTGTTCAGCCTGCTGGAGCAGTCTCTTTGTGAAAGCATAGCTAATCTGAAATACAATAAGCTCTATTATTTCCCATTCCCCCTGCTAACCATTTTGTTAGCCTGTCCATCCTTTTACATTTCTTAGCAGGCTAAGAAAAAAAGAGTTTAATTGTGCAAAGGAGATCATTTGCACACAATTGCTTCTCCTGAGAAAATAAATGATTTCTGTTCTTCCTGATCATTTCTTCAAGCCTTTCTCCTTGGTGCAACAAGCCTTGTGTGCATGGATTTGAACTCCAGTGACCTTGCAAACATAGCAAGGTGTGTTTGCCCCTTGCTGCCACCTCATCCTCTGGGGACCAGCAGCAATTTCTTGTGTCAGGATTGAGCAGGGAGTTTTTGCTAACATGGCAGGATGGTTCCTCTTCATCCTCAGTCAAGAAGGTTTTCTGGGTCAGCTGGGAAAATTCTCTTCAGAGAGAGGTACTGCTGACCAGAGTGGTAGGGGAAGCCTGGTTTTCCATTAGATTTCAGTGGTACTTCCCAAATTCCCTGTGCTTGTTGGCATTTCTGTGAGACAGCTGTTCTCTGTTATATTTTTATAATTTATATTTCGTGGTTTGGCTGGAGGAATCGCTGCAAATGAAATAATGAAGAGCTAAACGTTTGTCTTTGGCATTTCTAAGTTTGCAGAGCAAAGGAATAAGCTCAAGAAATGCTGGGAATGACTATAATTTATTGCTATTGTTATTATCTTTGCCTTCCAGACTCTGCAAACGTTTGTTCTACCACAGGGACAGCCTGTCCCTGCCTTCTCTGGGCTGCTCCCTGGGATTTATGGATTTCATTAGAATTGATCCCACTTTCAGGGGGTTTCTGTGATCAAGCAGGAATGCTTTCCAAGCTACCCAGCAACAAACAGTTTTATGTGTGAAGAGACTTTTTCCTGAAGATTTTACTCTTTCAGTTTCCCTCCATTTTCTCCATTTTTCTAGCTTCCTTTTGTGTTTTCCTTTGCCTGTCTTTGACTCCCAGAACACACAAAAGAGAAGCAGCTTTTAAATGTGTGTACTTAAAAGGCCTTACCTTTTCCACAGAATTTGTAGCTGTATTTCAGCAATGAATTAATAGAACAGAAAAAGGAGAGAGAGAAAAGGTTGTCAAGTTTTGTTGCTGAAGTTGATTATACCTTAAGTTTGGGTAATTTGCTGCAGTCTAAGAAGGCTGAAATGGACACTTTTTTCCTAGTTGTTTTTTTTTTCTTTTCTATATCATGTGCACATAGTTGATTTCAATGACTGCAAGGGTAATTATTTCTTTGTTTGCCAGGAACATTCAAATTGCCATGGTTTCCACAGAAAATGTGCTCAGACTCCCTGAAAATAAGTACACAATAGGTTGTTACAGCTGCCTTTTCCACTGGAATTATTTTAAGCAAAAGTGATGCACAGCAATTAACCCTTTGTGCTTGATGCACATCATGGTCTCAATCAATGGGCACTTAACAGAATAAAGGGGCAGGATGAGAAATTTCAAGATTCACTTCTGAAAAGTGTCTAGTTGAACTGCTGGGAACTTCAATAATAGTAATCTTTCAATAGCATATTGGATTTCTCAGAGGGTTATCTCATGAACTACATCAATAAAATACTTTTTTTTAAACTCACTTTGAAAGATGTGAAGGTGAAGTTATAACTTGGAAGATTGAGATGCCACTTGTGCTGCTGGAGCTCTTGTAAGTGCAGACTTCTCTGTCTTGCCTGAAACCTGGCCAAGTCACAGGCCTGCACCTAATTCTGCTAAAATCAACCCACCTCCTTCATTTGCCACACAGATAATTTCTGTTCCCTGAGAAAGGGGAGCCACTGGAACAAATACCTTTCAATTGTTTTTGGTTTTTTTTAACTTGACAAATACAAGATTGAGATGTTTCAATCCAAAGCTGAAAATGGTTTTAAAAATTTCCAAGTGAATATATTATGTAACTTCAGCAGTCCTGAATTGGAGAGCATGAAAAACTGATGCTGAAATGCTTCTCTTCAGGGGTTTGAGGCAGGCAGAGGATCCTGTGTTCTGACTTTGGTTAAGTTTTAAGGCCCCAAGTTTTTAACTTGAGATAATGGAGAGACTTCCATGACTGGGTTCATGGGATGGATGGAATATTTCCCTGCTTCTGGTAATGGTAAATCAGCAAATACCTGAAAGGCAGCAGAGCTTCCTGGAACATCTTCAGGGTAGACGTATCTTGATTTAAGGGATCCTAATTGAAAAATAATAAAGTATTTTAAAAAGATGCTTGCCATTACATTTTAATCAAACCCCTAAACCTGCAAAATTTTCTGGTTTGTTTGTTTTTTAACCATTTTATGATGCAACAACCTGAGAAGAAACTTCCCTGTGATTGCACCTGCTCTAGGATTGCAACAGATTTCTTCTTTTTTGGTTAATCCACCAAATGCAAAGACAGAACCTCTCATTTTCCCTGTTAATTGTAAATCCTACTCATGGTGTTGGCAGTTCACATTCTTATTTACACTTCAGTATTCTAGAGCACAGTTTTTACAGAGAAAGACTGTGTAAAGAAACACAAAGCCTGGTGTCTTGGCTGGAGTTTCTACATTCTGTGCACCCATGTTTAATATATTGACATTTTCACATCTGGTAACTGTAGACTGTAGGACCATGTTTGCTGTGACAGGATTTCTATTTTGATAAAAGAAGAGTAATAAGTTTAATGAATAGGAGAGGAAACTATGGGTAGGAAATGCAGCTCCTTTTGACAAGCATTTATCTTTTTCAGCTGAGCATATTTTCCTCTGTCCATCTCAGTGCCTCAGAAAGCTCTGCAGTGAAATTTGGCACTGCTTTGACCAGTGAGGGAGAGAATGGGAATTGTACATTCATGGGCTCTGTCAAAATTAAACTATTATATGACTTGATTGAATGTAGTGAGATGGGAAAAAAAAAAAAATCTTTGAAAACCCTCTGTGCTATTGAAGGGCAGGAAAACAGTCAGGGTTCTCTGCATTCAGTACTCCTGCCTCTTAAAATTTAACTAATTACTGGTAAAATGTTTACTTGATATCTGAGATTGCTCTGGGTTGAGATTTAAATTGAGAGGCTGCTCCTGCTGATGCTGTTTTCTTAAAGATTTAAAATTCTGCTTGATTAGCAAATCCCTTTTACAGATCAGATGCCTCTTGCACTTGACTGCATCAGTGATTCAGATAATGGCTTTGATAGGGGATTTATGGTGTTTTAATGTAACTTACAGTTGAGGAATCTTTTCCCTTCACTAGGTAATTCATACAGGGTATGGTAACTAATGTGATTAGCTGTCAGACAGGATCTTTGGTGATGCTGGTCAGAGTGGGTTAGGAGAGGAGCTGTGAGGCTGTCGTGGGTTTCATGCTCCTTTGAGGGGATTTGTGGTGTTGGATTCAGTTTGCAGCAGTGTGTGCTTGTGCTGGGAGGAGAGATCAGGCAGAGCAATCAGAACTCTGTGATTAGGGCTTTCACCTGGACAGTAGGAGATCCAAAAGGTAAGGACTGGGGAGACTTGCAGCTGGATCCTAAATAATGCTACCTGTTCTTGTCAGCTCTACTAGAGTGTGTACAGCCTCCAGTTGTGAAACTCGGGAAATGGGCTTGGGCTTACAAGGAGAATTCAGTTTGTGCAGAAAAGCATTGAAAATATTAAACTTTCCTCATCAGATCTAGCACTCAGCATTCAGAAAATTGGTTTGAATTGTAGGCAGCAATAACTCCAGGCAAATCCTGGGAAGAGATGGCTCAGGGGAACCTCATAAAGGGGTGCAGGCAGGATATGAAAAGATGGAGCCAGGCCATTTGTGCCTGGAAGGATGGAGGCAGGAGCTGGCAAGAGCAGGTCTGTGACTGTGTGCCATGGGTGCCTTGGTGAAGAAGAGAAAACCCACCAGGGTCTCAGCAAGGTAACTTACCACAGCAAGAATTTGGAGAAATGTTCCTGATAAAGCCTATTCTGTGCCAGGCTTCTACCTGGGGCAGAATCACAATGGGATGTGTTGCTGCAGCACAGAGATAGGGTGGCTCTGTGCTTGATGAGCAAGAGTAGATTGCTCTTGGCATGTTTGTCCCCTGGCATGGGTTTTGCCAGACAGTGTTTTGCATGTGTATTTACCTTAATTTCTACATTTTAGCACAAGATGATAATAAAAATGAAGTTTTTCTGAATATTTTACTAACCCTGAATTGCCCATCTCTGCCAATTTTCCTTTGATACAATCCTCTTTTCCATCCTCTTTAGATTATTTTCTAATAGTTTAGGTATTATATTGCTGCTTCATCTTCTAATTTTTATTTTTAGATCTCATTAGATTCTGTCTGGTTTTCTATTATTACCTTCCCTCTTCTCAAATAACCTTTTCTCTATTAAACCCTTTCCCTTCTTTTCAAAGCAGCCTTAAAACCAATTCTATGAAATTGAGAGCATCTTAAAATGCACCCCTATTCCCTTGGTGCTCTCAAAGTTATGGCTGCTCTTCTCAAGGAAAAAAGGCTGCTCTAGGCAGCACTGGTGCTAAGAGATGTTGGTAAGGATTCTTTTTTTTTTTCCTTCTTACAATCCTCATCAGAGTTTTGGATCTCACTGGCCATCACTGTTAGATGGGAAAAGACAACTGTAGCAGTGCAGCTGAGCATGGCCCTTTGCAGGAAAGGTAATGTCCTGAGAATTAGTCATCCAGCAGTATCACAACAGCTAAAATGCACTCATGAGACCTGAGTATTCTGAAACAGCTCTGCAAGCACCATGCTGTGAGTCATAGATGCTGTAAAGCCCTAGGAGGAGATGAAGCATTGAGCCACTGATTCATTCTGTCTGGAGCTGACACTTGCCAGTGTGAGAATCTGAATAATCTCTGTCGTTAGGCTTTGCACAATGTAGTTGATGGTTGTTGTAGCCTTGGTAGTCTGGAGATATCAAGGAGAAGCAGCACAGGGTGAGTGTCCTGTATCAGCCACATGGGCAGAGTGGCAGTGGCTGTGCTGGCTGTGTCTAAGGCTCCTGTTTGGTTCACCTCATGATGGCATTTTATATCAAAAGGCAGGGTAAAACAGGAATTCTGAGCTCTTCTGAAGTTCTGCTGAAACATTGTGCAGTGTCCATCGTGAGCCACTTTGCTTTAATTACTCCTGCTGTGCTTGTCTCTTTGCACTAACTAATCTCTCCCTGTATTTGCAGGTTGATGAAGAAAGGGACCAAACCTCCCAGCCCAGTGCATTTAGTTATACAGCAACAGTTGTATCCTACAAACTTTCCTTATCTTTGTGTGTCTGTCTTGCAGGGATTTACTGCAGGATAAAAAGCTCTGTGGAACAATAGCACTAGACAAATCTTGAATTTAATTATATATATATATATATAAAGATGCAGTGCTTTGATCCCCTGAATCAGCACTATCATCCAAGAGCAGCCTTGCAGGCAATGAGGAGTGAATAAGCAAAACCAGCAAAAACAGGTTGCATTTAATCTTTGATGCTGCAAATATGGCTCCAGTTAATGCCAATGGAAACTGTTTATAAATGCAAACCCCAGACTGCATGAGAGACTGACCAGAGACTGAGGCTGCAGTAAGTTACCAAAGAAAGTGAGAACATTTATTAGAAAGACATCTAGAAAAGATAAGTTAAGGTTTGTGATTTGTTTAGGGCTGTATAAACCAACTTAAACAAGATTTTAAACCAAGAAACAAAAATCCACGACCCCAAAAAACCCAATGAAAACCCAAATCAAACATCATAACAAAACCCCTGCAAAATAAGGAAGCAAATAACATCCCCAGGCCTAACATGGCTAGAATTGTTACTGGAGATTGAAACCAACAAATGCAGAAAAATGCAGCCCAAGTGTGCATTTTGAGTTGACAAGATAGCTGATTGTTTAATCTCCCAAGAGTCCATGCCTATTTAAGAACTTGTGTTTTGCTGTTCTTTCGATTACAGAAATAATTCTGTCTCCCAGGCACACAGTTTGAATCTTTTCCAGAGGTTTTTAATGACTTGAAGGCTGACAGAAATTATTTAACATTTTAAAGTCTCCTCCCAAAGCCAAGAGGGTCTTTTAAGAGCCTGTAATAACTTTTATGGTCATGCTATATTGCCTCTTGATTGAAAAATACTCTGGAAATGGAAGAGACAGGGAAAGAAGATGAAGGTATCAAAGGAGGCATAATTTTTTTGTAGTTTCCTTGATTATAGAAGGGTTTTTATACTTTGGTACCTGGATAATTGAAAGATAGTGGAACTGTGGGGAGGAGGATCAGGACAAAACCTGCAGCAGCCTGTGAATGCCAGTGGATATAAACTGCTCTTTCCTTCTTTTCTATGTTTATATTGACAGGAGGCTGGAACTTTGCCCTCACAAAATGTACTGTGATATACTTATTTCTGTGTCTTATATGAATATTTTATATTCTCACTGAAAAGTGGTGAGAAATATTTTTGGGTGGTAATCTCTGCTGAATGGCATTTAAATACATAGATACTTTGTTGATACTTATTCCATAAAACATTGTTCTGTGTTGATTTTTTGCTGATGATATGAGTGGAAGGATACTGAGTGCTTAATTTGCTTTTATAGCAATAAAAGAATTAAAAAAATAAAATAATTTAAGTTGTATTCTGAGATATCAAAGAGTTTTATCCCTGAAGTGCAAAATTCTGGATATAGCTCTTGCAATATGGAGACGCTTTTCAGGACTGGTTCTTTGTGTGCTCAAGAAAATGCTGGCAACAAAAAAAATCTTGCTTTGAGACAAAACCATCAGAGGCTGTTTGTATGCTTATAGTTTGTTTCTTTTTCTGTTTGCTTTGCCTCCTTACTTTAAGAGATGGGAAACTTTTTTTTTTTTTCAGTTTTGATATTGGAGAATTATATCAACCCTTTAGACAGCTACCAAAAGGGGGAAAAAAAAAAAGCCTGAGCTGTAACACTTAAGAAGTGTTGCCAGAGGAATGGCTTTATTTTGTTACCTCAGTGAGTACCATGGTGTTTTGCTTTTCCCTTATTGTCTCAGTGATGCTCAGAATAATAAATAATAATGATACTTTGCTCTTATGCAGTGCTTCTGCCCATACATCTCAGAGAAGGTTATAAAAAAGAGGTTATTATTAAGGAGAAACACAGAGGAGAATTGAGTTTCTGAAGGTTATCCAATGTGAGAGAGCTGGCAGAGACATTTCTGTCAGAGTCATTTTTCATTAGGAAAAGCTGATTCACTGAAACTGAAACTTCCATGGAAATTCATTAGTGCCCAGGAAGCTCTGCATCTCCAGAAGGCAGGGGAAATGTCAGATGCTGCAGCAAGGAGCAGTGACAAGCCTGTGTCAGGGGCACTGGTGTGGGCAGGGGAGACCTGTGAGGCTTCACCTCCAGAACTGCAGTGAAAAGAGGTTTGAATCTGCCCCTCTCCAGGGAATATCCCTGTCTGTAGGTGTGGAATGCTGCTTGGCCATCCCCCTGCCAGGCACAGCTCAGCCAACAATGGTTCTGCTGAAGGGTTTCAGTCTCCCCAAACCTGCTTCAGTGCTTGATCCCTGGTGGGGATTGGATTTTCTGTGCCTTGAGGAGTGAGTAGATTTTATAGCTTTCATATCTTTAGTATGTGGGGATGACAAAAAAAAAAAAAAAAAAACAGCTAAAAATTTACAGCCAAGAAACTCTCTTCTATGTGGCTGCCTTTTTTGAATGTGTTTATATTTCTAATTTGGTAAGGAAGAGTTTTGGAGGAAAGGAAGGTGTGAGAACAGAAGGATAGATGGGCACAAGCATTCTGTAAGGTCATGCATGGTATTTTCCTCAAGAACCCCAAGCAGTCTTCAGAGGGTACTGATTTTACCATGACTCTTCTAGAAAACTTTGGAAACAACAACCAGCCAAGTGTTCCACTTTTCTGTCCACTAACTCCACTGGTGATCTTGGACAAGGGATCATTGACAAGCAGAGAGGGTGGTGGCTTTCTGCCAAGGAAAAGCTGAATAAAAAAACCCAGACTGAACCTCTCAGGTTGAGTGTTTTTGCATGGCAAATTCAGTCAGACTAGAAAATACAAAGTTCACATTGAATGTAAAGTCACTGTTGCATTGCATGCATGTAAGCCTGAACACAAAAGGATCTGTTCTGCTCAAAATTCTGGAGCAGCCACTGAGCTTTGGGATAGACAGCTGGAAGCAGCTTGGTTTGGCAAAGAACAATAAGATGAACAAAAAAGAGCTACTTATTTTCAATAATTTAGATTGAAATACCAAAGAAGGTTTTTATTTTTGTGCAAAGTGTTTAATTTTTGAAAAAGTATTGGCAGTCTCACATAAGAGAATTCTCCTCCAAGAATTTTTAGCAACAGGTTCCCATCACAGGAAAGTGCTGCTGACTCTTCTCTGCCTTTTAAGAGATCCTTGCTGTTACCCAAGTCAGTAATAAACTGCCCAAGATTCAGCACAACAGCCTCCCTGACTGTGATTGTGAACCTCATTATAACTTTTTTCCCCATATTGAAAGTCCACCACTTCTTCATCTTTGTCTTATATTTGTAAATCAGTTCCTGTCATGGGAGAGTATTACACAAATTTTCAAAAAAAGAGTAATTGTGCAGCTGCATTAATCAAAGGAGTAGTGTGCTGAAGGAAATGTCAGGCCTATTAGCTTGTCAGTGATCAGTGGCAGAAAAGCTGCTTTCAGCTAGTTTGCATTGTTTCTCTGACACTAATTAACAGATTTTATACATTTTAAACTATGATAAAAGGGAGGGGGGAAGACCCCAAGGTGTATGTTGCTGTAGTGGGAGGTGAGCAACAGGTCTGGCCCATGTGAGGATCTTTAAGATGCTTGTCCTGTGTCTTCTTGTTTGTTTGCAGTATGGGGGATTCTTAGCAAGCCAGAATCTTAAGCAGGTTATGAGACAGGTGTCCCTTGTTGTTCAAAGGGGAGTCTGGGGTTCCTGGGAGGGTGGGGACAGCAGCAGGGGCTCAGAGCCTGCTGTGCTGGAGCTGTGTGGCAGATTCTGACCCTGCTGTCCAGGAGGACACTGTGCCACAGCCTGGCCTCGTGTGCCCAGGCAGCAGACAGGAGAACACTCCTGGATGTGTGTTCTCACCCAGCCTCCACTGTGAGTGCCCTGCTCAGTGCATGAAAATGCTGCCTGTGGTCACCTCCTGTAAGGAGACTGGAAACCTTTCTGTGTGCTCTACACTCCCTATGATCAGAAAACACTGAGACAAAGGTAAACTTTCCACCCTTTATCCACCCTTGCAGTGGTTCATTCTCCAAGCAACTGAAAGACAGAATTCTGCATGGTTTTCTGAGCCCTGTGAGGAAAAAGAAATTCATGAGCTGTTTGGGTTTAGTGAGTTATTAGGGAAGCTAGTCCACTGATCACCTCATCCATCATGGGGCTCTTCCCTCAGCCACTATTTAAATAAGATATCCACACACCATCTCCCCAGCACTTCATCAGTAACTCTCTCTCTCCCAGCAAAGCAAAAGAGATGCCTGGTGCTCTACTTGGCTGTGGGAAAGGGCAGTGGCTGCTGCAAGCCACAGCTGAACAGGATCTTGTGCTGGCAAACAAAACAGATGTTTCCCAGAAGAGCTGATAGATGAGAAAATGCCAAGGGTGTCAGGGAGTGGGCTTTAAGGTGACTTAGAATCAGAATTTTTCAAATGCTTGAGAATGATAAGTGCAAAATATTTTCACCGCTTATTTTGTGGCCATTCAGAGGTACTTGTAATCCTTGGTTCCCTTTCCAGAAACTCTGGTGTTTTCAACACGTGAGCAAATGGGCTCCAGAATGAAGGCAAGGCTTCTTTTGTTCTCTTTCATGGAGACACACACTAAAAATAATAGTTCAGAGTTGAGGCAAATAATTTTAACAGTGAAATTCTTTTTTTGCCTCAGTTAGGACATTGTTATATAAATATTTCTTCAGAGTGAGGAGTAACAATTTTGTTCATCATTACAGCTTGCTTTTTAGGTGTTGTGGGTTCCTGTGGGATTCCTTAAAGCTAAGCATGTATTTAATTGCTTGTGCTGGGTAAGGATATTCTCAGCTCTGAAACTGCACCTGAGCTGTGACACGTACACAATGCCTGCTACATTTTCCCATTAAGTTACTGCACTTATTCTTCACTCTGACAACTCATAAACCTACCATGAGTCACAAGAAGTTTCTGCCATTAAGTTCCACATTTTTTCTGATATATTTCAGGGTGGAAATAGAAATTGCATTAGGTATCTTCTAGTCTCTGTAAGCTGAAAATCGATGGGAAATGAATAAAAATATTTTTTATGAGTTCCTAATAAAGGACAGTCCAAGCTGATATATGTTTAAAGCTATTTAGCATTTTTAGTAAAGGTTGTACCATGTCAAAGGGTGTTGAAATGAATCCTTCCCCCCTTTGGGGGTCTTTATGTGCCAGACATTGTGAAGGGTACTGAAGGTGTGCCCTTCTGCACATTGCTTCTGCTCATTAAAAATGCCCCACCTTCAAACTGGGCTGGCAATTTGGCACTTCCAGCTAGTTATTTTCAAAGGGGCTTTTTATGCAAATAGACTGGGCTTGATTGAATTCAAGTATAAAAAATCAGGAAAAGCTTCAAACCCCAAAATGTTCCATCAGAAGATACAGAAATAGCTTGATTTAAGGGACATGATCTAAGAAGTCAGCCTTTCTTCCCTGCCTGGTTCCTCAGTGGGCATGAAGAGCTTTATCAGAAATGATACTGAGTGCCTGGTTACAGGTCCTGCTCTGAACTGCCCTCCAGAACTCCTTTCTTTCCTTTATCTGCAGGGATGTTAGCCCCTTCAGAAGCTACCTTTTGGCATTGTAAATCCAAGGCAGCAGGAACACTTCCCAAGGCTGGTGAATAAAGCTGGGCAGATAGGGCAGAAAATAAAGAGAAAATGAATGTCCACATCTGCTTCTGACTTGCACTTGGGCTCAAAGAGATGCCATGAAAGTAATCAGTGATCTTATATTTAATTCATATTTGTTGCCTTCTCTACAGTCGTTCAGATTGTGAGTTACATTAATACAAACACACAAGAAGGTTAGTATGAGCCTTGCTCTAGATACCAAAATGAAAAAGTAGAGCTGGCATATCTTATTTTGCTCCATATGGTGCATTCCATGTGACCATTCATTTTGGACATTCACAAAAAAGAAGAGTAGATTTGTTGGAAGCTGAAGTTGGAAGGGAAGTTTGTGTCCTGCTGCAAGGAGCAGCTTGGGCCTAAAGGAGGTAAGTGGTGTCATGGAAAAGACAGTCCTGTGGCTCCTGATGTATAGAGAGAAAATGGCTAATTTGGGTATGGTTTATTCTGGCAGTGGCTGCTGCCATTGTCCAGCAAGGGCTGCTGGTGGTTGCTGACAGGGTTGGGAGTGAATCCAGTCAGGGCTGTGCTTCCAGCTCAGCAGTCTCAGCCAAGTTCTCTTAGGGTCAGTTTTGTGATGGCCAAAGCATTGAGCCTCAGTGGCAGGAAAGCAGGTTTGACAGGGCATTAACTGTGACCCATGCCCTGCTCCTGTAGCTCTGCCTTCCCAGGTGGAGGAACACTGAGTCCTGGCAATCCCTGCTGAGCCTGCCATGACTGCAGGTTAGTCCTTTGCTCTCGAGGGGCATTTCAGGTTTTCCTCAAGTGCAGGGAGTTAAATCCATTGGCAGAAGCCAACTGCTTGGGCTAATGCATTAAAATAAAACCAATCAGCCTCCCCATCTCAGGGAACTCTTGAGTTGCTGCCCATGCTAACATATATCTCCCATAATGGGTGTTATTTCAGGAGAGAAAACCTTTGGCCAGCTGCTGTATGACACTGAGGGGCAGATAGGGCACTTTCCTGCAGAGCAGCTCTCAAGGGTCACTCTGTTGTAAATTATGACTTAAGATTTGGTGGAGAAAATAAACATTTGTTGCTTTTTTATTTGTCAGCCTTGCAGATTCAGCCCAGCTGTGGATGAGTCAGCTGGAGTCTGCTTGAAGGCAGCTGCCAGGATTGTTAGCCATTAATGCTCTCCATTGAGAATCATTAACTATTTCCTTTTCTTTACTGTTACTAAGACTTCACAGACTAAGGGTCTCAGAAAACTCAAAGTTTTTCAAGGCTGGGAATTAGGAAAAACATCTTTACTTCTAAATTGAGCAAGGTTGATTTGGAAGGCAGAGAAAGTAAACACATCCCTGCTTTTTTACAAGGTCACCCTAGAGAGTCTAATCATGTTTTAATTTGGAGCAGTGCCTTTGGAGGATGGCAGACAGCACTTTATGTTACAGTAAAGGGCTATCCCCTGCCATCAATGGCTTTGACTTTAAAAAAAATCAGTGAATGAATGCTTTTGGGAAATCAAGAGATGAAGGAAAAGTGAATAGTAGAAGTTCTCCATACCATAGCAATAATCTGTATTCCTTTCCCTTTCAGGGTGAGGAAGAATGCCTGTTGAAGTAGCATTTGCTCTCACTCACAGTGCTGTGTTGCTGAATGGAATGACAGCAGCTTTCAGAAGGTCTGTGTTTAGTTCCAGAATGCTAAACTGTTTGGCAGAGGATAAATCAATGACAAGTTCTCCTATACAACTTGCATAAATGTATCCAGCACTTAAGCAGTTTATCTGTAATTTAACAGATTGCATTACTGGTGAATTAAAGCTTGGTCTCTGCCAAGATTTCAGTGGTGACTTTGGCTCTTTGAGTCCCAAGGAGATCAGAGGAAGCAGGAAATCAAATTCAGATATAGCCTGTTACTGAAAACACTGCAGAGCAGAAAAGGAACAGGGAGCAGAGGCACTCTAGCATCCCTATAATGAAAGGTATAGTTAGCTAGATATAGTCCTGCTAGTTGGACATATCAAAATATTGTCTCATGAAATGTCACGTTTCCTTTGGATAAAGCTGAGGATAAGCTGCAAATTTTTAAAATCTTAAAATGCTGAAAAGGAATTGCAAGGAAGGTAAAAGATTTGCTGATACACTTCAGCTTTGTCCTGCAGACAGTGTGGTATTTTGATTTTTTGAGGCTAAAGCACAGCAATTTTTGTTTTCAGAGCTGCCTAACAATTTGGGTTTCCTTTAGCTCAGAATGCCAATTCTGAGTGCTCTGATGGAGCCTGTCCTCAAAGCATCCATCCTAAATATGACTCCCTGTTAAGGCATACACCTTTCCAACTTGCCTTATTTCTGCTAGTTAGGAAAATAAGCTCTGTCCTCAGGTTTCCAGCAGATCCATGAGCCAGGTAGTGATTTGGTGTCACCTCTTTGCCTACAGTGGGAAACTGCTTTCATTCAGTTTTCTTGAAGTCTATCCAGGGGAGGCAGCAGAAGCTGAATTGCTCCTGTTCTTTTTAATGACAGGAGATGTTTTACCTGGGATAGTTGCTCAGATGACCTCCAGGTGCAGCTAGCCACCTGATGTGCTTATCTTAATGAGCCTGGACCATCCATCAGGGCAAGCAACTCAATTCTGAGCCAGCACTGGCTGGTGGAGCAGGGAAGGCTCCTCTCAGTCACCATGTGTGTGCACACACTGCAGCACTCAGTGCTCAGCTGCACAGCAATAACCTGCAAGTTGCCATTAGTAAAATCCCTGCTGAGCTGCTGTCACACATGGACATGACTCTCAAACAAGGCTTTTTTTCATTCTCTGGTTTGCCAGCCTCATGCTCTTATCAGTCAGTCTCTTCTGAGGGTGAAAAGATTTCAAAAGAGTTTTCATCTCCAACATCTCACAGAATAGAGAGAGAGCTGTATGTATGAAAATCCATATGAATAAGTGGGGCCACTGGAGGAAACCTATACTTGTGAGATTAGGAGCCTTTGAGAAAGGGAACAATTGGCTTACAGCATGTTATTGCAAAGAAATGTGTTGCAGTAAATATAAGGACTTCTGTAATGCTGCAGAGCATTTCTGTGTGTCCTGAATGGTGTCAGTGGTGTCCTGTTCCCCTGTGCTTGTCATTTGAACACAGCACTGAACCCATTCTGATATTTTGCTTACTATCAGGGTGTGCTTAGAGTTTTGTTTCAAAAGGGGATGGGAGCTGCAGGTCTTTACAGCAAAGCATTTTGACCAGAGGAAGTAATGCCTCTCTGGAGAGAGAGAGAGAGATCTAAGACTTCCTTTTTTTAGAATTTCAGTTGTGATTTTCGTGGGGTTTGTCTAAATTTTATTACCCCACGCCTTTGATTTGGTAATAGAGACAATTAGCAAATAGCATTAAAAACTATTAAAGTATTAATGTATTTGCCTTCTTTACCAAATTTGTTTCTCAGCAAACAGAAAGACCATCTGTGTAAAGGAAAGAAATGACTAGGGTTAAACCTTGGGATCACAATTTTGGACAAGTTTTGACTGATTTTCAAAGCCAGTTACGTCCTTTTATGTCCTTGCAGGCATTTCCTGTGGTGTACATCTTCAGTGAGTGTATTCTTTTTGAAGTTATTGAGCATTGTAGTTGTCAGATGTCTCCTGAGATGCCTGGTAAGTATTTTTGTAGATCTGTGGGTTTTTTAACTGTGTCCTAGACCTTGGATGCCTTTCCTTATGTAAAGTAACCTGAAGCACTCATCCTGAAGGAACAATCTATATAGATTAATGGATTTCCTGAGTACCTACACGGTGTTCAATTATAGATTAGCATTAGCTGATGGACACATTGAAGTGCCATGTTGTGATTTGGGCAGTTTTGGGTGGTTCTGTAATTCTCCCTGTCAATAGGAATGCCAATAACAGTAAGTTAAGAAGAAGAAAGTGAATTTTTTTTTTTTTAGCGAGCACATAAACATTTCTGTAGGTAATGAGTTTGCCCAACATAAAAATAAATATTAAATTAGCAACCTGTCACTTTTATGAGTGCAGACTTTGATGCCATAATTTATTCATTTCTTGGCTCACAGTTCAAGTCACTTAAAGTATCATTGATGGACTTTGTGCTACAACCTCTGCCTCTTGCCCTTCCTCCTGTTTGCTCTGAGCTCCTGTCTGGGATGTTCCCTTGGCACAGGTGCAAAAGTTTTTCAAGAATGCTCTTGATAGCCAAGTTTTTCTCCTGTTTCTTTACTGCAGCACCTTTATTTTCACTATAGGATAACAGTTCAGGCTGCCCAGCCCCTGGTAGGTGCAGCTGGTGATGTGATGCTTTCCCTGCCACATTCAGAACAGGGTCTGTGGAACTGTACAGTGCTCAGGTCCCTCAGACACACTGGAAAATCCCAGTGATGTGAAAGCACTTTTCCTCTGATCTCTATTTGGAGCAATATCTGGAAGTCTTTGAATTTTCTTTGATTGATCTTCTCATTAGCCCTAATTTTCTTTCCATTACATTGGTCAAGAGGATTGATCTTCATTCGAGAAATGTCTCTGTGATATTGTTCCTCTGTATGAATGCACAGCAGTGCATGTTCATTGAGAGCTATACAGTTTCTGCATTCTATATAGGGATTATAAATAATTGTGCTGTTGCTCTGTGCACTCACAGAGGTTTAAATGGGTCCTATTATGAGCTGCACATTTAAAAAATTTATATATAAAAATACTTAGTGAAGGAAACTTGGGTGTGTAGCTGTATGAAAATCTACCTTTTGCTCATAATTTTGGAAAGACAGAAGTGATCATATTATAGTGCAGATATAACACCCAATGACTTTGTCTGGAGCTCTGCACTTTGCAGTAATCAGCCCCATGTTTCATCATGATTATGCCCTTGCAGCTTTCTCATCTCAATTCTTCTGTAACTAATATAATCCAAACTATATTATCCTATTAGGAGGCTCATTTTTTTCCCCAACAAACAGCATGCACCTGTCTGCCTACCATGGGGGAAGCAGTGGAAGTGTTCTTCCTCTATTGTTCCAGTGTTAAAGGGGATAATTTAGGCTGTAAACAGGGAAGATTGAGCTTGTTGAGTTAAAATGAGCACATTAATTCTTGAACAGAGCCCTGCTTTATGTTTTTCCCCTTCATTACTCATTTTACATATCTGGGCTATGTCTGTAGTGGATGGGGAGAGAGGCAGCCTCAGAGTGAGATTTGGAGCATCTCTCCAGGGCCCCTGTTTGGAATAAACAGGCAGTTCCTCTGCTCCAGCTGGGAGCACAGCCCCAGAGCTCAGTGGTGACACCTCCAGCTGTGCACAGCAGCTCCTTGGCATGCTGAGGGTAGAGGGGAGAGAGAGCAGTAAAGAGGAGCTGCTGTGATTTAAAACCTGCTCCTACATTACAGTAAGAAATGGATTGCCAGTCAGGCATAATGCCAGGTTTGAGCTGATGGCAGCTCTCATCACAAGTAGATATAAATGCAGCTGTGTTGTCAAAACTTGGAGGTGTCACCCAGCCCTTTGAACAAGCAGTATTGTGTTACAACAAAGCAGCTCTTTTTCTCTCCTTTCCCACCTCCAAGATTACATCTTTTCTGTTCTTTCAGAGCCAGGCAGCTGGAAACATCCTGCACTATTTCCATCTACATCCTACCAAGTTAAACTTGCAAAGAAAAATGATGCTTGGGAAGTCAGAATTTAGACAAAAACATTAATTTTAGCTAACATGATGTGCATCCTAGGGCAAATGCTGCTCAGGTTTTCACAGAAGGTCTCTGAAAGCAGGTCTTTGTTGGGTGTCTGAGCAGGCAGAGAAGCCACTGGAAGCCTGGTGTCAGGTTGACAGATAACTTGCCAATTAACAGCATCCTTTAATGAACTCCTGTAGTGTCTGCATTTCTTCTTCATAATTTTATGTGAATGATGAAGCAACCCTGATCTTTGGGCTTCAGGAGGTTTCTTTTAACAGGGCACAGCCTGCTCAGATATGACTGAAACACCCATGTTGAAAACTGCCTGCTTGCAGTGACCATCTGCTCTCCAGCTCTGGGTATGAAAACTAACGTAGAGACAGAGCTGGTGCCTGAGGCAAAGCACTTTTGAAACAGGTTTGGGTGTTTTCACTTTGCAAATTGTTCACAAAAATTGTAAAATACCTCCTTGAACACCCTTTGGAGCACGGATGGTGTTTGAATTTTTTATGTGTATAATTTAAACACGCATTTCAGCTGCAGCTTATAGCCAAAATTACACAGTGTATTTGTTTGGCCAACAATGACCAGGTTTTTAAAAGACTCATCTTTCATAAGCAGAACTAAGACTGAAAATGACTGATACTGTTTTCCCTGATTGCTGAGGTGGGAAAGTTACAGCCAGGCTGTTACCTTGTGAATTGGGCACCTGGTGCTGAGGATTAACACCTGAGAATCTGTTTCTCTTAATAAGTGATCTTGAATTTCCCCTGCCCCTTTCCTTTCTCACAGGTCAGTGTCCCAGTGCTGCAGAGAAAGCTACCCTGGCTTTTACCTGTTGCCCAAATGTATTGCCTTGGCTTGATTTGACAAGACAGAGCTGTATGTCTGCAGCATCCTTCACATGACATTCCAGGTGAGTGATCCTTGGGGCTTGAGAACAGTTGTGAGTCACCTAAGGAGAGTTCAGATAAACTCCTGAGTGAAATTGTTGGCTTTGGAGTTTGTTGTTTTCTAATAGACTTTGTGCTCCTCAAGTTTACCTCTACACAGTGTCTAGCCAAAGTGTGTGTGCCACTGGAAGTTTCAAGCTAAGGTAAATGAGAGCCTCATAAAAACTTGTGCATCAGCTCCTGAACAGAAAGGTTCACCTTCAGAGTCCAGGATCAAAAGCGCCATAGAAATCATTGCTCTGATGTCTCTATTGAAAAGACAGTGTCATTAGTGCATATTTCTAAGTGCTATTTCTCTCTAGTGTGCATTACCATTAAAACTTCCAGTACTAAAATCTACATTACTTTACTTTTGAAATGAGGTTTCCCTCAGTGCCATCCCTGCTGCTGGAAGTGTGAATGCTTGGCTCTGCATGGAGCATTTTGTAACCCTCCTCACGGGGGGAGCACATTAAAATAAGCATTACCATCAGGTCTGTGTTGCATACTGTGGCTGCTGGAATTCCTGAGCCTGGGACTCACCCTTCTGCTGACCCTGACTGCCCCAGCACACTCTGGCCAGGTTTTGGGACAGTTCAAACAAATGTAGTGTCAAAGAATTGCAAAGGCTGCAGTTGTTATTTCTGTCATACAGCATAGAAGACCAGGAAACTCCTGTTTAATATATACACTGTTATTAAAGTGTGTCCTTCTTTGAAGGACAATCACTTAAGGGCCTGTCCTTATGAAGTTATTAACTCATCATTTCAGATTATTCTTTATGGATCCCTGTTGGTCTATTAGCTGCTGCTAAGAGATCTGAGAAAGGTAATTAAGAAAGGCAATATTATTATTTTGATGCTGATATTGGGGGATCAAAAGGGAAATGCTTAAGGGTCTGCAAATCAGCAGAGCAGGGAAAAAGCCCTGAAACCCACTAAATGAGAATTTTGAGGGAATGCATGGGAAAACCCTGTATTTTCCAGGTCATTCTAATAGGAAATGCTTCATCTGCCTCAGCAGATTTCAAATTTTGTAGTACTCATAGCTTGGAGGCATCTTAAGGGCAGATGTTGCAAAAGGTCACATTAACTTGTGTATTCCTGGCAGAAGACAACACTGAATGAGTGAAATACTGGCCTGGTAACTTACCCAGGCTTTTGTGAATAATGAACACTGCCTTTTTTAGCAATGCTCTTTGTTCTGCAAAGCACAAGTTTCTCAAACAGGTGCTTGGTCTGTCTGTGGTAAGGAAGCACAGAGGGAAGAAAGTGTCATGTGCTTGTTTGACATAAATCACTCTGCTTCAGTGGGGCTTTTTAGTGTTCAGATATTCTCCAGCAGGATTTAACCAGGAGGACTTAAACAGCAATGGGAGAGTTTTGATTTCTTGAGATGTCTGGAAAGCACAGGTCTTACAGGAACTTTGGTTGCTTCGTGTAGGAAAGGGGAAATGTCAAAGCATTGCTGACCTTGGCTGTGATCTGTGGTGCTGTCTGACCCCAAACAGGTTAGGAGTTGTAGCTGTGGCAGTGGGATTCCCAGTGATTTCTGAGAGCAGCCTGGTCATTTCTGCAGGCAGTCCATGAGGACCTGCAGCTGCTGTGTCCTGTGGGCATCCCCGTGGACACAGCAGGGCTGTGCTGCTCCCTGCTCAGCACTGCTCCTGGTAACAAGAAATTGGCAGAAATGGGCTGGACTTCTCCAAATCACCATCAGTCTCGGGTCCTCTGTGGCCTTGGGAAAAATGTAGATGAAAGAACAGTACACACAGGAACCATCTGTTTCCAGATTTATAAAAGACTCCCTCCCCCCAGATTTAAACTCCTTTTGTTCTAGGGAGGCTGAGGAGTTTGTGTAGCCCCAGAGAGTGCTTTATTGTGCACCTGAACCCTCCTCTGCCTTGTCCTCTCCGTGTTTGCTGTTCTGCACAGGGCAAATTTACCAAGAGGCTCAGCTGGGGCTGGCAGGAGCTCCTCTGACTTGGAAAATGCCTCTGAATAAATTACCTGCTGTGGAAGAGCAATACATATTCTGCCCAAGAACCAGAAAAGGAAACAATAAAGGCTGTTCTTAGAATAGTTCTGAAGAACCTGGGTACCCTGAAGGAAAATGAGACTTCTGGAGGGTGATACAGAGAACCCATTTTAGGAACCTGCCTCTCTTTCCAGTTAATGTACATGGAGGTATCAAACTGAGAATGTCTAAAGCTAAATGATGTGAGCACCTATCAGTGAGCAGCTGTCAGTGTGTTGAATTTTTTTTGATAATTTTTGGATTATTATAAACTCTTCTTGTTCTCTTCTGAAAGCAAGAGCATTCCCATGGGCTCAACACTTCTTCCACTGCATGGCCAATGTAACATTTCATTTTTTTTCCTCTTGTCCTTACAACATTTGTGTAGCTAGATTCAAACTTGCTTCTGTGCTGAATGTGTATGTGTATGTGTTTCTCTTCAGAAAAACAAGAAATGTTCTGAGGAATGCATGCACTTGTGGTGAAATTCATATCATTTTTACACAGCAAACAAGATTAGATGTTCATAGGAGCATCTTTAGGCCCTGCAGCCAACAGATATGTCAGATTTCAACATTTGTCCCTGCAAACAAATAGTTCATTTTTTGAGACAAAGCAATTCTCAGTGATACTGAACACTCTAAATTAAGATGCTGAAAACAAGATCTTTATTTCGGGCTCATAGAAAGCTGACTATTGCCAAATGCCATGGGAATGAGGGACTTAAACATGTCACTGAAGTGTGTACTGCAAGTTCCTTCATGATGAAGTCTCAGATAAATTGGAATCATCTCAAACTTGCATCTTGGGAAAGCCAAACGAATTTCAGATGGAAATGAATGGAAATTAATTCAGGGGGTAGGCTTGAACCCAGCCTCCAGGGGCACAGTAATTGTGCCTTTTAGGAAATGGCCTCCTGCTCTTTGCATTTTAACTGTCTGTAATTACTTCTGTGGTTTGTTGGTTGTGGAGGAGCTCGACAAGCTGGGAATTGGCAGATTCAGAGTTGCCTTTACTTACAGTGCTTTTGCCAACTTAAGTCATCTATAGGAGGTTTTGTCCTGACAAAACTAATCCCTTGGTATGGCCAGACACTGCATTTTCCTTTTAACTTTGTACTAATATTTAAAACTGTTTTGGCTAAGATTTGGATTGGCACGAATTGTCAGAAAACCACCAAAATCAGTATGGATAAGCCAGGCTTTCTCTCCTCCATCTGTGTCATATTTTGTCTTCTCTCACAATGAGCTGTGCAAAGCTGATTACGTCCAGGGCATTGTGCAGCCCTGGCTGAATGGAGTTGCTCCAGTGGAGGCATTTGGGTCCTGCCAAAGGGACAGGGAGCAGGCAGTCAGTCCTGCAGGAGGTTTGGAGAAAGCCAGCTAGCCCCAGGAGCTGTCAGAGCCTGCTGGATTTGCTTGCCCCATTAATGCTGCAATATTGCACAGTGAGCTCTGCCAGTGCTGCTGTGGGGGAGGAAGGGCAGGTGCAGGATGCAGGGGTGTTACTGACCCCAGGATGGGCAGGTGCAGGATGCAGGGGTGTTACTGACCCCAGAATGGGTGGGTGCAGGATGCAGGGGTGTTACTGACCCCCAGGATGGGCAGGTGCAGGATGCAGGGGTGTTACTGACCCCAGAATGGGCTGGTGCAGGATGCAGGGGTGTTACTGACCCCAGGAAGGGCAGGTGCAGGATGCAGGGGTGTTACTGACCCCCAGGATGGGCAGGTGCAGGATGCAGGGGTGTTACTGACCCCAGAATGGGTGGGTGCAGGATGCAGGGGTGTTACTGACCCCCAGGATGGGCAGGTGCAGGATGCAGGGGTGTTACTGACCCCAGAATGGGCTGGTGCAGGATGCAGGGGTGTTACTGACCCCAGGAAGGGCAGGTGCAGGATGCAGGGGTGTTACTGACCCCCAGGATGGGCAGGTGCAGGATGCAGGGGTGTTACTGACCCCAGGATGGGCAGGTGCAGGATGCAGGGGTGTTACTGACCCCAGAATGGGCAGGTGCAGGATGCAGGGGTGTTACTGGCCCCCAGAATGGGCAGGTGCAGGATGCAGGGGTGTTACTGACCCCAGGATGGGCAGGTGCAGGATGCAGGGGTGTTACTGACCCCCAGGATGGGCAGGTGCAGGATGCAGGGGTGTTACTGACCCCAGGAAGGGCAGGTGCAGGATGCAGGGGTGTTACTGACCCCAGAATGGGCAGGTGCAGGATGCAGGGGTGTTACTGACCCCAGGATGGGCAGGTGCAGGATGCAGGGGTGTTACTGACCCCAGAATGGGCTGGTGCAGGATGCAGGGGTGTTACTGACCCCAGGATGGGCAGGTGCAGGATGCAGGGGTGTTACTGACCCCCAGGATGGGCAGGTGCAGGATGCAGGGGTGTTACTGACCCCAGGATGGGCAGGTGCAGGATGCAGGGGTGTTACTGACCCCAGGATGGGCAGGTGCAGGATGCAGGGGTGTTACTGACCCCAGAATGGGCAGGTGCAGGATGCAGGGGTGTTACTGACCCCCATGGAGGGCAGGTGCACGATGCAGGGGTGTTACTGACCCCAGGATGGGCAGGTGCAGGATGCAGGGGTGTTACTGACCCCCATGGAGGGCAGGTGCAGGATGCAGGGTTGCTGCTGACATGACCTCCAGGATTGCTGAATAACCACCGTGGGACAGAGATGTGCTCTGGAAAGTGCACTGGGTACTTTGAGACTAAGTGTGATGCAAATGCTAATTGTTACTATCACTCTTTGTTAAGAAATGGGGGCATGTTTTTATCATTATTCTGTAGGTTCTGGTGTCCTTGTACAATTAAGCCCTGACCTCATCAGAATAACATTTGCATTGGAAACGAGCAAATAACTAACACCCTTTCACTGGAATTTCCTCAATTCTATTAGCCCTGGATATATTAAATACCAGCATTAATGGTGATTCTCTGGCACCAGCAGAAACTAAAAGTGCTTTATCCTTTTTGCCAAGTGACTTTTAAACTCTGGGATGAAACCTGTACTAGCTGCTGCAACTGGACCTCTTGTCCTCACTGCCAGAGATCACAGAATCAGTGGAGCTTCAGGCTGAGTCCAAGCTGAGTTAGGGAGAGGAGAACTTGCTGAAGAACGTTCCTGTCTTCAGGAATAAGCAGTCTTCATGAGTTTCACACAGACCCAGTTCTGAAGCCTATCCAGGTCCCTCTGGGTGGCATCTCTCCCCTCTAGTGTGCACAGCACACAGCTTTGGTCATCAGCAAACCCTCAGCTGAGGGTGGATCCCACTGTCAGTGTCACCACAGAGGTATCAGTGCTGCTCCCAGTGCAATCCCTGAGGATTTATCAGGTTTGTTTATCAGGTTTTTTTCATTGCCTTGCCAGCAGCACCAGGAGGCAGAGGGACATCATGGGGACACAGGGACATGGGGACACAGGCTCTCTCAGGCTTAGTTCATCCTAGCAAATACTAGTTTTTCCCACACTGACATTCTTAGCATTCCCAGCTGCAAGGTGACTTTGAGTGAAACTGTTCTCTGCTCACCAAATCTTCCGGGTTTAATCCTTTTTTCTCAGCATGTTCTCTCTGGTTAGACACAAAGACATCAAACCAGACAGTGTCAAATGCTTTGCACGAGCCCAAGGAGAGGCCATCAGTTGCTTTTCCCTTATCCACTAGCACTATAACTCTGTCACAGTCTGCCATCCAATTTGCACCACTTTGCCCTCAGTGAAGCCATGGTGGCTGTCACCAGTCACATCCCTATGTGCCTTAGCAGGATCTTTTTGGGCACCAAGGTGAGACTGACCAACCTGTTGTTCCCCAGGTTTTCCTTTCTCCCCTTTTAAAAACTGGAGGTTGTATTTCCCCTTTCAGAACTTCACTGAACTGCCATGACTTCTCAAATATGATGGATTGTAGCTTACATGTCCTCTGCCAGTTCCCTCAGGACCTGCAGATGCATCTAAGTTCCAGAAAAGAGTTCCATGATGCAGCTCCCATTAGCTTGGCTTGTATCTCAGTGGTAAACTGGTGTTTAAGAACAAATTCATTTTGATTGATATTTAAATAACCCACAATTTCATTCCTGACTCGAGGATCTTCCACTCTAGGGTAGATTACTTCTGTGAATATTTGATCCTCATTTTCTCAGTGAAATAAAGCTTTGTTCATGCAGCTATGGAGCATTATTAGGTGGTAATGGCACACAGAGTGGTCTTCATTAGGGAGCACTGCTAATTACCAATGCCAGGCAATTTGCAGGCCATCCATTCTGACTGTAATTATGATGTGGCTTGCACACCTGTGTCTGAGAGTATTTTCCTCTAACTAGGGCTCATTCTTTTGACTCAGCAAGGAGCCTCTCTCGATTGTGGAAGTAGCTTTTTTGTTGTCTCCATGGGCAGAGAATGAGACAGAAGGGAGGGAAAACTCGGGAAACAGCCAGCAGTTGAAGCAGGCAGTGAGCCCTAAGTGACTGTGTGGGCATACACAACAGAGGGGGCATGTCTTGAATGCAAGATGATTTTAAAATAGGCTTAAAACAGGCCTGTTTGCTGGTGTGCTTTGTGCTCAGTGCAACACGTGTTAATTAGAGCTTCAGCACAGCTTCTCAGTAAACAGCATTTTCCCTCAAAGAGAGACAGACAAGGAGAGGGAGAATTTTGATGTTGGGAATAAGGTACTATGAATAAGAATCAGCAGCAATGGGTTTAGTTTAAGCTAGACTGGAATTTATTGCAGCTTTATGTTTTCATAAAGGAAACCTGTGTGTCAGCTTCTAGTGATGACAGGGATGCTGAGAATTGGCATGTGAGGATAATGTGATAATATAGAGACACCAGGGAGCATGTGTACACAAAAATGCATCTCAGCCAGCCAGAAGGCCATGCTGTGATTTCAGTAAAAAGCTGTGACAGAAAATCAATAGCTTTGAGAAAGGCCTATGGTAAGGCAACAGCATTATCTGTGTGTTCTGCATTCTGCCTCCTGCCTCCTTCCCTTCCCAGAGACAGAGCTGCATGAGCTCATGTTTGAGTTTTGTTAACTCTGTGCCTCAGCAGCTCAAGCAGAGAGGCAATTCAGGGAATACAAAGCACCTGCAAGCCAGGGGTGGGGATGGAGCAGGAGGGAGCTGGTTTCTCTGGTTTGCTCAGGCTATTGGTTTATTGACAGGCTCTTGCCTGGCAGGCTGTGTCACTGCAGACTCCTCTCAGCTGTGCTCTGGTCTCCAGAAAAACCTCCACTGTACCTCACATCCCTGCACCCTGCCCTGTTCTTTGATGTGTGGATCAACAGCAAGTCCCTTTCCAGGCTTCCACTCAGGGCAGGACATTCTGGCAGGATGATCTGGCCAAGTAGTTCCAGATTATGGAGTTTATATTAGGCACCAACTTCGAGTGAGGTTTTCTAGGATGTTTTGGTTTTGTTATTTGGTGTTTGTTTGTCTTTATTCTTCTCCAGCTCCTTTATTGTCTAAAATGGCAGAGTACAATTTGTTAATGAAAAGTAGAGCAGAGGGTGGACTGCTCAGTATTAGCTGGACAAGGTTTGTAATCATGTTATTGTATTTCAGTTTGTGATGCTGCCTCTATTTTGTACATAGGCATGCAGTACACTCAGAGGGGATGCCAGCCTTTGGGGAAAAAGCCCACCAATAGCATTCAAAGGGAGTAGACTTCTATTTAAATACCTGTAAGACTGAACAGGATGTAAAGGAAGTCTGCAGGAGAGGATGAGTGAGAAGGATGAATCTATCACCTGCCTGGTGAATAGGGCATAGCTGGGATTGAGTCTTCTTTTTATTGAAGAGAATACAATACCTCACTTGTAGATGATGTTCTAAAGCCAAGAAATCTCTAAGGTTTCATTATTCCTAAATATTTCCATGTGCTGAGTATGTAAGCATTTTGGAATTGGGAAACCTTTCCCATGTTGGCATAGGGAGGTAACATTAGCAATCCCATGGCATTAACTGATAATCTACTTGGTTTCTTTTGCTAACTGATAATACTGATAAATGTCTGATTTTCTAGCACAGAATTAGGCTGAAGTGGCAGCTAGGAGAAAGTGTGTTTTTTTTTGCTGACACTTCTGGTTGCTTCTCACCTCACCCAAGAGCTCAGTTCTTTCTCTATGGAAAACTCTGAGAAACAGCCACAGACATGGCTTATTAAAAAGAGGTGGTTCTAAATTTGATTTTTTTCCATGAAATCTTCTTTCTGTCAGAGCCTAATATTTCAGTACTCCCACTGCATGAAAGATTATTTGAAGAGCTACACAGTGAAAAACTCAGAGGAAGGAGAGGGAATTCTGTGGCACCTAGGAACATCTTCCATAAATAAATACAATGTAGTGACTGCTTTGTTCTAGGCTATGTACATGAAATTCAGGCAGGTGTTTGTTAGCTGGAAAACATAAAGCAAAGCTTGTTAGAGTTTTACCCTTTACACATGAAGTAATAAAGAGTAAGAGCACACTCTGTATTTAATGATTAAGCTTTCTGGGGTTAGCTGGTGTTTTAATTGCCCTCCAGTCATAGTTATACCATAGTGTGGATCACAAATACTTGGAGAGGTGTTTGAGAAACAGAAACACCTTTACAGTGCCAACAGGGTAGGGCTGGGCCTGGGTGACTGTAAATTCCTCATCAGTGCCACATTCAAGTTTGCTTAGGCATGAACTGAGCAACTTTTCCAGTCTCCTAAATGCTGTGAAGTGCTCCTGCATCCCAGGTAGGAGACTGGACTTTCATGCCAGTGGCTGAAAGCAGGGACAACTTCTACTGCTGAAATCAATCACATCTTCTGTGAGCTTTCCTAAAATTTAATATTTTATTTCTTCTCTTATTTTTCCTCTTTCTGGATTCCTAAAAATCCTGCAATTCTTATAAATGTCTCTTGTATCTTGCTGCTTCAGAGTTTTAAAATACCTTGAAGTTAATATATACTGTATGAAAATACTTGTGTTGTGTTGCATTGTTATTCACTTAAATAATTCACTTTTGTGCATTTAAAGGCAATTGATTTCTAAACAAGGAATGTCAAGCTGAAATCTGAGGCTGGTTCTTTAATAACAGCCCGACACATTAAGAATCAGTGGCAGTTCTGAAACACTTTTCAAAATAGAAAATGTATCAAAGTGGATTGTGCCCTTGGGGGAAAATTATTTTTGGCAATTTGGTTTCTGCCAGCTCACCAGAAAGCTCTCAGTCAGTGAGCACTTTCTAGAACAGCACTAAATAACTTTGGTAGGAGCTGCAAAATCTTGCACTAATTGGCTGCCAAGGCCCCAGCTCGCTCCAGCAGAGAAAACTTGCTTTCATTAGGTGAGCAGAGCACTTCATTAATACTTAAAGAAGGGAAGTTAGTTTGCTCAGAGACTGCAGGCTGGAAGGGAAAGGCTGTCCCTTGTGTAGCTGCAGCACTCCTGAGGCCATCTGTGGGGTCTGAGGTCATGTACCAGCTGCAGACCAGCACTGAGCTGCCAGCATCCTCCCTTTGCAGTGGCTACACAGACAGAAGGAGATTCCCCATCAGCTGAGGTTTTTCAGCTGTACTGTGCAGGTGCAGGCAAAGCCAGCATTACCACCCTTGCTGATTGCTGACATTCAGGAATAGAGGTCAGGAGGTGCATGGGCACTGGCAACAACTTCTGATGTGCCACCCCGTTTGATGCAGGTCCAACACCTGATCCAGGTGGATCTGCCCCAGCACAGCCCTGCCCCAGTGATGTCCATGATCACTCTGCTCTTATTGCAGGTGTGAGGTTCCTCAGGAGGTGGAATTTTCAGGTCACTTAAGCCAAGTTCATCACTTGCATAAGTTAACTGCTGAGCTGCAGTTTTCTGGAACTGTGCTGTCTTGGATAACTTGATACTCTGCCTCTTAGAGGAAACATAGATTTCCTGTCAAAATTGGCATTATATATTCAGCAGAACTCACCTCTCTTCTTGATGAGTCACAAATTCTTCTGTGCAAAACAATATCTTCAAGGAGATTGTCATCTTGTGCTGTACATGACTTGTTTGGGGTGAAATACATTTTAGGGAAACAAAAAACCAGTCTGCCCCATGCTTGATCAGTTCCAGGAAGATCCCAACCAGGAATGTACACTCAATGGAAAGTGGGGCTGTGCTGTTGGCCAGCTTGCCTGCAGATTTTTGGTTGCACATTGCTGGATCTCAGACATCCTGATGTGCTGATCTCAGACATCCTGATGTGCTGTTCAAGTGAAGGACCTGCAGCCACAGCCAAATGATCAAATGAGAGTCCCACAACTGCCCCCATCCTGGAATGTTTGGCTTGACACTGGATTTGCATCAGGACAGTGAAAAATGCTGCTCAGAAACCTTCACTGCCATGGCAAATCTTTTACTTGCATTCTATTTACTAAGGGCCATGCAGAGTCTGATTGCAGGAAATACCAGCCACTTCCTCACCATGGAATGGACTTAGTGAAGCATAGGCATTCACTGGTCTAAGGCAAATCTCTCTCCCTCAGATTTCAGTGGTGTAGGTCATTATCCATGCTTTCCAAAAGGTGTCAGATCTAATTGCAATATAATCTGCTTAAAATAAGCTTTACTTGAAGCCAAGCAGTCAAAAAATAATAAACAGAGTAGTTTTTTAATTGGAAAAATCCTATTGTGTTAAAAAAACCCTATCAGGAGCTGCTTTCAAAGAATTTTTCAAACCACTTATTTGGAATGTTAACTGACCTAACTACAGCTTTCTCATTTCTATGATTTCTTCATTTTGATTCATTGTGTTGTACCATAAAATGAAATTTGGGATGACAGATTTTCATATACAGTGTGTTTTAAACTATTAAAGGCAGGAATAAGCAGAGGTGAGTACTTCAAGAAGATTATGATTATATTTCTGACTAATTTTTTATTCTCAGGCATTTTTGAGACCTGGGAGTCGAAGACAATGGCATTCTCTCTGTATCTCTATATCCTAGTCCCAGCTGTCCCAGCTTTTTTGTACCATAATTGCACTTGTTCTGTCTTTAGTTGTGTTCCTACCTATACACTGTTCTGATCCCTGTTTCCTTCTGCTTCTTTCTAGATAGCAAAGATTGTCTTATTTGGTAATATATTTAAAAATTCATAACAGAGCCTGGGGCCTTTAGATGAAAATACTGTGTTTCTAATAGGAGCTTCCTAAATACATTTTAGTTCCTGTCCATGCTGCCATGAACCAATGCACAAGTGCCTAGAGTTGCTCACTGGGAATATTGAGAGCTTGGATGTGGTTTGTACCTCTTGTACATATGATAGGTAGTGACTTTTTGACTTCCCTGCACTGTAATTGCACTGAGTTACATCCCTTTGAAAAGGAAGTGACCAGACAGCAGAGAAAATATTTGCCTGTTTTCCTTCTTCAGCTTCTGCAGTTTTGCAGAAAGTTGCAATTTGAGATTGCTCTTCCACAATGAGCAACTTTTGGTGGCTGGGGGGGAAGCCTGGGCAGTAGAGGGCAGGTCAGGAACACTCAACCAGCAGCCTGACAGAGACTGAGGTCTGGTGAGAGGAGAGAGCAGCCAAGCCAATTTGGGAAGAAGTGGAAAAAGGATGACTTCTCCATGGGAACCCACAATAAGTGTTAATCATCACCCAACTAAAGCTTGAGCTGGATCAAGCCTGACTGCAAGGATATAAATGACAGGGGAGAGATTGGTGCTGCATCCCTTTTTTTCTTAATGTGAGTCTCTCTGGGATTGCCTCTTAAAATGCCTTCTGGTATTCCCAACTCTGGTGGAATTCTATAAACTCTTTTGGAATCTCAGGGAGGGCAGGTTGTTTAGAAGAGCTGTGTGGATAGTTTCACTTAATTCTTGCCTGTTTATGGCACAGTTGTGTTTTAGTGGCTGCCTGCACAGTGTCTGATGGGAAAGAGGGGCCCAAGCATTGTAAAGCCATCCAATGGTGTGTGCTGAGGTCCTGCATGGTGTGACACACCTCAGGCACCTCTCCCAGCCCACAGACAGGTCAGACCTGCTCCACTTGGCTAACCCAGCCATTTCTTCTGATTGAAACAAGAAGGGCTCTGCCAGGAAAAGTGAGTTCCCCAATTCAGCAACAGCTGTTAGAGAGATGATGGCAAGAAGCTGAGGGCTGAGAGCAGTGGATGAACCTCCTTTTTTTGTTGTGGCTGATGTTACATCTGCCACCAAACGATGGTACAAACCAAAAGCACATCTGGATCCCAGAGCTGTCACATATTCTGACTGTTCCTGTGCAGGACATGCCCAGGAACAGTGTGTGTTCAAACCAGCTGTAGGAGAACCAGTTCCAGAACAAGGGACAGCCTGCCAGGATTCTGCAAGTTTGTTTGAAGCAAAAGGCTCTTGCCCTGTGAATGACTCCTTTGTTATTGTCAGGCCCTGCACTTCCACACGCAATCAACTCCCTAAAACTTAAATCAAATATTAAAATGAGTGGTTCATAAGTTATTCAAGTGTTAACTTAGCAGAATCTTTTAGCTTGCCCATTTTAACAAACTGTCATCCTGATGCTCCTGGCTTTGACACACCTCCATGACAAGTAATTCCATGAGATAGATGTGTGAGTCCAGGGACCTTGGAGCACTCAAGCTGCCACTGTTATGTTATAAATATAGAAATTCCCTGTACTAACTAGCTCTAATGTGATTCACCCCAGCACACACAGCTCTGGTCCATTGACACCAGAGGATCTGCACGAGGCTTCAGGGCAGGTTTTAGACACAGAGCCTGGAGCTGCCCAGGGCAGGGAGAGCCACCCATCCCTGCCCACCTCTGCTCAGGAAGGCTCCACACGTGGGCTGGGGCATTCCTGCAGTTAGTGCATTAATTCCTCCTGCCCTTGCACGCAGATGGAAATGGCAGAGCCAACTTTTCCCCTTTGTGCAGTGGGAGAGGCAGTCTGTGTAACCTGAGGGCAGGGAGGAGGAAAAAGGAATCCATAGAAGCTGGGCTTTTCTTTTGTCCTGTTTTCAACAGATCTTTTGAAATCTTTATCCTTTTGGGAGAGTTTACAGAGTTCAGTCTGTTCTGAGTAGCAAGTAGACAATAACAAGGCACCTTTCATCAAGTGCATATACAGTGTGGAGGGAAAACTGAAGAAAATTAGAGAGCTTTTGTATTTATTCCAGAAAGATCTCTCTGCACCACAGAATGAAGGTGTGGAGGCAGCATGTGTTGGGACTCCTGGACTAGGGCACCCCAGCCAGGGCAGGTGGTGGTTGTGATTGAAGAAGAGTTGGCACAAGCTGTGACACATGTGGTAGCTGCAGCACAAAACCTTCCAGGCACCAGCCACTAGCAGAAGTTGGAGTAGAAGCAATGTTTGTGCCCCTTTTTAATGGTGTGTAAGCACTGGGAAGTGTACCAGAAAGGTGCCTCCAATCTCTCTCCACTTTTGTAGAGAAAAATTACTGCCAGACCTTCCAAACTTTGCCTGGATGTGATGCAAGATAAAACAAAGTCTGCTCTCTACATGTTGAATGCCAAAGAAGACTGAACATAAGGGACACATTTTAATTAACTGCTACAGTAATTTATTGAGGAAAGTGATTTGTTGATCACTACTCACAGTCTTTAAATAAGAATTTGCTTTCTAAGAGGAGTGCTTTTAGTTCAGCCACATTTTACTCCTTTTGGTATAGGAATTGCTGGGGAAGCATTACACATGGACTCCCAAGCAGATCTGATGAGGTGGTTGCCACAGCTCTTCCTGCCCTTAAAATTAAAGTGTGTTAGCATCTCCTGCTCATATACTTCAGGGTAAAATTAAAAGATAAAGAGTGCTATGTCTAATGAGGTATTGTATTTTACTCTGAATCTGTTCATTTTTTGTTGGAGAGGCAGGTAAGGCATGTAAATAATGAGTTGAGCTTCTCAGTTAAAACCAGAACCTTTTGATCTTTCTGCAAGAGAAATAAAACTTAGTGGGACCAATTTTTACATCTCTGACCTCTCTGACCTTGTATGTCTAAAATCTCTAATGCAATTATGGTGGTGGAAATGTGGATGTCTAGAAGAAGGAAGCTCATAACTGGCTGGTGATGTCGTTTGGACTTACCCAGAAGAACCCCTGCTGCTCATGTCATTAAAAGAGTTGGGATGATTTTGGCAGTATTTTTGTCTTGTTCTCCCTCCTGCAGAATGATTCCAGTTGTAGGTAGTGCTTGTATGATGATGTATTATTGGGTTATTGAACAGGGATTGATGTTGATCAGACCTTTAATTCATATGCACTGCTTCAATTATATTATTACCTTAAGCTTTTCCATTAATTAGCTTAGAAGGAGTAATTTCCCAAAAGATTACAGGAGCCAGCATATAATGAATGTTTCTGACATTAAAAAACCTTATTGATGGAAATTATCTACATTGGATATAATCTGGTCTCAAATATAGACATTACAGATATACATATAGACATTAAAGATATACCTTTTGATCAGCTTGTAATAAATAATAAAAAAATATTTATCACATCCTGTCACTTTTATTTGATAAGTTTGCTTAAAATTCATAAAAGTTTGTTTCCTTATGCTTGAACAAACTTGACTTGCTTGATGTGAGCTGTTTTTTGTGGAGCCAAGAAAAAAAAAAGTTTATTCAATTTATTCCTAGGAGAAATTATTCTTATATTATTCTGTGAAAAAGATCTGGATGGATTTGAGAAAAGAGAAGCCTGCTGCTTATTAGCTACTCTGTGCAAGCTGGTAGTTCTATTACATATGGATTTTGCTAATAGGTGGGTGTGATTTTTCTGGGTCACATGGATTGCTTTTTCCTTAATTCTGGGGGTTTTGCACTGAGTGAGCCTGCAGAGGTTTTCAAATCTGTGACTGGAAGATTTTCCCAAACAGTTTTCTTCTCAGCTGGAGAAAATTGTGTGTTGTTATTTCAAAGTCTTACTGGCAAGGCACTTTGGTCAGTACAGCATGACTCTCCTCTCCTTTGAAAGAGAATTTTTCACCAGATGGGAGCATACTTGTCATTTGAATCTTTTGAGCTCCCTTTGAAATTCTGTTAATTTGCAAGTGCAGGAATGCACAGCTCCCCTGCATTCTGTGAGCTGCTAGAGATTCTCATTTTTGGCTGTCTCCCTCCTGTCTGTGTCACCAGGTTACCTCTGGACATGACTAGGGGCTACTGCTATCTTAATCATGTGAGGAAATTGCTTTTAGCTGCTTTGTGTACCAAAAATATCTCAATGTTTTTTTCTTATAATTGTTCCCTTTTAAAAGAGACATGAATTAGAAGTGATGATCTGTGAAACTCTGCCTTTCCTCAGAATGATTTTGAATAATCCAATGCAGTAGAAATCACTTTGCAGTTACAGTCTCACAAACAAAAATCATATTTATAATCTAGTAGCTCATGGTGTAGACTTGCTTGAGTTTGCACTATCTGTGTAAAAGGCTAGAGTGTGCAAAAACAAACATGAACTTATGGAATTCTGTATCTTTTTGCCTGGGCATTCTGTA
The DNA here is from genome assembly GCF_029582105.1 of Oenanthe melanoleuca. Taxonomy (NCBI): domain Eukaryota; kingdom Metazoa; phylum Chordata; class Aves; order Passeriformes; family Muscicapidae; genus Oenanthe; species Oenanthe melanoleuca. The sequence goes on from NC_079340.1 coordinate 7,549,985, forward strand.
TCTTTTTACCTGGGCATTCTGTATCTTTTTACCTGGGCATTCTAACAAGCCAGGCACAAATACAATGAAGATCTTCCTAGATACTGACCTGCAAACTTAAGGTACCTGAGAAGGCATTAGTGATCTTGGTCAACCCAAAGGTCTTTTTTCATCTGTTGCCCACTGAGCCTTAGGTGTGTGTATAAATAAGTAGCCTCTGGATTATGAGAGGGAGGAGCTAGAATAATGGAAAATTATGTCCTCACATCCTAAAAGTCAGTGAGTCTGGATCCTCCCTCCATTTCCTCCTCACAGTGAAGAGGATGTCTTCACTCCTACTGTCTTTGTCTTGAGATTCTCCTTCCCTGTGGTGGCCTGGATGATGAAGGAGCTTTACCTAAAGCTCCAGACATTCACATAGCCAATCTTTCAGTAAACCAAACTGTTGAAATGTGGGAAAGGTGTGAAGTAAACCATCCCTCTGCAGCAACCCATGCAGATGATTCTGGGCAAGAGCTGAGGTGATTGATGGACCCAGATTCTGTAGCCCCTGATATAAATCTCTCAGTCCACCTATATCAAAAGAGAGGATCAGAGCACAGCCCTGACAATCCCCTCTTTAAAGGTTTCTCTCCTTTTCTCTTCAGCAAATTTGAGATTTTGTCTTCGTCTTTTTTTCACTCAGACCTGGAGAAATGGTTTTGGTGAAGCAGGGCTGCTCTGTGTTAGTGGAAACTGGGAAGGTGCTATTTTTCTTTAATTTCACCTGAGTGATTTATCTGTCCAGACACATCACTGGCTCCTTCCAACAATGGCTGGGTCTTATGTCCTTTTACAAAGATCCAGGGATTAGTAAACTCCCCATTGTGCTAGGCATGTGGTGAAGAGGGACTTGTGGCTGTGCTTTGCAAACACTGGCTCTCATTACACTCTTCATAACCTTCACACCTAGCTCACAGGAGCCACGTTCTCCCCACATTAGAAAGGTGGTAGAGTTTTCAAGAGCTTTAGATTAATTACAAAGCAACCCTCAAAACAATAAATCTAACGTGAGCCAAGAAATAAATGATGTCTTTGGGCTGCCTGCTCAGTGCTCATGTGCTGCTTCAAGCACACCTGTAGCAGTTATTAATAATAATCATCATAGCACAGCTGTCAGTGGGTGCAGAGATGTCTGCAACCTGGAACTTCTCATCCTTGTGACAAGATGTTGAACTTAATTAGAGAAGCTTTTGTTTTGTTTGTATCCATTGTGAGAAAAGGTAAAGGAATGAAAAGCAGTGTGAATCCATATGGGGTGGTGAACAGGAACTCTTCTCCTCTGAACACTGCAGTGGTTTTATTTTGGATGTGTGAAACAGGTAAGGACTGACAACCTTGTGCCCTGTGCTGGTCCAAATCCAATCTTGGGCTTCAAGCTGTTGCTGTTGTAAGCAGCAGCAAGACCAAAGTTCCCCAAAATCACCTTTTAGCAGCCCCAGACTTTGTACTGGAGTTAGTACAGGAGGGGGAGGAGTGCTGGTGTTTGTTCACACGCAGTTTCTGCTGGTTTCCCACCCTGAGCAATCTGCATGCAGGCAGCCCTGGCAGAACCCTTCAGGCCAGGCTGCTTCCCCCACCCAGCAGCACCACCCTTCCTGGTGGTGTTCAAAGAGCCCACTCACACCTGGGGCCTTCAGCTGGGAGAAAAACAATAAAGTAGGTTAGAAAAATGTTTGCTCAGTTTCAGTCGGGAAGAAGGTGGAAGAGATGAGAGGGGTTGAAATATTATGGGCTGTCAGAAACTCAGCAGGAACCTCAGAAGGAAGAGAGGAGGATGTGGATTGAAGAAACTGGAGCCCTGAGGGCAATCCTCTAAAAATATATTAGAACAGCACTGCCAGTAATAGTATTCTCAAGATATGCAAGTCCTGCACTGTTAATTGAAAAGTGCCAGGGGTAAGGTGCTCACCTTGAAACTCATTATCTATTAAAATAATTTCTTTCATTTTCTATTGCTAAGGACTTGTTTTAAACTGCAGTAGGAGTTGGAGCCTGAAATGCCATTTTCTTGTTATTCTGAGGGGCAGTTCTTTCAAAGGGAATGGTAGAGTGTAGCTAATAGAGCCTAGTTTATTTAGGGTATATATTTATGATTTACCAATTATTTATTGCCTCTGAGTTTAATAATATTCCTCATCTCTTCCCAGAATAGGAGAGATTTAATCATAACTCTGGTTTGAAGTACCTGTGTGTATGGCTGTGTGTGTATATATGTATATATCATTACATCTATCTTTGGACACTGCTGTGGTTTGGGGGCTGCTTTAGGGACCTTGTGCTGAAGTGACTGAGATCTAACTAAAAAAAAAGCAGAAAAAGAGAAAACTCTAACTTCTCAGAACAGTTTGAGAATAGAAGCATAAGAAAGCTCAGTGACATAAAAAATCGAATGCAGAATCTTAGGCACACATAAGGTTTATTGAATATGATTATTGATTAGTACATTTCCCCCTGATTATTATGAAATGAGAGAAGATTTTATACTAGGATTGGGAGATCTGATAGGTCTGATATTCTCTTCTTAAAGTTCAGAGCAAATAGTTGAAAAACTAGAAAAAGGAGAACCCAGGAAAACTTACTGCCAGGACAGAGATAAGTTCTTCTGTGTCAGTTGAAGGCTGAAGCCCAGGGGACTTGGTGATTATTGAGTAATTCATATCAATCTGCTGCAGAGCAGAAGAGAAGGAGAAATTGAAGACTGAGAGGAGCAGTAGGGTGTTACAGCTTTAAGGCCTACTTTACTTATCTCTAGGCTCACATTTAATCCAGAGTTCACTTCAGCAGTTTGCAAAATCAATCTCTCTGTTCCCAACTCAGCTTCAGATCCTTCAGCATCTCTTCATTAACCCTGTGCTTTGGGAATAAGGCAGCCATGTGTGTCTGGAGACAGCAGCCCCCAGCAGAGGGTTGCTCTGCTTTCTTCTGGGCTCTTTGCAGTTTTCTCAGTCCCACAAGGGTGAGCAGGGAGCTCAGTGACCCTCCTGCAGCTCCCTGCACTGCTGGGAGTGGCAGCACTCATCTGACAGGCTGCTGTTGAGACTGGCAAATAGCTGCCTTGCTCCAGCTTGTAAATACCTCCAGCTTCCTGAGCTGTACAGCAGCAACAGGAATTAGTCTGGCCCTTTTTTGGTTTCCCTTCAGAAGGCAGGAAAGCAGCTGCCCCCCCAAAAGCCATGGATGCTGAGGCAGGATGCTCCCTCCTTGGCAGGGGACCAAAACCTGTCAGCATCCAGCCATGAGCTCAGCAAAGATGGGGCTGGGGCAAACCACTGAGCATCTGGATGGTTTGGTAACACCCCTATGCAGGGAGACAAGCAGCAATACTCAACACTTGAAGCTTGCTATTCCCTCTATCATTTCCCATGTTTCCCTTCAGTATTTAAGTTGCAAATCCAAAGTTGGTTTTGTTGCTGCTTGTTTCTCTTTTTCTTCTTTTCCTTGGTGGTATTGAACAGTGTTGCAGTGTCTGACTCTGTGAAACAAATGAATAAAAAGGATCCTGACTCATTCTGGGAAGAAGGGAGTTGGCAGCTGCTTGATTTCACCAGTGGGATCTCCTCTCCAGACTTCATTAATCCTCAATCCTGTCAGCCTGGGACAGAAGGAATCACACAGCTGTTTTAGGAGCATGACAGTCCTGTAATCAATCATCTGATTAGCAGGTGTTGGGCTGAGGGAAAGGGTTCTTTGCTGGTCCAGAGGATTCCACAACAGGTTCTTTCACCTAAGCAGTCCCCGTGTCATGTCCCTGATGCGTCAGCACTCAGGAGCAAAGCCTGACACAGAGCTACAGGTCTAGAACCAAGACATTTCTGGAATTCTAAGGTTCATTTATCCCCATCTCACTACACTTCTTCATTGTCTTTTTGACCTGTTCATGACAGGAGGCAGTTATTCTTTAAGGCCACCTTCATGAGCATCTTCAAGCCATGCTCACTAGGAGCTACCATTGAAGTGTGTGCTCTGTGACTGCTCTATACTTCAAAATCAGCCCTCAGTGTGTCATTTGAAATTTGTTTTTATGCAAAAATTTCCAATATACTTGAAAGCCTTGAAATGACCTGATTTTGTGGGATGTAGCTTTGCTTAAGATAAGCACTAAAGAAAGTTTCAGGCACTTTCTTTGTGTCTATTTATCTTCTATTCACACCAAAATACTCTTTGTAGTTTATGTAGTTTTTCTGGAAAACAAGACAATCTAATTTACTTAAATATTTAAATAAGCTTCTGCATGTTTAATTCCAAGGGCTTGAAGGTGAATAACCCTTATCACTTTCTAGAGCAGTGCCTGTTTGGCAAAGAGTGGCTGCATTTGTAAGGGATGGGCCAGTGGTCAGGTGTATAACAGGATTAAACACTGGATAATGGATATATCTGTGTGACTGGGGGCAGACATACACATTTTACCCATGCTCAAAGCTGACTGAGTCCTGCTGTGGACTCTTGGTGCTGCTCTTCAGCAGAAGGAAATGCAATTCCATCCTGTTGACAAAAACACCTCAAGAAGCTTTGGCTTGATATGGTTAGTCATTGCATTGTGGAGGTAAATAAAAAATCACCCAAATTAAATATACCCTTGTTTATCAGTTTTTTTCCTTTTATTTGTTGGTTGGTTGTTTGGGTTTTGTGGTTATTTTTTCACTCTGCATTGAAAATCTCAATCATGGCGTTGTCCGTTTACATTTCAAATTAGAACCACGATTTTCTTCTCCTGTTAAAGAGAAAGGTTTAAAGGTTTGACCAGAGGTATTTATAGAAAAACCTCACATGTTTTTAGTGGAATAATAGAAATGTTACTCTCTGATAATTTTTGAATTATGTAATTCACCTTGGGGTGAGCAGTGTGGGAAAGAGAGCAGCAAGGAATTGGCAAAGTGAAAACTTTTCAATACTTGTGTTCTGTGATGAAGAGCAAACATTCCTTTAGCCCTACACATTTCTAATTGCTCATCCCAGGTTCTGGGAGCTGGTGGTCTGGGGGGCATCCCATTTGCAGCCTCGTGATAAGCAGCTGTTTCCTTGGTGAATTCATTTCTGAAAGTGAGATAATCGGATTTGAATGGAGCTGCAGACACACTCATTCAGCCAAGCAAGGAGAAAGGGGGGAAAAGAAAGATTTTCCTCCATGTCTTCCTTTGTGCTCTGCCATGATTCAAGGACAGATAAAAATCTTGGCCTTGTTTCTCTCCTTGTTTGTGGCCCTTGACTGCTTTGTAAGTCTGTTATTTTGCTGGAAATTACAGACTCACCTCCTTCTCCTTGATATAATTCTTGCATCTGTAAAGCTGAGACTGTGCCTAAACACAGGATTTTCATCCTGATTCAGCAAGGAACATAGGCAAGTGTTTAATTTAAAGCATATTTTAAGCCCACCTGTATTCAGCAGAGCTCTCAAGCTATTTGTATTGAGGGCTGGCAGTGCCCAAGAGTGGGCAAAGCTCCCCATAGTATTGGGAATGTGTGTGCATGTGAGTGCTGTACACATCCAGGAGCCCATCTCTGATTTATCAGATGCCACAGTTGTTCAGCAATTTCACAATAAATTTTTTGATGCCTTTCAAGTTAATTTTAGAAGGGAAAAAAAGCTTTTGTATTTCACTATATCTTTCCTCCTACCCCTTCTCTATTTTTACATTTTCTCAAGTTGTCGCAACACGTGAGGACTCGGGTGACCCTTTCTCTGGGTGCAGATTTCTCGTGCAAGCTGCCTGAGCAGTTTGCTGTGCAAGGCAGATTGCTCTTTTATCAGCTCTCCCCAGGCTGTGATCCATCAGCATTCCCTGGGTGGTTGTGGCTTCTCCTCTCTGCACTCTCCACAGAGCTGTGCATGGACATAAAGCAGGGGCTGAGTGAGCCTGAACTTGGAAATATCCAGCGAGGAGCAGGCATGGCCATGGTACTAAACAGTGGGACAGAGGCAGCGAGGCTCTATGGAAGGTAGACAGAAGAAATTCCCATTTTTTTTCTCATGATAAATGGCTCAGAATATTGTTGGCATACAGGAGAGAGCAGGAGGGTGGGATGACAGCTGGCCAGGCTCAGCTGCTTTACACCAGCAGCAGAAGGAGCACTCACAAAATATTGAGGCCCCTCTTGGGAATGCACATCCTGGTAAGGAAAAGTGTTCAAAAACATTTATGGCTAAGACTTGGTTTGCTGTAATTTAGGTTGAGTGGCCTTCACAGATTTGCTCCTCCAGAGACCCATTTTTGGGGGGCAGTAGTCTTGGCCATTGTGAGGGCACTGTGCTTATATTTGCCTGACTGTGCTGGGAGCCTTTTCAGAGCCTTTGTGCCTGTCATTCCTGTAAGTCTTATCTCTCTGATTTTAATGTTATAAGCTCTCTTCCCTCACAGACATGTTTTTTTAGATTATGGAAAGTAACATTTCACCCTCCCTGTAGCATATTTACCATTGGATAACACCATCCCTAAGGTAGGATTCACCCAAGCCTATGTCTGTAAAATTATATCTCAGTCTTCCTAGAAAAAGAAGCTACTTCAGTAATATTAACCCATGCCAGGAGCAGTGAGCATCTCTACAGCAGAAAAATACATTTCTATTTTTTTTCCCTGCTCAGATGAGGAACTGTCTGCCTGAGAAAGTGTAACATTTCCAAATTCAGAAATGTGCTAAGTTTTTGTATTGGTGAAGTGTTTATTAGCTGTAGTTGACAAATCCTCTGGCTGGGGACTGAGTGGGCCAGACTTCATGGGAGCAGGATAGGTCTCTTCCTACCTGTGGCTTCCACCATTTAAAGGTTTCACATGGATGCCTTTATAGCTGTGCAGCAGTGGCAGTCCAAAGGTTAAATGGCTGTCTTTCAGCTTCTGCACAGCAGTTATAGGGGATTAAGCTTTCTCAGTGGGTTTCTAGGTACTCATGTATCACAGAGCTCCCTTGCTATGATTTCTTCCTTTTTCTGTAATCTTTCCAAAGAAGCAAGTGACCTCTTCTCAGAGAGATTGTGCAGAGGATGATATTTTCCCTGTAGACAGCCACAAAACTTTTCTGTTCTGTTCTTAGAAAGTTATTGTTGGGGGGTTAAAAATATCCAGATACCATCTCATGAGAGAGAAAGGTGACAACTCACTGATTTATGATAGTCTCTGTTGCTCTCCACATTCTCCTGGCCCACATGTCCCTTTGATGCATTTGGCTGAACCCTTCTTCCCACACTATTTCTTTGTTTACTGCCTGAATTCCCTTCTGGAAATACCAGAGTTTCTGTCTGTAAATTAAAAAGGATTGAGCAGTGTATAAGTGCATGAGAAGGAGCATGCTAAAGGGCAGTGAATAGAATACATGCCTTTAGCCATCCCACATTGGTGTGGCTCTGCTGGGTGGTCCAGCTGCACTCCATTTGTTACTCTCCTGTGTGAGTATCAGCAGATTTAACACTTATTAGTTCATAGTTATGCTTCTTGCAGGACACTTCTCATCACCTGTCAGGGGTGGTATTGGAGTGGAATACCCTAGATCAAGCCCAGCCAGTTTACAAGAGATTTTTATTATGTTCAGCCCATCCTTTGCTGTCAGAACATTATTAATCTGGTAATGGAGCTGTCTATGATACCAAAGGAGATTCTGCAAGAGAACTTCCTTGCCAAATGTGTGTGGAAGTCAGAACAGAGGGCAGAACTGGAATTAAGCTTATGGACTCAGGCTTCAGCCTGAGAAAATTCTTTGAGGCTCTAGGCTGGATGGTTCCTAAGGGGATGGAAGAGCTAAGGTTTAAAATTCAGAGGCTGAGGGGAAGAGGATTGCAGCCTGGGAGCTTACCTTGGAGGTGGCTGGGAATGTAGGTGGTTCTGTGCTGGGATGTGCAGATTGACAGCTTGCATTTGACAGTTAAGGCTTGCCTTAATTTGCCTGGCATGGTCTGGGATTGCCCCAGATTCTGAAAGCTGGAAATTCTTTGAGAAAGTGTATATTTCTTGGGAAAAGGCATATTTGTCAAGATTAGCATATATCAGAAATTTGCTGGTTTTGAGAAGCTTCTGAAAAAACACATGCAGGGATTGCTGGAAATGGACCAGATTTGCTGCCATTAAAACTGGAGGACAGCTCTGGAGTAGGGAATTCTGGAGTCTTTGAGCACCAGCAGGTCTGCAGGTGGCTCCTGCTATAATCTGGAGAGCAGGCTGTTTGTCACAGGGCTGTGGTTTGGCATCCAGGGACTGAGAGGTGACATTTGGGTGATGTTCCTGTTGATTTGGGTGTTGGAGGAAGAGTGTAAACCAGAGGGAACCTGTGACACCAAGCTGCAGGAGGGGTGATGGGCAAGCAGATTACTGCCCAAAAACCAGATGTGTGTGAGCCACCCAGAAGTCCCCAAGGCTGGATGGTGACTTAGGGACACAAATGGGTGTTTGATGCTTGCTGGAGCAATTGCAGGGCACCTTGGCATAGAAACTAACTATGAGGTTGAGGTCTGGGAGTACTTTCTCCTTTAAAAGCAGAGGAAATAGTGGGCATGATGGTAAATCATGCCATGTCTTTCCTGATTTGAGGCAGCACTAAGTCACTTAACTGGAATTATTGTCAAATATCAAAAATAGTATATGACAAATAATGGATTGAAGAATTAATAGTATATGCTGAAAAATTCATAGAGGAAAGCACAAAATAACATATTTCTGGGAAATAAAGACTATTTTTTAAGGGACAATAGTTTGCATGAAAGGGTTTTTGTTTTTTTTTTGTAACAGCAATTTTAAAAATAGGTCATAGACCTCAGTCTTTAGAATTTAGTAGCTCTCCAGCTGAAAGCTTCCATAATCAAGAGAATAAGAGAAAGCAGATCAGCTTTCTCAAGCTTTAATACAGAAAACTGCTGCCAGGCAAGTAAATTGATCTCAGAAAGGAACAACAGAATTTGAAAGTGCAATAAAAAACGTGATCATAAAAAACAACATAAAAACATATGTTTAATGCATTTTTATTCTTTATTTTCCATTTAGTGCCATGATTATGCTGTGTCTAACATCAGCCATTACACAAATCAGTGGCAGAGAGGCTGAAATACTCTTCCAATTACCCTGCTCACAGCAGCTCACCCCAGCCCAGTTATAAATAATGAGCAGATCCTCCATGGCTTTCTGGATTAAGATTAAAGAGAGGCAGATAATTTAAACCCTCAACATGGATTCCTCCACTGCAGAATGTATTTTGGAGCCAGTTGCTTGTGTCCCCCAAAAGAGAGTACACTGCTGAGAGGCTCCCATGGAATGAAGCATTAGGCTAATAGTGTTTTATGACAAGGTAATGATAGACTAAAGCAGAGCAATCCATCTCTCTCCCTCTGTGTTGCATTGTGTTAGATGGGTAGGAAATGTGTTTTCCCTTCTTCTAACCTTCCCAGGCTCCTGGGGAAATGAGGCACTCTGTGCCTGTGTCATGCTGTCTCCACAGAAGGGAGCTATATTCCACCAGCCAGGCTGGAGGGAAGCTTGCTCCTCGAAATTCTAGTGTGTTTAATCTGTCCCAGATAAGATGGTAACTAACACAAGCACAAACATAGCTCCTCCAATCCCTCTCTGTTTCTGGGGAATCGGTGCGGTGCCTGTAGGACATCCAGATGACAAGAGGAGCTAAATTATGCATGGAACAGCACCCCCAAAAAGTTTGAATACCTCTGGGCTTGAAATAGGCTGGATTGTGAGCTGAGGAAGGGGAAGGAAAAAAAGCCAAGACATTGTGGGAGCTGAGTCAGGTGTGAAGCCAGGCTGAGCCGAGTGCTGGGAGCGCTGTGCTCGGAGCCAGCGTGCCCCAGCAGCACAGGGAAGGGAATTGTCCTGGAAATGTTTGCAGAGAGATGGCTAATTCAGGGCAGGATATTGCAGTGTCTGCTTTCAGCTGACCAAGTCCTCCCCAGGTTCTTGTCCTTGGTGCTAAAGCTCACTTGGGATTTGTATTGATGAACAATTTGCTGTGAACAGGTCCTTGAAACAGCTCTTTCTTACTAGACAGGTGAAAGAAGAGCAAAGCTATTTTGTCTCTGATCTTCAGATTTTACTGAATACATCAGAGTTAAGAGCTCATATCCAGGACGTGAGAGACATGATTTTGCTGCCCTTAACTTGACAGGACCACTGCCTGCATGTTGTGTGGGCTGGTGGAGTGCCCCAGCCATCAGTCTGCTGAGATTTTTGATTTTCAGTGAACAGCACAATATTGATTGAAGCCAAGTAAGTAAGAGTGAGGAGTAATGTGGTAGTTAACTCCTTAGTTTAGCTGCAAATTCTTGGATTTCAGGCTTATTTATCTCATAGTAAATGTCTTCAGATTTAGCTTCTTCATCTCCCAGATGGAACTTGCAGTCAACGTGAAATGCATTAATTAATTTTCTTGGTTTTTTTTCTTTTTGTTTTCTGTGATTCAGGGAGTATTTTACAACTTTAACAGGGAGGTTAGATAAAACATTTTGGTTTATATTTTAAGGAATTTAACTGGGATCTTGTTTATAGTCCCTGCAAAAGGAGAAAGTTGGATCTAAAGCTACCATGTTTTAGATAAATTTGCCAGTCACTGAGCTAAGAGAAGAAGATTGGAAGACAGCCATGCTGGGGTGTAAAAAGCAGTGCATTAGTGAATTTGTGAGCTTTGGTGTACACATAAACATTCTAAATCCTAAAGGAGTTTGAAATGTCTACACCTTTTATTAATGCACTGATTAATTGATCCTGTGTAATAACAAAGATAATTTGCTCAAACATCTCAGCACACATGTGCTGTACCTGTGAATACCTTTATTCCCAGGGAGCAGGTTTAGATTGGATATCAGGAAGGAATTCTCTACTGTGAGTGAGGATGTGAGGCTCTGGAACACATTGTCCAGAGAAGCTGTGGATGTCCCACCCCTGGGAGTGTCCAAGGCCAGCCTGGATGGGGATCAGAGTCCCCTGGGATAGTGGAAGGTGTCCCTGCCCATGGCAGGGGTGATGGAGCTGGATAATATTTAAGGTCCCTTCCAAGCCAACCCATTCTTTCTCCTTTTGCAGGGAAGTTGTGGTTATTTATATGCTGTGAGGATGTGACCAGATGTGTGTGTGTGCACAGCAGGCAAGCACAGTGAGGAAAGGAAGAGCAGAAAAACATCATCATGGGGATGGTTTAGACTCAGATAATTTTCAGTGAGTAAAGGAGCCCCCTCAGATACAGCCCTGCCTCATGGGGGTGCGAAATGGTCAATTAGACATAATCTGCTAGAGGATGTCTGTGACATTTTACTCCTTTCTTGTCAGCATGCTTGTCAGAGTGATGGATGAGATATTTGCAGGAAGGGAAAGTCTGTTCTCTTGTGTTGTTTTTTGTCGTGTTTTTGCACGACAAAACCCTTCCCAATTTTGAGTTGCAACGTTGAGACATCACATTAGAGATCCCAGCACTTAGTGGGAAAACAAAATACAGCAGGTGGCAAATAGTTCAGGAGTGAGAGGGGGTGCTGTTAACCATGACAAGGAATACATCTGTGAAGAAAAGAACCAGACAGACTTGAGAGGTTTAGGGACCTCATGCTGCTGGAGCTCCTGAAAAAGGCAGTTTTGGACAGCTCCACAGCTGCCCAGGTGTGATGGTGTGTGTTTAGACACATAGATTTACTTGATTATCAGCTGTGGAAGTGTCACACACACAGATCATTAAACCAAGGCTCCAGTATATTGCCTTGTGATGAAATAATCTGCTGTAAAGAGTATCTATAACTCCTGTACTTAAGACATAAGTGTAGCAGTCCTCCAAATGAGGTCAGAAAGTTCTTTTCTGGGCTGCAGCTGGTTTTGTAGTAAAAATAATGCTGTGAAGCAGCTATTTACTTTTGTTCCAAATGTGCCTTTAAAATGAAAGGGAATTTGTTTCAAAAATAATGACAAGAGGGTTTTTTTTCCATAAATGAAGCCCTGAACCTTTTGTTGTGGTAGGATGCAGCAGAGTCCAATCTAAAAATATGCTGATCACCTGAAAGTCACCTGAAAGATTACTGAAAATTCTGAGACAACAAGGAAACCCAGTACTCTTGTACTCTTGGCAAGCTGAGAATTAGCTCTATTTCTGTGGAGGGAAAAGATCACAGCTGCTTCCTTCAAGGAGTGAAACCTTTCCTCAGCTGCAGTAAATCCTTGCAGCTCCCAGGCAAAGCAGCAAGAGCTGCTCTGCTCCCCTTGTGCAGCAGGAATGGCTGGGAAAGGGCACAGTAGCCACAGTATGAGGGAGGGAGAGAAGGAGCAGCCAGGTCTTGCTGAGAGCTCTCCCAACAGCTTGAAATTGTGGCTGCTTCTAGGAAAGGCTTGGCATCACCTCTGGGTAGATATAGCTGGGGAATAATTCTGGTGGTGGGGAAGCTTAGGTGCCAGAGGGAGTGGTTGAATGACCTCAAACAAAGGTGGGCAAGCTGAATTCCCTCTTTTCCAGCACCCACCTTGCATTAATCTCCCCTGACAGTGCAGTTAAGTGAGGGAATTCTCTACAGTCCCTGAAAACAGTAGCAAAGACACTTACCATGGTGGAAAGTGCAGAGACTTAAGCCAGAAGGAGACTGAGAGAGCTTTGCAAAGCACGTTTCTCATTTTCTAATTTTTGTAGGGTTGAGATGGTGTTGAAAGTTATGAAATCTTTTCTGCCATGGCTTTAAAATCATATAAAGACCCAATAGATGAAATTTTCTGTTACAAAGTTGAGTGTATGCCATGATCAAAGAATCTGGCTTCCTTTTAGAAGAGCAGCAAGCTAAGGAGGCTGGATACAAAGTGCTTGTTGCTTATCTGTATCCTGGACTTCTGAGCAGCTCCATCCTAAGCACTGTCACCCACTCCTTTGGCCACAAATGCTGTTGCAGATGGCTCTGGACCAGATGTAGGAATCACATGAAAACAAGACACTTTTCTGATAGATCTCTCTTCTCATCATTTCTTTGAATCAGCTCAGACTGTTGCATCTTTTAATTTCAGGGAACAGAGAAAGGTGGGGTCTGTACCCATGTGAGGGAATGTTTGGAAAGTCAGAAAGCAGACAGAGAAGCCACAGTCTGTGTCTGTCTCTGCTTGGGTGAGCAGAGCCTGCTGTCACCAGCATTTCTGACCTGAATGCAAATTCAAGATTCAGTTCCTGTGAATAGTCTCTACTTGAGCTTATTATTCACTGTTCATTTGCCCAATTCCTGCCAGCAGCCACATTCTCTGGTGTGTTCAGCTGGAGAGAACACGCATTGGGTGTAAATACTGCTGATGTGAATTCACTAAGGGGTTCAAGTGCCTGTTTCTGTTAGTTTTGTGGCATTCCCTCAGTTCTGTTTGTTGCCATGCAGTCAGTTCTCAGCCATTGTTCCCTGGAGATACACACCAAGGCTGAAAACATTTTAATTTAATGTAAAGGAAGACTAGGAATAAGTTCCTATCACGAGTCAAAGCTCTCATTGCTCAGCTAGTGACTGATAAGTTTCTAAGTCTTGGCTTTCCCAGCTGCTCATTTAATCTGAGCTGGAAGACCCTTGTTTATTCTGCACACATGCCATGAAAGCTTTTGCTCCTTTCATCCCATTTTTTACCCATTGTCTGTTCAGATGCTGTCCTTCAGTTTTTCCTCCCTCAAAGTAAACCAGTAAGGGAAGTGGGGTTCTTCAATGCCTGCCCCACTGCCTAGTGCCAATATCAGACAAACTGTTTGCTTCCAGCTGTACCTGGCAGGATGTAAGCAGTGACCATGAACTTGTAAAATGGGGACCTAAGTGCCTTTTGAAGTAGCTAGTACCATTACCTTATTACTTTCATTTCTTATACACTTAGTTTTGGACTTGGAAGCCTGTTCTCTTCTCTTGTTTTCCATTCAAGGAACCAATTGCTCTCATCCCTCTGCCCTGACACTGTGAGCAGAGAAGCCAGTATTTTTGTTTTATGGTTGAGCTGCTTGGCAGGCTCCCTAGTGCTGTAATGAATTAGAGTCATTGCAAGGTTGTTTCTCTGTGGTATTTCTGGACCTTGAGAGAATGAAGCCACCTGGTTTAGATGCTTTTTTAGCCTGTTTCTCAGTTGACACTTTTCTCTCCAATCCAGGGAACAGACAGTTCTGCCATTGCCTGAACTATCTGTCTTTCACTTCTGACAGCAGCAGCTGACCATTCTGGGTCAGTTCTCCTGGGATACCATATTTCCACAGCACTGATTTCCTTCTGGTCACTGGGAGCTCTTCAACCAAAACAGGACTGGGGACAATTTTTTTTTTTTTTTTTTTTTTTTTTAATCTGGTCACACCACTGAAGTTGTCCCAGATCAAAAGATTGTCTAGCAACAGGGGAATTTGATGCTGAACATCTCAGGCAGTTGGTGTGGGGATGGGATTGGATCAGACAATAGCACTGCAGCGGGAATTCCCATGAGAATGTGGTACCACTGGAAAATGCCAGGCCAGTCAGTAAAATGTGGAATGGCAGATGTTTTATTTTATGAATACACTTCCCTACTCCCAACAAGTGCTTTTCATTCTGGAGTTACTCCTCTGCACAGTGATTAATGTGCTGTCATTATCTGCAACTTTTAAAAATGAATTGTAGGAAATTCAGGCTGGCACCAAGCTGCCAAAAGGCAGCTGTAAGGAGGGCTGGGGCCTGTGCTGGTTGTGCTGCTGCTTTCCCTGTGCACGAGTCATCATTGACAGCAAAGACAGAGATCCCTATAATGGTCTTTTCCAGCCTACATGCTGAGATGGGATCAAGTGGTTCTTCCCTTCCAAGCACAGACATGCCATGGATAAGTCCAGAAAATTAGATCAGAGTCTGACTGCATTCTTGGTATTTGTTCTGAAATAAACCCATTCATGCTTCTGCCATTTAATCTGCAGCTAGAAGATGCATTTGAAGGATTAGTGCCTGTAATGATGCTTTTAGTTGTGGATAATGCATTCTGTGTTATGGCACAGAGTTAGGAAGAGTAGCTGTTCTCTGGGAAATCCTCTGTCAAGCAGGCTCATGGTGAGCAACACTGAATTCTCCTCCAAGGGCTGCAGCAGCTGTGGCCATTTGCAGAGGAATCACTGCACTGCACTATGCACTGTTTCTGAGGCAGCTGCAGTGAGCTGCAGGAGCTGCATTTCCACAGAACCCGTTCCCAGGAGGTGTCTCTGGATCTCAGGTGGCTGGGAAGAGGCTGAGCAGGAGCTGCAGCTGGCTGGAGAGAGGGCTGTGGGGCAGTGGTCCCCAGGTCAGAGCACACCCAGCAGCTGGGAGCCTGGCAGGGCAGGCTGCAGCTCATGGGAGCAGGCAGGGGAGCCCAAGGCTCCTTGTCTGCCCTCACAGGCTCTTGAAGCCTCTTACAGCTCTGGGGTTTGATTTCACTGCTGATGTAACCAGAGTCTGGGTTGGGTGCCCACCTGCATTTAGATCTCTGCATGCCTGGCCCTCCTGCCCCACTGAACTCCTTTGTGAGCACTGCTTCACCACAGCACACTCTCCCCAGCTTTGGGCTCCTTTCAGATTTTTCACTGCATTAAGATCCATGCCTTTGTGGGAAGAGACCTGTGGATATATTCTGTTCCATCAGGAAGCTCAGACTTCAGGATTTTCTCATTTGCAAGCAGCATCAAGATGTCACCATTGCATACACAAGGTGTTTCAAGCCTTTCCTGTATATATATATTTTTTTTTTTTAAGATGGCAATGCAAGGGCAAAGCAGGAATCTGGAGGAGACTCCACAGTTGGCTGGGGCCAGAGAACAGCCCTTGTGCTACCAACAAACACCTCTGAGTCAGGAGTGCTGTCTCTGCCACACTAACACCTTCCTGCCAAAATCAGCTCCAGAGTGCTGTAATAACACCTGGGAGAGTGGCAATGAAAAGGTGCCTTCTGCCTTGTGCTCAGCAAACTGAACAAAGCCTGAGCAACTGTGCTTTTGGGAGAGAAAAGTGAATCAATAACTCGATGAGGACTGTCAAGTAATGCTGTTGTCTGCAGTGTCTTTAATAGCTTTGGTCAATAAACTGCAATTATTTTACAAATATGTGTTGTGTTCTCTTCTAAATCTATCTCTCAGCTTCTTATAATGAATTTTTAAAAATGAGAAATATCCTAAGTGCTCACATTGTATAAAATCTGTACTTAAAATCAATCAATGCACAACAAAATGCTTATCCAAAATGCACACATATAAAGTGCCATGCCTTCCATAGTACATTTTCTCCTTTTTTTAAAAGGAAAGTTCATAATATATCATAATTTATAAATTTTCAGGAATATATATTCTTTCTGTCTCTGTTTTCTTTAGAGGTTGGAATTTGTCTATGCATCGTAACATATTTTGATTCACAAAATTTAAAAGAAGAAAGTAATCTCCAAACACCTCTACTATATGAATTTCTCTAAATAATTTTTATTTTTGCTGTGCTGCAAACTCTGATCTATACCTCCTTTCATTTTAGAGTCATAACAATATAAAGATTCTTTTTACTATACCTAGCATGTTTAAGGGGAATTTGCTTTTCCCTTTAAATATTAAAAAGAAGCAATGGGGAGGTAGAAGGAAAGGACACAGTTTATTAAAAATAGAAACTAAGCTCAGCATAGGAGGTGGGGTTTTGCTCTCTAGTCTTCAAAGCATAGCAAGATGATAGCTTTCAAATATTTAAAGGTGTGCTACTTACTCAAATGTGCAGGTGCCTGTAAAAAAAAACTCCACAGCAAGAATGATCTTATCCTTAGATAGCAGTGTTCACCCTCAGTCCTACCAGAAGATCAGCAAGAGCAAAGAAAAGCAAAATGTTATTGGCAACAGTAATTGACAATTATTATTTGATAATCAGAACATTTTCAAAGATGCAGGAAAGTGTTAGGGGTTGTTTCAAATTTCCTGGGCACCCAGCTCCTTTGTAGAATGGAATATTTCTGTTTTATTTATCATTAGTTAAGTAAATAGTGAACAGAACCCACTGGCCTTACTGAAAGAAAATATTCTGATAACAGTCATTGAAATATTTTTGCTTTAGTTCTGCACAATTTTTTATTTCCTTAGAAAAATAAAATAAATAGATATTTCCTAAAGCATATTTCAGTGGAAGCAAGATCTTCTCGAATATTCTTGACATTTGATCTTTGAAGAACCACTAAAATCTGGTCTCATTTGCCCAAATGGGCTAATCAGGTTGAAGTGGGAGGGGAAAAAAATTGGAGAACCTTTGCAATAGGCAGCAGCATTGGAATTGCATTGGAAAAGGAGGAGTGTTGGCCCCTGGGGCCTCTCCCAGCCAGCTCCTTTAAGTAGGAATTGGCAGCTCTGTGTCCAGCCAGCCCTCCCTGGGGCTCTGGCATTTGGGGTGAATCTCCTTGAGAAGGTGCTGACATCAATGCAGGGACTCAGGAGCTCACCTGAGAGAAGGAGGATGTGCTCACTTCAGAATAAAATGTCTCTCCCCTGCACCCTCTGCTTCAGCAAGCATCTCCCATCAGCTCATCTCCTGGTGTGTCTAACTGCAGCACTCTTGCCTTTCTGCTTTAATAGCCTGCTAATGCCACTCTGAATTAACAGTGCTCATTCCAGGTAACCTCTGTGCTTCACACACTGCTCAGGCTGTGGCAGGAACAAGAAATGTAAAGATCTGTTGAGGTAAATAAGAATAAATTTGAGATTAGCTACTGTGTATTTTGTATCTATTTTATGTTTTTTCATAATATGGAAAAGTAACTTGATACCACTTGATACATCAGGTTTTATTCTGTTTGCAGAAGCAGTTTTGAAAATGCTTTGAATATTTTTAGCATGGACCTTTTGCTGCTTTGCTGGGAAAAAAGAGAAAGGGTCTACCTACTTTGCAGCTCGAAGGGTATGAAATTTGAGAAATGATGATGGAGTTCAGAGTGCATGCCTGCCTCTCATGTGCTCACTCACAGGCTTTTCCCCATTCAGTCTCTCTCCCAACCTCTGCCAATAGTGCTGTTAGTTCTGTAGTTCTTTGATATCACTACAGATACCCTTTCCCAAAGCTCAGAGTTCAGTGGCAGGAGACACCATTTCACTTGGCAGTGGAATGGTAATTTATTTCTGGAACTGCATTTCTGGAATTAGGAAACATAGGGTGTACAGAGAGGCATTTGCAGGGCTTCTCTTGGAGTATATTAGTGTGTGCAACCTGAAAATACAGCATCAGATTGCATCTTGAGATAGGTAAAGGTGGGAGATTGACTGTCCAGAGGCACAAGGGCAAAAAGGACCCCAGATCAAATCATCCCCATTTCCAGAATGCATTATGTGTTTATGAATCAGCAGGATACAGGCACTGCTATTTTAAAACAGCAGCTTAGAGGGTTTTTCCTTATACCCTGTTCATCATGTGTTCAAGCTTTGTATTAGTCACCTGAGAGACAGAATTAAAGAAGCTCTTTGAAATGGAAAGGAATTTTCATCATGTTTAGTGCTTGTTTAATAGCCTCTTCATGGGCTTCCTCTGAGATAATTTAAAGTATGGTTCCATAGGTCCTAGAGGTGTAGTAGGACTGTGCTCCAAGAAAAGGAAGGGCTGGATGTTGCTGCTCTCTTTGTGGTCAGTGGGAATTTTGTTAAAGCTGAGGCTTTCCTGGAACAAATCAAGACTATTGAATTTTTGCTGCAGCTCTTAAAACAGTTGGTAAGATTTGTTGATTTGGTAAGATTTGTAAGATAAGTTGCTTCAGGATGTTCAAAGGGTTCAATGGCTGCAGTATTGGACTTGCAAGGTTTGGAAGGTAGCAAATTGACTCACAGAGGAGGATGGGAGAGCACAGGGCCCAGTGACTGCACTTCCTAGAGCCCAGGCTGCCCTTTATTATTTAGAAATTTTCATGATCCATTTTCTTTCTTTTACACCTAGTCTCTCTGAAATAATATTATAGGATATAACAGGATATAGGATAATATTCTTCCCCTTCCAAAAGCTGGATAGAGAGGCAATGATGCTTTCACACGTGCCAGCACTGACAGTGAATGGAGAAGGCTTGAAAATGGTAAGAAGAGGCACATCAGAATAGGCTGAACCCTTTTCAGAAGCCTTTTGAAAACAGCAATCCTATTTGACTACTTTCAAAACTGGAAGAAACTTTCTCAAGGTTTTCTGGCAATTTTGCGGATGCCCTCAGTGTTCACTGGGTACAAATAAAAGACTGAAAGGGACTTATGGCTCCCTGATTCGAGCCTGACTTTGTTCTGGCCTTGGCAGAGACCAAACAGCTGGAGTGCAATCCATTAGATGTGGGACACCAGAGGCCAGCTGGGACCTGCTGTGGCCATGCCCGAACGTGCTCAATGGCCCAATGTACAACCTCTTTCATAAAGCAAGAAATGATTTCACGTGGAAGGGAATAATGCTGTCTCTTCTTTGCCAGTAAGTGTTTTCTGTGTGTATATACCCACAGGATGTTTGCCTTCCATGTGTGTGAGGTGCCCTTTCTGTGTGATGCACAGTGACACTGGTCACTCCCTCTGGACCCTCTTTATTCCCCTCAGTAACTCCCCTGGCATCATGGTGCCTGTTCCTACACAGGGGATCCTGGGGCACAGAAAAGGAGCCAATGCAAACTCCATGGGTTTTTCATCATAACAGAAACGTGGAGAGGAAAAACAAAAATCAATGTTGTCAAGTGAGCAGAATCGATGGGGAGAGCAGAGTTAGCACAGGCTGCTTGGAGAACCTTACCTGCAATGTGAAACTGCTCTACCCCACAGAGCAGCCACAATGAGGTGACTTAAAAACTTGCTAATGAGTCTGGCAGCCTGTAAGGCAGAGACAGTGTGTTGAATTCACATTTGTGTCAGTTTCATCATGCTTTACAAGCCCTGGGAGGCTTTTTAAAGAGAAGATAATGTTTTGGCTCTGTGCACTATTTGCAGCAGAGGAATAATCAGAACAGAGAAGTATGACTTGCCTTAGTGTCTGTGCCTTGCAAAGGTGCAGGCAGACACTGCAAACACTAATCTTCTTAGTAACTGTGTTTATATGCTGCTTTCATATTGTGCAAAGGACACAGCTTTAAAGAGCTGTTCTTTTGAACAGAGTAGGGAGGCAATAACCCCTCTGGCTTGTGAGCAGAGACCTGCAAGGAGGGGAGAGGGCTGGGCCACCCAGAGTAGCACTCCAGCCCAAGCATTGTGATGCTGCTTTCTCAAATTTCTGCTGGGAATTCTTTGGTGTAATTGCAAGGGTTTTTTCATAGAAAAATAGGCCATATGCTGCCTCGTTGTCTTCCTGCATGACTAAAAAAATGACAGCCTTAACAGCAAGAAAAAGGAGGAGATGTAATATTCTAGAAAACATTGGTTTTATTCAGAGGAGAGAAGGTGAGTGAAATTAAGCAAAAGCTTTCTGCCTCACCAGTTTCCTTCTTTTAAGTAAAAATTTATAGACTGCTGACAATTGTTATGCAAAACCTGAATCAATAGCTCATATTAGGGCTGAAATTTCTAAAGACTGCCAGCTTGATTCATTTTTAAGTAATGTATCTGAACTGCTTGTGCTGATTCAAGGTCAAAATTTTTGTGTTATATGCAGCATATGGTGAGAACCTTTGAATTGTTCCTAAAATTTAGTGTCTTGTCCAAGCACACAATTCACTACTAGTAGTACTCTTTTTTTTTCTTTTTTAAATTTCCATCTGCTTATTTAGATGTCAAGTGTCACATCAAAGTGGCTGCTGGGGAAAACTTTGTAGCATAATGATATTTAAGTCTATAAATCTGTGTTCTAGAAGACTGTGGGCTTAAATAATTTTTTTTTCTGAGGATTCCTTGTGACTGGTAAATGATCAGTTGAAAGGAAAGAAATGTTCTCTCACAAAGATGACCCTGGGAAGGTCTTTGCTTTGGACTTGTGCTTTCATAGCTTAAAACCCAAACATGGTTGTTGCAATAGGCAGCCTGAAGTGTGAGAGAGAAACATTCAGAATAGCTGTGCATCATATTTATCCTGCCATGCTATCAGATTTGAGCCTCACAAGGTGGACATCTGGTTCCAGGGCGTGAATATATGTGCTGGCCATTTAACTCCCATAAACAGTGTTATTGAAAAATATTAATTTGGTGTTGCACATCATAATGGCAAGGCCACTGCTGACTGCAGACACCTTTGATATATCTTCAAATTTAATGAAATAAGACAAAAAACAGGAATTTCTTTTCTTGCCAGACGGAGAATTAGTTTGGATAGTGTTAGGTCAAGCCAGATCCAAAAATGTCAAGAGCTCCTGTTCCCCAAAAACATGGACAGAGTGCTACATCTGGAGATCAAATCATTTGGGTTATTTTGGATTAACATGAGAAGCAAATTTCAAATTCACACTTTGGATATGGAAATTTTTCTCTAGGCTCTTGATGTCTGCCCACATTGCAAGGGCATGGGTTTGTCTGCTCACAGGAGCAGAAACTTTGGGTCGTGGCACAGAAATTAGAGTCATCTGAAAGATTTAACCAAAGAAATCTGTACAGGCTGCTGACTGCAGAAGAGAGAGGCTGCTTGTCATCTTGTGCCCCACAGTACATTGGACTTCCATTCTCTTGCCAGCTTTATTTTGATTGTGCTCAGCACAATGGCAGTGCTTAGGAGGAAAAGTCCCATCACAGAACTGTGTTTGAATTTCTACCACAGTGACACACCAAAATTCCTCATGAAATGAGCAAGAAGGGGAATGTTAGCCTGTGTGAGTCTGCCTTACTGGAGGGCACTGTCCAGCATTCCTGCACAGTCCTGAACCTGCTTATTCCAGTCCTGGTGGGTTTCTGTGAATTTCTGTCCATGCCCACTTGCCTCTTCTGAGTCCACATGTGTTTTGCTACTTTCCAGCAGCTATTATTCTATGTGGGACTTCAGTCAGGGGTTCCTGTCCTCTCTGTGTGTTATTGGGTGTGGGGAACAGATATTCCAGGGATACTCTCAGTTTTAATTTGCCAGTGACTGAACAGGTCCTCCTGCCAGAGACTTTGTTCAAGCACATGTTCCCAAGTTTTCCTGGAATTTAATGGCCTTTGAGAAGGGGAAATGCAAACTTTGCTTTAGGCACAATGCATGCTTGAAAGTTTTGAAAATAACTTTTCTGTGCCTTTGTGTCTTCACTGTTATATTCCTCTCTGTGGAAAGCTCTGCCTTTCTTTACCAACCCTTAGCTGTAAATTGATACACTTCTCTTTTAGAAAATTTGCTCTGTAGGGATCAGAATATATTAGCTCTGAAAGTTGTTGGAAATGTTTTCCATTATTATGGGAGCTTGTCAAATTCACAGTCCATGTGGAATGCAGATGCAGCAGAAACCTCGACTCTTGTGTTGATGGCAGTGCATCCCAATTATCCTGGTGCTGGTGCAGGGGAGGGTACTTCTGGTCCTTGGGAAGCACAGTGGCATCATGCCACATGTTATGAGAAAAAGTCTCTCCCCTGATTTCAGATAGAAGTGTGGGGGTAAGTGATACATGAAATCTCAGCCTGAAGGAGTCCAGGAGGCAGTGGTGAAAGGAGACTGATGGAATTACAATAGCATATGGAGGCAGAATTACAAGACTGAATTGCAATTTCAGCTACGCCTTTTTAGCCACTCAGGAGTCAATCAGCTATTTTTCATAAGCTAGGGCTCTGCATGGGTTGATTTGTTATTGTTGCAAAGCCGTTTGTGCTGGGCTGAAAACCTTTTAACCCCTGCTGTGGGGTTTGGAACAGACCATCTCCCATCCCAAAAGCTGGGGATGCTCCTACAGCAGAGCTTTGCTTTGGTAACTCCCCACTGGTCCTCATCGCTCAAAGGCAGGACCATGACACTGTCCCTGGCAATTCCATCCCCACAGAGGACAGCCTGTGTTCCTAAGGAAAGTTCAGCTCCTCAAAATCCCTTTTGGAACACTGTGAGATAATGTTTAGTGTTTGGAATTCACCAGGGTTCATAAAGCATTCACTGGATGTTTTTCTTCCAGTCATTCCAACTTCCTTTTTTTTTTTTTTTTTCTTTTCCCCACAAATGCAATGCAATTTGCAATCTGTAAGGGAGACTTTCAGGACTGCATTGCACCTGCCTGCCAATCACAGATCATATCTCCCTGAAATACTTACATTTGGGTGCCAAAAGCAAGAGATTTCCGAAATCATTACTTCATTCTGACAACTGAGTACCCCAGATTTGCAGTGAGCAAGGAGGCTATCCAATATTTTTATTGTAATGTTTGAAATTTTTTATTAATTTGAAATGATAGTAGCAAATGAGTTTTATGTGAAATGTCTGTTCTGACAGGCCTGCAAAGGAAAGATGACAGGAATATGTGTAACTAGAGGATAACTTTCCTAAACTCAGATTTGTCAACAGCAAACCAGAAGGCAGAAACAATGTGAAAATGTCATTTCCCAGTGGAACCAGTTCCTAATTGACACTTGTAGTCTGCAATGCCTGTTTCTCATTTAACAGCTTTCACAGCAGTGGTACTTAAACTTTACCCCACGTTTTCTTATTTAGTCTCAATTTCTTACTTTGACAAGCAGCAGAGTCCTAAGGGGAAAGGAAACAGCAACCCTGCTGCTTGTAAACTGATGAAACCTTCCTGGGAGAATCAATCCAGAAGAAAACTTGGTATGATAGACTGCAGCTGGCTCTATGCAAGGTTTACAAAGCAGTCTTAAAACATGTTGAATTTTTTTTTTCCCCTGGAAAAATCTCCAAGTAGAGCATGCAGTTCATTTTCAGACTGTAATTTTTAAATCTGGTGCAGCAGATCCTTGCATGTTTTCAAAAGACATCACTGTTTTCTTTCCCCATTAAAAAAACCTGCAGATGTTGGGTGAGCTGATGGCAATAATTAACACTATATTTTTTGTATTTTAAACTTTCAGATAATAAAAAGGAGGATGTTGGTGCTTTTTGAAAGGAAGGAAGGAGAAGATTTTACTTGGCTTTGAAGAAGGTGGTTAAGGGAAGTGGTTTTGTGCTCAGAGCAGCTATATTCTTCTAGCTTTTATTTCTGGGAAAGGTGAGATTTTAGGTTTGTCCTCAGGAAATCCCTGCTGGCTCAGAGAGATGGCTCTCTGCTGGGCTGACTGTCTTGGCTTCCAGTTTGTTATCTGGCTTCTGTGGTTCAATTCTGGGATTATGGCAGTCAGGGGAAGAGCCTGGAGGCAACTGCTTGGGGACAATTACATAGAACACCTGTCCTGACAGGAAAAAATCTCACCTCAGACCTGGGATGACATTGCTCAGGTCAGAGCAGATTCCCTGTTCAAGGGGACTCTTCAGGTAGTCATGACTTTTCCTAGGCTCCCTGGAGCTTTCCTGGGATACAGACCTTTAGTTCTACTTGTAGGGACACACACATCCCAGGCAGCTGGCTGGGCTACCCTGCACTACTTGCTTAAAAGGTTGTGCTCAATACTGCAACACCTGAAGGTATTTACAAGTCTGGACCTTTGATTTCTAGGCCTTAATTCAGAAAAAATTGAATGAATGACAACATGAATCAGCTCTTGACGATGACCTGTTCTTGGTGATGAATGTAATTATTTTCCTTTCTTCTGCTCTTCACCTGGCCACTCTGGTGTTCTAAATTATAAATATTTTATGACCATTTTTTCTCCTCTTTCCACTCCTGTCCTTTATCATAGTGCTTTCTCCCTTTGGTTGAAGGTGCTATAGAGGGTTATCTGGTATTTATACTGCCATGCAGCACTCTGCTGCCTCATATGTTTGTTTGTTTGTTTGTCATTAAACTATTCATGTGTTTCATGTGGGTTATTTCTCTGTGCCTTTCAACTCCTGTTTTTTAAATAAACAAGACAGCAAAGTCAGTGCTAGCTTTTTCCTGCTTATAGTTTCAAAGAGAGAGGATGCAACTGGCCACCTAAAATGCAAAGTTACTTGCAGATCTTTTCATGTAAATGTGCAGGTTTTAAATCCACATGCCACAGAAGAACCTAAAGAGGGTTTTTTCCTAACAATATAGAATATAGGTAGTGCCATTGGTTTGTTTAGATGAATGCCAGATCAAACCAGGAAAATATCTCCAAACTCTCTTCCACTCTGAAATAATTTTATATGTGACAGCTTTGTTTTTTCTGTTTACAAAAATATCTTTCATCTTTTTATTCCTTTCACTAAAAGGCATTTCACTTGTTTGAAAGTCCTTGATCACCAAATTCAAACTGGATGGCAGTGACAGCTTCTGTGCACAGGATCCTTGTCATGTCCTCGTGTGCCTGCTTTGAGGTTCACCTAATTTAAGGTGAAAGAGAGTTTTGGGCTGCCTCCTGCACCACATTTGTGTCTAAACTTCCAGAGTTTGTGTTGTGTGCACTCCTGGAAGCTGGAAGGCAGCAGTGGATAGGATACATATAGGGTGAGAGTGTTTTGGCACAAACTAAATCCACTCATCTACCAAGGGAGAAGTCTCACCTTTTTCTGTTGGTTTTTAGCCCATGTTTCAAATTCTCCCAGCTGTCAGTGTCTGCCCTCACACATCAGGCTGAAAGATAATCTGTTTCTTTGAAGTTTAGCAGTTTAGTCCAGGTTTTAGATTACATCATTTGACATAAATCTTCATGTTGATTGGGATGCTCCCTTTCAAGGACTGACCTCAAATGCTGAAGTGGCATGTGCAGCAGGGCTGATTGGTAAGGCCCCAGGAAAGCTGAGGTGTGTGTTCAACCCCTGACTTTGGCAGAAGACTCAGGCAGAAGGGCAGAATCAGTGTAGAATCAGTGCCTAAAATTTCAGTCGGGGTTTGTCAGAGTGTTTAGCTCAATTGCCTCATATTACACGAATTTAAAAAAATAAAACAATGCTTCTTTCTGCTTCGGTAAGAGGAAAAGAAGTTCTGCACTGCCTCCTTCATGGCAGAACATCACAGTCCTTTTGTAATCATAGCTACCTTTAAGAAGGCTCCCTGTGCTGCAGAGTCCCAGCAACAGGCAGGCCTTTTAGCAAATGCATTTTCTGTTAGTTTGAAAGGAGCATGCCAGTAATTCACTTCCCTTTTATCAGCTCTTTTGGTTTGTTTTCTTTCCCTTGTAACTTTTGGCACGTTTTCATTCCATTTTACACTTAGTTATTTCTCTTAAGACCTCCCTTGTTTCACCTTTCAAATAGGGTCTCTACTTTTTGCATGAAATCTGGTCTGTAGGTTGCCACAATTGAAGCTGTTAAGAATTTATCTTAAAAACAAGAAGGTCCTGCTGTGAAGACAATTTGATAAAATTATATACACAATTGAACATGAATCCTGCCTTAAGAAGGCAGTCATAGTTTTAAACAGAAGGGAAACTGGCCTCTCTTATCCTGAAACAAGGGGATATTCCAAGGTTATCTCTTCTGTAGTGTGAAATGTCTTGACTTTCACTGAAACACAGTCAATTTCAGGTGGAATTCTTTTATACTTTATTTTGACAACCATTGATGGAAAAGGCTCGAGGCTAAATCTGAGATCTGTATCTTGTGCATTTTAGAACTAAAAGCTCAGTGAATACTCTTCAGGGAACTCATCCATGTGTGAGTAACACATGAGCAATTAAAAAATTAAATGATTGGCTTACTTTGGCCTGAGACTAAAAAAGGAGTAGCCTCATCAAGCAAACTTATGTCTTAAATTGCCACACAGCTTTTACAAATATTTCTCTGCCAGTGGATGGATCCCTATCCTTGCAGAAAATATACAGGATGGCTGTTGCAAAAGTAATTGGAAATGTAAAGAAGTAATATTGAAATTTGAAATACTCCTTCTCTCAGTCTTTAATATAGTCTTTGATTGCTAAAAATAAGACTTGGATTTGTTGATGTAAATAGAGTTGCTCATTTAATTGTTGAAAAACTGACTAACCAAGCAACTCCCTGCCCCAGCTATGCTGTGAAGGGAGGTTTTACACCCTGTGCTCTTTCAGTTTTCCAGAGTTAAATAACTGCTGGAAAAATGAAGCCAAGTGCGTTCACATTGTGTATATAAATCAGTGATTTGCATCTGATTTGCCAGGTTCTAATTTACTAATTAGCAAATGCTATTTAAATGTGTCTAAACTTCAATTTCAAATTAGTATGCATGGTAAAAGAAACAAGCTAATTGAAAGCAGGCAAATTACAGTTCACATGGAACCGTATCTAGTACTAAAGAATCTGTTCTCTCAGTCACAGAATCCCTTCCCGTTTGCCTGAGTACAGAGAAGGGGGGTGACAGTGCTGCTGGAAGTCACAGCTCCTGCCTGCCCTGGGGATTTCTGGTCCATGGTGTTGGTACAAAATGCATCAGTATAGTTGTGTAATACACTCTTAGAATCTGGGCTACAACAAGTTAGCCTTTGGCCCTGAAGTATGCTTGGAAACACTTTTAGTCATTTTTATATGTTGAGAGAATATAATACCATGCTTAATGTCTTACTTACTCATATTGTGAATTGAAGTGTTCAAGTTAATGAGCATGAATTAGCAAAATATCATGAATTTTCTGCTTTCTATCACTGGGGAATAGCATTGAGTGTCAAAGAATGTATCAACCTTTATTATCACGTCCAAATGTGATTATGGAGCTATGGAGATGCACCTTAGAATTCTAATTCCTTTTTCATTCTAAGTTTTCAACAATAACTGCAGACATGCCATTCTGCCTTGTACATTACATTTACAAATTATCTGTTACAAGAGTTCTACAAATCTATGACCATAATTTAAGGAGTAATTTTGATCAGATGTCAAAGACCCAGACCAAAACTGTCGTTCAAAAATAATGAACAGATTGGTACAGTTCAGTTTGGTATGAAATCTCATTTAATAGTCAATCAAATCTTGTTAGGCAAGGTACAGCAGAAATGTGTATTTATTCAGGCTGTAATCACCAAGTTCAGGAGAAATTACAGTCCCTTAGTATATTTAATATTAAGTTCTTTTCCTCATGGACTGATAAAGCCAACAGAAAAAAAAGGAGGTGTTGGGTCCTTGAAAAGAGAGGAGGAAGGACATTAGGTCTTAGGCAAAGCCAAGAAAAGATGTATTTGCCTAATTAAGGAAAAAAAAAAAGAAACTGAGTAAAGAAACCACCTTTCTTACTTGCTCTGTGAGTTCACAGCTTTTGTTCACCCTTGTGAAGGAACCAAGAATGAAAACATCCAGCAGCACCAAGAAGAAGCAGATACTTAAGGTTTTCTTTCCTTGGAGCTTTGACCAAGAAGATGATGGCAAGAATGTCAGCAGCCAAAGACTGCTGCTCAATTTTTGTCTCTGCAGCAAAGAGAAGGGAATTGTTATTGCAGTCTGAACACTTCCCAGGTTAAACACGAAATGCTATATTTATGGGAAGGGAGCACCAAGCCATTGGTAAACAGTGGTATGAGTTTGATTGATAGACCTAGCACTCAAAATGTTCGTGTTCATCTTGTGACACCATACATAGCACTTTTGGGGGATGTGGAGAAGCTTTCTTGGAGTCTGGAGGGTCTTGATGTCACGTATATTTCCCCCTCTCATACATCTTGCACAGTTCTACTGCAAAAAGAGTCCTTTGCCATTTTGTCGTTTTTCTTGCAAGGAGCAGGTTAAGAACTTCTGGCTAAAAATTCTTCCTCTTCAAAATTTTTTGGCCATCTGTCTTTACCACAGGTTTGTTGGAATTTGTTGCTGCCTCTAGAAGATCTGAAAGCAAGAATCTCAAGCAATCTCTGTTGAGCACTGGACCCATTTCCTCTTCCTTTGCAGTTCTATAACTGCAAAACTGAGTAGTTTTGCAAACTTGATGCATGAGGAAACTGTGGGGGGTTTTTTGTTTGTTTTTTTGGAGGGAGGTTTTTTGTTTGGTTCGGGTTTGGTTTTTTATATTTGGTTTGTTGTTGTTGTTGATTTGGTTTGGTTTTTTTTTTTAATCAAATGTTTTTATCTTAAGGTGTCGTGGTTTCGGTTCAACTGGGTGGAAACACCAATTTTGTGTAGTGGTTTTGGTTTGCCAATTTAAAATTTCCCAGCCAATGCACCGATTTATGTAGTGGATTTAGCATTGGCTAAACTGCCAGTGCATCCACTAGAATTATTTACTCATTTCCTGCTGTGAGATAGGACTGGGAGAAAGGCAAAGCTAGTTCAAACTTCAAAGGGTACAAAGAAAACTTTTATTACTAGAAACTATAAGAATAATAAAAATCAGAATAAAACTTTTAGAACACTTCTTCTCCCTCCACAACTTCTTTTCTTTCACACTGACAGTGTACAGAAACAAATCAGTCAATTTACCATCTTTCAAAAAAAAAAAGTCTTTCACCACTTCACTTGGGAGAGGAGACTTCTTTCTTCTGTCTATGGAGATTTCCACACAAGTAACAGTTTTCGTGTGGCCTCGATGTTACATTGAATCAGCCGCCCAGGAGAATGGAAATGTAAAAATTCCTTCCTCATCTAACAGTTTTCCCACAATCATTATTGAGAACCATAACAATTTATGGGGCACACTTTAAGGATTTTAACAGTTCAAACAAAAACTCTCTTAATCTTTGAAAACAGAGGTCTTTCTTCTTCTTCCCTGGGGGGCAGCAAGGATTTTCATCTCCTCTCTATTAAAACTTACAAGATCACAGCCATTCCAATATCTGCTTACTCTAACACCAATGCCTCTGCTCATATATACATTTAAAACATTAATCTGCCCCATAATCTCTATTATAGGGAAACAAGAGTCTCTTCTCCATAGCTTAAAACAAAAAGGAGAAATTTCAGTCCATGAGTCTCCTCCTTCCCTCATCTGGAATCTGACTCTTCTCTTTGTCTGACCTCGGTGTTTTCATGCTGTTTCTGTGTGTGTTATCATCTTGGTCCCTTTCTTTCACTCAGCAGGGAGAACAAAGTCTCTGTAGAGTCTTGTTCTGGTTAGTGAAAGAGTTGATACCTTGCCTGGGCAGTGGATGATCCTGCCATCTCTTCCAGGTAGCAGACTAGAGATATTTACGATAAAGAGGCTTTCTGGGCTGCGCTGGGGCTGGGTGGGGTTGTAGGGCCCAGCCAAAAGTGGCGGTGGTTGTTCTGGCTGCATGGCTGTTCTCTGGAGTTTGCTGCGTTAAATCCCAGCTGTGGGCTGATGTCTGCTCTCCACCCTGCACAGCAGGCAAAGGGTGGGGGGCCTTGTCAGAGTGGGGCCCAGCTGTCTCTCCAGGCCATACGGGCAGTGGGGCGGGCCTGGCTGCCCAGAGCTGCTGTCCCGGGGAGCCCCAGGGCCCGGGCTGGTGGCAGGGCAGGGTTTTAATGTCAGCCAGATGTTCTGACATAGATGTTCTGCTGAGCTGTGGGCTCTCTGGATACAGCGGGTGGGGGGAAGAGCTAAGATCTCAGCAGCTGTACAGGCCTCCCTTCCCCCTTTCCATCAGGGGGCCCTGGCTGAAAATGGGGCCCGGTGGCTTTCTGAGCCCTGAACCAGAGAGCCCGGCCACCCCGGCCCAGGCCCAGGCCCAGCCACCCCGGCCCAGCCCAGGCCCAGGCCCAGTCCCAGTCCCAGGCCCAATCCCAGGCCCAGCCACCCCGGCCCAGGCAAGGCCCACGGGCCACACAGAGAGGCCCGGGCCCTGTTGTGATGAATAAATCCCTCAGTAAAAGTTTTCCTAAAAAGGCGTCCACTTGGTCAATTAGTTAGTATTGTATATTTTTATAAATGTTCTCGGTTGTCAGTTCTTTCCTTCAAACCTTACTTTGTGCTGATTCTTCATTAATGTCAATTGTTAATGTTGAATTACTGGCCTTGCTCTGTTTCAGTACCCAGTTGTTTACCCACATGCCCTTCCCCCCTCCTCAGGTAATGCCTCTGCTGCTTCCCTAAAACGGCGCCTGTGACTAGGAGAGGAGTGATGTCAGCGAAATGTATGCAAATGAAGAGGGACACAAAAGATGCTGGGATGCTATTCAGAATTAAAAACCCCTAAAAAAACAAGCCCAAATAACATCTGCAACTGAAAATAGTGTTCCCAGGTCGAGGAAAGTAGCAAAGAAAATGAATTTATCATCCCGAGCTGCTTTGTCCTGTTGCCACAACCACAAAGTATCCAGTTGAAGTGTGAAACAAGACTTAAAATATTTGGTTAAAAAGTTAATTGTGAATGTTGGATCCCTGTGTTTGATTATAGTTGATTGGAATATGTGGCTCACCACTAGCCTTGCTTACAAATTTTATTTCTCTCACAGGATTGGTACTTCTCTGTCAAATTTAAAATTTTATTTTCTGGTGTGGGCTTCACATGACTTCATCCAGTTCTTTCCAACTCCACAGTGAACTGAAAATCCAAGGCCTGATACAGGCCAAGAAATATGAGATTTTCACATCAGATTCCCACATTTTATTGATTTTTGCTTTGCCTCAAGCAAAAAGTAATTGTATTAAGAACTTTTACAAAGCCTGAATGTTATTTCCATCCACTATTGTGTGTCCTGGGGACAAGTCAGAGTAGCTCAATTCCCCTTCTGCAAAAGGGGAACTACCATGAAGTGAAACACACAAAGTGAATTTCAATGAAAGAATGACAGAGTCTCTGCCCCTGGGACTGTACCAGAGCAATCAATGAAAAACATGCTCACAGGGCCTACAAATACTGCTAAGTTAAAATTAAAAGCACTGAAGTCCTGGTATTGTGGGACACAAAGATAAGAAAATTATAGTGCTTCATACATTGTGACACCAGAATAGATCTCCAGAGCAAATTTGTTCCCTTTTTTTTCCCCACTTGTCTTTGTAGCTTTGGTTTGATTTTTGTAGTTCATCCTCCTGCTTTGTAATTGTTTTCTTTTTTTTTTTCCTAGTTTTGCCTCTTTAGTTACTGGCTAGTTACTGACTATGGCCCTGGTTAAAAGAGCAGGTGTTCTTATGCCTCTTGCAGGACCTCTCCAAGATCCTGTGTTCCAGCCTCTTTGGCTTCTTGTGGTCCTCAAGGGAAGAGAGCTTAGAACTGGCATTGAAGGAAATGTCGAGACATCAGCTTAGGAAATTAATCAGAAGGCAATCAGGAGGTCTGTTGCAAAAAGGTCTCTTTTCAGGGCTTAGAAAAAATACCTGCTGTCTGTAAAATCCCAGAAAATAGTTCTTGGAACTCTCCAGCTGTCATTGGGATTTCTGTCAATATACAGAGGCACCTGGATATATATATATATATATATATATATATAAATATACACAACAGATACACAATTTACATGAATAATTTTCTGTTGCATCAGTGTTAGCAAGCATTAGCAAGAGAAACTCACCTTCAGCACATCATCAGGATTTGAGGCCATCAATCCTTGATTCACAGAACTATTTCTGGTTCAGGCATCTGTTGAGCAAAGTATTCAATTTGATTTTCTCTTTGCAGTCCTTAGAAGTATCAACAGCTAAGGAAGTCAAACTTCCAGATGTTTTGCAGTCACATCCTTTGCCTGTCAACCAGATTCACCTTCTTGCAAAGGAATTTAGATGTCCTTAGAAGGTGGGAAGGCCTTTGGCACAACCTTGAACTGTCTAGCAGTGCAAGGTTGACTTATGTGAAGAGTGGTCTAATCTGTTCAGTGTTCAGTCTCAAAACCTGTCAGACCTGTGAGTGTTCTGAAGTGTAACTAAACCCAGCAGTGACTTGCAGATCTCTTAGCAACAAAGCAGTTTAGGTTTGAAGGGAAGACAGACTTGAGGACTGCAGTGGGGACTGCTGTGACTCACCTGAATGTCTGTCACACATCCATTTTTCTGCTTTGAGTGGTGAATTTTGTACACCTGTCCCACAGGTATTCTCCAGCAGCTTGGGTGTGCTTCATCTCCCTTGTAGCCATGCTCACTTTCACTTTCATTAGTCCTGTTCTTTTTACTGAAACTTCAGTCTCTGTGCTCTTGAGATGCCTCCAAGAAGTACTCTGGAGCTCCAAGAAGCCATAATGTTGCTCATTAAAGGACATAATTCATTTTCTCTGTGATTGCTGCTGAAGTGACAATGGATAGATCACCTGCACAGTAGTAGTTTTGGGTAGAATACATGATTATTTTTTTTCTTCATGTAGGTGATAGAAAGAGAAATGGCAGCTTGCTGAATATTTTCAACCCTATAGGAATTCTATAGGAATGGCATTGAGTGTCTGTGAGGAGTTTCTTACCAGGTATCATTCAGAAAATGTCTTGTAATGATCCTTTCACTATGAAGAGTATTTCTTGTGTGTGTATGCTTCCAGCACCAAATCAGTCACCAGCTGGCATGAACTGTCATAATGATAAAGAATTGAGCACTAAAACATTATAAAACACAGATGTTATAAAGGAGACCAGCAGTCTTTATTCATATATATATATATATATATATATATATATATATATATATATATATATAATTCTTCACATCTCTTATTCCCCCTTATTTACCTCCCTCACCAGAACAAGTGCATCAGGGATTTTATTAATTCCAAAGAAATAAAAAAGAAATGTTCTCAAAGCCTTCTGTCCATAAAGAGATATAAATTACTCCTCATTGATACAGGCTTGATTTTCCTGCTCATGGGAAGGAGCCCAGGTATCAGTGCCACCCTGCCCACTAAGCTTGCCAAATGTGGGAAAGTAACACACAATCATAAGGAGTCCAAAATAATTTGATTGACCCAGAAACATATTTCCTTATCTTTGTATACTGAGTACAAACTATTATTGTCATACTCGTGTTTCAGAGTTGGATAACGTTTAAAAACTTTAACTTTTGTGCAAGAAGAAAAATGTATTTTCCACCCAGATTAACTTTTTTGTGTGCAATTTTACCTACTCCCCGAGGAGGGAGGAATCCTTCCTTACATTGTTCAGAGGCACTGAGAGAATCTGAGCATTCCCTTATAGAGAAATGTGACTCAGGGACTTGTCTAAACACCAGTATGGTCAGTCATCTGTGCATGGAGAGAGTAGAATATGACACAGCAGGAAATGCAGAGATGCTGCTTATGAGAATTGAATTTCAGAAGGTGGAAGTGAAATTGTGAACTTTGTGTTGAAATAAAGAGGGTCCCAGAATCTTTTCCCAAAAATGGAATTTGTTTTTTGTTGTGCCAAGTTCAGCTTTTAAAAATTGGTTTATTTTAATTGCAAACTATGACACAATATTCAATAAACCCCTGAGATTAGCTCAGCTGGTCAGAGCATGGTGCTGATAATACCAAAGTCATAAATTTGTTCCCTGTACAGGCCATTCACTTAAGAGTTGGACTTGGTGATCCTTGTGGGTCCCTCCCAACTCAGAATATTCTGTGAAACCTTGCAGCAGAGAAATAAGGAATAATGATTGAGCCACATGGAATAAATTAGATGTCAGAGGAGCTGTTCTGCTACCAGCAGGTTTCTGTAACATTATCACATCCTTATTCATCAGGTATGCTTCTCACAGGTATAAGCACTACAGATAGAATGATAAAGAACCTTCAGCTGTGCTTCAGGCTTGGAAAACAGCGGTGCTGTTGCCATGATGCTTTTGTTCTGCATGTTTACTGGACAAAATGTACTGTATTTCATATTATTTTTTGCAGGATAGTACAGTTTTTTTTTCAAATAGCAGGGAAGTTATCAAAAGGAAGTAGTGCTAGCTCAGATGTAAGCTGCATAATGAAACCTAGGGGTTCTTTTAATGACATACCTATTTTCAAGATGTTTCTTGCTGTTCTTGTGATCTTATTTGAATAACCTCACAAGGTATTGAAGGAAAAGGTTTTTTCATTCTTCCATCTCCACTGCCTTTTCTGACACACACAAACTATGAACTGCAGTATTGAAATGTAGGGAACTTTTTAGGTTAAATAGAGGACAGAGAAGAGTCCACATTTTCTCTGTAAATAGAGGTCCTGGAAAGTAAGAACAAAAGCAAGTTTATGATCCAAATGAGCTCCTTATCTGTCTTTTTAGCAAGGAGCTGCCTGATGCAGCAGCCTCTCTGCTCTCCAGGAGAGTTCTGTTATCACTTGCATGGTTAAACCTGCATTACCTGAGAGGCAACAAAACACTTCTCTTCCAGAAGCAATGGCCATTCATTGTGTGCAGCTGGAGGTGAAATGCAGTTCACTGCTCTGGCCATTCTGGGTGAGTGCAAAAGGTGCTCTGGCTGGTGGCCACAAGAACCTGTGCAGTTTCTTCTCCTCTTTTCAAGAGTTGTTTCCATTTTAACTGCTTTTATATCTGAGTTTTTAACTCCAAGTCACATGTTTCCTTTTTTTCTAGCCTAGGACTCGTGGAAGGTTTTTACCCTGCTTGTGTTAGTGTCCCTGACATTACCAAGAATATTCTGAAAGTGGTACAGACAGAAGAGTCCTGAGCACCAGAAAGCAGATCCATGGGAAGAGTGTCAAGACACAAAAGGTTGTGTTCTTCACCAGAGGTAATTTCTTTTTCATTTTCACATTTCTTTACCTGCTATTTCCGATTATGTTGCAGCATGTTTGGAAAGACTTTTTTACAAAATATGGCCCCAGCCCTGAAGTCAGAAATATGTATGTGACCTTTATGTCCACGTGAGGATCCTTTTTATTCCAGTGACCTTCTGCCTCTAGTATTGGGATCCTTTCTCACATGTCAGACTGCCATAGGTGAAACAGGGAACTTGTGAAGATGGCATGTTTAGTCTTCTGCTGCCTAGATTCTTTTGGGAAGGCTTCCAAACAAAATTCATAACAAGGAGTTGAGAAAAGTAGGTTGCTCTATCCTGAAAATATCTAGTGATTGCCAGCTTATCGAGGCTACAAAACAGGCACAAATGAAATTCACTGCTCTTCTGCCTCTTTTTCCTTTGTGAAGCAGGTCATGTGAAGCAGGGAAAATATGTTCTCCCACCCTGCTGGGGAATTCTTTAGATGAGGGAAAGGAAAG
Source organism: Oenanthe melanoleuca (assembly GCF_029582105.1). Classification (NCBI taxonomy): domain Eukaryota; kingdom Metazoa; phylum Chordata; class Aves; order Passeriformes; family Muscicapidae; genus Oenanthe; species Oenanthe melanoleuca. The sequence continues at coordinate 7,585,778 of NC_079340.1, forward strand.
TCTACTGCAAAAAGAAAATTCCTCTGAAGAATAGTTTGGTTACTTTGACAGCAGAATATTGGTGGTGGAAACACAGCCCAGGGCTAATCTAGGCTGCAACTTGATTTCATTTGCCTGAAAAACTACCAGTGGAAAGAGCAGTTCCCTACCTGAAATTTAAAGAAATTGTGGAGAATGACTTCTGGAGGGAAATATAAGATGTTTAAAATGAAAAATAAACCCATGTGAAAGAAAGAATTCTCTCTCTTCTCCTCTTCCCTACTGTTCCTACAAGGGACACATCTGTTCTCTGTTCAGCTTTTCTTCTTTCCTCCACCACATTGTCTCTTCACAGCTGTGTTCTCCAAAGGGTTTGTTGCTGCAGGATTACAAGGAGTTCTATAAATCTCACACCTGCCATTCATCTGGGCTCTGCTGGTCTCACAGATTGCTGTGATTTAGACACCTTGTCAGAAGGTGTCCTGTGTGGCTGGTCCAACATTCTGCCAGACTCTCCTCCCTTCCCCTGTTGCCCCTGTGCTGAGCCCTGTAATTCCTGTGCTGTGCTGGGACACTGCTCAGCACTGCTCTGCACAGGAGAGGGACTCCAGGGAAAAGTCCCTTTTTCTACACCAGGGACATGAAATAGCACATCACCCCACCCATCCAAATGCACTCTGCTTTCTGAAATGAAATTCAAAAGTGTTAAGCAGACTGCACTAGAGAATCAGCAAGGCTACATCAGCCCAAACTTTTCAGACTGCAAAGGCTTCTGACTAATAATAAAATAGGGCTGTTCCCTGGAATCTAGCCTTGTTTTGTCTTCCAATCAGATCAGAAAGCCAAACTCTTTCTGTCACATCAAAAACCTACCTGTGAAACCTTAGTTTATTGGAGAGTTTCCCCCAGCAGTTTATCTCACAATATAGAGTATTTCTTACTACCTACACACCTTTACTGGATGCTTGAAAGTTACAGAACTTCTGTTTGGGCCTGAGAAAGGAGTAGACTTGGAAATAATGCAAATAAGTGTTTTCTTGTAGCAGCACAAGGTAAGGTCATGCCAGGGAACAGACAACACAAAGATAACAGGCAGGCTGTTCTTTATCTCATTCCAAATATATGAGAGCAGTTAAACTTTCTAGGGATTTTCTCATAAACCCCATAAAATGCCACTAATCTCATAATGACTCACATAAAGATAATGTAGAAAGAAGTCTGCTGCAAGAAAAAAAAAAAGGCTAACTCAGAGCAACACACTCAAACTTGTATTTGGATTGAAATTGGAGTAATTCAGTACTGAAGGCCAAACTTTCTGCTGGGAAAATTCAATCTAAAATACATGCAAAGTCGATCAGGTTCATTTGGAAGCTGCAGATTAATTCAGATTTTCATACTGGGGATGTGGAGAGAAAAACTTTTCAGAACATGAACAAGGTTGCTGCAGCTATATAAAACTCACTTGGTGTGTATAACACTCTTTTGGATAAGGACTTACAGCACTGAAAACAAGGCCACAGGCAGCAGGATCAAACTCATTACAAGAAGAAACAGTGTACAAATTCCTTCTGAAAGGTAGTACTGTCATCATTAGGGTCACACTTGATAAGATTATTTAGAGCTTTTAGCTCCTGCTGAGACTTGGTCTTTGTAGCTGACCAATGAGCAGAAACTCTGAATTAGAGAGGGAAATGCTGATCTGCTCTGTGCTATTTAATGGGCTTGGAAAGGTTTTACCTTCTGAGTAACTCAAACAAATGCCTTGAGACTTTTCAGATTCAAGCAAACATCAGTCAGTCAATCAGACACTTAAATTTGCCAACCAACAGTGCAGAATTCACCTCTAAAATACCTTCAATACTTGAGTGAATATGTAGTCAGCTACTTTTGCTATTTGTATATTATCTTTCTTTTGTTTCTTTTATTTCACTGGTACTTGAAATTCCCTTTATCTTATTATGAAAGCTGACAGTGCTAAGTAGCTTTATCAATCCTTTCCCCCTGGCTTTGCTGGTAGTTTAATCAGATATTTACTAGAAAACAAGCACAGATTGAAAGCTTCTTAGTCCATGTGACACAGCTATCCCTATCAGAAACATAAAACCAGCAAAATCTATGATTCTCTATGGAATCAACCCTGTTGAAATTCCAGGTCCTGTGTTTGAGAACTTTTATGCAAAATCCTGGCTTTTTTGCTTGTGCAGTGAAGGATTTGAAGTGCTCCTTTGAGGCCAGATGAGTGGCAACCCTCTCTTCTTTGCCCTGGCTCATGCCAACCTCTTGGGTGGCCATCAAGTGCCCAGGCTTCCATAATACAAGGGATGAAAACTGGCAGGAGAAAAATTGTTTCTCATAAATCACCTGATTTCTGCAACTGGAACCTAAGGGTAAAATTTGGAAGGCTAAACAGGGCAGAACAGGAAGAGACACTTACAAAGAGAAGTGAAAAGAGCCATAACAACCCTAAACATGCACATTTACAGAATAATTCTCTTGCATGCAGACACAGGTAGAGTCATATTTCCAGGAATTCACATATGGTGAACTACAGCAATGGCATATGATGCTAACCTTGGATAAATATGTTGTTCCAATCTCATTTTTCATAAAAGTAAAATCCTTTTGAACATCTCAGATTCTCTGCATTCTTGGGTCTGAAGCTTAGTACTGACATTTATAAGATTTTGACTTGTGCTTGCTATATAAATTACAGACTTCAGTGGGGCAAGGTATGAAGATGCAGAAATGCTCTTAGTAGTGAATAGACAGTAATGTCTGGGATAAATACTGTTTTTCTTGTGGCTCTGAGGATCTTCAAATTGCCCTTGATATAATTGCCAGGGAAGACTGCAGGCTCCCCAGGGTATGGCAGTCACCATTTTACTGTCTGGTTGTTTCAGGTTTCTGCAAAAGTTGTGTGACAGAGCCAAACATAAGAGCAGAGGAAGAAAAAAGGTGGTAGACACTGATAGTGAGAGCAGCAATTAAAAAAGAAATAACTTGTAAGAGTTTTCATGCTCATGTCCACATAGATTATACAAAATTGATGACAAAATTTGAAAGAAAATGCAACAAAACCACAAAAAATAACCAACTTCCAAAATAATATGTGCTTGATGTTGCATGTTTGATCATGTTTTTCATCATCCTCATTTGTCATGACTAGAAAGAAATGACAATAGAACAAGGGGATGTGGACTCAAATATGTATTGTGTATAGGGGATGAGTCAGGTTTTTTTGTGCTGTTGTTATGGCAAGAAGACCATGTAAACCTTAGAGGGTCTTAGCATAGAGATAAGTGCAGTAGCAAAAGTTGGAAAAAATCTTCAGTTATTTCAAAATTTTTCTTGCAGTTACCATTAGGAACTGAAGGGCTGTTAGGTTTGATTTTTCATTTAGCAATCGTGGTTTGAGCAGGAGCTTTCCTATTTCTACATAAAAATATTATAATTTCTAATGATGCAGAGTTATGTGGGCACAAACACTTGACCAACACATCAGGTTCCTTGCCAAACTCGGAGCCTGCACACAATTCTTCACAGACAGCTCTGTTGCACAGTGGAGGCAAAGCATTTCTATGAGACTGAGAGTTTGGACCTGTGGCCAAACATAAATACCCACAGATATAAGCAGATGCAACAGGATATATGCCTGAAACATAGAGCAGTTATGCTAATTTTTAAACTTTTAGAATACCTGAAAGAACCTGCAAAAGCAAATTTGCTCAGTGGCCAGCAGCAGTGATGAGCAAACCTGGCTAAGTTTATATACAAGTTCTTAACTTTGATGTAGAGCAGAAAAATGACACTGTGTATTTTAATGTTTGTGCAGCTCCTATTCACCCACTTTCAGAAGGTTCTCTTGCTGGCAGAGACCTGCAAACATGCACAAAATTCACTTCTCTTCCAAAAGGAAAGAACAGACAGATATCAAGAAATCCAACAGGAAGAAATCATCTAAAAAAAAAAAGAAACAAAAAGACAGAGGTATTTGTTAACCTGCTCCCTTGGCATAGCAATATTGCACAAATACCCTGCAGGACAGTGTGCAAGCTTCTGGGAGCATATTAAACCTCAGTTCTCCAAACTTTGCAAGTAATTGCTAAAGGTAATATCCCTAGCAGCCAACTGAGGCTGAATATCTGGGAGGTGGATGCTTGATTCCTAGGTGGACCCTGAGGCCAGGGCTGCAGGACGCTGCAGAAATGGCAGATGACATTTTCATGCTCAGCTCCTGTGCTGCTCACTCCTGCCCTTGGAGGGGCTGCATGGTTAGCAGACCATAAAGGTTGTGTCTGAATGGATTGTCTGAACTTTTTTTTCTGAACCAGGATTCCAGATCAATGCCAGACCATTAACACTCCAATTGGTCCAGTGCATCTTCTGGAGCAAACAAACAAACAAAGCAAGAGAAATCACAAGGACAGAGTTTAAATCTAACCTGCCATGTAGAAAACATACAATAAAATTACACTCTGCTTCCCTTTCTGTGACTGGTAGAGTAATTGATAAAAATATCTGCTTCTAATTACAGCAGCAGGAAAAGACCCTCAGACCATGCTAAATCCATGTTTACTTGTCTGACCTCAGCAGTGCAGTCCCTGGTTGCTTTCCTTGAACTATTTTTTAGCATTCATTCCCTCCCCATCCCAGTCCCATTAATGTTTCAGTCCTCCTTTATGTGTTTGTTCTGTTTTTGCTTCTCCTCCCTCTTTCATACTTTTGCCCAGATGATTGAGTACTAAATTCTCTTATGCACTAAACTAATGTTTAATGTTTTTACAGGCTTCTCTCTCTTTTTAGTTCTATCATTACAATTTTCTCTGCTTCCTTTGTTCTCACCTTTCCACTTAACTCTCTCTTATACCACCTCCCTTGTTCTCAAATATCTCTTGAAATAAAAACTTTTGGCTTGATGTAGCAAACCAACACCTCTCCCTCTTCTGATCTGAGACCTGCACCCCAAAAGATTCCCTAGCTTGTCCTGCTGAGTCTGGAAAGTCTGTTCAGAGATGAACAGGTGAAGAGAGATAATAGTGCCATTTGTTTGTTTGTCTGTAATGGATTTACAGAGGAACCTGGGACACTTTTGGTTTGCACATACCTTACCAGAGAAGGACCAGCTCCAGCCATGCAGGGATGACCACCTTAATCCCTCAGTCTGGACTAAGGCAATTGTGAGGCAATCACACCTCACCCAGAACTGTCACACCTTTCTTACCTTTCCTCTTCCTTCCAGTAGTGTGCAGTAATCGATATCCTTGCACTGCATATGGTGTTCCTCAGAAGTCTAAATGCTAATGGTGCCACTTGGCAAGGTGAGCTACATCAGCTTTATACAACACAAGTGCAAATTGGAAATTGTTTAAGCTTTCAAATTGGTTTTATGCCATTAGATTTTCTCATTATTCATTTGTCATTCTAATTGGATTCTAACATGTACTTTACATTTCAAAACTTGAAATTATGAAGGCTGCATAACAAAGAAGGCTTAAGAACAGGCAGCTCCCCAAGCTGTGTTTAATTTACACCAGATGAGTAAACGAGGAAGGTGAAGAGTCACAAAAATACTCAGTAACAAAGTGATGCTGCCTTAGAAATCCAACAATTAATTGCAATGATAATAAGAAGAGTGACTAAGTTGATTCATTTAAATCCTCCTGCAACATTGAAATACCTCAGTTGAGCAGGATGCTAAGGATGATTTTTACCCTTGTTCTTCCAACTTTTTCTAGATCTTTCACCTACTCTTGACTGGCCTGACTTTGCACAGGATTACCTGAAGAGTAAATGGAAAACTTTTTCTCCTACAAATGCAGCAGAGCAATAACTAAGTGGTTCTCCTTCTGGAAAGCAGCAGGAGAGCTGTAAGTCCATGTGAGAAGGGTCTTCTCATCCCTTCTTGAGAGCACACAGGTGTGTTTCTGGCTGTGGGAGTTTGGCTGACCATGTTAACTTACAGCAAAGTTCTGTAGAGGATCCTGAGGTCTCCATGGGCCTGAGACTGTTCCCAACCATGGGCAGTAGCTTCATGTACCCTGGCAGACTTCAGACTTCATAGACCTAATGTCTCCTTTTAAATGCAATTGTTACCACTGAATAGCTTTGAAAACTCAGAGTGTGTTTTATTCTAGTGCTTTGAGACCTTAAAACAAAAATCATATGCATCACAGTGGCATTTCATGCTGCTTTTTGATAATTGAATCATAAGCTATTGTTTTCAGCCAGCTAGGAAATGGGCAAGTTTCCACTGGTGCCTGCTAATAGCAGACTTTAGGGTATGGATGAAGTTTGTTTCTATAACCCAGGAAGTTATGTCAGTGACCTCAACACCATCTGTTCATTCTTTCCCATTCTTTTATTCTGAGTTGTAGAAGTCAAATCTTAGAGAACAATGTTCTGCTGCACTTCTCTGCCAGCTAAAAGTACAGCACTGAAAAGACCCAAGGGACATAGCCCTTGTTTAAGATAGATAGAAAAAAATACACATGTAGCATCATCACTACCTGGGATTTGTTGGTGTATGTCCGAGATGTAGATTACTTCTGCAGTATTTGATTTCTTTTTTTGCTCCGTGACTTAGCTACCTTTTAGAAAGATTGAGAATATTGTTTTCCTACATCAGGAAAGAGCTGGAGGAGCTCAGCTTAGACAGCTGTAAAGAAAGTTATTGCTGAGATATGAAAAGTGGTTTAATAAGTCTTTTGTCCATTTTTTAATCTTTTTGTTTTCTCTCCTCTGCCCAGCAAGCCCATCTTTGTGTAAAAATCCTTTCATTGGAGAATCCAGTAAATGTGGGTAGACTAAATTCAGGGGTACATCAACATGCAATTAAAAAAAATCACTTTATTATCCATGACTTATTTTTACAACAAGGAATATTTAATACTTCAAGCATGAATACATTAAAATTTACACAGGTGCTGCATGTTTTTGGACCAGATGGGCCTTTTAGACAAGAGACAAGAACATATTGGATACAGCAAAACAAATTTGCATTTTTAAGGTTCTTTTTTTTTTCCTTTTTTTTTTCCAGTGTGTTATGTTTCATGAATACATCAACAGAGATTTTTGCCCCTCTTTCTAAACCAAGTGTAATCCAGACAGCAGATGTGCTGATATCCCCACGTTGCTCTGTCAAACCAGTGCTCACCAAGCCAAATGGATGGATGGATGGATGGATGGATGGATGGATGGATGGATGGATGATGGATGGATGGATGGATGGGTGGATGGATGGATGGATGGATGGGTGGTGGATGGATGGATGGATGGATGGATGGATGGATGGATGGGTGGATGGATGGATGGGTGGGTGGATGGATGATGGATGGATGATGGATGGATGGGTGGATGGATGGATGGGTGGATGGGTGGATGGATGGGTGGATGGGTGGATGGATGATGGATGGATGGGTGGATGGATGGATGGATGGATGGGTGGATGGATGGATGGGTGGATGGATGGATGGATGGATGGATGGATGGGTGGATGGATGGATGGATGGGTGGATGGATGGATGGATGGGTGGATGGGTGGAGGGATGGATGGGTGGATGGATGGATGGATGGATGGATGGGTGGATGGATGGATGGATGGATGGGTGGATGGATGGATGGGTGGATGGATGGATGGATGGATGGATGGGTGGATGGGCGGATGGATGGATGGGTGGATGGATGGATGGATGGATGGATGGATGGGTGGATGGATGGGTGGGTGGATGGGTGGATGGATGGGTGGGTGGATGGGTGGATGGATGGGTGGGTGGGTGGATGGGTGGATGGATGGGTGGATGGATGGGTGGATGGATGGGTGGGTGGATGGATGAATGAATGGGCGGATGGATGGATGGATGGATGGGTGGATGGGCGGATGGATGGATGGATGGGTGGGTGGATATTTCCAAGGTACCAGGTCCAGAGATATCCAGGCCTTTCCCTATCAGCTGTAGCATCACAGAGGAACAACCATTTATGGTGGTGATCTGAATACCACTATTAATTCCCAGGAGCTGGAATGTGACTCTTGGGCAGCTCTTAGTGAGCAGCAGCTCCTTGCCTGGGCTCATCTCAAATCACTGACTCCACAGTGAAGTGTTCCCTGCAGCAGGTGATGGGAAGGAGCCGAGTCATTTAGAAGTAACAGCTCTGGTATTATTAGTCACAGTTTGTATTACAATGCTTTCCAGATGAAGGCTCATCATTGTGCAGTGTAGCATAGAGACAGTCTGAGAAGTCACAGTCATCCTCCACGTTGGAAGATGGGTTTCTGAGAGTATCACTTGTTCCCAGGAACTTGGGATTTCTCAGGAATCCTGGAATGTTTCCCTACATTTATAATGTTATCCCCGCCTCTTATTCCCAGCTGCAAAAATCTTTATTATAGGAAGGAGCAATTTAGTTTTGGGGCTTTTTTCCCCAGAAGGACATAATTTCTGCTTTCCTTTGTACTGTGGTTCCCTGATCAGCCAGACAGTTTGTGACAGGGTGGCGTGATGAGGGATTTTTCCCAGGGAAAATGTAAACACAAACAAGGCCAGAACACCTTTTTTCTTAATTTGCCTTACAAATAGTCAATTCCTCATCAGAGAATGTGAAGAGCTTCATCTAAAAAGAATTTAATTGAACAGATTTTTAGAAACATCCAATATATACCATGAGAAAGATAAATTTCATGAAATGTTTTGTTTTGTCAGAAACTCATTTTTCCCTGACAAATGGATTTCAAGGGAAATTTTCCAGAAGGCCCTGCTCATTGATCTGTGTGACTGGAGGAAAAAAATGAGAAGCCTGAACCACAAGACAGAGAGACACAAAAAATTTTGTCAGAGAAGTTAATGTCTGATGGCAGCTGGCAAGGAATATAGTTGGAATTCCTAGATCTCTTATTTCCCAAAGAAAGTTTACAGAGGCACTTACTGTTCTACAACAGTCTCATCTGGTTTTAGGCATTGCTGGAGTCCAGCACATTTCTACAGCCTGTTTTAACAACTCACTCATAATTTTAACTGAAGAAACAACACCTATGATCTTAACTTCAGTTTCTAAGAAGCATAAACCACAGTCAGGAGTTGAGCTGGATAATTCTTCACTTATTGAGGCAATTTATTTAAGCTGTTTAAAAAACTCAATAAACCCAAACAAAACCAACTTTCTGCAAATCCTTTTGACCAATCTTTGGCTCCTAAGTGGAGAAAGGCATACCTTGATATTTTAAAGTGTTTTTAAAAGCCTCTGTGTTTTGAGCCCTTTCATCCTGCATATCTGCTTACCACTTGGTTTATTTTGCAAGAGGACACCTGCTATTTGTTTTCATCATGGGAGACTCCTGCAGCACTGCTGTGCTGTTGGGAGCTAGACTCCAGTCTATTTGATGAAATGAACTTAAAAAGAACGAGAGATCCTCTTGATGTAGCAGGCATGTGATCATAGGTTTGGAGAATGCTCTTGATACCTGTTTGATCACATATGGGTTCTTTACACACTCTTAAAAAGTAAAAGCAGCAGCAGAGCTAACTCAAAGAACCCCATAATGGCTCAGACTTAATGAGATCTTATTTTCCTTATATAGTGAAATCATCCCACCTCCTTTTATTTCCCCAGGAGAACTTGGGGAGGTTGTAACAGAGGTGGTTGTTGCCTGTTGCCACGAAACAGCTGTTTGCAAGGCAGATAACTCTCTGATGAAGGGATTTAGTTTTCCTGTGTGTGGATGGGATGAAGCACACTCCTGCAGGTCTCAGAAAGGGCTCTGTGTGTGTAGGAGGCTGCCTCAGTCATGTTAAATTCATATTAGGTAACACTTCCAGAAATGACTGGAAAGTAGAGCTGTTGTTGATGCAAAAGGTCACAGACATTAATAGCCTGCAGAACAATTCCAGGGTGCAGAATTATTCACAGCTGCCAAAACACAGAGGAAGAGAACAAAAAAGAATGAGGGAAATAAAAGGTTTGAAACAATGGCATCTCTCTGTTATTACTGCTGTTATACTTTGGGTTTTTTTAAAACACTCATCTTGGAGGGGAACTGGGGCATTAATTCTGAGCTGTTTTCTGCTTTCATCTTTTAAACAGCAACAGGAAATTTGTTTATTTTGTGCTGCTTTTATTTAATTTAGAAGTTTTTGGGAAAATATGAACAGCAGTGAGTCTTGATTAAATGCTTGTTCTTCGGACTGAGAATGGCCTTTAAAGGGCCAGTCTTATTTTTTTCAAAGGCTCCAGACCAAGACAGAAGAGGTGAAGGGTCAGAAAAGGGAAAGAATGGAAGAGGAGGAAAGCAGTGAAAAGGAAGGGAGGTTGTTGAAGATTCAGACAAGAATATAGGCTATTCTTTAGGACTGAAAATATTTTGTTGCTCAAAGAAAATCAGATTCCTCTATATTTAAGGCTGGTTGTGTACTTGTGGCAGAGGCACAGAGGGAAAGGCATAGCTCTTGAAAGCCTTTACAGAAAAAAAGGAATGAAAAGTGCCAAGAATATCAAATGGTAAACTTGTGTCTGTGCTGTTCCCTCTCCGTCCCTCTCACCAGGACTCACAGCTCCTCTTATTTTCCTCACAACCCCTTGTAGACAGTCAGGAGTTCCAAGCAGGAGACAGAAAATAACAAAACATCTGTATTTATAGTCAGATATATAGCTGATATGATTTGTTGGCCCAAGCTGGCAGCCAATTCTAGGCATGATCCTCTTCTATGTACACTGGCATTTATTATGCCAACAAAGTCACGGTCACATTTTCTCCCCTGCTGCTGACAGATCAGGTGTAGGCTTACAGCAAGTGAGGAATTGGGCAGATTGGGAGCTAGCTCTATTGTTCTGATTACAAATCACATTGTCTTTTGACTTGCTGAGTAAAATAGGAACAGACATTTTTTCTTTTTCCTTTCTGACTGAAAAGTGGAATTACTGTTGTATTTTTAGCCACCCTTTCCCTTCCCATCAGCATTGCCCTCCCCTTTAATACAGATCAATAGTTCTGTCCTTTCCAGCAGATATTTTCAGAACTCCACCAGCCTGCACTCACCTGTGAAAGGAGAAAGCCCTGGTCCTTATCTGCATCCTCTTAATCTGACATGTGCCCTCCCTGACTGGTTTTATCTGTGTTTCCTCCATTGTTCCTCCTACAAAGGAATCTTTGTAGGGATGGCTCAGGAGGCAGCCAATGGTCTGTAACACCTTTCCCTCCTACATTTGCTTCCAGCAGCGATTATTGTCTTGTGCTGTTTGGGGGAAGTGAGTTCTTTTCATGCTCCTGGCAGATAAGTGTCTGAAGGATAGGATTCACAGCATTCATGGGTGGTAGTTAATGGGCACAGCTGTAGTGTGATGTGTAGAACTGGAGCTGAATTAGCTGTCTAATGCTCTGAGAAATGCATGGACCAAGTGCTTCTTCCTGGAGGTATTCGGGGTGGCATAAGAACCTAGTAGGAAATGGAAAATGAGTGTATTAATATTTTTTTTTCTATTCTTACACCATACCTGCCATGTTTGAGTTGTCTGTGAACTGTGCAGTGTGTTGATAATTATCCCAGCAATAAGGAAGCATGAGCTGGCCTCTGGTGAGTGTAACAAGGTCTTTCCATGTTTGTGCAGAGACTGAATCACCTGATGTATGGACACTTAATCAAGAACTTTTCCTAGGGACTTGCAATCAGATACTGACACAAAAAAACCCAAACAAATGCCCAAGTAACTCCTCCAAGCTAAAACAGATAAAATAGATGTTACTATTGATAAGAAAATGCAATTGTTTGTAATAGTTTAGCCAATGTTCCTGCTCTAAATATCACCCAAGGGGTGTACATTAGTTTGTCCAAACTATTGACATAACACACAGGATCAAATAACAGTCACTCTGAATGAAAAGGGGAAGGAGATGAAAATACAGCCCAGCTAATCCTTTTTCTTCTAAGGGAGAGAAAGTAAGAGTTTGTATTCCTGTAATGTGCCTGCTACCCTCCCATGCTGCCCTTTTCTTTCCTCTGGTCACTGATAATCAAAAGAGCCAGGGAATCCAAGACAGGCTTGATGGGGAATTAGACCCCATGTAAACGTTGTCAGAGTGCTTGCCTGGCTCTGAATATCAGCTCACACCTTGCAAGGTGCTGAAGAAGGCTGGAGAATTTATATTTATCTCCTGTTCAGGTGGCTGCTGTTTGCTGGAGCGTTGATTGAAGTTGTAGCTGTGGGTTTGTGTAAGGGACATGCAGGGAGTGTGTGTGGGGCAATCTCAGATGAAGATGGTTATCATCTAAAGAGCTAAGGAATGTTCAGGGATGGCAGCCAACCCTGACATTTAGCTTATGTAAATCAGGACAAAGAGAGTTTAAAAAAACCTGCTATCTGCATCAGGCTTCTGCTAAACTTGATGTGGAGTACCTGGATAAAGATACCAAGGATCAAACAATAGTCATCTCTAGAGCAGTGGAGGTTTCACCACTGCTGGCAGTTAATTCTATTTATGCAAAAGGGTAAAGAAATATTTTATAATTATATAATCTATATTATAACATAGATTATTAGAATATAATAACCTATTTTAATAGTAATTCAGTTGTCTCTGTAAGAGTTCCAAAAACAAAAATTAAGGGGTTTGTTTTGTTTTGTTCTGGGGGTTGTTTTGTGGGCTTTTTGTTTGTTTGGGGTTTTGTTTGTGGGTTTTTTGTTTGTTTTTTTGGTGTTTTGTTGTTTTTTGGTGTTTGTTTTTTTTTTTTTTGGTTTTTTTTTTGTTTTTTTTTTAGTGACTGAGGGCTGATTCCATGGGGCAGATCCTGTAGCAAACAGGCTGAGGTATCCCTGCTCAAATGTCAGTGATCCAAGTGTTATATGAAGTGAATATGAGCCCAGGCTCAGAGTGCACCAGAGGTTCCTTGTAATGGCAGGAATCTCTTGTATTTGAAATGATTCTACTTTAGCTATTGCCCAAGATGTTTTTAACTTCTTACTTCATATTTATCTGTCAGCAAGTCAGAAATCATCTCATAACCATCCTGATGTCACCACTCCAAGCTCCAGATTCAGCAGTACCAAAATGTGATGCACTGTTTGCCTGATCTCAAAGGGAGTGGGTAAAGAAGCCCTGAGGATGTGTAGGCACCACTCACCAGGAGCTGTGGGGATTGCAGAGGCTTTTTCTGCAGCAGGATTTCCTCCTCAGCATTTAAACAGGGGCAAGGAAGCTGGTGGGGTTCAAATGTACAGTTCTGCTAGGCTGCAAGCTTTCCTGGCAATGCTTGTACTTGATTTGCACAGTCCATGAAGAAAAATCAGATTTTTTAAACAATAAATCTTTAAGAAGAGTCTGGTCCCCAGTTTTTTCATGCTAGTGTCCCATGAAGTTCACAGAAAGGACTTGCATGTGACAGGAAAGGCTTTTGCATGTTATTGCATCCTGTCTTTCCTTGTTTCACAGAAACCACGAGTGCTAACAAAATTCAGAGAAGGCAGAGTCTGACTGATTGCATCCAGTGTTTTCTTTCCTGCTTTAGGTTGTCATGCAAGTATTTTGTGACAGTGCTTTGGAAAGTCATATGGAAGGACAAGTCTTAGGTAATGTTTTTTATGTTTATGTTTCATAGAAGTTTCAGTTTCCTTGAGTTTGGAATTCACACTAAAGATAATCTGAGAAGAGACAAAGGCATCTGTTGCTTACTGTCAGTGTTTCATTTTCATTCAAATCATTGCAGGATGGGTTTGAAACTCAGCTGACATCTTCCTGAGGTGTTGTCACTGCTTGATAGTTCCTCATCACTGTGAGATTAATAGAGGGGAAATACTATGGTTTTTCTTCCCTCTGGCACTTTGATCCAGTGTTTCTGTTTTGGAAATACCTAGTGCATCAGACTAAGCCACTGGAAGATGTGGTGCAAGTTTTTTGGAGCACCAGCTCACCATAAGACTGGCTCTGAGAAACAGCATGGTTTGGAAATTGATCTATACCACACTGATGTGTAACATACCATCTGAGGTTTGCACAGCACGACAGGCACTTTGGTTCCCATGACAAACAGACTCTTTTTGCAGCTACCATGCCCTGGCTCATTTTCAGGAGGCAAAGGGCTGGAGAAGAAAACCCTGCAGGGCTGACCCAGCCAGGGCTCTCCTGTTCCTGCTCCTTCTCTCTCACACAAGCCTGCCTGGCCTCACTCCTGCCTTATCCTGGCAGGGACAGGAGCCAATGCCCAGGAGTTCCACACCCCTCCTGCCATGCAGAACAGGAGGCTGGCAGATGAGAAATATCTTTTTGAGGCTGTCTTTGTGTGCAGGTGCTCTCCGAGATGGGTGACCTCAGGGAGACTCTGGAGACAGTGAAAGGCAGAAAATCTTTCAGCTGGTGCCATTTAATAATGAAAAGACATTTCAGCTCCTCATTTCCAGCCACATGGATGGGTTGCCTTTTTCACTTGAAAAAGAAATCTTCCAGAGAGGAGGAATAGCCACTGTTTTTGAAAGAGTTTTGCTACATGAGCTGTAACAAACTGACAGCACTATAAAGCTATTTATGGATCTGTTGTTTCAGACCAGGATGCTCAATAAAAGCTGATGGAGTAGATTTATTATGTGAATTTAAGTTAACTTATGTAAAGGCATTGTTTCTCTGGGAAATCTGGTTCTTTTTTCCCCTTTTCTTAAGCAGTTTTTCCAAGCAATACTTTGCAATCTGAATTACTTGTCCTGTGCAACAGGAATGAGGGAGCGTCCTTGATGCTCCCATTGTCACCAAATGGGAAGTCACACACTGTAAACTAAGGGTGAAGAAAATGGCTTTGGAGAGTTCTGATCTTCAGTGGTGTTTATACATCCTCTTTGGCCCTCCTGCTTTCACATAGTGACTACTGACATACTCTAGTTACCTTCCCTGAGGTCAATCAACATTCCTCTGATTCATTTTGGGAATAGTAACAATGAGAATTTTCAGTTTTCCTCCTCTTTTTTCCTTTGTTAGCTCATCTTCCTACTTCCAGTGCTTTAGTTTGATCACTCCACAGTGCCCATCTCATTCAGCTGCCAAAATAAGCCTTGTTGAAAGCCTGCATCCCTCCTGTTGCTGAGATGAGACACACTGGACTTGCTTTGCTGCTTTCCTGGGAGCAGCATGGGAGAGCTGTGCTGCTGGCAGCAGTACACACCTGCTGGCATGGACTGTGCTGTGTAGGCATCCCTGCTCCTCACCAGGATGCTGCATGCCAGTGAGGGATGATTATTCTGCTGGAGCTCCTGGCAGAGTGCAGTGAGTGCCTCCTGCATTCGACACAGAGTGTGTGCAAAGGCTGCAGGATGTGCAGGCTGGGCATTTTGCACTGCAGGTTTTGCCCACAGGTACAGATATATTGTCAGTTCCCTCAGGGAGAGGCTTCTGTGGCTGGGAAGGTGGTAAAAAATATTTTCTTAAATGTCTAAACACTGGGCAATTTATTAATAATGAGATACATTTGATATGTTGGCCCACAGCTTTTTCACACCCAAAGTGTGAGTATTACAGTTCTTCCAATGTAGCAGTAGAGAATAGGACATTATTTCTTCTAAATGAGCAGGTATAAAATATAAAGGTCTTTTGGCAAGGGAAGGCCATGCTATTCAGCAAAGAGCTACAGCAAACCACTTACTCCACCACTGAAACACAGCAAATGTGTTTCTCAGCAGAGGAGTGTGTCTTGGTAAACTAAATCTTTTGCCTGGCACAGATGCAACACTGATTAAGAAACTAGAAAGCTTTATAGCTGTGTCTGTTTACACAGGTCAGAGAGTCTTTGTTCAGTGTGGCTAATTATGTTGATTCTCAGAAATTTAGAGGCAACATGAAAAGTGTGCTGGGAGGAGCTGTAATGACCATGGATATTAAGGGGGAAATTCCCCTTTGAATGCGTTGTCAAGTGTTGGAACAGACTGAGTTGCCATCCCTGGAGTGTTTAAAGATGTGTAGATGTGGCATTTAGGGACATGATTTAGGGGTGGATTTGGCAGTCCAGGTTAGTGGTTGGACTTGATGGCTTCAAGGGTCTTTTCTAAGCTAAACAGTTACAAGATTCTGTGACAGTAACAACATCACATCTCTATTTGGATTACCAAGTAATTGGTTTTGCATAAAATGTTCACAGTGCTTGTCTGAAGTCTGTGTAAAAACACAGGAAATGTCCTTTGAAGGCTCACTGGAAGGGCATTTTGGATATTTTGTAGATATTTGGATATTTTGTATTCAAAAAGATACTTTCTAACAGAAAAGCTTTGCACAAGGGAAAAAACAGTGTAAAACATGCTAAAACCTGAATTGTAGGGGGGAAAAAAAATCACAGAAAAATTTGTTTTATCTGTTCAAATCAAAGATTTGTGTCTGGCTTTGTATAGTTTCAGGCATCCCAAATTTTTCTTTTTTAAAAATACTACCAGTTGGTACAAAGGAGGTTTAGCTCCTTGCAACAGGGTAAGTGTATGAGTAAAGAGTTATGTGAGGTCCCTGAGTCCATCCTGCCTCCTGGGTGAGTGTGTGCAGTGCTTTTGAAAAATGGCTTGAGTGTGTGGGTAGCCAGCAATAAAAACTGGCAGATTTACATTTTTCGAGCACTCAAGCAGTCACCAGGGGAATATGTCCAGCTTAAAGCCTTTCAAAATTCATGAGCCAGAATTCCAAAATCATTGAGGAGTTTGTCTAAATAATGATTAGGAAAAAAAGTTCTGCTGCGTTAAGCTATATATAACAGCAGGTTGTTTATTTGTTTATTTATTTGTTTGTTTTCCACTGACCACCTGCAGTTTGTCATGAGACTCACATCTCTCACATGAACACCCCATTTCACCAGAATAAGACTGGTGAAACTCACTACAAAATATCATTATCCCTCTCCAATACTTTGGGGAAGAGATTGTGTGCTGTTTTGGATACCTAAACTCTAGAGTCAACCCCCAGTTTTTGCAGTGTGGCTTATTCTAATCAGTAAGACATTCATGTTTTCCACCTTTGCCTCAAGTTTGCTCTACAGTCTTCAGCTCCCTTGTGACTGCCAGCCAGGGGTTGGAGATGTCACTGTTGCATTTGAGCAAGGCAGGTGCAGATATTTCTCTACTGGTCTTGCCACTGGCTTTTCAGCCAATATCTATAATGTAATTCGTGTAAAGTTGTAAATTAATGTAAAATAAGCAATGTCAGTATGAGTAAAGTAATAAAAAAACTGAAAAACCAAAAGCTGCAAAGGGAGGAACAGAGATTGCTTAATCACAACACTGTAACTTCCAAGAAAAGCTGAAGTGCTGGGTTAGTAAGACAATAGACCTAGCCACGGTGGAGATGGTCCTGTCCAGGGAACACCCAAAATATAAGAGCCCTATAAGCACAGTTAAGGTAATCAGAGCCATCAGGAAAAATACATCTGAATGCCCCTTTCCTGTAAACCAAAATCTGCAAGTTACATCTCAATTCCATCTTCCTGTAAACCTGAACCTGCCTTCATCAGAATTCATCATCTCCCAGGATATGGTTTTGTCCAGCCCAGCGCGGTGAAAGAAAACCACATGAATATGCTGAACAAGAGAAGACAAAGACCTCCGCTCCGGGCAAGTAAAAACTGTATAAAAACTGGACTAACCAAAGCGGGTTTGTGAACAATTGGGGATTCGGAGCGATAGAGTTAGAATCATTGTGTGTACACCCGATGCCGACCCCGGGCTCGGCATTGTCCCTTTTGATTGCGGCTATCGAGGACCGTGTTTCGGTCGCAAAATAAATATCGCTCATTTTAATCATATTTAACCCGGCTTGATCTCGTTTTTATCTTTAACAGTACCCATCGAGAGTGGGAAAGTGAGCTGGAGTGCCCCGGTTGGCTCAGGAGGAGCTGCATTGTGTGTGTGCCCGCATTACCGCCAGCTCTCACTTGGGGGCCACCCACCTTCACTCAGCAGCTGCTGCCTGCCCGGGTTATCCCCTGGAAAGGGAGCGGGGCTGCTCTCTGTCTCACGGCAGCATTCGTTGTCAAGCAGCAGGCAGGGTGATCAATAACCTATTCTTCTGGCAGTTTTACTTAGTTTATTCCTGTGTCAGGTATTAATTTCCTCAGCAGTTTTACCACCTGCAGGGCTGATGTCATCCATTCAGTCTGGCTGACCACTGGCCTGTCCCCAGCTCTAGTGTGTCACACCAGTCTCCACCTGGCCCTGAGCCACAGCAGAGCTTGGCATGGGAGGTAAGATTAAATAATTCAGAGCTGCAGGTAATTGGCCATCCCTGAACTAAGCAATCATTTGTGATTTATCCCAAAGCATTCAGCAAATGCAGCTGTTTCCACCCACCTGTACAGCTCTGTTAAGTTAGGGAGCTGCAGAAGCTGAACCCAGCAGTTCTGCTTGTCACAAGCTGTGTTTTGGCATGTTACTCTTTTTGCTGAAAGGTCAGATTTTGAGATCCTTATTTGGAAAGGTTATAAAAAAGGCCTCCCTAGTAAGAACACAGGTTTTGTTTTTCTCACAAAAAGGGATATTGTCAAAGTAAAAGCACTTGAAATTAATGAAATGAAGGGCTTAAGGTCATGATTCTATGTTCCTCATTTAGAACAAAATTAACAAAAGTTGCCAAACAGACCAAAAAGGATTCCTTTGCAACCACCTAAAGCATGGGCTGTGCCTGGCAGAGGATGCACATGCATCTGCCTTTCCAGCTCTGAACAAGGAAGCTGTCTGTCCCTCATGCAAGGTCTGTCATTTAATGCTCTTTAAAACCATAGAACATAATGTAATTTTGTTAAGCAGCAGAAGACAATGAAGGAAAAAATGGACAGTCTCTAAGCTCTTAGGACAATCACATTTTTGTGGCAGATATTCTCTCTATTTTTCTCTCTCTCTTGTTTTTCAGAGTATTTATGTACATGGAAGAGGACCTCTGTTTCCTGAGAAATCATCTGTCCCTGCTGCTTATACCCTATTTGATGTCATGATCTTGGTTGCTGTGGAAATGATTAAGCTGTCATCAACAAATTCAGATGGGGAATAAGCTCTGGGAGAAGATGACACAACATTCCTTCTTTTATGCAAATGTGTGCAGTTAAGAACGGCAAACAAACAAACAAGCAAAATACAGAGGCAAACACCCTTTTGTCCCCCAGTTCACTATTCAGACTGAGCAGAACTGTTTTAAATAAGCACATTTTTCCCAGGGGGTGTCAGATGGTGCCTACAAAATGTCACCCACTGCTGTAGAAGTGGCAGAAGGGAGCCAGAGGCCAGTGAGTATCTTCTTAGATCTTTGGCTTGAAAATTGTGATCCTTTGTGATCCCTGTGATCCATCTGTCCAAAACAGATGCTAGAACCCCTTTTATCCTGAGCTTTAAGCAGGTCATGACAGGTGCAATAAATTGCACAGGTAAGTAAGAGTAGCACATTTTTTTGCAAATATGCAGCAGGCAGAACACCAGAACTGTGTCCTCTGCCCTTAAATAGCTGCCCAGGGTTGTGTTAAGCACAGCAAGTCACAGTGGGAAAAGTGATGCTCCCAGACATTAGATGAGGTTATGTTGACTCAGGAAAATGAAATGCCTCCCAGAAGTATCTTTGGATTTAATTAATATGTGTTCAGAGTAGGATGGCTATTCTCCAAAGACAACTGGTGTTAACCACCACCTGATTGCATCTGGAATTGCACAGGGGATTTTTCAGTATTTGGTGAATATAAATGGGCAGAGGGTCACCTAGGTTGTGTATTTGTAGTTGTAATTAGAAAGACAAACTGTGTGGGAAGAAAGAGTCAACAATGATCCTGGCAATTAGTTTAAGGCTGCTGTTCACGTCTGTGAGTTATTGCAAGTCTGCAATGCCCCTGTCTCAGCAGTGGGTGTAAATACCTTGTAGTGAGTCAAACCCAGCTACTATGACTTTCCAGTCTTGGCAGCACTAATGTCTCAAACATAGTCTATATTCAGGAAAGTGTCAGAAAATTCTTGAGAGGAAACAAACTAGGGTTGTTTTCTCACTGGAGAACTCTTCTAAAATTTTGGGGCTATTTTTCCAGGGTTTCATGGATATAATGCTCAAAGCTTTTAGCTGCTCTTTACCTGCAGCTAAAATTATACACAGCATAAGGAAAAGTTGATATGTGACTAAGATGCTCTTATTCAGACTTCAATAGGACATTATGAGGCATCAGGGTCATACAGATTAAGGCTGATACCAGGAAAATCTTTCTTGAACTTTAAAAATAATTCCTTAGGCTTCCAGAAATGTGTTGAGGGAGTTTCAACTCAAGAAATATGTGCTGCTCCTTTGTTCTTTCTGATGACAGCTTCTCAGAGAGGGCACGGCCTGAGACATGTTTTGAATCAGGGACTTCATTCTCTTTGGATGATGCTGTGAAATGGCACAGAGAATTCATTTTGGATGTCATTTTTGTTTCGTGTTTCCTGGTACTATTTGGGGGCATTATGGGAATGTTTGGGTCCCAGGTTTTAAATACCCATCTACATCTTTGAACACTTTCTTGAAACACCTCCACAGTAACTTTTTTGAGTGGCAAAATGGTGTATTGCCACTTATATGGCAATATATAAGTGTCAAAAAACCCTTTAGAGGTTTTCTCCCAAATCTGCCCTAACCAAGACAGCAGGATGAATATAAGCACATACACAAAGGGGAGAGGGTGGAACTAAATGTCATACTAGGTTATTCCTTGAATTTCTAATCCGTAGCACACAGTGTTGTAATATCTAAACTTCTCATCAAACAGCAAGGCAAAGAAAACTTTTCTTTGTTTTTGATGGGCTCTGAAAATAGATTTAATCTTGGATCTAGTCGAATGTGCAAGGCTCTATTTGCCTTTTTTTTTAATGCTATACAGTCTTTCCTTTTGCCAGTTTTACAGTTGTATAAGTCCACTGACTTCAGGGGAATTCTTATTTACAGCAAGTGCAAGAGCAGCAGCAAAGTATTTTGCAGTGACATGTGAGAAAGCCAAAGAGTACAAGGTGGGCTTCTCCTCAGGAGCTGATGTTATTCCATCAGAAATATCACAGGGATTTGTTACATGGCCTCCTTGCTCCCACTGCCTTTTAAATGCCACACTGCAGTTCTTGGTTTGGCAATGGGACACACAGCACTTCCTGGGACATCCTGACAGCAAGGAGTTATCACTCAGTGGGGGAGCAAGGGGAGCAAGGTCCCTTGGCAAGGCTACAAAGTGCCTTATGTTCTAATGACAGGAGCTGTCAAACACTGCATTGAAATGCCTCAGAATTAATGTATCAGCAGTTAGCACAAGCGTTAGTTATCCATGACTAGATGTCATTACAGAAATAATGCAAATATTGATAACAATTAGTCATGGCACTCTCAGTGTAGTTTCCCCTTACTCTTATGTCCTTTTTTTTTCCCCTTTTTTTTTTTTTTTTTTTTCCCCACAATGTCATTTCTTTAAAAATTAAGTGGCTTTCATGATAAGTGTTTGCACTTGGAAATTTTATCTTCAGCATCCTGTAGTACAGTGGTTTAGCTCTTGAGGGTATCAAGACTGCCCTGTGTGCAGTAATGCTTCATGTATTTTAGAAACCTTTTAGTTGAGTCCAGAAGCAGAAGTTCACACACTGGCAGGGAGAATGGTCCCAGCAATGGTCCAGCCCAAGGGCCTGAGGGCATGTGAGTCAGTTTTGATGGAGTGACTTAAGCAAAGTGGGTTTTTAGGGGGTTGCAGACCTCTCATATTCCTCTCCTGGCTAATGTAGGAGCAAATTTGCTACAAAAAGTAAAAGGAAAGTGCGACTGACACCTAAATCTGTGGAGAGCCCATGGCCATTGGTCACTTAACCACCTGTAAATATCTTGCCAAATGGCAGAAGTATCGTTTTACACCTGTGGGAGAGCTCAGCAAACGCTCCTTTTCTCTCAGAGGCTGCATGTTCCCAAGGAGAAAATGTTCACAAGTGTCAAATCCTCTGCAGCAATTACTGAGTCCCCAGGCCTGTGTGTGTGGTTTTGGCTGGCTGGCAGTTTTTCAGTGCCTCAGCACTCCTGTTCAGAGCAGTGAACATGGTTCAGATGGCAGGACTGTCCACAGCCCATAAGTCCAGTGCATCTTCTTGCTGCTTTTTGCAGCATAGGAGAGATTTGATGGATTGCCTTTGGCTCACACAGTAAACACATCCCATTAAAATCAGTCTTCTGAATCTAATGTTTGTCTAATAGATGGCTTTCCTCACATCTCAACATATTTAATCCTAGTAAAGAGTTCAGGGCTCTTGGGAGGACTCCCTGTCATTTGGCATCTTCTTAGCATGGTTAGAAACACAGACCTTGCAGGAACAGCTCCCTCTGTACTGGAGCTGTTTGGCCAGATGCTATTCATGCCCTGAAACAGGAGGCTGAATCAGGTTTCCTCACTCTGAGACTCAGACTGAAGGGATGAAAAGCTGATCCCTTTTCCCTTGCTGCAGCCTTGCATTGCTGAGCACTGTGCTCCCTGTGGCTCCCTGCACAGAGCCTGGCAGCAGATGCAGCTCTGCTGGAGCCCTGCAGGCAAGCAGCTGGCACAGAGCCCCTGCTCCTTCTCTCCTCCTCCCTTGCTGGACACATACCCATTGAAATCTCTGGCAGAGAGCTGGTGCCACCCCTGGACTGCCAAACGTGGGCAAGGGAGGTGGATTGCTAAAGTACAGCCTGGAGGCAGATAGGGGCTTTGACAAGATGTAAAATTGCTTGACATCTTGGCTGGGGCTGAGGGACCTTTAGCAGCACAGCACTGGGGACTGGAAGAGTTCAGCAGATGATGATGTGTGTCAGCCTGGTTCTACCATTCTTTCCAGGTAAGGAAAGAAATGTCTCAGGTGAGGGACTGGGAACTCAGTGATGAACCCAAGAGCGCTTCTCTCTGCTCAGTGATCATCCCAGGCAGGTCCTCCTCCAGTAATGTTTGTTTGTTTGTTTGATTTGAAGATGTAATCCAAGAGATGCAATCACCATACTGTCTCTACCTCTGTTTTAAGCAGCAGCAGAGATGAGTTGATTACACCAATCCCTCTCAAAGTATGGAGCTTACAAGACAGGTAAACAATTATCCAAGCATTTTTTTATCAGAGCAAAGTAAATTCCCTCCCTTCAATTTCTTCATTAAAGCAACATTTTTCTTTCTTGGTTTACTTAGGTTTACTCTGTGCTGATGTACTGTTTATCTAGATTTCATCTCCATAGGGTTGCCTTGCTGTTCTGTAAATACAAGTATGTCTAACAAAGGGGAAATTCATACTGAGATTCAGTGTTTTGAAGACTGAATCATCAAACCACAGCTTCTGTGTGCTCAGTGTAACATCCTAGCCCCATCAGTGTTGTGTATGCTTCATTCCAGGCAGCAGCTCAAACAGAAAATAAATTATTCAGACTGAAAGTCAGAGGACAGGAAGTTTCCAGAGTTGCCAGAATTTGATTACTCATTGGTGCCTTTGTAGAGGCAGCATTCTGTAAACACTGTCTCCTTCAGAGTCCTGGGAGCTTTAATACTCATCTTCTTCCACATGAAACACAATGCACTTGGTTTCTGTTTTTCTGGTTTCTATATGTAATAAGGAAAATAGAAAGAGTGATATTAAAGAGAAATAAGATAAAAACCACAGAGGATCTCAGCACAAAAAAATTCAACGTGATACTCCAGATGCGTGTTTGTTGATTAAGCAGCAAATATCTCAAGAGCCAGGAATTCATTGTTTATGTGGAGATACAAAAATGCTGAGATGAAAACCAGGAGATTACTTAGCAAACACCTTGCACCAGGTTCAGCTCTAGTCAGTGGATTTGGTATTCTTATGATCTGTTTTGCTGTCAACATTTGAATCTGATGCTGAATTTTTTGGCTGCTATTGCACAGGAATCTGCAGTGTGAGCAGTGTGAAGGGGCCATATGGGTGTGCAGGCTGTGAGTGCACACAGCAGTTCTGTTATTAAGGAGAGACTTGTGTGGCTGCAGTGGCACCATGTTAACCAGCTCCCAGCTGATCCCACACTCCTGCTCCCAGGTGCCTGAAGGATGCAGTAGGACTCTGGAGTGCCACAGAACAGTTGGGGTGGTTTCTCTCCTTTCCCCCTTTTCACTGATGCTGCTAATGATGATGCTTTGACAGTTTCATCAAGCACTAGAGAGATCTCTGATGAGCAGGGGAAAGCAGAGGAACTCCAGAGGTCCTTACAGAAATAATTCAGATCTCATGCCTGAGTTCATTCTGGATCCAATTTCCCTATCTGAATGATGTGTGGATAAGTAAAAAGTATCTCTCTAGAACCCAGATGATGCAAGCAGTCTGAAATAATGCTCTTCTCCAGAAGGCAACTTGAGAAAAAGAAAACAACCAACCAAACCACAGCCTTATAATAAGCTGATTTTTTTTAATACCTTGATTTGCAATTTATTCTTTCCCAGTTTTTTTGTTGAACACTTTATCAAAACACATATATTCATTTAAAGTTATCCATTTGTCTGCTAATTTCTTTGCAAAAATCTTTGCAAGAATAAGAATCATATCATTATAGATGCTGATTAGCGGCATAATATCTCAAACTCAACAGTTTTGTCCTTTTGACTGAATGTATCTTCTGACTCAAGGCTACCTGTAGCTGCAGTTGAAAAAGAAAAAAGGAAACTAGATTCCACTGATTGTTTTAGTGTAACAGCTAGAAATCAAGGGAAAAGCTTTAATTTTCTCCAGAGATACAGAAATCAGATACAAAGAACAAAAAGGTACTTTTCAGCTTTAAATGTGCTTTTTCTCTTCTGATGTGTCACTTGACATATGTCAAAATAATGTAACTGCAGGAATTTAAAATCAGGGAGCCACTGAGTGGTTTGGTACAGCAGTAATTGTTTCCTTTTCAGGTTCTTATGGATAATTATCCTGAGTGACAGCAGTAACTTTTAGCTGAGGTACCAATTGCCAGAATGGCTGTATCATGACCCTCATTAGTGATGGTGTTGGACTGATGAGGTTCTATTCAAAGTAATACAGTGTAATTGCTGTTTACCCCAGTGACTGTGCAGGACAGCAAATCTGGAATAAAGTACTGAAGAGAAAAAGGATTTTTGTGAGCTCACATTCTGTTTAACAGGAAGATTGCTTAGAACAACAATCCACAGGCTCTTGGATCAAGCCCAGTGCTGAGCAGAATAAAATCTCAATTGAAAACTAGAATTGCAGTTCTCAACCATATGCTGATCATTGTGTTTTAAAACCAATTCCACCAAAAAAAATCCTTAGATTGAGCTGTTCCTGCAAGATACTGAGCACTGGTTCCAGCTGAAGGCTGCAGAGCTCTGAGGTCAGTGCTGTACCTACCCACTTCTCACTACTGAGCTCTGGGAAGGACATCACCAAACCAATTTCTCAGGAGGCTTAAAAGTCAGCACCTGTCAAAACCAGGAAAGAGAAATTTAGAGAGGCAACAGTGCTTAAGGCCATTAACAGCCCATAGCAGAGACACAGATAAAATAACAAGAATTAACAGTGCTGAAAGCAGGATTAGCCTTAAATACAGGGTTAAAAGTGGTAATAAAGATGTCTTTCCCAGTCTGAATAATTAGATTAAGTGATCAAGTGAAGAGGGGGAAAAACTTGCTCCAAATTCTTCCTAATCAGTGGAGATTCATTACACTGGCTCCAAATAACACTGAATTGAGACAGGTTACTCTGCAGGAAATCTGCAATTAGAGCCTCAGACAATACACTGGGATTATTTGTTATTATTTTTTTTTGTTTTGTTTTGTTTGTTTGTTTTTGGTTTTTTTTGTGTGTTTTTTTTTGTTTTGTTTTGTTTTTTTGGTTTTGGTTTTGTTTTTTTTTTTTTGTTTTTTTTTTTTTTTTTTTTTGTTTTTTTTGTTTTGTTTTTTTTTGTGGAGGCTTCTTGGAGTTTTCTGTCTGGGTTTTTTGTTTGTTTGTTTTTCTAGTGATGTCTAAGCAAAGCGCTGGAGATTTTTACCCAGTGTCAAGTATCACAGTGAGAGGGCTGAGAGCCTATTTTTCTTTCCTCTGGGGAGAATGCTGTCTCCTCCCATAACTGGAGGATCTTAATGCTAAATGCTGCTGGGTTGGCTTGCTGGAGTCCATAGGAAGGGAATCTGCTTGCTTTCAGGAAGGTCTGGGAGCCTTTATTTTGCTTTTTTTACTGTGGAAAAAAATGCAGATTAATTTTCTGCCCGTGGCTGCCTTGTGCTAAGAAGCTGTGGTCCCTCTCTGCCCTTCCCTGGAGCTGTCCCTGTCAGCAGTGACTGTGTCTCCCAGCCCCACACCCCTGCCATTCCCAGGGCTGCTGGGATGAGAGAAAAGGGATGCAATGCTAGCTGTGATCCTGGGAGCCATTCTTTGCTTGGTTTCTCAGAACACTTCAGGATTCTGCTTGCAATTGAAAGCATATTTTGGCAGGCTCTTGTGAGGAGCAGGGGCTGCCTCAGTATGTGGGAAATGCTGCCCATTTGGAGCTCTGCATCACAGCATTCCCAAGCATCCTGGACTGCTAACACACCAACAGGATTCCAAATGAGTGCAGCTCTTCTGCATGGAGATTTAGGAAGCATAGCATGGGAGATAATTAGAAGAGGTTAAGAAGCAAGAGACGAGGAAATTGGCATTTCTATCTAATAGAAATACAATTGTTCAGATTAAACTGAAGAACTATGGGTTGTCACTAATTTATTACTCTGAGAGGAAAATAAGCTCCCGAATTGCACATAGTGCAGTACTTGGCTTGCTGAACACTTTCCATAATGACTCATTTGTAATATCCTCCAAGTGCAAGGAGGGGAGGGAGGATGATGTTCCTAACTAGACATGGTCTATCATTTCCTGTATTGGCAATTGTGTTGTAACTCATAAGTTGCAGATGAAGGACTTGAAGTACTCTGCAGCTTTGTGATAAAAGGGGGAAATGTAATGCTTTTATGAAAATAACCTTGAAGGTAAAAGAAAACCTACATCTATCCAGGTGCAGGTCCATTAAATGTTCCCTTGGTACACATCACAATAGAAACATTTAAGCAGGCCGTATAGCAAAAATTGAGAGAAATATTAAGTGTCTGAAGTCACTGTATCCCCTCAATTTTTGCATGACTATTTTTGTGTCAAGTAGGTTGATTTTCATGGTTTTAGTTGCTCTCTTGGTAGTGAGTAGTAGTCTTGTCTTGTCCTGTGGTCAGGTGGAGGGAATGCAGCTTCAGAGATATGGGGCTTTTTCTATGTAAGATTATTTAGTTTCTTTTCAACTTTATGTATGCTGTTACTTGGCTATGGGCATTTAAAATGTTTCCCTCTACTGCTTCAATTGCATCACCTATTGTCATTTTGGAAAGGCAGATCTGGCCTTCTGGGCTTTTTCTTTGGAGGCGATTTATTTGCAGCTGGCTATTAAGAGGAGATTTTAAGAAAATATAAGAGGCAGGGGCTTAAGGCAATTGGAGAAGAAAGAACAAGAAAGCAATAATGTGGGACTCAGTTGTAGGTGAAGTTTTGGATGTGGAGACTTTCTATGACTCTGAGTGGTGAGAGGTGTACATACATCTCTGTATGTTTGTGTATAATGTTTTAACATCCCTTAGGCAGCTATGGTGTGAAATAGCCTCACTCAGGCAGGAAATAACTGAGTTTAATGGTGCTAGAATGGCAAACTTGGAGCCTCAAGGAGGGATAAGAAGTCAATTCAAGTTCCTGCCTCAGTCCTGAGAAGATGTCCTGTCCCTGATGTAGAGGACAGGGGACTTGCTCAGTAATTGTCCTGCCATGGGACCTGTGGAGAACACCTGGAGGGCTGCCTGGTCTGAAACTGGTCTGTGTTTAAGGACAGAGCCCTGTGAACTGAGCAATCTCTCCATGGCTCAGGGTCTGGGAGACACTCCCAGAATTGTGTGGGCAGCCCAGGGCCTTCAAGAACAGAGGTAGGGGGAAGGCACTGGTCCTTTCCTGTTCTCTGAACACTGAGGGGAATCACTGCCAGGTCAACATTGATTGTGGCTTTGGGGAGAGAAATGGGATGATGACTTACCAGCTTGATGCACCAGCCTGGTCCTGTATTAGCTCCTTCTCTTAGGTGATGTAGATGTGAATTAAAGGAGAGGGGACAGGAAAGGGTCAGTCCAAAAGGATGTGCAATGTTTTACCTTTCATCCTGGAGAGTAGGATGTAGTAGTCTCTCTAGAAAGGACATTTTTTGTGTTTGTGTGTTATCTCTACTAAGATAAGCTTTCAAAAGCCAGATGCTTAGACCAAGCATTTCACAGAATCATAGAGTGCTTTGGGTTGGAAGGAACCTTAAAAGTCATCTGGTTACAACCCTGCTGCTGTGGGGGAAAGGTGAAAGCATTCAAAAAACCAGCCTGAGACAGCTCTTGGCAGTGCAATACCTTTCCTGACTGCTGTTAAGTCCTCATTAAAAAAACCCCACAACTCTCCAAACCTGGATTAAAAATTGCTATTACCCAACAGAAGCTGAAGGCAGATCTGCCTTTCCAGAATGACACTAGGTAATGCAAGTGAAGCAGCACAGGGAAACATTTTAAATGCTGATATTAAAGTAATGGCACACATAGCTATGAAGTTGAAAAGAAGTAAAAATTATGACTGTCACACAAAGATATCACTTTTAGCTTGAATAATAATGAAGTGAATGACTTTTGTGTGAGTGGTGGTAACAATACAATATTACTCATGATTCCATGGCAGAGTCAAGAGACATTTCCATATATTTTTATTAGGAATATCAAGGCATCTTCTATGGAGCTAAAATGAATAGAGGGAATTACAAAACAAAACTGATAACATATGCATTAAAAGACTTGAGGTGCTATCAAGACCCACAAACTAGTACTGCACAGATATAGTACATATGAAAATTATGGTGTTTCCCTTTTTTTCCCTTCTTCTGCCAAGTTTTTGGAGAATGAAAAGTGAAAACAGTTTTCATTGATATATTTGGAGGTTTTGAAGCTGCTATGAAAGCTCAGGATGGCTTGTTCAGAGTTTAAGTGCTGCTGTGTGCCTGTATATTTCTGTAAATGGACATGGCCTCAACACTGGAAGATGTGGTCCCAGAAACAGAGATGAATGTTAGCAGTAAAAGTTAATTTTGTCAGCATTCAATTCTTATGTCTCATTGATAATATTTTACTGATAGTAAATTCCCTAATAGGAACAATGATGAGATTTAGTACCTACCAGCAGCCAGTGCTCTGTGCCCATCATTGAAATGGCAATGTTAGTAATAATACCAGGAAATAGTTAGAAGAAAGAAATGCAGTGGAGGGTGAGATTTGTGTGTAGATTACTCTGGGAATCATGCAAATGCTTTTGGACTGTTCTCAGTTCCTTGGTATCAGGATTTTTGGACTAAAGTGGCTTCTGATAACTTCTGGGTCATCATGCTGTCAGGATCTCTGTTGCTGCCTTGACAGATTCTCCCAGAACTGGGTGCACTTCTAGTTTCAGTGACCCTGGATGTGTGTGTGGGGAAATGCACTCAGCCAAAGTGAAACATTGAACCACCTTCCTAGGTAAGAGCCTGAGATGCTGAAGCCCAGTGGCAGTGCTTGGGGTGCAGTTTTCATGAAGATCTCATTTTAAAATAAATCAGACACACATTTTTCTTAGAGAGATATAGCACTTACTGCCTTTTCTCTGTTTCCTTTCCTCAAGTGCTTGTTCATTTCTGTAGAATTTAAATAGAAGCACTTACATTACTTTCTTTCCAGTACTATTCTCAAAAATAAAATTAAATTCTGTGACTTAAATTCAGGCTTAAATGGTGGTTCTTAACAAGAATAAAATATGAGCTTGGGTGCAGTCAAGACCAAGTATTTGCTTTCCAGGAAGTCTACTGTATAAAAGTATCAGGATATATAACAGTAGCAAATAACCAAAATCTGCATTTAAATAGATTTATGATGGAGAAGATTACATCTGTGTAAAGTTTGATGTTACTTTGGGTGGTTTTTTTTTTTTTTTTTGTAGTTTAAATCTGAAGTTTTGTGATGGAGGGTTACTGGGTACCTGCAGGAATTGGGATGATTTACTTGATTTACTTGGTTGGATTGCTGAGGGAGAGTGGAAGGACAAGAAAAGGAGGGTACTGTCCTAAGGCCATGAAATGAAATCAAATGCAATTCTCAAGTTCTGTTTGTCAAGAAGGTCCTGAGCAAAGGGTATTGAGAGTTTTAATCAGACTACATACATATAGAGCTCTGAATTAGATGGTGTTTTGAGGCACTTATTTTAGTGCTGCTTGTGTATATTTGATTTATGTAATTAGGATTGAAATGGGCATACTTTCTGACTCTGCACTCTCCAAAGAGAAGCACTGTTTTGGACCCTGATAAAAATGGACCAAGAGTAAGGAATTTTTCTAAATTGTGTTTATAGTCAGGAGAGAGAAGGGAGGCAGAAGGAAAGTCAGTTCCTAAAAGCAGACAAAATCAAAACACATTTTTTGCATTTATTTTGTTAGTCTTTCTTGAGAGCAGAACCTGCTGCTCTGGCCACCTCCTGCCCCATGTCCATCCCCGTGTGGCTGTGGGGACAGAAGTGCCACCACCTCCTGCCTCACAAGCTGGGTTTGTGGCACTGGTGGAACCGTGTGCCAGGGCTCTCTGGGGCACCTGGAGAGCAGGGGATGGGCAAGGGCCCTGAGATGGAGCTGTCCCCACCTGGGGATCCAGGAGTGGCAGGCTGGGAGTCCTGGGGCTGGCTCTGGGACGTTATTCTCTTCATTGAAAGGGTGCTCAAGCACTGGGGCAGGCTGCACAGAGGAGTGGTGGAATCATCATAAGTGTAGATGTGGTTCATGGAAATGGTTCAATGGTGGACCTGGCAGTCTTAGGTTAATGGTTAAACTTGATCTCAGAGGGGTTTTCCAAACTTAATGATTCTGTGAAGTGAGAGGGTGTTGTAGGACAGCAGGGCCAGGTCTTTGTGTCCTGCTACAAAGTGCATCTGCTTTTGAATCTGAACTGGTTCAAGCAATTCCTTTTATTATTTCCCTCAGTTAACATTTACTTACAGAGTTCCTCAGATGCTGCAGAGGGAGGCAGTCGTGATGAACTGCTACAAGGCACAGGAACAGTACAAAATATCAGGAAATAACAGTTTCTGTGACAGGATTGGAACATGAAGCTCTGAAAATATAAAAGAGTGGCATCAAGTGTCAGAAATAATACTGCTTTGAACTTTACAGCCCTAGAAATTCCTCTTCTGTAATTCAAGCTGTTTAGGATCATAAACAGTTATTCTTGGTACTGCCAAAACCACTGTGACATTGGTATTATCATTTTGATGTTTGATGTCTGTCATGCATCAGAAGGCAAACACAATTACGTATCAGGAATATCTCAGAGCTGTTTAAGGAATCAAGGTTAGTCACAGGATGCTTCTGATGCTCCTACTCTCTCCTGACTGTAGAGTTTTAAGTGTAGTGAGGATGTTCTAGTTAAGGTTTGAGAGGTAGTTGTTGGAGAAACAGGGCAGACACTTCAACTTACATTTCTAACAAATGACAGTGTCAGTGACCTCTTGTCAAACTGTGGGGAGATGATCAGCAGCACTGTGGGCTCTGGGAATCTAAGGTGAAAAGGTAACATTGCATTCTGGAAGAAGGGGAGTTTTTAAAATGAGCCCTGTGTTGTTTAGGTCATGTTTCTCAGTTACCATTCATCAAAACACCCTGGTTTGGATTGTGTCAGTGATGCAGCCCATGGCAAGAACTGCTGCTTTGCCTCAGTAATTTTGTTTTGTGGTTTGGAAGAAAATGGCTCCTCCAGTGTAAAAGCTTCTTCCATGCAAGCTGACCTACTTGTGCTGAAGTAAGGCAGAACCAAAACTGCCCTTTCATCTTGGCTAAGAATGTGTCTGCTGCAGGTGCACCATGTTGTACTCAGTCTATTATTTTAAAATTTGGTGGCAGAAAAGGCAAGGACAACATTAAGTCTGTTTTGATTATCAAGCCAAAGTTGTTTCTAAGGGCCTTTTGAGAACCTGAATGTGTTGAAAATCCCTGAAAAATCTACAGCAGTTCTTGGCAGATTTCCATTTGTGCCTCTTCTTCACCACACCCTTCAAAACCAAGTCCTGCATCTGGGTGTTGAGATCATCAGTGATGATCAGATGGTGCTATAATTGCTGCTGTGTTACTCTCTGGGTTTCATCAGTGTGTAAAGTCAGGCCAGTATCTTCCAAATGTTTTCTGCTCCTTTTTGTGCACAAGGGTCCCTTCAAAGACAATAGAATGGCTTGGCAAGTGCAGTGCAGCACAGGTATAAGCACTTACAGATTGAGCACTTCAGCCTCATCAAAGTGCAAGATGGAAAAGCAGACTGTGAATGTGAAAGCTCAGTGTGGAAAGAGCACTGCAAGATGAAATACATTTATATGAAGAAATATTTTGTACACAGGAAGCAATGTTGCACAGAAACAGGTGATGCTCCAGTAGTGGGGTGCCAGGTTTTTGGAGAAACCACTAAGCCTTAGCAGTTCCACAGCCCCAAGAAAATTTAATTAGCAATGTTGTGTTTTTAAATTGTGTGATGGATCATTTAATGTTTGGCAAACTCCTTTTATTTGTGAACAAGCTGGAATTGTAAGGATTGATCTGGATCTTTGCTCTCTTGGGCTTAGAGTGTGCAGAATAGAGAAAGAATAATGAACTGGGTGCTAAAACAATCTAACACCTAGGGTGACTTTTGGGAGGAGTTTGAAGCAGGAAGTCAAAAGATTTATTCAGTTAAAAGTAAAGTAGTAAATAATATGAGAAAGCTGTGTGGTCAGTCTGCTAGAGGAATTTCCAGAGGAGGAAAAGGAGGAGGAATTGTGGTTGGAATACTAGGTTTTGACCATTGGATATAATCAAATCTTCCTGATTTAGCTTTGATAGGTTATTTCTCACACTTGTAGCTGTCTCCTTCCTTCTTGTTACTACTTTTACTTGCTTTTTGATGTGGAAGCCTTTTATTCTTTAAATAAATAAATAAATCCAAGGATTGAGCCATGTCTTTATCAGGGAAGTGTCAGGGGAATACCTTCCCCTAAAAAGGTTGTAACAGCTCCAGTGTTTTGAAAATAGATTTAATAATGAAGAGTCAGTGTATCATGATGCATTCCTGAAAAGGAAGCAATAATAATGGTTTCTGTTGGAAATGCCATTATATGCCACTGTGCTGACATGGGATGTACACTCACTGTGTGGCTGTTATATTACCCATGTATGTAACAATAAATGAAGCTTTTTCCCCTGCTGTAAATTCTGTGTTCACAAGCACAATACAATAATGCAGGTGACTGATAGTTTGGGCACAGCTTTTGTTGGTTGTTGCCAAAAAAAAAAAAAAAAAAAAAAACAACAACAAACCAAAACCTCAAAAAAAACCCAAAAACCCACAACAACAAAAATCCCAGTTGGATTTCCATACTGAATATGTATTGTGGTTCGAATTTTCTACTAGCAACTAAAACACTTTTTGTTTGGAGTTTCAGTGATGCTTCTGTTTTGCAAGGACTCCAAACTCTGCCTATCTTGAATTGAGCTCACATTACAGCCTTTCAGGAAGTAATTATTAGGAATTGCCTCCTTTGCTGGCTGTAGTTCCATTAAATGTTTAAGCATTTAACCTTGTCAGACCTTGTTGTCAGATTTAACTGAAATTAGTAATTGGATTCAGGGGATATCCTGTCCCTGGGTCTTGCTATGGAGTGGCTGAAAACACCTGATAGATCTTTTTTGGTTTCTATGACTGAGCAAATGGCTCTAATACTCACAGCAATATTCTGCAACAGGTAACTTAAGGTGCCAAAAATAACAAGCTCCATTCTAACCAAATTTTTCAGTGATCTCTACTAAGCCCTGCATATAGAGGGAAATATACAGTAAGATGTAGGTTATTGTTCCCAACACAATCCCTACATGTTGTATTATTCTGGTACAACTTAACAGTTTTCAGTTTTGCCTGCTGAGAGAGCTTATTGAGATACTTCTGGTTTTTGTGAATATCTCAGGACATGGCAGCTGTACAATGTCACTTGTCATACTCAGGCATCATGAGTGGCTGGAGTGCTGCAGTGGCAAGGATGGAGCAGCCTGCTGCATTGTCTGCTTCTGTCTGGAAAGGCTATTCCAGCCTGTGTCCTACCTCTCCTCCCATAAAAGTGGGAGCTGCTATTGTAAAAGCATGCAGGTTCTTTCAAAGTGCAGCCTGCTTCTCCTAGGGTGGGGTGCACACCTTCTGTCCCACAGAGATAGCAGCTGCTGACATGTCCCAGGGATGGGGAAAAAGAACAAGATGGATTTGCTTTGTTGTTTTTGTTTTTGAAATACTTAGAATGAAACAAACCCGAACAAAACCTCAAATCAAAAGGCAGACACCAAACCCTCCCACCCAACAAGAAACCAAAACCTTCAGCTGTTTCCAGGACCATTTTGTTCTGGCAGCTCCACACAGCACTGTGAGAAGTGAGCAGATACACTGGATGAAATTAATGAGCTGGGGGAAATCCAGGCATCCTGCTCAGCTGAATGGGGACACAAACCTGTTTAAACTGCAGAGGGCTGTGGTGTTGAGCCACAGCAATTTGTCCAGTCCTGAGTCTGAAAAGCTGCATGCACTCCTGCCTTTTGTGTGCTGTGTCCCATGGGATTGCTGCTTTATGCCACCAGATGGTGAATTTCTGTTGTGAATGAGTGTGGTGAAAGGAAAATTCAATTCTACACAAGCACCCTCACAACCATCTAACTGACAATGCCAGGGAAGAGTGAGGGACTGGAAGGTGAAGTCTTACAAAGGCAGGGGAGATGAGATACGGGTCTCACTTTGGTAAACAAATGTTTCCTTACTTTGATTTCCTCTTGGGACTTCTCTGCTGGTTGAAGATGTGCTGAAGTGGTTTGATGGACCACAGAACTCATTAAGGAGTGATGTACTCAAAGCTTAGCTTAAAGTTTATGTTCCTCCTTCCAGTTTGATGGGCTTCAACTGTTGTCTGTGTGGCTTCACAAAAAAAGGGAAGAAAAGCCCTAAATATTTTTTATAGTAGAATAAGGTTCTTTTGTGTTTATGAAACATTTATTTCTGGATCTAGCATTTCATAACCATCTTTAAGCCACCCCAGGGCCTCATTAAGCAGTTCGATGGTATGTTTAGGAAACAAAGAGAATGACAAGAACTCAGTTGTTCTGATTATAGACACAGTAGGTCATAAGACTTGAATCTATTGTGGCTACTTGCTTTTGAAAAGAAAGCTGTGTTTTCATAACCTAGATATTTCCTATTAGCCTTGTGAAGTTTACAGGAACAAAACCCACTCGTTATAAAACTTATCTTTTATTTCAATCTAGTGTACAAAAAAATTTAATTGCTTTTATTGTTTTAGACAAATCACACAGAAATTAATTAGCATAATTAACAAGAGATATGCATAGACTGTTTTAAAGAACTTAAGTTTTGGCCAGCAGCAAGATCTTTCAGTCTTCATTTGAGGAATGTTCTCCCTTTTGGTCTGAATGACTCTGAGTGACAGGAAAAAGCTTTTCACCATAAGTCACTGGCTCAAGTATGGTTCAGGTCAGTAATAAGTGAAAGTCATATTTCCTAATGTTCAGTGATTTGAAACTTGTTTCTGAGGACCAGAGGCTGCTGAGGTCCAGAAACAGGTTTGCTGGGTTAGACTTCCAGCACTTGGTTCTCAGAGGAGAGATGAGATCCTGTGCTCTTTGGCTCCTGGGAAAGTGGAGTGCCTTCACACATGGCTCTGTGCCCATGTGGGGAGGTGAGTGTGCTCAGACTGGCTGAGAAGTGAGAACCTACCAGCACCAGCTGGAACATGTTGGTGAGGAGGAGATTACTGAAGCTTTGTCCCATTCCAGGGCTCTGCTGCCTGACCTGACTGTCATCTGTTTGTTGATAATAACAAAAATGAGGCACTTCCTTCCATAGCTGAGTGCTATGAGTAGTTTTTTCTATATCCTGGGTCTCCTGTCACTCAGGTTACCAAATTCTTTCCTGGAATGGCTTCAAAAGGAGGTGAATCTGATCAGTTGCTCCAACTTAACTCTTCTGCTAAACATTTGTTCTGGGATTAGCACAAGTGTGCTGTGGGACATGGGTGGAGGGCTGAACCAGGGTCTGCTTTTTCCAAATGGAGCTCTCCAGCAGCAATGAAGACTTTTATAAATAGAGGGGATATAGTTCATGCTTGCTCTCTTGCCCTCTGCACAGGTAGCTAATATAGAACATTAATGCTGCATTTAGATTTTTTTAGAGTTAGTCAGGAATTGCTATAGCAGTGCTGAGCTATTAAGGAACCATCACAGCATAATGGGTTGAATTTCCAGCTTCTGAGAAGCAGCTCAGACATGAGAACTTTCCTTGGATCTTAGTTTCCCCTTTGCTTTCCACCAAATTTTGTACAAAAGGGACTTCAGCATGCACATCTGTTGCAAGTGAGCACGTGTTCACTGATCACATTGGTAGCAAACGTGTCAAAATGCATTGTCAAAAATGTCTTTGCATGACTTCCCAGGCAAAAATCTCTTCACATCTATCAGAGATGTTTCAGCCCCTTTTAAGGGCTGGTGATGAGCTCTATGTCATGTCTGGAAGCCAAAGGAGTTGGCTTTGTTGTGCTTAGTCCATCTATGTGGTACTGGGTACTATTTACTTTGTCAATCCTAAAAACACCTTTTGGGCCTTCAGGGGCTTTGGTTTGGTTGTGATTGGTGAGGGAGCTGGTCTCTGTTCAGCTCTTTCAGGTTGTTGTGGAGTCATTTATCAAAGAGCCTGTGGTGCTCACTGCTTTCCTTCCAGTCTCCCAACAGCTCTGAGAATGCCCTTCTCAATTAAAATTCCAGCCTGTAGAAGAATAGTGGCTGCTGCCTTCATGGCTGTAGTAATTTCATGATTGCTTGAGGAAATAGATGGACAGGTAGGATGAGGATAAATCAACCATTTGTCCTCCTGTCTTTCAAGTAAATGGTCCATTGATCACCTCCTAATAGTCTTGTTGGACTAAGTCAAGGATCTGAGCTGTAGCACTCTACTAAAATGGCAATTTATCCTGCAGCTATTCAGGTGCTATTAATGGCATCAAATGGGAAAGGATATGAACAAACAGAATTTTGAATTTTTTTTATAAGGCAGAGCAGGAATGCATCCTTGAGAAGGCAGTTTGGCCACAAGTTCTTTTCTTTACAGAAAAACCTCCCACACAGAATTACTCAGCCCTGAAAGGAGGTGTAAAAATGCATTCTAGAAAAATACATGTCCCACTGTTTCCTAGTCAAAATAGTGAGTTTTTTAATTCAAAGGTGTTAGGATTTTGCTTGCCCTTCCCTTTCAGTCTAAGCACTTTTGATTGTATATTTCTCAAACCATTTCAGTTGTGAAGCAGGAGAGGTTTCTCTGGGTTGCTATTTGGCCACTTGAGTCTGGAAGGTGCAGGAAGACTCCTTCAAAGTTGAGAGCTGTTAAACCTTTCTCCTCCTAGAAAACTCCATCTATTCATTTGAACAGGCCCTTTCAAAAGATACAGGATGCACTTCAAAGCAGACTCTCTTATCTGGAGGAGAGGAGTTTACACAAAGGTTGCATTTCAGCCTTAAGTGTCAGACAAGGAACAACAATTGCACCTAAGGTCTTCTCAGTGCAGATATTGAGATATTCCTTCACTTTGTATTTGGAATTTCCATTAAACTAGATCAATATTTGGCTCCTTTCCTGATGTCCTATCACACTCTGCTGAAGATATTTTCTATGATCCATAATGAGCCTTGCTGCTATTCTGATACTAATCACTGCTGAATATTAACCAGGTAACAAAAAGTGAGGAGCTAGATTGAGAGAAATCTGGGCCTGAAGAGTTTGTCCCACGTTCTTATGACTTCATATCTTATTTTCAAGACTGTAGATCTGTGTGGTAGGGAAGGAGTTACTGGGGTTTGTTTGAAAAACCCAAAAACATAATATTCAGTGGCTTCATTTTACTTTCATTTCATTTTGATGTAGATGCACAGTGGTACATGCTGAGAAGTTGGTGGGGAAGAGGGAGAAATTGTGGAAGAATAGCAAATAGCTCTGGGTGAGATATTTCATCCAGGGTAAGGAAGAGACAGATCTCCCTTAGGGGGCTTGTGCACCTTATTCCTCTTGATACCATGACATTGTTAGGAACTTTTTTCTTTTTCATTCCTTTATGACAAAATTTCTTTCCACTGTCTTTTTGTATTTACACTGAGAGCAGGTGCTGTAGGCTTGCACAACTTTTGTTTTTTTTTTATTTACACCATTCTCTTATTTGGGAAGGAAATTGCCAGCCAAAGTCAATAATTTTATATATTTCATATAAGTTCCATTTCATATAAGTTAAGTTCCATTTCATATAGTGTAAACTAGAAGATTTTAAAGCAAACTCATCTTGTGTCTTATAAATAACAATTATTTCATAAGTGGCTTGCTTAAATGCATT
This sequence comes from Oenanthe melanoleuca, assembly GCF_029582105.1. Lineage (NCBI taxonomy): Eukaryota > Metazoa > Chordata > Aves > Passeriformes > Muscicapidae > Oenanthe > Oenanthe melanoleuca. The sequence goes on from NC_079340.1 coordinate 7,624,196, forward strand.
AAAGAATTCATTAGCAATTAAATATTGATGTCTAACAGCTACTGAGCTTCTACAAGGATAAAGGAGACAGATATGGTCGGTAGGGTGTTATCTCAAGTGCTGCTGAAATGCTGAGCACAAAATTACCATCTTATTAGGGTAATAATGTTGAAAGAGTTGTTCAGACATTTAATTGGTATTGAACAACATGTGATTGTCTGTTGATTAGGTATCAATTACAGCAAGGCAGAAGCTGAGATTTGATAAGCAATGGTGAGTGATAGCTTGCTTTTGTTATGCCAATTAAATGTCTAAATAGAATTATAAACCATTAGCAATTCCTAATATGTTTGGCAGCTTGTCAAGTGATCTGTAAACATGGGGGGTTCTGCCTGTGTGTGGGAACTTGGACATTTTCTCACAGATTGGGTCTGTTTAGTATAGATGCTTTGAATAACCAAATACCCAGTTCCATGAAGTTATGCTATTCCTCACTAGCAAATTAATTTGTTGAAATGGAGACATAAATATTTACTAAATTGGGTTAAACAGAGTTAAACCAGATAATTTACAAGATCTTCTTACTCAATTTTGCCAGCAGACATCCTGTCTGAAAATTGTTCCTTGTCATGGTTTAATCTATGTATATCTATATACATATCTGCCTACACCTTGATTTACATTTCTCCATGTAAATTAAGATTTCTTCCTTTGTTAAGTTGACTAGAGCTTTAAGACAGAGTATAACAAAGTCTTGGAACAGAGGATGTAATTTTCTTTTGCCATGCAAGCAGGATGTTATTTTCTCATATGCTGTGTAGAACAAGGATTTTGTTTCAATCTTGAAACAGTACTTTTCTGTACCCAGTACATGTTATAACTGTGACAAGAGTTTCATATAAAAATAAATTAATGAGCATATAGGAAAGGGAACTTCTGAGGGAAGGAGAGAAATCTATGGGCATAAGCCTTGATAAGGCTCCTCATTAACTTATATAAATTAAAATATTTCAGGAGTTGTTTCAGCCCAGGGCTTATTTGGTTCAGTTGTACTCTCAAGCTGCAGCACAGAAAGGTAAGGGATGTGTGTTCCTGGAAACCCATGGGAAGCTACAATGTCTTGCTCTCTCCATAGTTGTGTTTACAACCACAGCCAGCAGACCTTTCCAAAGGGAAAAGGGCAGAGAAGGAATATTTCCAGTCCAGTTTCAGTGTAGGTTTCTTCTGGGTGCCCTGTACTGTTACACTGACTGCAAAGGCAAAAGCTCTGAGTCCTGTGGCTGACACTGGGCAGCCTTTCTTCAGTGTGGCCACAGCAAGAGTGGTGACACTGATCCAGAGTGATCCCTTTTCCCCTTCTCTGTCCAGAGCTCATTCCTACTGCTTGGGGTCTCTGAGACAGCTCTGCCTTTCCTCTTTACTATTTGCTACTCTGGCTTTTTGGTCTTTGCATCTGCACTAAAGAATGTGTACAAGGCTTACAATATTTTTTGAGTTAACTCAGAAGGAGCAAAGGAGGCATTTCTGTCAAATGGCAGATGATGGTGGTGTTTGCATTCAGTTTCCCTGCTTGTGCAGCTGTGTAGAGCTATATTTCAAAATGCCATCTTATTAACTCCTCTGACTCCTGAAGGTTGTGTCCTATGGCATATTTGCTCAGACAACCAATGCATCTTGCACAGAGCACTGAGAATAGCTGTGTGGGTAGTGTTTTAGTGCTTTTTTCTCTGTATGAAGTGAAATTATATTTATTGCCTATGAAAAAAATTAATTCATCACAATGCAAGAAGGCTTGTCACTGAAATGTTGTAAATGTCAACAAGTGTTTTTATCATGATGTAATGTCAAAATTAACTTAAAGTAGCTCTATTACATGCAAATGAAATGTTTCTTTGGGAAATGATCCATTCTGTGTCAACTTCATTACCTAAAATGTCTTTGATTACTTTGATGTATAACATCTTGCTGTAATTCAAACACCTTAAATGAGTGCTCTGTAATCATCACAAAGCTTTCAGCAGAGAGAAGATGGATAATTATGTGCTGCAACCTTTACAGCAGAGAGGTAGCTCTTGGCTATTGTTTGCTCAGCTGGGTTATTGCCATTTGTTTAAAACAGTCTTGCTGTCCCATGGCTGGGAGGATGGGTAGAAGTGTACTTTTGAATAAGCTGGGAGGGTTTTTTTTAAAAAAAGTTGTCACTAAAAGAGTTGCTGATAACTTTGCAATATTCCAAGTGCTACTCAAGCCAATAGCAATCCCACTTTTTGTTATAGTATTGAACAGGAAGGTTATTCCTTTCCTCTTTCAGATGCTAAATATGCAATCTTCCAGCTTTTCTGCACAAAATGTAGCTTCTGGGGAGAGAAATATACCAGATGGAGCATTAAAAAGTTGTGTTTGATGGTTTGTTTTGTTTTGTGTAGTTTGTTGAGTTTCCTTGGTGGTGTGGTGTTTTTCTTTGGTTGGTTTTTATTGTTGTTTTTGTGGTTTTGTTTTTTTGGTTGGATTTTGTGGGGTTTTGTTGTTGTTTAGGCTTTTTTTCTTTTTTTCCTGTGCTTTAAGAAAAGAAAGAAATCCAGACAGACAGAAATTCTGTAACTTGTTTTTTTGTTAGAGAGACTTGCATGGAATCTGGGCTCAGTCTGTACAGACCTGTCTACAGTGAAATGCATTATGTGAAAATGTGGTGATTCACTGGTATATCATTTTAGGAGAGAAGGAAATAAAACCAATCTGATGTTGAAACATTCTACTTCAATGTTTCCCAAATGGTGCTTTATTTTCTTTTGGCTGTGATTTGAATGTTTTGTCTTTAGATATATTGATACAGACTGGAGAAGTAAAAATCAAAATAAGGCTTTTCAATTCCCCTGCAAAAGTGTTTTGATTAGTCAAAAAGGAATAGAAATAATCCCTCCTTGCCTTCCCACCTACAATTTGTCTTCAAAATATTTAAACTTTAAGGGTTTTTTCTATATTAGATGAAGCAAGAGAGTTGAAACAGAACTTGTGTTGCCCTGCTGCTGCTTTCTGCATTTCCTCAGCCATGCTCCTCTGATGTGTTCCTTTTCATATTGTGTGTTTCACAAACATACATAACATAAATCCATAATTGCTGTTAATTTACAGCTGAATACAGCATGTGATGTAAGAGTCACAGAAGTGTGTTGCTCACTGCACTGCAGTAGGTGAGAAGTTCTTTGTTTCTCCCCTTACTCCTCTTGCAGACCAGATTTCACACACTCCTTCCCCCCACCTTGTTTCTCATGGTACCAGAAAGATGCTACTGTGACCAAGGAGTCACCCAAAATGAGGTAAAGTTGTCACATCATCTCACTGTCTCTTCACTAGGGAAAAATCTTCCCCTCAGAAAATTTTGGAGGAGCATCCCTGCTTGCATCCAACACTTGATTTCTCCAGTTAATTAGCTGAATTTTAGCTTTGAGCAATCAATCTCATGCTTGCATTGTTGGGGTAACTTCAGTGCCTATCAGAGGATCTCAACTTCCACTTGTGGCTTGGCAGGAATGCTTGGGGAAGTGAGAAATCCTGTTGTGAGGTAATTAAAATGCTGGCAAGGGTGGTAGTTCTCCAGCTGGAGAGGGGAGATGGTGTTAAGGGGTGAATTTCTGGGCTCAGTCTGAGGCTGGGGTGAGGTGACAGAGGCAAGTGCCATTTCCCATCTGCTGCTGAGGAGAGGAGACAGCCTCACAGCAGGCAGTGCTCACACATCCCCTCAGCTGAGACATGATGAGAACAAACTGAGGGCTTTGAAGAGCCTTCCCCTTCATCCTTCTTCCTAACCTGTCACATCCTGACCCACATCAGGAAAGGAGCCCTTCTTCCACTACTTCAGCTGGGATGGACAGAGCTGGATTCTGTTGGCATCTTGGAATTTCTCTTGTTTCAGTTTGTTTCCTAAAGTGCTCACTTTCCATGAGGAACTTGTACAGAAATGCAATTTGCCGGTGAGTGAGTGAGTTTGTGTTCTCAGTTAGTTCTTTTCTTTATAGTACATGACATATGACAATGCAATGGTAGTGTAGTTCTCAAAATCACTAAAACAGAGCTGTTCTGGGGTGGGGAAAGAGCAGCAGCTCAACTGCTAATCATTTTGCTTTATCAGATAGCACTTTTTGAGAATTTAAGGAATGTTACCACCTGGATGCCTGCTGTAGCTGCACTGTAAATTGGCTGTGTAGGACATAATGCTCTAAAATAAGTACATTTATTGCTGTGAAGCATGGAGTGGAGATGGAGTGATGGCATTGGGAACCATCAGTTTCCCATCTTGTGCTTTGAGGGACATGTGAAGTTTGTGTTCCTGCTCTCAGTAGGACAGATGTGACCCTCTTCCCATCACAGAAGACTTATCCTCAGCCTAAATGCCCTCTCTTCCTGGCAGAGGTTTCAAACACTGCTTTTCCCTGGGCAGCTCACAAGGAGGAGGCTGCTGGTGCATTGCACAGGGGAAACAAAGAGCTGCCAGCAGTGAGAAAAGCAAACCTGCACCTCTCAAAGTGTGTGTGGGCTGTGCACTCTGATTAACTTCTGTGGCCCTTAGAGCACAGGTGAAACTCTGCATTCATGTTCTTCCAGCTCAGTGCTGGCAGCAGCACCTCAAAAATAACTCAGGAAGTAAGAAAAGATGTGATGTTATGGCAGACTACCAGAGTGTCTGTCTTAACAAAGAATGCTCATTAGAAAACTCAAATTAAATGTGTGCTGAGGTGTTGAAAACCACCTGCCAGGAAAGATCTTTCTTTTTACACAAACTTCTTAAACTCAGAGTTTGAGAAACTGAGAGAGTAGGGGAACAAGAAGGGACATAGGCCCATTAATCTTCTTTGGATGATAAAAATAAAAGTGCAAATACCAGTTACTTACCTAGGACTTGTTTGAATGGTATGGACTAACACTATAAAACACATTACACAGATCTGCCAGGAGGGAGAATAAAAACACTTTGCTAAAAAACGGGCAGGATTCTTTTACCTGAAAGCAGAATTTTTAATTCCCTCCCACCTCCTTTCAAAAACTGCTACCCAAAAAGCAAATTTCCTCAAAACTGTTCAATTTTTTGGGACACCTGTGTCATCTTACAGAGCAAACAAAGCTTCACTTCCAGAATTGCCAGGCTTCTTGTTGCTGTAATTGTCCTAAGTTGAGTAGAATTAGCCAGTTAGCATCTGTTTAACACAGCATTATATTCTGATAAGTATGTAAGAGGCATCTCTTCAACACCATCGATTTTTGTTCTCTTTTCCTGGAGCAAAACAGCTCAGGTGCTTGTCTTGAATCCTCTGCATCACGTTTTCCAGCCCAGGAATAAATGGCTGTACAGAGCCAGAGGAAAGGATCAGAAACCTTGCCATTTGAAAAGTATATCTGAATAATGAATGATCCTTTTTTTTTAAATCAGTTGTCTAAAACCCAGCCAGCAGCAGCCTGTTTAAAGAAGCTTGCCCTTCAGCTGAGAGTAAGGATGATGAATTGCATTAAGGAGAGCTTTTCAGTTTGAAGCATCTGAAGATAAACTTTTGAAAAAATTAATAAAGTTTAAATTCCAGAAAACAAACCAGCAAATAAACCACCTTCTGTGCCAATGATCAAAGCCCTAGGACAGAAGATGAGCTCCCTGCTCTCCATGCTCTGTTTTAGCTCACTGGCTGTAGGTAGGTGGGTTGAACTTGCCATCTTGAAGCACTCAGATCTGCTGTTTGCATCCTGCCCCTTCTCCTGGGGAAGTGAAATGCATGCAGCTACATTATAAATACAGGTGAGGATTGCTTGAAGAAATAAAACCTCAGCTTTCAAAAAACCTGGAAATCACAATCTAGAAGCAGCCACAAAAAGTAGATCCCCAGTACCTTTCAGTGAGCAGTACTACTGGACCAGATTTATGAATTCTTACTTTTTTGGATGGAGCAATCTGATTTTGTTTCATTTAATTGATTTCAATTGCAGCATGGAGACCCAGTTGAATTCCTTGTGGCTTCCATGTGACCCCACTGCTGGATCTTCCTTTGGGATCCATGGTATTGGTCTGGCTGAGGAAGGAGAAAGGTGGTGCAGATTTGCAAATTCAGATCTTTTCTTTACATGACATATGATGTTACTTAAGGAAGAAGCTGTATTAAAAAATTTAGTTGCAATCCTTGAGGTAACCCTGCTTTAAAAGTTCACCCTGAGCATGAGTGTGCAGTGTCTGGGGTTTATCTTTGCTGACTGCATATTAATGTTTTCAGTTCTGTTCTGAAAACATCTGTATCTTTTAGTATAGTCCTAATAGACATCATCATGCCCCAGATAAAATCTTTACCTTGTTGAAGCTAATAGTAAAACACCTACTATTTTATTGGGCCACAATCGATTGCCAGCTTATTCTGCATTTTACTGACACTAGATGGCATTTAAAACTCTCATACTTGCTGGAAATGGCCCATTGTCTGGGAATTATTTCCTGTAGTAGTCCCAGTTTCCTGTGTAGTCCCTTCTCCTCTGCTTCTTTTGCTAATAGAAGTTGAATTCCACACATCAGATTGTTTGTTATTTACTGGATTTAGTGCTACTTACTGAAATCCAGATGCATTTTCTCTGCTTTCATTCCTCTTCATGATCCTATATATTGTGAAAATCATTCTTTCAGTGGTTGTAAGTCAGTTTTTATCCCTTGTTACCACTGCAAGTGGGATTTCTTTGAGTCCAACACCGTGCCCATCGTGGAAGTGGAGTGTTGTACAGACAATTTTCACCTCTATTAATGAATAGAGTGAGGCTGCAGGGGTTTGGTGGGAAATGGAGCTAATGTGTAAATTTATTAGGCCTTTCTCACAAAGCTTTCTCTCTTGAGCTCCAATCTTCCCACTGCCCTGAAAGTGAGGATCTCTTACTCCACTTTGGTTCTGAGGTCATGAATGAGGATGTTACTGACTGTGTCATGTAACCAGCTGCTCTTCACATTTGAACCATCCCTCAGCCTTCAGTTTAATTCATAACAATGCTTCTGGGATGGGCTGGCTCCACTTCACAGAAGAAAAAAGGGTCCAAGGCCAAAGTTCAGCCTACTCTGAGGCCAGCTCAGCTGAGGGCCTGTGCTCCCTGCTGACCCATGTCTTGTCTCTAATTCCAGTCAGTGTTTTCCACCTGTGGGTGCTGGGCAGCCTCCTGTTCCCCCTTTGATTTGCTTTTGTACATTCAGGTCCTTTAAATATCTTCACAATGGGCTCTGAAAGAATTCAAGTGCTCAGGCACCTCAGAAGTTGAGAACTGCACAGACACCCAAGTGTGTCAGGCAGTGGTGTACCAGACTAAATGAATTCCCAAATTTCATAAGAAGGGAGTGCTTCTGTGCTGCTGATTAATGCAAGAAACCAAAGGTTGAATTGCAGCCTAGAACCTCAATTTTCCCATCAATGCACTTAAATATATACAAATTACTTACATAACTGTTTACCAATACAATGAAGGCTGCAGCAACCCTTTCTCAAGTTTGATTTGATGTTTACAGATAGAAATTTTCTTCTGACACAGCCAGGAGATTACATTGTTTGTGTGACATGGGAAGAAAAATATTACAATAATCTTTTCTTGTTTAAAGCTTTATGTAGGAGGAGAAAGATTATAGCATGCTTGCATAGGAACATGGAAATGGTGAGGGAATTGTCTGCAGCACTTTGAATAGTGCCCTGGCACACATTATAATATTGCCACACTACTGCTTTTGCCATGTAACCAAGTCCCTTGTGAGCCACTAGGCACAGCCCTTGAAAGGGAGGAGAATTATCACTTATTTGTTTGTGACTGTAGACAGTAGCAGTTTGATAAAATCAGGCATTTCAGGCATGCAGGAAAAGGCCTGGCTGTTTAATAGAAATGCAGATTGTGAATGAACTGACAAAGACATCCTCTTACTTGAATGTGTACATTCCTTGTTTTTTCCCCTTTAAAGACCTCAGTCAGGAAACAGGGGCACATTAGCATTATAAATGGTATTGGCAAGGAAGGGTAAGGGCTAGAATGATTTATTTTTAACTTTATGCTCAGTGAAAAGCAGTAGATACCTTTTTTCCTATTATTTTCTTGATATTTGATGTTGTTTTACCAGGGATTTCAAGTTAAAAGTGTGAGGCCTTTGATCAAAGAATCAGAAAAGGGTGTTTGGTTTCAGAGAAGGAAATCATCTTTTTTTTTCTTTCTTTTTCCCTTCATGGGAAGCTCCTTTGTGAGCTCTGCTAGCAGTGCTTGTCAGGGGATCTCCCAGACTTTGCTGCAATTACATTAACAAAACCAGTACTCAGCTGAGAGTTTCCTCCAGTCCTGCAGGATTGTTCCCTTAGGTTTTTTCTCCCCTTCTTCCTTTGCTCCACCCAAAGGCAGGGAAGGAATACCCTGGGTCACAGGGTGACAGCCCTGTTGTCTGGCACACCTAAGTCCCTTGGCACACCATTGCTTACTGGAGCCAAAACATGCATTTTCTGGTGGGCTGGGTTGTGTTTCTTCTTTCCTGTCCACAGAGATCTTTTGAAACCAATGTAAAACTGAACCAAGGAGGCTGAGTTGGTGTGTCCCCATGGAGGTGTTGGTGATAGCTTGGTCTGGAGCTAATTCTCCTTGCCTGGTGCTGTTTCAGCAGCTCTTTGGGCAGGGAAGGGTTTGTTGGGCTGCAGTTACCTGTGAGGAGATGTTCTTCAGGAGACTGGAGGGCAAAGTTAGCACAACTCTGGGATTTGGTTTCTTCAGCCATCAAGCAATGTGGGCTTTGCTACCTCTGCCTTCAAAGCTGGATGGAGAACCCCTTATGAAAAATCACTCTCAGCTACACCTCTGGGATTCTTGTATTAACACCATAAATCATCAGAGACTTTTGCTGGGTGGATGATATAATTTTTCTCGCATTTTTTTTCTGCTTGATATTTATTTAAAAAATTATTTGCTGCAGGAGAGAAGCTGGAAATAGGAGTGTTAGTGAGAAAGCCAAGAGACTGACAGCAGGAATGAAAAGCAGACTGTTACAACTGGTGGAACAAAACTGTGAATATTAAAGAATCTTGTTACCTTGGTAATTTAGCAACAGTGGGCTGCAGTGCAGAGATGGGAATAAAAGGAGCTTGTAAATATGAACAGGTCAAGTCAAATCTGAAGCTGGAGAAACTTGTCCATAAATGTGGTGCACCCCAGGAGAGTGTTCAAATCTCTGTTAGGAAAACAGTCAATAAAACTGGTGGGCAGCACAGCTCCAGGACTGACATGATACATGAGTTTCCTGCCTGTGGCTGCAATGCCCTGTCTACTGCAGGAGGGCTTGTTAAACATGAAAAGTGCCTGGTGCTGCAGTTTGCAGCCTGGTGGCTGCCCACAGGGGCTTCCCTTCCATGTCAAGGACCTTTGAATCCTCAGGTGTCACAGGGCTTTGCTATTTCAGGGTACAGATAGAATTCTTCCTGTTTTTATTTTCTTCATTTTCCACATTATTTCTTTACTCTATCTCTCCTCAGTATCTTGCAGCAGAGGTAAATTTGTACTGTCCTTTCTAGTGAAGGTCCAGTTCAGACCCTCAGGGCTGTGAGAATCTTCTCTTGGAGCTGAAGTCTTCCATGGAAAAATCATTTATTGAGACCAATTGCATTCAATAAATGGGGCTGTTTTATGCTGATTCTTACCTGGCAAAGATACCATTAGCAGTGAATCCAACCAGAGGTGTTTTTTCTTCTCTACTCTCTTTTTGCAGTCGTGTTGTGTTCTGCTTCTATCAGCAATAAACTAATCTGTGACTGAGCAATTCTAGCAGCAGAAGTAGCAGATTCTCACTAGAATTAGGAATATTTTGTGGCAGTTTCACTAAGGGACATGAAAGTGATTTTTTTTTTCCTTGATGGATGTTTTTCTGCAGGTTTTTAATAGTTTCTGAGACTGCCTCTTTCTTCCAGTCCTTACAACCTGTTTTAGAACAAAACTCAGATGCCTCTGAACTGCAGAAGATTCTGGGCTGACAGAATATTCCTGTCACTGCAATGTCACAGCTACCATCAGGACAGGCAGCAGCAAGAGAGCTGCTGCTTTTCTTGTGCCTTATCCAACCTACACATCTCAGAAACTTCCCTTGGGGTGTAGTAGAAAGAAGAGTTTTGGGTTTTTTGGTTGGCTTTTTTTAAAATGTATTTGTAAGAGGAGGCTATTTTTACAAAAGATCCTAAAAATACTCTCTGAAATATTTCTTCAACTTCACAGAACTTTCTGTGATTGAAACATATTTTAATCAAGTCCCTGTGGATAGATTGTTTCCTCTTCTGAAGAGGATAGGAAGATCAATGTCCCACTTCCATTCTTGCAGCCAAAAGACACAGAGCTGATTAAAGCTGCCTTGTACACCCTGCTAAAGCTGAAGAAAAGCAGTGTCTCCTTTTAATTCAGAGATGCCAGAGGCTCCATCATATGGGATGGACAGAGAACGGTCTGGGAAGCTCTGATTGCAAAATACATGATTTACATAATTGCATTCTTGTTTACTTTTGCCCTTCAAAATCTCAAGAACAAGAGAAAGGTGCCCCAAAGACACCAGTTAAGAGTTGCAAAATGATCTATAATTTAAGTCATGAATGGGCACTTCCATTATGCTGCAATTTTTATTGATTTTCACGTAGTATAATCATTTTATTCACAGAACTCACTAAATGGATGCAGCAGTCAGCAAATTTTAAGATCCTCTTATCTGACCCATTTTTATCAGCTTAAGCCAGTTGTATAACAATGAGATTCTGAATTGTCATAAATAAAAATAAAAGTAAGAGGAGGAGTGGGCAGAAATGAATGATAGAACATATTGATGTTTTTCCCTCACACTCTGAAAAAGCATGTGTGAGCCAAACCCTACCAAAAAGCTTTCATGGTATTTCTGTTTCTTTACAATTGCTTCATTTTTCCAATAGCTCCTATAATCTGGCATTCTATCCCACAGAATGGTCATTACCAGATGCATCAGAGGATGATTCAAAATCAGTGATGGAGATAATCAGCTAACACTGAGAAGCAGAATATTTTTTTTAGTCCTGCAGGCTGAATGTGAAATGCAGTCTGGAAAAGGAAAGAGCTGCTTTACCTACTAGTTTGTGGGGGTCACCACTGGCTGAATGCCTTGTATTCACCAGTAGGGTCTGACCCCAAGATTCACATCCATTTGTGCTTCATATAATTTAAAAAAATAAAAATTAAAAAAATCCTCAAAAAACTTTGGGAAATATTTGAAAAGCTGGCATTTTCTGCCTATTTTTTTATCATTTATTTTTAATTTGAAGGTGTTACTGCAACATTTTTTTTTTCTCCACTGGGCAGGGTGGTTTGCAGTATTTCATGTATGTCTGCATGCACAAAAATGTGCACAATAATTTTATGGATTGTTGGCTCAAAGTAAGCTTCTGTTCACTTTTGGAAATCTTAGGTTAATAAGAAAATGTGGGTTTGGTATCTAAAAAGATACTGGGGAAGCTGTGAATAGGATTTAATGCTTATGAAAAATAAAACCCATTAATAAAATTGACAAATTCCCATCATCACAACTTGTGGTGGGGCAATTATCCTTTGTGAAGTTTCAACACCCCTTGCTTTATTGCTCCCAGAGGCCTCTTGACAGGCCATGGGTTTTTTAGAAATAAAGCTTGCTCTGCCTTGCCTTTGTCCTTCAATGCTCTTTAATCAAAAGGATGAATGGGCTGGAGGAGCTTGCAGCTCTTAGATTTGTTTTGCTTCCTCTTTGCTGTGAAGGGCTGTGGCTGAGGATGCCCTGTTGCTCTCTGAGCAGCACAGTGCTGGCTGTGTGACTTCTCATGTAACTGTCACACATGCTGACTTTTGATGCATATCTCTTGTAAAATTTGAAGACAGGTCCTCTGGGGATCAAAGAAACCTCAAAATAGAAGCAGAGAAGTAAAGTGCTGTCAGGGCAGAGGTCAAAGCCTCTTTCCTTCTTCCATGTATATAGGGCACGTTCTTTTACAATCTTTGAAAACTCAAATTCTCTCCTAGGCAGACAGTGCAGCACTATCCTTGTGGGGTTTTACCTCCAGACGCTGTCACTGAAGACAAATCTGCAGGCTATGAAGGATCAGCCATACAGTGTCCTTGGGGAATGACAAACATTTTTTGCTGAGGAGGAGGGGGAGGACAGAGATTGCCAGAGAGCACTTTTTTTATGGTAACTGGAGTAATGAACTCAAATGAAAGGGATAAAATGAGGTTTAGAGTGGAAGTGCCATTTCTGTTTTAACTACAGTGTTGCTGCTGCAAAGCCATAAATTAGAGCAGGGTAGTTAGGTGGGATGAAATAAAGGGAGAAAGGCAGAGATCTTGGTTACAGGAAACTCAGAGGAGCCAACCTCTGGTAATTGCTGTACATCCCCTGGCATGGTCTGCTCTCAGCTGGTAATTAGCAGGGTTGGCAGAAAGATGCAAAGAACAACTTGCACAGGAGGGCATGTGCTTTCCTAGCTGGGCAGGAACTTGTTTTTGCTGATGATTAAGTGCCTGGTTTTCCAGTCTTGGATCAGAGATTTGCAGCTGATTGCTACAGCGTGTTTTCCTGACAGTGATACTTAGAGAAATCCATAGGCCACCATGCAGTGTCTTCTCCAATAAATATTTCTCATGTTTTTTTACCTTCAACCTCTGTACCCATCTTTGTGATCCAAAGTTGCTGAGACCCTGAAATTCTACCATTTTTCTCTGCCCAGGCAGGAAGAAGTCTGTGGAACTCATTGGCCTAATCAATCTCAATATCATCTATTTTTTCCCCTTCTGCTTTATTTTCTTGTGAGTAGAAACTCCTTTATAAGAGTTCATGGAAAGCTGGGGGAGATACTGGATTACAAGAGTGGGGAAAATACAGAAACTCTTTTTAAAGACCAAAAAAGACTCAGAAAATACAAATGTGGGTCAATTGGTAGTTAATAATGCCTTTCAGACAAAGAATAAACAATTGGCAAATCCCACAGAACATGAAGAGAATCTATTTTTTTATTTAGTGTTGCAGCAGATGGAACTGCAAGAGGTTCAAATGCAACCTCCCTGACCTTTTACTGCTTTATAGTTTATCACTGCTCCATTGCTAGTGCTCACAAATGCCCACTGTGGCTGAGAGGGTACCTATAAACATTAAAAGGAAGGTGAGTTAAGGAGCTGCTAAATCCCATGGAATAAAGGGCATCATTAGTTTAGAGCTTGCTGTGCTCTAGTATGTAAGAAAATGTTTAATTTTCTCTAGAAACCACCTCTCATGTCCAAGAGCCCTCCTGTATTTCAATTGCTTTGAGGCTCTAGGCCAGGTTTCCAGCTCACCTGCATCCATAGGAGCTCTCAAATGGGACTGCTGTGCTAATTATGCTCACTTGTGAGAATGTATATATTGTATACATACATATAAAGTATATATTGTAAATAAAGTACCAGCTGAATGTTGTCTTACAACTGCCTTGTGTCTGATACACGAAGAAGGGAAAAAATGAAAGTGGAACAGTGATAGCCAGTCATATCAGAATACCTGCATAATTATATAACTATAACTATAAATTATAAATAATATCTGGATATTTAAATAATTTTGCCTGTGGGTAAAATTCAGTGAGCTGAACTTGGTCAACTTCTGAAGGTTTTGTCAGGTAGCTGAAAGCCTCACACATTTATGGATGAACATCTGTCAGACCTGCTTCCTCCTTGTGGCAAACCAGAAATGCTTCTATAGTTCTAATGTCACAAACCAAATGTGTGCTGCTCAAGGTTGAGTTGTTCTTGTCACAGAAAGCTGCTGGGTGCCTTGTAAGGGGATGTTCCTGGAGAATTGATTTCAGCTAACTTCCTACAATGCCTTTCATTCTGAATAATGCTGAGTCACTTAGCAGACAGAGATCTAAACTTTTTGAAGGAGTGATGAGGTGACTTCAGTGAGTTTCTGGCTAAATGTGTCATCTGCTGCTGTGACTCAAGCAGGGTGTCTCTAAGAGACTTGTTGATGTCTCTAAGAGACTTGTTGATGTCTCACAATACTTTCCTTGCAGGGGAAGGGTTACAGCACTGCTCTTAGTTATGCAGCTAAGCATTAGTTCTCAACACAGCTTGATCTCTATCTCTTTTTCAAGTTACAAAATGCAGTGTGCCCAAAAAAGCATTTGTATTTTAACTTAGAGTCCTTTTCCCCATTCCTCACCCCAGCTTGCTCTAGTGCCCATGCCTAGTAATTCTGTGTGATTATGGCCTGAGATTTATTCACCTGAGGCATAGGAGCTATTCAGCTTTATCCTGCAGCACAGTAAGCAGGAAATTTTACTTGTGTTGATATGGATATTTTTCTTAGGCAGAATTTCTCTTCTGGAATTTAAGTAGGACAGAGTTGTTTTGTTTTTTTTTTTTTTTCCCAAAATGCATAGAGACTACAGGTATCAACAACTTTCATCTCTCTTTGTAAATCTACTCCATGACAACATCTGCCCTCATTTGCTCAGTTCAGGGCTCAGGACACCTCCCTGTGCTGTGTCATCCCCATGCACCTGGATGGATCATTTGGAGAGGGATCATTTAAAGCCCCCATGAGCTGGCAGCAGGGCCTCTCTCCTGCCTTTCTGAGAGCTAATGGGATCACAGCTCGGGATCAAAAGGTTGCAGGAAATCAATAGGCACAAATCTGCACTCATAAATCTCTGTGCACAGAAGAGCTGCCTAGGGGCCTCTGTGCAGGCCCTACAGATAGATCTCATCCAGGAAACACTTTGCCTTGGTACTGTGGTACAGATACCTGTTTGACAGAATATCAGTGCTGTGGTGAGCAGCCTTCATCCAGCTCTTTGTGCTGAGCTTGCTGGAGATGATGTGCACCTCCCTGTCATTGCCACTACTCATCCTCTCACCAGCTCTCTTCAATTTAGTCTTTATGGTAGTTCTCATACAGTAAAACTAAAGGGAGTGGGAGGGAACACCCCATCAATCATTGCAGTGAAAGGAATTTCTGGGAAAATGAGATAATAGGTTTTTTACTGGTCTCCTTGAAGAATTTGGATAGTCATGTGTGACTTATTTCAAGGGACAAAGATCTAACTTGTGGATGTTTTCTGTGGAACCTCTTCTTTTATGGGAGGGGAGCAATTTTACAGGGACAAGTCCCACATGGATTAGTTTCACTCTCAGAAGTAAGCAAATATCTTGTATTCAGATGATAGGTGTGTCTTCAAATTTCATGTGGCTCTCTTAACTCTTGTGGAGAGATTTCCACATAACTCAGAGAATCCTTTCTGATTTTTGGGTGAGGTTCAAGCCTGATACATCTCTGCTGCTGGAAAGCAAGCAGACTGCTCCTCCCAGCTTGGTGTGACTGGGGCCAAAAGCTTTCCTCACTGTACTGCAATGTCAGCCTTATTTCACTGGGGGTTTGCTGGTCCTGCCCTCTGCAGATGGCAGGAATAGCAGGGGCACTCCTGCACCCCAGGAATACTCCTTGTGGAGATGTAGCTCATTGCTGGGGCAGGGATGGCAAAGCTGGTGTGACCAAGAACAGGTCAGTGCAGCTCAGGGCACTGCTGTAACAGCTTGCAGCAGCACACTGCAATAGATCATCCTTTCCTGTCTGCTCCATTTGCCTTGAGGAAATAAATCACTTGGTGGTAGGTGAGAAGCCATGTGGCTTTGACACACTCTCACTTTTCTTCTTAAAGGAAACAGGACTGTGCTTATGAAGAGATGGGACAATGCTGTGCCCTTGATTTGCTATTGAATGTGGAAGGGATTTAAAATAGATAAAAGATACACTGGGAGGTGTGCAAACTGCAAAGCATAACCTGATGTACTTTAAAACTGGAAGATGCATAGGGCAGAGGCTTCAGTACAGGTCACTGCTGGATTTTGAGCCCTGGACTTGGGTCCCTTTGCAATGCACTTACCAGAGAACATGCATGAAAAGTAAACATTTTTTTACCTGTAACTTTTTGTTCAGGAGACAAAAATCCAGTAAGCCACAGAAAATGGAACTTTAATGTCGTTTCTAATTTGGTTTTTAATTTTGTATGAGTGCAAACTTTGGACTTGCAGAAGTTTATCTCTCACTGTGATTTTAGTGTTTAGTTCCTGGCCTGGATTTCTCCAAGGATTTGAGCTGAGATCATTTAGGAAGCTCAGGCCCAGCAGTTGGTGAGCACTTGATGACAAGAGGCCAGAGCCTCTAAAAGATGTGGCACTGTAGTCAAAGCTGTACTGATAAACTAACAACAGAAAAAGAAGAGGGAAGGAGAAAATATATGATTATCGCTGGTGTTACTGATGGTCCTGATAAATGCAGAATTTTTTATAATCTGAAATGCAATGTCTATAGTCCCAAATTGGGGTTTGTTTTTTATTTCTCCTATATAGAAAGGACTTTTACAACATGGTGAGAGTACCTGTTTACTTCTAATTATCTGAGTCTGAGCAGCCTCTCTTGGCCAGCCTTTTACTGCTTCAGATTTTCTTGTGTCTCCAGCATATTCAGCTCAGAGCTGGGTTTCCTTTCTGAATCAAGCATTGCACTCACAGGTTCTGTTATATACTACAATCATCAGGTTTCTAGGATTAAATTTTTTTTATTTTGTTTTTGTTGTTTTCCCCCATATTCTTACAGGAGTTGTGCTTTCATGCCACAGTAACTCAAGTGACCCTCATCTGAACAGGGATTCATTGCCTGAAAACTGCTTACAGATAGTTTTGTTTCTTGAGTTAGTGTTGCTGCTCTTTAATATTTTTGTTTTGTCAGTTTAAATCATGTCATTTACAAGTACAGAAATCCCTTCTTGTGCTCTTTTCTTCAGCATAAAATACTGTTTGAAACAGAACTCTGTATTTTCCCTCTTGAGATATTAACTTTTTCCCATGAACTATGAAGAGTTTGCCTGCAGTGGCTGTAGAGCAGCAGGAGGTGTTGTCCTATGGAACCTATTACTCTCCCTTGATTAAGCATGAGCTCATGGCAAATAACTGAAACAGTGAGGGGGAATTAAGGGTGAGAATTCAAGATGCTTGGCCCTGCAGGGACTGATGCTGAGTGATTTGACTCCCCAGCTAAAGCAACAGCCTTGGTGTTCCCTGGAGGTGAATTGGAGCATGTCCCTGCAGGCAGGTGCAGAGCCACGTTTCAGAAGGAAAAGCAATTGGCTAGGTATAAACAGTGCTTTGTTTTGATATCTAAAGGTGAGTCCATGTGATTTGGCTTCTTCTTTTTTTGGATGGACTATTCTCTGAAAAGCTGTGTGACCTCTGTGTTGCTTTAACTGCAAAGCCTGACAGACCTGGATAACAGCTCTCACTTCAAATCTGCTTTCCTATTTGACCATATTTTAGTTGTGAGATTTTAGTATTTCTCAGGCTATGGAGTTAAAATACTTTACCTCTGTTTTTATCACCGTGCCAGTGTGTCAATGGATTGGAGTCTGAAGTGATTTGCAGGATTCCTGTTTCTGACTCCATTCACCTTTTCAGTTGTGTTTATAATAGGTGAATAAAAATGCAGGTATGAAATTGTTAAAATTGAGCTTCAAAAAACTACAGCAGGGATGGGGAGAGAAAAAGCTGCTTGTACTCAGATCCTTGAGACAGTGCAAGTTTTATGTAGGTGTCTCTGCACATATGCAATGCTTGAAACTGCTCTGTGTTTATCTTACATCCTTCTCAGGTTATTTATAACTCCTGTATGTCTATTTCTGTCTTGGCATTTAGGAATAAATTAGGTTTTACTGCTCCTTGTTACTTTAGAGTGCTGATGGGACTTATGTGTATTTTAAAAGACCAAAGAGCCAAGATGTTTCACTAGGCAAACAAATTTTTTTTTATTAAAGAGATAGGAGTCAATAAGTAAATTAATGTCTTTGCAAGAATTCATTTATTAATGGACAGAGCTATGAAATCAATCAACTAAAGTGCTAGTGACAGACATCCTGTCTTAAACATTCACTCTGTGTTGGCTGACTCATGCTTGGAAATGTTGCAGCTTTACTTGGGACAGTATTTTTTAGTTGAAAATATTAAACAGTGAAATAGATTTATTTATTTTTTTTTTAGTTTCACTGTGGTTTAATTTGTCTTGGGAAATAGTTGTTTTATGATGTTCTGGTACTGGGAGTCCATTAATACAGCCAAAAGCTGGTCCTCCCTTTGAGTTGTCCTGTAGCTGTCATAAATGTGTCCACCATCTTTTAATCCAGCAAACTGCTGTGGAGTTTTTTATAATTTTCATTGTTTTCCTCTGAACTCATAATTATAGCTATCTTTCTAGTCATACTCCTGAACATTAACTCACTAATAATCTTGTAGCTTCACTGCTTAAGCCTGGAAATTTTACTGAGTTCAGACACAAACTGGCACACGTGGCATAAACTCAGAGATGAGGTTTGGCCTCTTTACAAAACTGAATGCACAATATTACTTTCCTTTGATATTAAAGGCAAGCCAAATATTAAATAAAGTTTTTGTTGATGAGCAAAATAAGTTTTGAAAAATTTCAGAATGCTCTCTTGAAAGTGGTCATGCTTTTCTATGAGGAAACAGGAGTTTTCTGATAGTCATGTGATGCTCCTTGTAGTCAGAGCATTTCTGCCTGAATCTGGTCTGTATATACATATAAGCATTATGCCTCTCTATATAGACATACATATATATAAGCACATGATTTATTATCAACTTCCAGCTTTCCTTGCTACAGAAGATGTGTTGACCAGTTTTTGGATTATTTTGTTCCAGATGTCTTAGCTTATGACTTTGCAAATTGCATTTTGCTGGTAATTTCTGCTCATGTTTCTAATCCCTCTAATCTAGAGTTTTCATTACCACACTGTTTACTATCTTCCTGATCATTATTATAAGTATAAAATAGGACTAGCAATGATGTGTCCAAACCTCAATCATCTGTCATTTAATATTATCTTTTGTTTGCACAATTTAAGCTATCTTGTGTTTTGTAGGGTAGATCTCACCTCCAACATGGTAAGAATTAATTGAGAGGAAATCGATGCAATGCAGTTTTGAATCTCTAAAAGCCACATCTTTTAAATCTGCTAATGGCCTCCATCTACTAATCTTGTTTTGTCAATAAAAATAATAATAATGCAACCAGTTCAGCTCAAAGAATCTGCCTGTTGCAAGCTCATTCTAGTTTCTTCTAGAGTCTGAGGGTTGAGGCTGCTCCTGGTCCAAAGATGTCTGTATCTGTTCACTTAAATTAAGAAAGTGAAGCTGTGTCTGTATCCTGTAAGAAGAGAATTCTGGTGTCAGAAAAATGTATTACATGTTCTACAGCTCTGCTGCAGTTATTAGCTATGCCAGAGTATAAAATAGTGTGTTGGCAGGTCTCTGGACTTGTCAGGACAGTTACATGAAGAGGATAGAAATCTCCACAAGGAATTTGAAAGTCTTCACTTCTGGTGAAACAAGAGAAGCTTGGTTTCAGAGCATTCTTTCCAAAGCAGCAAATTAATTTCAGCAATAATTGCAGGTGGGCAAAAATAATGTGAGATGCTTGAAAACTTTTGCAAAAAGGTCATAGTGAAAATTTAACTCCTGAGGATTGATACCCCCTTCTCTCAGCTGTGTTTACCAAAAACCATTCTGTATTACTGGCTGTTACTGGTTTGTGAAGGTGTGACTTACAGAAGGCTGGTTTTTATTTTTGAGTCTTCTTGCTGATGGTCCAAGCAATTATTTATTCTCTGTTCATGTACTGAATGTCTTGTGTCCTTTGGCTCCTCCATTAGGAGTTGAATTTCAGACCTGGTCTGTGTGAACATACTGACTGGCCATTCAGTTTTTCCTGCCTGTTTGCTGAAGACCTTGCTGTGACAGAGCTGTCTGCTCCTCAGAAAAATGCTGCAGAGAACTATGACTCTTTTTTTTTTCCACTGTAGTGGGCAGGTATATGAATTCTGGATAAAGTGAGAAATCAATTCTGCTTGGCTTTCACTGAAAAGCATTAGCATTGCTGCAAGGCCATATTTCTCAGGGCAAGGACTTCAGCAGCAGCACCCACCATAAGGCACAGGATAATGGTCTTCTCTGGTGTTTGTTTTATAACCAGATTATACTGAATTCGTGGCAGATTTTGTCTCCTTTTCCAAAACTGAATGTCTCCAGTTGTGCTGGATCAGGCAGAGTCCTAGAAGCAGCCAGTCAGGACAAGCACAGCTACTATTTTCTTTGTTAGGGACACTCTATCTTGGTTACTCCCTTCTCAGGCCCATTCATCTTCTCCCAGTCACAGCATCTCTTACTCAGCTGGAGGGGAAATCTGGATATTCTGTAGTGGCAATGTTCCCCATTGAACAGCCATGGCAGGAGTAAGACATCTGTAATTAGCTCATAAAATCAAGAACAGCACAATGCAGATGTAACCTTCTGAAGGATCTGACCAAAATTGATATAAACTAGTCTTCCAGAGCTTTGCAATTTGCAGTTTTGGGCCTTTTCTTCTAGATTATCTGGTACTTAAGAAAGGCCAAAGAAGAAATAGGGAAAGGAAGGAAAGAACTGATCTAGTCTATTGCTTCTCTCTGCAAACTACAACTAAAATCTCATCAGGAGCACACCTGTCTTCAACTTTTTCTCTTCTTCCTTTGTTTTTCACTGTGTTTAGATGGTTCATCTTATTTAGAGAGTCTGGCTTCTGTTATTTCCTTTGTGAGTCTGGAGAAGAGGTGAACTGTTGGAATAACCAATGTGTTTCCCCATTGCAAAGTTAAGATGAGGTGCATTTTGTTAATCTCTCTGTAGATTGATCCAATTAGTGCTTATTGGTGCTACTTAGAGAAAATCTGGTTTCATTAAAGTTAGTAGTGGCAATAATAGGCAGTTAGTTACTGACCTTTTGGGACAGCAGCTATTTCAGATGAGAATAGATTAATTTTTAAAGAGCTTCTGATACCCTACAGTACAAAAATCTGTTTCAGGCTATACATCTGCCTGGTTGTGCTGCTGGTTTTGTTAACACCATTAAAATGCTGTACTCAAATAATGAGTTCTGCTTCTCTATTGTAGCATATCCCTAAATCCTTCTGGACAGGAGAGGAATGGCAATGTGTGCTCACATTATATTATAAGCACTGTGTGCAAGGCTTTTTAAACTTTGCATTTCCTGAGACTGTTCACCAGGAAATGTTTTCCAGTTTTCTGGTTTCTTTCACTCTTGCTTTATTTGTGACTTTTAAAGTGTAGATATTGGTGTTCTCAACAATGCAAAAACTATGGGGGATAAAGAAAATTAGCGTGGTTCCTAACATTAGCCAAGCATATTTCTGACAGTCCTTGAGGGAAATGCTTTTAAAGAATTGTTGGGTTTTTTGGGTTGATGGGAAGCAAGCAGTATATGGACAAGTCAACCAGAGATTGATTTCAGCTCAAACAACACACTGCTTTGTGACTTATATGAGTTAGAGTCATAGAAAAAGTCAGTTTTGGAAGATAAAACACTTCATTACATTTTTTGACATGCTCCTGGATTTTGGGTGTTTGGAAATGTTTGTATTTTTTCCTTGCCTTTTCATTGTTCCAAGTGAATTCAGTAGGACTTCTGTTTATTGTTAAATCTTTGTATTAGGAAGATGCCTGACTGAAAGATAAGTGCTCCACTAATGAACACAAGAAGGCAGATTGCAAATATTTGGAAAAGCACAGGATGCAAACTGTTCCTGCAGATATCAAGGTTCTACCACGTGTAGGATAATAGATAAAATACTATTTTTTCATGGAGATGTAGTAACATCAAAATGCCCCAGAATCTCCTCAATGCAAGGGAACTT
Source organism: Oenanthe melanoleuca (assembly GCF_029582105.1). Taxonomy (NCBI): domain Eukaryota; kingdom Metazoa; phylum Chordata; class Aves; order Passeriformes; family Muscicapidae; genus Oenanthe; species Oenanthe melanoleuca. The sequence goes on from NC_079340.1 coordinate 7,645,966, forward strand.
GAGTCACAAACAGATTGTGACTGTCACAAAACTTTATTTAACTTTACCTTTATTCATGCTTGGAAGTATGAATTTAACTTTATTCATACTTGGATATTTATTTAACTTTAACTTTATTCATCCTTGGAAGTGTGCCTATAGACATGCCTGCATAGGCCAGGATAATTTGTCACCAGGTGGGATTTTGAGTCCCATAGGAGTGGCAGTGTAAACCAGGATGCTGATGGCTTGCTAAAGCCACAAAATAACCTTCAAAATATGTGCTCAGATCCCCTTCTCCTGGCTTGGTCTGCATTCATCCTCAGGACTTGCCCTGTCTCAGCAGGTTCCAAGCATAGTTTACATGCTGAGGTCCTAAATAGTGACTTAATTCAGCCTTTTCAAACTTTAAATTTATCTTCAATTCTTATGAACCTGAAAATTACTAAATATGTCCGCACCTTTTGCCATATTGTTTTTTTTCACCTGATTTTGGACTATACAGGCTTGAACTGGATCTTAGTCTACACTGACCTTGTTTGCATGTAGACACAAAAAAGGCTGAAATTCAATGTGACTGGGCATGGAGGGAGGCTTAATTTAATTCATTCTTGGTGTTCAGAACAAGTACAGTGCTGGGAGTTGAAAAAGAAAACACAAAAATCATGGTTGATATTCCTTTTATAATCTATTCCAAAATTGAGATGCAAATCTGTAGGCACAGACCAGAGTAACAATCAGTGGATGTATTTCCTTATCCATTATTCATCTCTTTCACAAGACTCTTTTGTTTCTGAATGCCAAAGACTCCCTAAGTCTTCACTACAAAATAGGTCTCAAAAATTATGGAAAACTATGTCTCAGTTATTTTGGCCTTTTTTTTTTTTTTTTTTTTTTTTTTTTGGTTTTTGTTTTTTTTTTTTTTTTTTTTTTTGTTTTTTGTTTTTCAGGTTTATGAAAATGGAGTTTACAAAACACTGTTATGTCCCTGTTTTGTTTTTACCCTTGTTTTCTTGTGACTTGATATATGCTCCTTTCTTACAGGTATTACTTATGTTCTGTGATGTTAATTAGAATGAGCACATAGTGCAGGCAGGGTAATTTAGCTTGCATGTACAGTTAGAAATCAGATTTTTGGGCAAATGACTGCATTTTTGGCATGGAAAGCATAGGGACATATGGCCATGTGATTGAATGTAAAAGAACTAATTTAGTTTGTAAATCTTCTGACCATGCCTCAGAATGAAGGTGAGAAATAAGTCAGAGATTTGTATAAATTAAGGCTGTAATGACTACTGTGATTATTTTGTGAGCATTGACCTCGCCTGCATGCTGGTTTTCAATCCAACACCTTTACTTGTGTTAGACCAGGTGCTGTGTTTAAACTTATTCAATTGTGATTTCAAGGTGTGCAGAGAAAGAGAATTTTTGGGTAAGCTATTAATGAACCTTGCCATAACAAATATATCTCTTATTTCTTATCTGAATATGCCTGTCTTCAGGTTCAGTTATTGCAGCCCTGTTCTCTCTTTAATTATGACACTGAAATGCTTTCCCTGCCATCAGATTCTGCTCTCCCTGCAGATCCCTGTTACACCCCCACACAATCCTCCCCTAGCCACACCTCTAAGATAAATGACTTCTGGAATTGTTAGTTCAAAATCTTAAGTAATTTTTTGTCGTTGTTGCTTTATAAATATTTTCCATGTTTTCCATATTCTCATTTAAAGCTGGCCATTAGGACTGTATGTGCCATTCCTGCAGCTCTTTTTCTGTAGACAAGATTGAAATACATCTCAGTGTTTCTTTACTATAGAGTGTGTAGCTCTTTCAAGCTGTTGCAGTCTGTGCTCAGTTTTCCATTTTGAATGTCTGAGAGGTGTAAATTGGCTTTGAAAATTCTGCCCTTAGCTGCACCTTCACTGCTAAACAAAGATAGGCACAAATCATTGCTGTTATCAGAAAACTTCAAGACACTGGAAACCTGTATCACCACCTGAGGTATTTAAAGATTTCTGTATCTGTGGTTTTGGTCACAGGTCTACAACAGAATTTCAGAAGATACAGTCTTGGGTAGAGCCTTTTGAAAGCAGGCAAAGAGGGAAGGAGCTCAAGGGAGGAAGATGTGGAAGAAGTTGGTGGCAGGGATGTGAGTTTCATGCAGTGGTTAGGGTTTGACAAAACACGCTGGGATTGTGGTGCCACCTGTTCTCCCTCTCCACTGGAGTGCATCCTCGTGGGATCAGCCACAGCTTGATATTCCAGGGGACTTGGACACAGCCATAGAGAGTAGATCAGTAGCTCTGATGGCAAATTTTGCTTCTTTCAGTCCTTCTCTGTTCCTCTCTAGTGTCAGATGAAGGATTGCAAGGCCAGGGATAAGGCATGAAAGCCCCACCTTGTCATGCTTCATGTCAAACTTCATCCCTGCCCTCCTCGTGTTTCTGTGCTGAGTTGTGCCCTGTCCCCTGCCACTTGTGGGTCAGAGGGTGATTGACTGCAGTCTCTCTGTGACAATTCATCATTTACCACTCCACTTTTTAATCACCTGGAGTCTTCATGGTAACAATTTTATGGATAGTATTTTATCAAGCTATTGACAACCTTTTAAAATAGATATTTATTAAGCAATGACTCTGGCATTCACACTTGAAACAGTCTCTTAACAATGCTAATTTAACATTTAAAATTTTATTTTGAGAGCTCTATAATTGGATGGGTTTAAATTGATTTATGGCCAGTCACATACTCTTTGATATAATCCTGGTTTCTAGCTATATTCAACTCCTCTTGCACACTAGAGCAAGTTTTGTATTAGGTACAGCTAAAGGAAAGGAGGCTTATGTCAAGTGCTTCTGAAAACCCTCCCTCAAAAAGAGATTGTAAGTGTTGTTTCATTTAAATGGCAAACACAAGAAACTAATAAATACAGATTACCTAGATAAATCACAGTCAGGATGCTTCTGTTGAAGTGCAAATCTGCTGTCATAAAAATTTCTATAAAGTTATCTAATTTCCATAAGCAGGCTTTCTATTGGATAATGATTTATTAATCTAATGTTTTGCCAGAGACCTGGCTGCAAGAGAGGATATCTTGAATAAAAGTAAATCTTATTGATTTTTAATTTCTGTATAAAAGGTTGACACTGCTTTCCAAAGATTTCAGAATGAATGTTTTGTTTCTATTATACTTTTGTTTCAGAATAATGAGGTAACCCAGCCTATTTAGCTCTGTGCTTCATGGATTGTAACCAGCCATACATGTTTTTTTGCAATTGTTTCATCTCTCCAAGGTATGAGAGGAGGACCTTTTGGATGTCTTGTAAAACATACAGTTAAAATTGTATTTGAGACTTCCAGACTGGATGAGAGCTGCTCTTTTATTTCAATCCTGCACACTGTATAAAACAAGAGGCCCATAAATGTTTGGGTTTGCTACTTGAGACTGGTTTTAGTTCTGCAAGTGCCCATCATTCTTAGTGACAGTGGGAAGGACAGAGAGAGGTATGCTGAAATAAAGTCACTGAAATAGTTGGAGGGAAAACTGTGGTTTCAGGGCTGACCTTTCTCTGCTATTGTTTGCAATAAAAGAATTTCTTATCTTTGTTTACTTTTTTTTTACTCTATTATTCTACTGGTGTTGGCAGTGTACACTGTAATCCTCACAGAAGACTTCTGACTAAATGCTTAAGTGAAGCTTAAGTAAGTGGAGATGAGAATGGGTTCATCAGGATATTTCATCTCTTGGTAAAGCAGTAGGAGGGATTGGAAAGGAATAGGAGGAACATTGGTAACATTAAGCTTTTGTGCTTGTGGAAGGAGGGAAGGAATCCTGAAGACTGGTGAAAGCACTAAAGGCTCTGCACTATTTTATCCCATAAGCAGCAAGCAACAGCTTAAAGGCAGAGGGTGGCTGGAACATTAGTCAGATCTCTTTTCAGGGGAGACAGCTTTCTAGTATTTCCAGGTGGCTGGAAACAAAAGCAGAAACATATCCACAGGCCCACCTTTTCAGGATGGAATAATGCACTTGGTTGTTTCTAAAGCCACAAGCTGCCTGCCAGAGCACTGTTCCTGGGAGAGGCACCTGGAGACAGGCAGTGGAGTCGTGGATCTGCCTTTGCTCTTCAGCATGAGCAGTGCATGGAGGTGATGAGAGATCTGTGCTCACTGAGCTCTGCAGTGGAACCTGCACTGTCAGTGAGCACTAAAACTGCTTATAAAAGATTCCCCACTGCTGCAGATAATTTTATGGCCCTGCCTTGGATATGACAGGACATCAATGGCCCTCGCTGAAACAGGACTCCAGCGAGGTGAGCCTCGGGCTGTGTGTACTCACTGTTATGGTCCTCTTTCAAATCTGGCATTTCAAAAATTATTGCAAACATTTGCTGAAGTGAGCCCCTTGGCTGGCTGGCATTTGCCAGTGCAGCACTCCTGCAGTGCAGTCCTGCTGCTCAGTTACCTCAGGGATGCTCTAGACTGCTGCATCCTCAGTGAGGGAGTCACCTCTCTTCTGGAGCATCACGTCCAGAAAGTGTTTCAGGATGAAACAGTTCATTTCCATAGACTGTCTGCAATATCTTTCAATGCAGTGGTCTTGCAGTGAAGTGAGTAATGAAGCTCACTTGAAGTGATTCATTTTCAGAGGCAGCTTTTTTATCCCAGGTGAGGGCAGAGAAGCCTTCTCAGAAGTTGTGCCAGGCATTTGAACATTTGCTTGTGAAACCCTCTGAAATCCAGGCATGCTGAGAAACTTTTGTATGCTCTGTCTTCATAGGGATAAAAGTTCAGGGTTTTAGTTCTTTTTTAAAAGTTGTGGCTTCAAAATTATAATTACAGATATTTAGACACTTTTGAAAACAATTATGGGCTATTTAATGTAATTATTTATTCTTTCAAAGGTAATGTCCATGTCTGTGTGGAAATGCTTATTAACTACTTGCTTTCTAGTTATGTAATAGCAATGGATTTTAAGTGATACTCATGCATGAGAACTGACATATATTAAAAAAATTGTCAGATTATTTTCTTCTTAACTTTAGGTTCAGAGGCACCTGGATCTTCACTCACAATAGGTAGACATTAAGTTGGAGAGTGTGCTGCAATGGAGCATAAATGTGCTATTTTCTGATCCTTTTTTTAAGAAAAAAAAAAGTGCTTTGTAGATATAATTTAAAAGAAATGGAGTGTGATCAGTCTTCATGGCTTGAATACTGTGAAAAAAGATTCCAAGTGATATTTACAGAATCACACTCAGGATGTGAGGCTTTGTGTGTATTGCTGCTCAATGGGGACAATAGGGAGTGTTTGACATTATGTAGACAATATTGAAGTGGAGGAAAAAGTTGTTTCTGCACTACATCTTTCTGTGAATTGAACAGCAGCACTGTGGTGGTGTGGCATTGTATTAATGGCAAATATTTAAATGATGTGTTTGCTATTGGAAGAGCAAAACATGCTACCTACATGATGCTGCTTCTAATAATCTTTAGAGATAGGGGTGCTGCAATTTCTCAGTATCTTTCATGGTGTCACTAAAGAATTTGTATGAAATGTCTGTTTTTCTGGGGTTTTGTGTTTCTTAGTATACTTATTTATTTGTATTCTTGGCTCATATGTTCATTAGCTGATGATTTCAGTACAGGGCTGATGATTTCGCTGTGCCTAATGGAAGGCAAATGCTTTTTTTGTCCATTTTTAGCCAAATGATGTTGGCTGAGTGGTGAGCTAAGCAATTCACTTGAGAGGAGATGTGTGGATTTACACTGAGGGTGAGGCCCAATAGCAATCTCCAGGAATGAGCTTGAAAAGAATGCAAATATTGTGGACATTTGAAAACTTCTTAAAATTGTATTGACCCCAAACTGGGCCAGTTTTCTGTGGCAGAGTAGTGTTCTGTTGGGGGTGGTCACCATGTTTGTGCTAAAGCTTCAGTCTCTTTCTGTGAAGAGATTCTTCAATGGTCCAAACTTGCCAGCAAGTCTTCCCTGGGCACAGGAGGAAAGCCCTCACTGTGGTAGTTATCTTTATTCTGCCATATGCCAAAGTTCTTTTCACTTGTTTTAAGCAGGAAAGAAGCTGGAATAGGTGCTGACTTCTAAAAGGCTGAAAACACCAGAAAATGGTTGGATTACCTGTGTTAAGTTAGTGCCAGAAGGAGGAGGTTTGCTTCTAGTTCTTGCTGCCTTACAAAAAGTAAATAAGACTACTTAGCTTGCTCTTTTTTTTTTTTTTTATTAAAGCCATTAAACTGTAGATATAATAGAACTTAGCAAAATTACCCTGTAGTGCCAGAGAGCCAAGAGATAATGAAATATTCATCCATTATCTTTACACCAAATGGGACAATCAAATGCAGAACTAGTCCTCTGTGTGCAATTGTAAATAGAATGAGCAGTATATATTAGCTACTGAGGAGGAAAAAATGTGGAAAAGGAAATTTTGGCATTAGATTTTAATCCTGTGGTGTATTTTACATTCCTCAAAAGTATTGGGATATATAGCATTTTAAAGAGAGGAGACACCAAGCTAATAGACTTTAACTATTTACTGTCAACTTTCAGGCCTAAGATTGTTTCTCTCTATTCTTGAAAAACCTTCTATATTGTTAAAAAAAAATGTCTAGAACTTTGTTTAATTGACTGTAGTGTTTAAACAGTTCACAGCTTTTCCTCAATTATTTTTATTTTTCTAATTAAACCTACTTTTGTCATCTACTGTCTTAGTACAGGCCACATAAAAATGTGACCCTCAAATTCCACCTGTTTGCCATCTTGTACCTCTTGTTTTTGGTAAAAGAAGGCTCAGCACAAGAGCCAGGTAATGTGAGAGGGGATCAGTCACCTGTGTGCTTTGCTTTGCCTGCCTTCAGGGCAGTGGGAGCAAACCCACCCACAGGGATCTCCTGCTGGCTGGGGAGGATTGGGGTGTTCCTGTGGCTGTGGTCACACATGGGCTGCCATAACTCACAGATCCCTTGCTGAGTCTCTTCCCTGTCAAATTGTTCCCACAACTCCCAACTATAAGAGTGAAGGGACAGTCTAAAAGAAATATCCTGGGTCTGGTTCCAAATCTCATTTTGTGCCTCTCAGAACTGAAGAGGGAACATTATGGAAGCTGCTATTTAGCCTGACACAGTGAACATGGATCCTTAGCAAGCAAGAGAGCATCTGGAACTAGGTAACTCTCAGAAAGGTGGGAAACCATCTGTGCTAGGCAACCATAAATGAGTCAAGCCCAAGACAAAAAGCTCCTCAGAGTCCCAACAGGAAATATTGAAGTTCAGCTGCTTTCTCTTCCTATGATCTCTGCTTGCTACTCAATGCTTCAGCCCTCGTGGCTCAGATCAGTCAGACCAAACACTGCTGCAAGCCTTGCTGTGTTCTAATTGTCAGCAAAAGTTTGCAGCAGTAAGTTGCTCAAAGTTTGCAGTAATGAGTTTCTTAACTGTGAATGGTATGTGAGCAGTACAGAAAGAAAAACAACAGGAGGGGAGAGGTGTTTGCTTCTGCTTCACTGAAGGTATTGATGAGGACTGTATTTATGTTGGTACAAGAGCAGCATTGGTCAGAAAGGGGAAAAAATTAGAGATATACCTACCAAAACCTGTTTGGAACTGATGAGATAGCAGGTAGCTAAATGCATTATTAAACACCATTTTCAATAAACAGGTTTTGGGGCTAGTTTTACTACTACAAAGTTGGCTTGTATATTGTAAACAGTCCTTCACTATAGCCTAGAATTAATCATCTGTTCTTTGGAGCTATTGCTCCAAGTACAAAAATAAATACACCAGAGCAGATAAATGAATGTTGGCATTCATAAGTAATGCATTGTGCAGTTCTTATATGGCACCTGTGGCAAAGTTCCAGCAACAGAAGCTCTGGTGCCTCTGAGCTGCCTGTTATCTGTGAGGGAAGCAATTATGGTTATTTAGTGCAGGAGAGCTAGATTTAGAGACTGCAATAGCCAGGGGACTGTGTGAAGTATGGAGGAGTGGGAAGCATGTATCTACTAACTGTAGAGATTATTACTCATGGCATGCACACAAGGAGGTCTTTAGATTATCAGGCTCATGTTTTCTATTAAATGTTTTGATTGTTCGTTGGGTGTGTGTCAGTAGAAAAGTGATTCACACCCTCTAATCCATGCTTCCCATCCAAAGTGCAGACTGATGGTGCTCTACAGGAGCCTGCATTTTTATCTCCCAGCAGAAATACCATCACACTCCCAGTGTCCCTTAAATCCTCAGGCTCCTGCTCTTTAGAGTTGTGGTTCTCTTTGGTTTCAAGGCAGTAAAGTGCATTGGCTGTCTGCACTGCCAAATTACCCCACACATTTTTGGAAAGGTGCACTCCTCTTTCCTTGCTGGCTCACTCCCTTTCAAGAAAAGAAAAAAGGTGACTCCAGCACTGACAGCTTTTCAGCCCTTGTGTATGAAGTAGACAGCAAAGCAGGAGCTGGGGGTCTGCAGAGGCAGGCTGGTCTCCTCTGTGTGTGTGTGTGTGTGCAGAGCAAAATACTGACTGACCATGAGTCCCAGGGTGCCACAGAGCTTCACGTGAAAATGACTGCATTTCTCTTTTGTTTTGGAATAGGTCTCTCTCTGATAGCCATGAGACAAGTTTGCTTCATAGACTTCTGCCCTGAGTTAGAGGAGTCTTGTCTGTGCTGGAGGACCCAGCTGGATTGAGGATATGTTGGGTTTTTTTGGGGTTTTTTTTCATTTTTGTGAGGTGGGCTGTTTTTCCCTCTGACTGGGCTGACTCAGCTTCATTGGAAGAGCTGAAAAAAATTCTGCCAAAAGCAAAGAGTAGAGAGAACAAGAGCTGAATTTTTTACTTTTCTTGCCTTGTCTCTGGTAATGGAATAAAACTAGGCCAACCCTGATGGCTCCTTAGACCCTATTTCATCCTGTCTCTCAGGCTGTTCTGCCTTTCTGAGAGCCTTGGAGGGCCCTGCTCTTCAGAGATTTGGTGAATTAGCCATGCATGTGCTGGGGCACACATCACTGAACACCCTTTGTCCTGTTCCCATGCTCACATTGTCTGGAGCACTCTGGAGAGCTCAGTTTCCCTGTCCAAGTTTTCCAGTGGAAACCAGATGGTCTGGGCAGCAGGTAACCACCTCTTACAGGAAATTAGGGCCCCAAAGCTGGGAAGTGTTCCTGGGTCCTTTGCTGTTTGCAACAGTGGCCTCTACCTTTTTCCTCAAAAAACACTCTCTCTTGAAATATACATTATTAATTTTGGGGGCCAGAAGAAATAAAAAACTACTTAGTAAGCATGGAATTAGAGATCAAAACAAATTACTTGGGAAATTTTCCAGAATGGGGAGTTAAATGGATTAGAGATAAAGCTTTATTAATTAGTATCAAATCTGCTTTGGAGCCATATGTCACCAAACGTTTTCCCTTTGCCTCTTCTTCTTGTCATTATCTCTCCATTTCCTTTTGTCTTTCTGATGTGTGCAAGTGATTGTGTTACTCTGAAAAAAAATTTTAAAATGGTTTAATCATGTAGCAGGAAAATGCTATGAATCCTTTTGACTAATAGCAGTGAAATCTAAATGCAGAAAAGTGCTCTAATTGGCAGGTAAAAATTGTTTGGGTCAAATAATCTTTATCTGATGGAGGAAAGATTAGTAAATTGGTCCCAATTAATTCTGTGGTTCATTTCATCCGATCAGCAAAGTAGTGTTCTAGTTGTAGTGTAATTAGCATTTTATGTTTTACAGAAACATGCAAAAGTGTGCTTGAATACCTAATTTTTAATTAGTTATTTTTTAACAATGTCCTACAGAAAAAAAAATGTAAGTGTAGCACAGGAGTTCAGAGGGAGGCAAAATTGAATTTGTTAAAACAATAGAACTTGTGTTTTTGGCTTTGGAGAAACTTGCTTAATTCATCTGTGTCCCTATTTTTTAACCTGTTTAATTATGTGCCATGGTGGCAATTCAGCACAATGCTTGAAAATTCTGTCTATTTAAAAACAAAACAAAACAACACCCCAAGAAAACTTCTTTTCCCCCTAGATTAAAGAAGAAAAATTTTGATTAAATTGCCAAAACTTTGATTTTGAAGAATATGCACAGGGAGAGGCATCCATTACTCACCAGTATGAGTTTTCCTTTTGGAACTTGACAGCTTCTGTAAGTTTTACTGTTTGATGGATAATCCTCTCACAGCTGCTCTTCCATGGAAGGCTAGAGATTAAGTTCTCCTCTTTACCTTTTCCACCATCAGTTTTAACCTCCATAACAGACAGGAGATTTTTTAAGTCTAGGAAAAAAATATGGAGCCATATAAATTGACCAACAGTCAAATTATCACAGAGCTGGTAGACTTACAGCTGCTTTTTATACTTTTTTATACTTTTTATCATTTCTGTAAAACAAATGCACAGATGTAATTCTGTAGAATAGAAGGGAAGATGGAAGATGGAAAAAATCACATGCAGTTATGGGATTTTTATATGTACACAGCTGTCTATATTCACTTTATATTAAAATATTAGACACTTAATTGTACACCACCAATAGCTTTGTGCATGATCTATGCACTTATGATGAAAAGTGGCAGATGTGATTTTTATGAACACTTCCCTCAAGAAATGAAAGATCAGAAATTATGTGAAAAAAAGTACATGTTGAAATACAAAAAAAAAAAAAAATCCCCTTTATTCCAAATGAAAAGCTACATAGACTTCCCAAATCTTGTAGTGCTCAGGGAAGCAGTTTCTGTGAGCTGGGATGTAGGATAGGTGGCAAGGTTGTTAAAGAATTAGAGAGGACAGGGAATAATTTTGAAGGAGTGAGAGCACTGCATGGAAATAGATATCCATGATATAAAGTTATGACATTTGGCAATACTGTGCAGTACAAACTGGGATTTGTAATGATTCCAGAGAGCCTTCCCAAGCCTTTATAGGACTTGAATTAATCATGTGCCAGAGAATGGCTCTGTTCACCTCATATATTGTTTTAAGTTCTGCTGTGGTATTTGAGGACTGGAATTCAGAAACTGGACTTATGCAGGAGTCTTATATATTTGTAAGCTTTCCATGTTAATATAGCATAAATTTTTAATTAAGACCAATAGGTTGCTTATGGCAAGTGCAGATTGGAGTGCTCAGGTGTGCTTTTGGATTTTGCCATAATTAAAAAAAAAAAAAAAAAATATATATATATATATATATAAAGCATTCAGGTAGCAGAAGCAAAACCACCTTCTCTTGTGTTATTTTTGAGCCTTGTTTAGATAAATCTATCTCCATATGTGAAATAGCATCTTATTTGACACTGAAGCATTATCTTTTTATATTACTTTAGTAGTCTTTAAAACTGTATTTGTGGTCATAACTAGACCAGCACATCAATAGTATTTTCACTTGTTGAGCTGGGAAGATCAGACAGTCTGGAGACTGGACATTATCTATGCTTCAACAATCTTGTTCTACCCATCACTTCATTCACTGGAAATTCAGAAAATCATCAGCTTGAATAAATGTCCAAATTCCTGCTCCACCTTGGAATTTTTTTCTTTCCTTCCTCCCACAAATTTTCAGAGAAGATGTTAGAACAACATGAAAGTTTCTCACACTTTGTCTGGTTTAGCTTAATCAAAAAGCTTTTGGCACTGCTATGTGTACTGGCACTTGGCTGCTCTTCCACATCAGATCCTGATCACATGAAAACCTACATCATCCTCCATGCTCCCAGGGCTTGCCCTAAAAATACACAAGAAATGTGCATTATGTAATGCCTGTCTTCTGTCTTGAGCTAAATGTTAATTAAAGGCAGGGAAAAACACCTTAAGTTAAAAGAAAGAAAAACCATTTAAGGCTTCTGTGTTTTGGTTTAATCAAAATAAAATAAAACAACAACAACAAAAAGAAAAACTACAACAAAAAAACGAAACCAGAACCTTCCCCCAAAAACAAACAGGAAATACTGGAACTTTATGTCCAATGTAAAGTTAAGGAAAATAATTGTATCATGTTTCTGCTTCAATACCCTCCAGTCTGCCAGAAATGCTTTTAGTGCAAGTGAATGTGTTTAATTACTGCTCAGCTGCTCTGATTGCTCATTACATGACAGACTCCTACAAGGAGATCATTTGCCTCTCAAGATTTAGTCACAGCCATTAGCACTCACCTTTACCTTGACAGAGAATAAAGTGTTTGACTATAATCTGCCAGTGATGCATTCTATGCACTGCTGCATTTCCTGAACAGGGAGCCAATTTAAACTGATGTTACCCTGGACCCTCTCCTGGTGTATGTGGGCACTAATTTTGTTCACTGGGCAATATTTTTTTTTTCACTCTTTCTGTCACACTTAGATATGCACAAGCACAACATAATGAGAAGTGCTGTACAAGTACTTTGTCAGAGTAAGGACTGAGACATGAGATAAAGCACAGGTTTCCACTTCTGATGCATTTGTTATGTAATTTTATACTGACTGCTGAGTGTCAGAACTATGGCACTAAGAATTCTCTTACATAATGAAACTATGTGTAAGAAGGGTTAAATATATTTTAATCATCTTTGGTGATATGTGAATGTGTCTGGGTGTTACCAGATGTTTTGTTCCTGGTTCTAGCTCCTCTGTAGTGTGAAGGTTCCACAGAGGCAGGCACATGAGTAACACCCCTCAGTCCTGTGATTTCCTTTGGATGGAAATAACTGCAGTGCATTGAGTGCTCCTCCACAGCTCGTTGATACCAGCTGGTCATACTGACAGTGCTCAAACACCCTTGGACCTGTAATTTCACAAAATTTTGATTGAGTCAGGAGCCTTCAATTATTAAATAACTGTATTTTTGCGCATCGGGAAATTCAATTCTCAAGTACCCTTAAAAATTTAAAAGGAGTGAAGTCCACTGTGTTAATTTTAGATCAGCCCAAAGAACAGGGAGTGTGTGATCTCTTCCAGTCCTAATTCCAGGGAACTAAAATTATTGCATCAGGAACATGTTCCTTCCTCCTCATACGTGTTCTTTTATTCCCTTTTCTGTTGCCATTAGTACCAAAATTGCAAGCAATAGTGCTTTATTTAGTCGGGATTGTTTGGGGATTTTTTTTTCAAGTATAGCCTTGACCCATAGAGGCAATCAGCCATGAAAGAACCAGATTAGTGGGAGAAAGAGGTTAGTCTGAGAGAAGGTTCTATGTGTTTGTACTGATTTGTGCTTACAAAAAACAGGATGAAAACATGTAAATATATTTGGAAATTTAGTGCTGTGCTACACTGAATTAAAACCTGCTGTTGAATTCTTGTCCCCAGAAAGTACTATTCACTTCATCCACTGAGCTGGCCTCTCAGGGTTGTTCAACAGAGTGTGCTGCATTACATTAGGGCTGATTTTTCTTTCTTTTTTTTCTGATCACTGGAATGAAGAGAAGAATGAGATTTTCTAACAGTATTTGACACAAATAAAATCCTCCCCTTATTACTGAGGCTGTAGCAGCGAACAGGGACCTGCCTGGGAGGGATTATGGAGAGCACCTGATGGTGAGACAGGAGTAAACCCTCTCCAGGGTCTGCACAGCTCTGGGTAGCTGTGTGGGCTAGTGGTGGAAGGAAGAAGGCAGTGGGAGGATCATGTTCCTGCATTCAAGGCTTTGAAGTGATGCAGGTCCTTGTTTTACAGACATGTGTGAGTCTTCTTGCAGTTTTGGAAGTATTTTAACACTTCCATGGAGTGTACTTTATGTATAATGTGAATTTGGCCTAGATACCTACCTGTCTAGTACTCCTCATAGTTGCATCTGAGGTAGAATTAAAGCTTCTCTTTCCATTTTTTTAGTGTTGGGAATGAGCTGAGAGAATGCCTACAGAGCATACAGCCCTGGGTGCCTTCCTCAGTGAAATACTGTCAGGCTTTCATTGGCATAATACCAGCAAATTCAATTCAGTTTTGTTGATGTTTTCTTCTGCTGAGTAGCCAGGAAGAGAAATACATAATTTCCAAGTGTGGAAGAATGCTCACAGCCAAGGGGAAGTCTAAAACTGTGAGTAAGTGCTTGTGAGAGTGCCTGGGGAAGGAGGAGATGCCTGCAGTGTGTTGGTTGTGCTCTGTTTCTGTTTAGAAAGCTACAGCCAGCCACTTAGGAAGCAGAAGCAGTGACAGCTCAGGTGATCAGTCTGAAAAATGGCTCACAAATAGCATGAGAAGATGTTGTTTGACATATTAGTTACAGTGAATTGTTCCTGCAAATCTTTGTATTGGTCGTTAGTGGAATAACTCTCAGTATCAAATTTATTAGCAATGTTTAGTGCTCTTGATGAATTTGTGGACAGAAAAATGGGCTCTGTTAGTTATGTAAATGGTGAATACTTCTGGCAGAGGCATTTTGTCAAACTGCCTCACCATTTTCCAGGCATCAGTCAAAGCAGGATCTGACCAGTGCCTGCAGGACTCCCTATGGCAGTAGGAGAACTGAAGCCTTCTCACTCTGTGGGCTGACAAGACACCTTGTTCCAGAGAAAGCTTGTCCTAATATTTTTATAGTTGCTTTGTTAATCTTTACCATAATCTTCCAGTTTTATGTTCAGTTTCATTTTTAAATAATACTCAGTTTAGGTTAAGGTTAAAGAGGGGTCATTAAGCACTTAAAGTTTGTAGTGAATGTGTTTCTGATCAGTCATATTGAAACCATTCCAGGAAGTCACAGCATGCCTTTAGTGCTAAAACTGGAGCATCTTCTTTGTCTTTTTTATCCAGTTGCAACCTGGTAGGTCCAGGATGGGGTGGTGTCTAGAAACACTGCCCTGGTGAAAACTCCAGGGAGCTGCCCTCTTTGTGCACTGTACACAAATTTATGTGCTTTGTGTTTCCTTGCTGCTGTCATTAGCCCTGCAGAATACCCGTTTCTGACTTGCCACAGGAACTGTCACACTTTTGTAGCCTCTGCTAAGAGCAGGCTGGAGAGGGATGGGTGGGCAGAGTTTGTGGCTGAGCTCTTTGCATGGTGCCTTCTTGAGCCTGACCCACAGGCTGCCAGGGACAAAGCTCCAGGTGAAACACAGCAGAATTCTGAACATTTCAGTCTGTGCATACTGAGCTTCTTCTAGTGGTGAGCTTTTCCTGGGTTTAAATGAAGCAGAACTTTAACCAGAGCAAAAGCTACATCTGTGCACAAGTGGAAATTGGGACTCTCTAAACAGCACAGCAGTTGCCCCCTGATGCTGGGCAAGAAGTTGTTATTTTCACCATAACTGGTAAACTTTAAGAATGTGGATGACTTTTTATGGATTTTCCTTTCTATTTCTCAACAACATCTAAAGCTGTCAGTGCAGAACGGAGCAATTCTTTCCAGCTATTCACACTGGATAAGTGGACAAATCTTGTTATGCACACTTAACTTGTCATGGTCTGTGATTAAGGCAGAAAGCACTTTTTTCCTCTCTAAAACACTTGCTATCAAATGAGATTTAAAATGCAATCCATGTAAAGCAATTCATGTAGCCCAGGAGATTATCCTGGGAAATTCCATCTGATGCTGGAACCCTTTGGGCTTCACAACAGCAGCAGTACCAACAAGTTCATAATAATAGCCCTGTCTACACAAAGCAACACAGAAACTGAGGTCTGAACAGAAGAAAAACCCACTAGACCCAAGTAGCTATAAACATTATTAATCCAGGAATACTGCATATTTCTTGTGGTAAAATGGCATTCTTAATTTCTTCTAGGCAATGTTTTCTCAAAGCCACATTTCAGGCAAGTAACACTTGCAAACAGATACAGCTGGTAGCATAATTTGCTTGTGCATTATAGTTCCCATTTCTTCTTAGAAGTCCTGTTTCTGTGCCCCAAAACACTGATGCTAATGGTTTAAAAATAGATTTTTGGACTGGAATACAAGTGCTGTTAGGAAAAAGGATTTGTTTTGCCCCCTGAATTCTACAGCAGATATTAGTGGTGTGCTGTAACAAGTTCTTCACATAGTGAGTCTCCTAAAGAAATGGGCCTTGATTTTGAGTTGTGTGGTAGTATCTGCATACTCTGATACCAATCAAAAATAACTGGCCCTCTGTAAGTGTATCCTCTGGGTTTTAGTTTTATTTCCAGATTTGAGGTGGAATAAACAAGGGTCACAGCTCCTCAGCAGTCTGAATTTTTGAGTCTGTGAAAAGTTAACACAGCATGAGGAAAGAAGCTCTGAGAGCTAAAAATTATGTCCTAGTGAACTGTGCCTTCTTCCTCATTTTACCTACAGAATTACAGTCCTGGAATTCCATCATTCTCAAGAAACATTTAAAGAACTTTAGGATCTCATCCTTTATAGTAGAGCTGTGAAGTCTAAATTGCTCTGGATCCAATGGGATTTATTACAGTGATTCTTGGAGAGCATTCTGTGATGCAGATAAAAGCTGGGACACTGTTCAGCTGAGAAAGCATCAACACTGTCAGCATTTGAGCACAGAGATGTGACAAAACAATAGGTGAGGCAGCACTCTGTAACTAGGATTGCTAGAGTGCAGAGTCTCAGTTCAGAGGGGAGGGAGCATTTGGAAAATAAAGGATCACAATCAGTTTCAACTGAGTAAGCAAAAAGGGACTTCATAAATATTGTATGAAAGAAGAAAATGAAGGGATGTGTGTAGTCTTCTTTAACAGAGGGATGGAATAAATTGATCTCAGGGAATTCAGGAGAGTTAGAGTGCTAACAAATCTTGGTCCTTCTTTCAAAGAATAGTGGGAATATTGTTTGGACAGCCTGGTTTTGGGCACCAGGACTCCCCATAGGACCAAACCCCATAGAGTGCCAGTTGCTCTTTTCCCATAGGCACATCAGCTGAGGACTCATTTTTCAACACACTGGTTCCCAGTCCTGACAAAGCAGGAGCTGTGTCAGTGCAGGAGTGCTAATCTGTCTGACAGCTCTCATGCAGGACAGTTGGCATCTCTGAATTTTGCATCAGCCTGACCTGGAATGAAATACCAAAAATGGGCAAATGTCTGACAGAATGGAATTAATTGAGACTGAGTTTGCAATCTGTTTTCTTTGGGAAAAAAAACAGTTTTTACCAGTGCAAATACTAAATAATTATTTTTTTCAAAGAAATACATAAATAATGAACTTGCATATGGTAACACTATAAAATTTTTTCCAGTACATGGATCAGTGTTAATACCAAAGCAGGTCACTCATCAGCCTCACAGAAATTGAGGAGATGCTTTCTTAGTGTCTCCATGCAATTTCAGAAACAGGTTTACCATTTTGTTCTCTTTAAAATGAGAGTTCTCAGGTCCTCACAATAAGATTTGCAGACAACACTTTGTAAGGATGAAATGAAGTGAAAAAGTAATGAAGCATCTGCACCAAAAATAGTGCAGAAAAGAGTTCAGACTTTTTTCCTTGTCTCACTTATGTTTCTACACTTCTATTTTAAATGCAAAGCAATACATTTTCCATATTTCAGGCTGACATAATTTTTCTAATGTTTAAAATATACTGTTTTTACCATAGGAAAGAAAAAAATTAGGAAAGGAATAAGAATTATATGAGTGAATAATCACCCAAAGAAGAGTCAGAACTAGAGCAGCAGCCAGGACATGCATGTGGTCCTGGAGATGTGCCCTAAACATGGAAGTTGGATTGGAATCATGCACCAATGAAAAGAAGAATGCATAGTTAAAAGGACTCAGAAGCAAAATCTGATGGAGACAAACAGAAAAGCCAAGACTAAACAGTACTAAAAGCCAATCAAACAAATGTAAACAACCCTAATGAGATTTTAGTGATATACTCAAAGTAAGAAGGAAAAAATACAAGCCTAAGTATGTACTAGAAAAGGATGACACACTCTGTTTTCATTTAAGTAATTCCTACTTATATTGGATATGTATTTAATGAAAGTGGGAATAATGAGAAGATATAAGTCAAAGCAGGTCAGATATATGTAATAGTAAAGAATCCACAGGGGCAGGACCATTAAAGTCACCCCAAGGCATTTAAAAATGAGCCAATTGCTAATGAATTCCTAAAGGAATTATGGTATTCGCTTATTTAAAGGGACCTGAGAAAATTTGCAGCTGGTCATCTTTACTGTAATCCTCAGGAGTGTTAGGTACTAAATTATTGCCTGGGCAATTGTTTAAATCCAGGCAAGGTAAATAACATTACATTAATTTAATTAATTTACATTAATTTATCCCCCACACTCTTTTGTTTTCCCCTTTGGTTACTCATATTTTAGTCTTGTTTAAAAAAAAAGAAAATTAAAAAACAGGAGAAGAAAAGTAAAACCACAGTGATAAATGGTCATTTTGGCCAAGGAGCAAAGTTACCAGAAGGACACCATGAAAATGTGGGAATTATGTCATTCCATGCACTTGTAGCTGAGCAAAAAATGAGATTGAGGATTCAACCAAAGAAATTTACAATTGAAGAAAAAGGTCAGGGTAGTTCAACATAAGTCTGCTTAGGGAGAGTTTCAAAATGATTATTCCATGCTGAATGTCTAGGTGATAAAATGGCAGATGAAATTCACTGCTGATAAATGTAAAATAATAATACCAGGAAAAATGACTTCTAAGGCATATGACATGATAAGTTTTACCTTAGCTACTCCCATGCAGAAGGACCCTCTTTAAGGTCACTGAGTATAGTTCACTGCAAATATCATCTGTGTGCTCAGTCACACTGAAAAGGCAAATAGACTCGTAAAAAATATTAGGGGAAAATAGAAAACATCTTGATGCCATCTATAAATCGAGGCTTTCCCTGCACAGTGAGCTCAACAGGCAGCCCTGGTCACTCTGTGGAAAATGGCAGAGGGAAAGCAAGTACTGAGAAGGGCAGCAGAGATGCTGAGAGGTAGGAAATGCTTGTTTGTGCAGATCTGGTGAGGCACACAGTGAGGAACACAGCTGGGACACAGAGACACAGAAGGTGCATTGGACATCTCACTAATTCTCTGGTAGTCACTGATGCTGGGCACTGTTGCATATAGTTATAGCTCCTCTTTCCTTCATTTGAGTATGGATATAGTCTCTGTGAAAGTACATTCCCTGCTCCATGAAATCTCACCCATTTAAGCATAAGTATATTTTGGTAGGGTTTTAAAGAAATATGGTACTATTGAAGGTATTTGCAAAAAGTGCTCTCTGCCTCATGGGAAATCAGATATTTTTAATAGTGCTCTGAGTGCTCCTCAGGCATGGCTCACATGGATCTCAATGTTTTGGTCAGTTCTGCAGTATGAGCACATCAGCCCTTGAAAGAGGATCGAGTCCAGGAAGAGGAAATATTGACTAATTAGTGAGGCCTATTCTGTAAAATGTCTTTTTATCTTTACCATTGAGTTTTCTGTTGTTTTGGGTTTTTTTCCTGATGTGATTTTTTTTTCTTTTTTTTCCTTTTCTTACAATAAAGCTGTAATGTCATAGTTTTTTGTTTTAGGGACCATTGTGATTAGAATTAGAGTACGACTTACATAGTATAAGTATAGAGAAAATTGTTTCTCATGGGGGAAATAATAAGCTGAATTAGTATAGTGGTTCTAATGATCTAAATATATTTTACAAGGGTTAAGGGTAATTGTTCTGCACTTCTTGTGGTTCACAGATAAGTCTGCTGTAATGATGCTGCTAATAAAGTATTTTATGTGAGGGACACAGCCCTGACATGCCAAAACTTCTGCCTTCCCCACTGATTCCCCAGCTTTCCTCACTGAATGCAGCCTGAGAGCTGCAAATCTCACAGAGCTGTGCATGAGCCTGTGCCAGTGCCTATTATACCACACTGGAAAAGTGTCAGCCTTCACCATTATTGCAGAAAAGGCACTGCTTGCTTCAATCTTCTCTGTCTCATGTTCCCCTGAAACAAAGCTTGTGCTAAAATTTGGTGATCTTAATTTAGACAGAACAACTCCATGCCCCATGCTTCAGCCCTTGAATAAGGATAAGAAATTGTGTGGATTTGTCAAGTTAAAAAGCAAGACATGAGAGTAATTTTTACATGTCACTGCTTGGACTAAAGGTTTTGGTAGAATCATTTGTCAGAGACTTACTTTTTTTTTATCAGTAAGACCTGCATGCATACACTGAAATCTTAATAATTGTAGGATTCACTGATAATTTGAGTTTCCAGCACCCAGTGGCAGAGTGAGACAGTGAGTGCCCTGGGATTGAGCCATGTCTAAGGCAGGCAGCTGCAATAGAGAGGTGCTGGAATTAACCCTGAGAGGTTGTCCTTGTGCCTCACATGTGTCACTCGTGCCACTGGGGACCTGGATGACAGATCTTAGAGCAGGCATAACCCAGTTCACAAAAGGCTATGTCCAGTGATGAAAAATTTGTCAGAAAAAAATTAGGCTTTGTCCCAGGCACAGCTTTTAGTCAGCTAAATCAGCAGTATGTGATTCTGTGGCACTTCATTTGTTTTAAACCCAAATTAACCTCTGTTACAGAGCCTCTGCTTAGTTTTCATAAATTAACAACAGGATATGGCTTTTTGGAGCTGAGGTTATGTTAAAAAAAGTACACATGTGCAGAAAATAATAGCCAGCTAAATGGGAAGCTTGTTAATGCTTCTCTTGCAGTTACACTCCTAATTACTTATTTTAAAGATAAAGTGAAGCTACATGTTTTCTGTTACCTTTGGTTGAAGCAGCTGTATATTGCTGCCTATTTTAATATGTTTTTTTCTCCCCTTTTCCTACTGCTTCTTCACCTCCAAAATAACCCACCCCACCCAAGCAAGCACTGCAAGCACAGGCAGGACAGCATTGTCCCCTCTCTGCAGTGACTGGGTGAAGTCAAAGCCAGGATCCTGCAGAGCTGGGAATATTTCTTTAGTACAGTTCCTGTCCAGGGCTGGTGTGCTGTTTGCTCTAAGCCATCTGGCAAAGGAAGGTCCAAAACCTCTAGCTGTGACTAGGAGTGGGCTGAGGGCATGGCTCAGCTGAGAATAGTGCTGTGCTCTTCTGTCACCTGTCTCTGTGAGACACTGTGGTGGCTCCTTGCTGTAAGCTATTCCAGGTGCTGACTTCAATTTTGAGATTGTTTTTCCTGTTTTGAGATTATTTTTCCTGTTATGACCAATTCTTGTCATCCTCCTGCACACAGAGCTGTTCCTGCCCCTCCCAGCAGTAAGTTCAGTGGGCAGGCTGCTCCTAGAATTGTCCATCTGTTATTTGTCCCATGGATGTCAAAAGGAAGAGTCTGGGTATATAAATGGACAAGTGCAAGATTTGTACAGTGGCTGTTTGGAGTAAACTGAGGTAGATTCTGGCAATACATGTTAAAGAGTTTTCCCTGTGACCTTGTGAAGCAAGTAGGGGAAAATGCAATTGGAAGTTAGGAACAGACTAGGAAAGAGCAGAATATAAATAGATTTATGGCAGTGTCAGTGAGTGAAGGTGGAAGACAAAGTGCTGTTACAATGCTGTTCCCAAAATGAAAGCTGTAAGGCAGAGGGAGTCCTGTGCTGGCCATCTCAGCACAGTGAAGCTGCCAGGACACAGTTCCTGGCAGCACCAGCTAGTCATCTGAAACCCAGAAGCTTTGGAGAAGATAATTCACCCATCCTTGTGTGTACTTCAGAGCTGGTTAAGCATGCAGGTGCCTAAATTAATCCATATGTTGATATTAAGACTTAATGAACCCAACTGTTTCTATTTAATCTGTTATAATGGAGGTTTCTTAATATGCTCGTACTGCAACTGATTTCCAGCTCTGTCTCATGAATCTGTGGCTCCACAGCAAAACACAAACCAGCTTACAGCCCAGCAGTCACTCCTGAGCTGTGCCTTGAAGTCACATTGTGAGTGTGCAGAACTCCACCAGCTCAGCAGTTCCAAGGAAGGATTGCAGTGATATCAGACAGGATCACTGCCAGTAGTAACAGTCTTAGTGCAAAAAGCCCCAAACCTTTGGTTTCATTTCCTTATGAAATCTTTGAAGACTGAGCCTTATGTCTGTCTGTCTGTCTGTCTGTCTTCTATGGTCATTTCAGGAAGGGGAGGAAATCCTGAGTCTGCTGTGGACCACTGGAATTTACCAGCATATGCATTTTAGATAAATATTTGAGAAGCAGCTCTTCAGCTTGTGTGAAATGTCAGAGTATTAAAGGCAGCTTCCCTTATCTGCATGTCTCTCAAGACTCTCTTCAATGTAGCTGTAAGAGAAAGAAAAAAAGTTGGGAGGAAGGGAAATGTGCTCAGGCTGTGATTGCTTCCCACCTTTGTGAGGGTCTTGTATGTGCCACTAGGGATAGGGTAGCAAATGCATTTTGATTTTACTGTGTGTTATGCTCCCTTTGCACTGAAGTGCAAATAACAGATAACAGGAGTGGTAGAGAGCCAGGATGTTGCTACTGTTCATGCAATGTTCTTGAACTCTGCTCTTAGCTGGAGCCACAGGACACTCTTATTTCCCACTTGATGAGCCTGCTCAGTGGGATTGTGCAGAAGCTCATGGGCCCAGCTCTGGAAACTCAGGAGAGAGATGCTCAGGAACAGCAGAGGGTGCAGGGTACAGTGGAGATCTTTTCACAGGAGGCAGATTTTAGCCAGAACACTCTAGGGAAAGGTAGCAATTAGTGAGTGTTTGTCCATTTGGTTGAGGGAGAAATGAGAGGAAGGATGGAGGCAAGGCACTTATGCAATTGCCCTTTTGACTAAGATTTCCTTAATGGTTCAAGTCTCATCTTTGCTGTACTGACAGAATGGGATTAAAAGGAAGGTGTGTGGAGAGAGGGGAGGAAGGAGGAAGGCATACTGAGTGGATTTTAAGCAGGCCAAACTTCAAACTGTGAAGTTTGGAACAGCAAGCACCTATAAGTACACACATGAAAGCATTGAGCATTTAATTTGTAATATTGATAGTTGCATTTTTTCTGCTGAGTTTTGCTCTTACTGAAGTAAGAAGTTGCCCTTGAGTCATTTCAGAGCATGTCAGTAACAGCAAATAATGCAATGAGTCTTGATGTCATGTGTGTTATTGAAGGCTCCAGAGCAGGGTGAAAAATTAAGCACAAAAACACATCCAGAGGTCATTCAGTCACACCAAAGCTCCCCTGTAGTAAGCAAATGGCACAGCTGGTGAAGAGCTGGTGCAAGGCTGTGCCAGTTTGCACCTTTCTCTGAACACTGGGGCTGTGCAGGATAAGCAGGAGCTGGTGAACCTGCATTCAGTGTGCCCTGCTCAGAGCCCTGGAGGGAAATAGAATGGTAGCAATTCACTCCCAGCACAAACTGAGGGAATAGGGCTCAGCTGGCTCCCTGCCAGCAGCTGCTGGGTGTGATTGGGATCATTTAATGAGATTTCATGGTGCTGGTACAACTGAAGCAGTGGGTGCTGAGATTTGTAGGATTTGTTACCCATTACTCACTGAAGGAGAATTGCAATCAGAACAAGTCAGGTGCTCCTGAAGAAATGTGGGACTGCACTCACAGAGCTGAATGAGACAAAAACCACGAGAGCCCAACCCTCCTCAGTGGGATGCCAAATCCGAAAGTGTAAGATTAGATCATTAGGTTCAGACGTGGTTTATGATCTAATAAAAACACTAATGTGCTCTGGTGCAGGCGTGGGACAGACCCTGCATCTCGTGTGGAGCAGCACATAAAAGATGGGGTGAATTGCACAGAGTAGCAGATGAGCTGTTCACAGAGGCACTCAGGAGCTGTGCACTTTGCAAAGTGCACCTGAAAGATTTCCCTGCCTGGAGGAGAGGAGATGCAGTGTGCTTGGCTAGTTAGTGACTGAATATTCTGGGTATTTTTGCTCCTAATCATTCATTTGCTTCATGTCAATGTCAGCTCTTCCAGCTGCTGTAAAAATATTTTTAACTGGAGACCTGATCACCAGTGAGGTGGTATCTGTGTTTCTGATATTGTAAACTGCTAGTATTAATAATCTTAGGCTGTTTTAACATCCTTTATATCATAACATAGGCAGGGGAGGGGCATTATTCTGTAGCAGAATAAATTCCAGTAAACAGTTTTAAGTACTTTAAAAATTTTCATTTAATTTTTTTTTTTTAATGGAGATTGAGATATCATTAAATGAACATAACTAAATAGTTATTTCCAGGCCCATATTCAGGTCTGTTTGGCAGTGAATTAAAATGAATGTGGTTATCTTGATCCAGTTTTCTTTTGTAGCTATCCAAGCACTGTCTATTCCTGGCTATATATTCCAAGGGAAGCATACAGAGGATATTCAGAGTAGAAGATGCATTGTAAGGGCACTTGAACAATGTTTCCCTCTCTCCTCATACTGACTGCAATCATGTGAAGTGCTGAGAGACTGCTGCAGTTGAACTGGAGTCAAAGGAAATAAGTATGCTTGGATGGTTTACATGCTTACTGTGCTCATTAATGACAGATAAGCCAATCAAGAATGAAAAATCCTTCTCTGTATTATTTCCCTCTAGGAAAGAAAAGGGAAATAAAGTGCTAAGTTTATATGGAGAGGTTATAAGTAGAAAGTGTGGAAAATTAATTACAAAGGATTTTATTTTACTCTAAACTTTTTCCTTATTAGTGTCTAAAAATTCTATGAATACAAAGGGTTTTTTTGTTTTCAAAACATTTCTGCAAAATGTTTTGACAACATTTTTCGTTCTTACTTGCTGTACAGCTTACAAACCCCTTAAAGCTTTCTTTTTTACCATCAGCTTGAAGGCTGATTTTTTTTTTTTCCTAGAAGGTAAGAGGAGAACATCTTCCATCAAAGGCACAGTCTATCTGCTATAAGGCAGAGAAATAAAATATCTGCAAGCTATCTCAGTTGCCAATCATCATTCAGAAAGACAGGACTCATATTTTAAGGCCAAGGGTGAACATTTGGAGAAAGTTCAGTGGAGTAAAATTATAAACACCTGATTGGAATTACTGCATGAACATTCAGTAGCAGAATTTTCCATCACAGAGTCAATGCATTATTTTTTTTGTAACTTGCCTTGAACATTTGTGTTGCATCTTTGTAAGTGAACTGGGTCTTCAATCTCCTATGAAAGTTATGTTATTTACCTCCTTACAGGGAGATTCCTAAAATCTTATTAACTGGGCTATGTAAGCTTTTTCTTTCAGTGCAGATCACTCCCATACAAGGGAAGATGACCAAGTCTTCTGTCCGGTGTGCTCTGTGATTGCATAGATGACATGTGGTTCAGGGAATCATGAGCTTTAATTTGATTTTACTTCTGTGATATCACAAGCAGCTTGGCAAGTCTGTTGATTTGAGGCTTTTTACCTCACTAGAAAAGTAGAATTGGTGCTCCTGTTGTTGTCTCTGTCCTAGGGAAATATCTCAGTTTGTAGATGGGTATCTGTGGAAGGTTTGGACCACAGGCACATATATTTTAGGGCTCATCCCTGAAGTCAGCTCAATGTATTTGGGGCAGTTATATGCAGACAGAATTTCCATTGAGGACTATTTCATGTATAAATTTTCCCTTTGCTAAATAATGCTAGTTTAATTTATGGTGATTGCCTCCATCCTTGCCCACTTTGCTAGTATTTTTCCATCAGACAAGCACTGGAAATAGGACCCTGAAACCATGGCCTAGCTTTAAGAGCTGGTGTTTGGCTCTACTTACTGTTCAAAACAGCATGTCAAGTCAAAGTCAAAGGCAGAGTCTTCTGGATTAAAACATGGGGGAGCTCTGTGGTGTGCCAGGGAGAATGTCTGTGGGTACAGTGTGATCCTGGTGTCTTTCCAACAGTGTGATGTTATCCTGCCTGACATTATCCCATTGGGTACATGATGTGAAATGGCATCGTGTTGCATGTGATAAAACCATGTTGCATTAGAGGCTAGAACAGTAATGACAAAGCCAAACAGGCTAACAAAAACTTCCTTGAAAGCCAACAAATAAAATAACAGTTTTCTAATCTAACTATGGATCTTCCCATTCAGCTGAAGTTAATATAATTTCATGCAGGCTTAGCTTTTTAACATTACATGTACCTTCACACCCACACACAGTTTATTTCTGGTTCTGCTTATGAATTCTTAATGTTTAAGGTTTAATAGGAAATGCACTGGCTGAGTCAATTAGTGCTGCAGCTACTACTACTTGTTTTAGCCCAACTGTACTGTTATAAAAGAAAATGTCATAACCTTCACAGCTGTCTTCTGCATCCGTCATGAATAAAACAGGATTGCAAGTTCATCTGATTTTCCTTTGTCTTAGCAAAACACACTTGAGTTTGATATTGCTTCTCAGAAAAAAATCAGAATTATTTTGCTATCCATTCCTTCTCCAGGCTCTTGCAGCCATCAGCATGTCCAGACCCTGCCTTGGTCCATCACGAACAGAGAGGTTCTGAGTTGGACTTGTGTGAAATTATCACTGACATTTGGGGAAGAGGAAGGTTGGCCTGTGCTTTTGGACAGCAGGTGAATGTCCCAAGGATTTTCCTGTATGTAATCTGCAACATTCTACCTATTTGAAGCTTTCAGAATGAACCCCTTAGGAACTGATCCATTATCCTTTAATGGCCCAAGCAGAGCGCTTTTTTTTTTTTTTTTTTTTTTTTTTTTAATTTAATTTTATTTTATTTTTTACAGTGTGTATGTCTTACTGAATTGTTTCTCAGTTTATCATTTGCAGGTGTCATGTAATTAAAGTTTAGTCTAGCCTAAGGATTTTTTAATGGTACTTTTCCCATTCAAACCATCTCAGGGTACTTCACTGGATTGGGGAATGATTATATAGGCAATTAACTCGGTCATTATGCTCTCAGCAATAGTTCACACACAGCTTTTTACATTACGACCTGAATTTTATAGATGAAACTAATGTTAGTCTAGACATCAGGGTCATTCACTCCTCTCTTCAAAGAAGCCCTGTGGGACATTTAAACTTCTGCTTAGAGGCCAGCAGAGGGTCTGGCTTTATGATTGCTATTAACAGAGAGCAGCAGCTGGACTTGCCTGGACACCAAATGCTGCAGTGTCAACAGCTGGTTATAAGAACATGTCCTGATCCCCTCCAAAGCCCATGATCTGCTCCCCCAAAAGGAAGAAAGTCAATCAGTGAGCAGGACTGAGATGGCTGTGTCTCAGTTTGTAATTGCTTGGAATTGTGCTGTTGGCTCTCTTGGATAGTGTTATAGCTCCAGATGTCCTGAAAGTCCTTTGCTGTTCTTTGATGATGAGTATTCATCTGTGATACTGTGATTTTTAGGCCCAGAATTTTGGCCAATAAATTATGCCCATCAGTCACACATGGTAGATAATGAGGCATTCCCATAAAAAGCCTTCTATGAGAGGCTCTCCCAGTGAAAGACAGTCTTGAATTATATGTGAGGAGCTTGTTTGTGTGATTGACTTTCTGTTTCAAGAATGGCATAACCATGAAAGGTCCTTTTCAGAGTAGGGACTCCAATGTGCCAGATCCTCCTTGCTCTGAGAGAAGGATGCTGATGTCCTGATTGACAGATCATGCAAATTTCTGTAAGAACAGAACTGCTCTGTGGCCACGTGGGCTTAAGGTATTTTATTTGGGGTAAGGTACAGGCTAATGAAGTCTGTACACTTGGGTGACCCTCACTGAGGGTAGGGAACACCATCAGTAGGACATCAGTCCCAACCACAATTAATTAAACTCTTCCACGTGTTAGAGATGTCCTTTGCTCCTCTTCCCCATGGCAGTGAATGAGGAACCAGGACAGGGACAAAATAAATATTTTCTGAAGAGAGGGACACACCTGGAAGGAATGTAGGTTTCTGCTTATTGGTGAGGATGAGAAAAGAAATCAACTGTGAAATGTGTTTCAAGAGCAAACAGCTCTAGAGCAGGAAAAAAGTCAAAACCAAAAAGAGTGGGTGTCTCTCCAAGAAGGGGTGGGCTCCAGTTTCCTGGAAGCAAGTAGAGATGAAGAGAGAACAAACTGAACATCTCAGCAGTGGAGAATTTCCTTTGTTGTTTTAGGGAAGAGATGTAAAAGTCATTGTAGCTGTGGAAGTTAGAAGGGAATTTACAGCTGTTGTAAACACCCACTGGGCCTAGCTAAGATGATTTTCTACTGCATGTCTATAAACAGCATGAAGATTTGATAGTATTTCTGGCTGTGGCTTTGCAGCAGCAGGAGCCACAGGACAAAATATATCTGCTGTGATTTGTCACTTGTCAAAAAAAACATTGATTTCCCTGCAGTTCATATACAATTTCATGGCATTTATTCATACTTTGTGCTTTGTGGCACTTCCTCTGTTTTGTGCCTTTTGTGCCCTCAGATGTTCATAGGGAATATTTTTTTTTTGTGTTCCCATGTAAATGAAGCAGTTCTTCAACACATAGCTCATTGACACAGTCCCTTCCAAGCAGAGTCCAAACTGGGTTTGTCAATTGGAAGGTGATTGCTTGGATGGCCTCTGTGATCTGGCTATAAATTGGAAGTGCCTGATGAAAATGAGAATAGTTTACAAGAGCTGGCATGTAAGAAGTGCTTTCATAGGAGAGGATTTTTTGACAGCAGCATTAGGCTGTGAGATTTCTCTGAACGTGTGGATCTGGTGCTTGTCTGAGAATTACCAGTGTGGCAGCCCTTGGTAAAGCTGTGTGTGTCACCAAGTGCACTAACACACAAATAGATCATTATTTAAACCTCAACAAGCCCTCAAAAGGGGAAAAAACAACACACAACCCTCTGGCTTGCAGTAGATATTCTCACAGATCAAACTGGATTTGTTTTCAAGTACTGTCTGAAGACAGGATGCAGCTATCAATGTCCACCTAGCACCAGCTCATTTTAGTGTGGATTTTTTTTTAATATATTTTTTTCAGGCATTTTCTTATGTTAAAATATTCTGTCCAGGACTTCTCTTGCCTCATGATTTTTGAAGTGATGTTATCCCCATGCTTGTTTTTAATAGCCATTTGGCACCTGACAGCACATGTTTTCTTATATATTATCTCCCATTCTGTATGCACTACGGTTTGTTTATTTTGTTGCTATTTATAGGAGGGTCTCCCACAAGGCTGTGGGCACTGGTAATGATTTTTAGAGAACAGAAATATCCTTGGAGGAATTTCATAAAAGGAAAATAACACAGATGATAAACAAATGCAATGAGAGAGTATACATTATAAACTGGCTTTTCATGCCCACATCACTCAGAGGAATCTGTCAGTCCATAGCTAAACTGTTATGGGTCTGTCTCAAGGAATAAAGCATATATAAATATGATTATTTCCCCTGCCAAAAGAAAATGGCAGTAGACCTACATTTCTTAGGAAATCTAAGTAGTTTTAATACAGAAAACATGGAAATTTCTGTAATTTACATGCAACCATCATTGTTTTAAGTGCTTTCCATAAAGGACTTCATAATCTATAATGCTTTAAAAGATAATAGAGGAGGAATTTATATGTTTGCTGGGAAAAGATGAAGCCAGTCATAAAGACTCCTTTCTAAAATATTGTGGATATTGTATATGAGGAATAGTTATAATCATTGATCAAAAATACTACATTAAAATTCTACTGTGATTCCAGCATAATATTAACAGTTCTGTGCATAGCCTGTCCTAAAGCACTGGCAGTATTTGAATTCAAGACTTTGCTCTCCTGGCCCCAGGTGACAGAAGTCAGCCCTCTTCAGTTACACTGGCACTGGAAGGTTCAGCCAAGCAAATGCCCCTTTCATTGAGCTCAGCTTTCAAAACTTTGGTCATGTACCTGTCCATAAAGAGAACAAGCAGGCAAAGTGCTTCAAGGAGCTCTTGCTCCTTCCTGACTTTCTCCTGTGGCTGGTTCATAGGGACCCCACAGCCAGAAGTGCTGGGGAATGCTTTTATACTCAGAACCAGATTTTTATTGTTTGTGCTGCCTTCTCAGAACACAGGCATCCCCTATGTAGCTCTTAAATTCTTAATCTGCAGAGCCTGTATTTGTGTGAACAGACAATGTGTTTGTGGTGCAAATGAAAGAGGGCTGAACAGACATCTGCTTGACTTTTAATAATTGCTTACATTTCCAAATATGTTAGCTCTAAAATATCCAATCTGTACCCAAATCTCAAACTAGGCATTCAGAAACCTAATTATAGAGTAAAGCAAAACATTTAGATTAGGAACAGATGCCTCATGCTAGGCACCTAATTTTGAGTGTGCTTCTTGTCTTGCTTTAAGAGGGCAGCTGAGCTGTGTGAGTCATTGCAGTCTTCAGGTGTTGGGACATCATCTCTGCACACAGCCTTCTTTCTTTCCAAGCCAAATGCTAATGGCAACCAGCCATTAGTAACAGTGCTAATAACATTGGTATTAGTAACAATGCTAGTAACAATGGGCCAATCTATGTTTAAGGTAGTTCTCTTCCATCATAAAGCCCTAGGCCTACAGTTCTTCTATGTCAAAGATAGCTCAAGAACACAGGATGAAGTATTTCATCTGGAACAAATGGAACTTTGTCCAAATGAATTCATGAGTGTGATATATTGTGAGATATAACAGCTTCCTCAGCTCTTCAGCACTTTTCTGTCCTGTCCTGTCAGTATTCAGATAGAGACACAAAATTATTTTAGCTGCAGGTTGCATCTCCATTCAGCTGTACATATTAGACAGTTGTTTTTTCAAGTTATCACTGTACATTTGTCCAGGCTGTTATGTAAGCATGAAAATGTGGACTGGTGCTTGTAAACAGTTTCAGTGCTTTAGGTACCTTGTGTTTATGCTGAGGTAAAGCATGAGCAATAATCTGTCTCTTCCCTAGATAAGGAAGTGGGGTTTTTTAATTCCAAACATGGGAGCCAGCATGAAGCAAACCACAACTTTTGTAATTAGATCAAATTTTTCTGTTTCATTGGTGCTGACTGAGATCAAATGCCATGATATTGGTGGAAACTCTTTTTGTATAAGATACACATTGTTTTCACTGCCAGTATCTGTTAGAAAACTGATCAAAGCTTAGTAGGAATTGTGATTTAGCATGAATTTGTGGATATAGATGTATGTATTAATGTATTAATGACCAACTCCAGCAAGTTTCTCATGGGGGGCAAACGATCAGCAGTCCCCCACTACCAAACATATTCTGACCTTTATCATGTGCATTCCAATAATAAATATTTTTCGTTTTTCCACCTGAAAAACAATTTTAACTGCAAAAGAAACGGAATTTTCCTGACCATGGACTGGTGGTCAATCCAGAAGGCACTTTACAGTATTGCATGCACCCACATTTTTACTAAACAGAGTGATAACAGCCTAAAACCTGCAGCTTTTCTAGAACTGGGAATGGGATTGAATCCTGTTCATTAAAACAAAAATCTGAGATAACAGACAATTTAGAAGTTATTTGTATGTTTTTTTATGCCGTTTGCATGCTCATTGTATGCTCCCAATAAAAGCAGTCAATAGAGAGGAGCAAATGTTGTGCTGATAAAAACTGATGAAGTCAGTCCAAGTCTGTCCATTTGCAGGAGTGTTTCACTTCTTTGGACTCACTAAAGGAGATTTTTCCATTTTGTGTGTATAATCAGAATGTTGGAAAAGTCCCAAAGAAGATGAACAACAGATTTGATTCAAAGCAGTAAAGAATGAGGGGTGATTTGTTAAAAAACAAATATTTGCTCTGGTCTGTAAAGCAAGGAGGACTCAAAATATTCCTGGATTTTCTGTCTCTCCCAATCTTGTTAGAAAATTCTGGTGCATTTTTATGGCAACAGAGCTCAGATGTTGCCAGTGCTGCAGAGTCTAGTGATGAATAGTCCCTGTCATTTTACCTAGCAGTTTTTTCAGCAATATTTAGCTAAGTCTTGTAGAAATAACTTTAAAGGATTATTTGGGGTTCAAGGTGACATTCTGCTTTGATGGTGTCTTTTTCCTGCTTGGAGTTAGTTTAACTGGTTGGGAGTGTTAGGGGCAAGGTGTAAAAGCTAATTCACCCTGCTCTCTGCATCTCACTCATCAGAGGCAGCACTGACTTCCTGGAGCTTTCTCTTTCCCTTTTTTCCTGGATTCACCACTTTGAGTGAACTTCAAACATTTGATTTCACGTGTCTCCATCACAGCAGGGCTTAGGAACTTTGCCTTGCTGAATACTTGGATATCAAGTGGGAAGGGTAACACCTGTGCATGTTTATGGTGTTTGTGCTGCACACAGGCCACGTGTTCTGGAGAACCATGGCTGGATGAGGCTGTTTCTAAGGAGCTTTTCCACATTACTCCTGTTTATCTTCCCTCTCCCTTCTCTAGAGGCTCCTTTTCAAGCATTTGCAGAGAGCCTGAACAGCAGCACTGCCTTATTAGACTCTGCTTATTCTGCATCAGAGACTCCAAATTTGGCTGTGGGCTCTAGCCAAACTGGCACAGAGTTCATATTCTCTTTCAAAATCTGCTAGGTGTCTTGGTGGAAACACAGATTTATCAGTAGTAAAACACATTCGCCCAGCATGCAGGGCTTATTCTCTGTATTGATTTTTCTTCCCCCCAGTTTGGAAGTAGTCTAATCAAAAGAAGAACAAGATTCTACTTTTGTGCTTATTTCTTCTACTATCCTCCTGTTGCCACATATAACATCCTCCCTTATAATAAAATTAACTTTAATAGTACAGTTCAATTTATAAAGATACTTTCCAGCAAGCTAGGTGTCTATTATCACACACAAAAATAAAATGAAAATAAAGGAAACTCTCTCCAGTTCAACTGGGATTTATGTATCATCCACATTGTTTGTTTAGTGGTGGATCTTTGACTAATTGAAATCTGTCACAATGAAGAGCTTTCTTTAGCCTGGGCTATGTTAGAGAGCCCAGGAAGCCTGAGGGAGGGTCAAATGTAAACACAATAGATGGAAAATTTGGAGGGCTAACAGAAACCCTTGCTTCTTTATCCAAAATGCTTAGACAATTTTTGTTCTCTTCTTGATAAGCATTGTGATTATTTTTGTGAAATTGAAGTTGTTTCTGTGTAGGAAGAGAAAAGGGTTGGTGGAGCAAATCATCTTCCCTTGCAAATCCTCTATGGTGGCTGCATGCAAACCTCTTTTCCTAACACTTTCTGGGAAATTCCTGGTGTTCTCTAAGTAATTTTTAAAGCTCTTACTTTGAGGTCCTCCACACTGAGTGAGAGTACCTGGTACCTAGAGAAAAGCATGTTCTCCTTCCTGCTGCTCGTACTTGGGATCTGATGTAGGTTCTTCTTGTCAATGGTGGACCTAAACCTAATCTCTGCATCTCTTGGAGCCTTAAAAGCCTTTCACATTTTCTCAGTTTTCTTATATTCTTATATAAGTGATTAATAGCTGAAAACTGATTAATTCTTATGAAACTCTTGTTTACATGGAAGGTTTCACAAGCACAATTTTTATGAAGGACTTACTAAATGATTAAAAGCCTCTTTAAAAAGTGATTAGTCAAATGCCATAGGTTTTCCAATGCATCAATACCCTGATTCTCATCAGGAGTCTTGCCTTCAATGTTCTATGTTGCACCTGGAGGAATCAGCCTCTCCTCCTGGGTGGAGCACCATGCTCAGAGGAGCTCAGGTGCATGAGGCAGATGCCAAGAGCTTTGTAGCTGGCTCAGGCCTCTCCTCTTCTGGCCTGTTTTCAAGCAAAACCTTTCTGTCATCCTAACTGAAAAAACAAGGATTTGACTCTTATGTTGTAATGTAAGCTGAATTCCTGGCTCAATATTTTCATGGTATTGAAGCTGGACAGCTTAACACATCCAAACAGAATAATTTGGAAATTGTATGTACCAGTTTGCTTGTGTATTTTCATTCTATATTGAAACTCAAACAGATTTCAAAATGTTAGAATTTTCTGGGGAGTTGAAGGTCTGAATTTTGATTAGTTGTGATGCAGAGAGCATCTGTGGCTCGGTGTGTTCTGCTGGTGCTGCTGGATTATCCCTGCAACTCTGTACCCCAGTTGTAGCATTGATAGCTCTGCTCAGTGCTCAGGCAGCTCCTGTCTTGCAGATACAGCCAGGCTGCTTTCAGCTGAAGTAATCACATACACAAGTTCATCATCGCTTTTAATAAAGAGAATGGAAGTTTGACAAGTTAAAAAATGATTAATTTGCAGTTTCCCTCTAAAGCCTCCCAATATCAACAAAGGAGATAGGAAAGAAAAGACTTTACTCATTTTAATGGGATTACAGATTCTCCTGATTATCTGGGGTTAAATTTGCAAAAAGAAACTTAAATTGTGAATTTTTCTTTTATTATTTTTTCCAGAGAAAAAGCATAATGCAATAGTCTGTGTCGCTGTCTGATTAGGAATGGCAAATAATGCAGCAACACACACAACTTCTTCAAAGCAGCAAGAAGCAATTTATTGAAAAGCCATCAGACTTATATAAGATAGATCATACAAAACCAAATAGAAAAGGCTCATTGGGCCAAGAAGGCAACACCTCTTTGAAAACATGCCTTCTGCAAAACACCACGAGACACTCACATGGCTCTGTGATCAACAACAGGTGTTCATTTATGTTGTTCATTCTTCCCTCTCTTGTTTGTCTCTGAGAAATGTCCCCAGCCTTTCTGGGAAAGATCCGAGCTGGAGGTGAGAAAGCCAACAGCCTGGGAAAAATCCGAGTTGGATTTTTCCACGAGCCTTCAACAGTGTCCACAAGTCTGTGCTCTATTCTGTGTATGACAAATCAGCAAATGGGCAGTAAACAATCAAAAATGTTGATCTATGGACTGATGCTTTGTCCCTCATGCTGTAGTGTGCCTTTTGTTCCTTGAGGTGGGCAGGCTCAGGACACAGATATTGTGGGCACGGAGGGGTGTGGTAATAGTCTGTTCAAATGGAAAACAAACACCCTGGAAGTGGATGTCCCTTCTATCCCTGTCCCAACGTGCTGGGTTGCACACTGTAGCATCTCTCATGTGTGCTCCAGTGTTGCACTGGTGGTGTCATCTGCTGCTTTTCTCAGAATCACTTCTGTTTAGCTGGAAAACTGCAACTGGTCACCAGAGAGGCTGCTGGGCTGCTGCCACCATCCTTTCCTCCTTGCTGTGTCAGACATTGAACAGAGAATTTATCACTTAGTGCAGAAGGTGGGCATCCCCACCTTGTCCTCTCGAGGCTCTGCTTGTGTTTCTGGTGCTAAATGTTCCCAGACCCACAGGCAGCAGGACTCACCTGGCTGCTTGTTCCTTTGTGCTGGACAGAGGGAAGGGCAGTGCAGTCAGAAGGGAGACCTCCTGTCTTATTCCTGAGGATCCCAGAAATAAGTGACACACTCCCTTTGGGACGAGAGGAGATTCACAAGATTGCAGTCATAAAAAAAGAGAAGCTATGTTTTGGTGACTAGGGTTTCCAAATTTGAGTTTGGTTTGTTTTAGCTTAGTTTGGTAACTATGTGTCACCGTTCTGGGGCTGAGAGGAACTCAATAAGCAGCCCCTGCTAGCAGGGACCTGCAAGACTGAATAAACCAGCTCATTTAAAAGCTCTGCACTGTGCTGCAAATCAAAAACATGCTCAGCTGCCTGTTTGTTCTGGATCCTGGCTGGCTTGCTTATAATACCAGAATCATAAGCCTGTTTTGTTTTAATTCTGCAGAGGGTGGAAAAAGAGAGACAACAGGAGGAGGCAGGAACTGTTTGTTATTTATGACCATATGTCATTGTACTAGCTATGCAGAAACCAGAACAGTGACTTTAGAAGGAAACTCACTGAAAAGATTTGAAAAGGATTTAATTAATTCCTCCCTCCCTCTGTTTTATCTCTGTCTGGAAAGAGCTAGCCTGTGTGGCTTTTATATGACTCTGTGCAGGATCAGGTGCCAAGCTGTGGTAATTAAAATTGGGAGTGAGGAGGATGTGGTAAGACAAAAAGCCATTTTTCCTGGCACGCATTTCTGTTACAGTATTATAAAAATAATTTGCTCATAATTTTTTCCAATTTTTCAAAGCTTCAAAATCCTCTTCAAACCACATCCTCACAACAGGAGGGAAAAAAAAAAGAATGTAAAGTTTCACACATTAATTATCTTCTTCAAACTTGCACATCATTTCAGAGCCTGTTCTCATTACAGCCAGTTTTAAGATGATGTGGCTTCAATAAGGTGTAAATCTGGAGATTCTGGAGGGGAAGTGTTGCTGCTATGAGCTGTTCATATCTGAAACTGCCACACCCCTGCTGTGCAAGGTGCTCAAATAAAACTGTCCCTGAAAAGGTGATAATCTCAATTAATGGTGTTCCAAAATCAATAGGAAATAAGCAGGGAGAATTTGTGCCACTGTATGTAAAGAATTTGAAAGAAACAAAGATTTGTTCCTGAAGAGAAATTCAGGCTGAAATGATACAGAGTAAATCAAACAATTGTAGAAGCATTTATCAGCACTCCACAATGTCTCTTGCAATTGCAATATGTTTCATTTTTGGTACTATTTGTGGACAGTCTAAACAATAGTGACCATCATTGATCTTGAAGGGAGAAGGGAAAAGATCCTATATTAAAAAAGCATTAATAGTGTAGGAATATATCCTTTATACTATATCCCAGCAGAGCCAGCTTTGCTATGTTTTATCTGTGGGAACCACTCCAAAGTCTGAGTGTCAGTCTGACTAAAAGCTCTTTGCTACACAATGTAGCCAAAGAAAGCCAGATCAAGCTATTCTGTGAAGAATTTCTTATTCCAGTAAGTAAAAGTCTGCTGAGTATGTGAAAGGGTAGAAACAGCAGTTTGGTCTCCCAGCCTACTAATTTCCAGACCACCATATGGGGATTTTAATGCAATAGCATTATAGGTAAGCAGGGGATTTGTCCTCCACACATAGGCTGGCTGCTGTTTACACAGTTTATGCAAAACTCCACATTTATTTAAAGGAAGAAGAATATCCTGGTTACCTAGAGAGGGTAAGTCTAGACATTTCTGAGGTGAAAGCATTAGCAGATGTAGCTTAATTACTCCTGAGTATTTTTGTCACATTTTGCACCCTTTCCTAAAAAATGGTTTACAAGAAGGGTTCTTCAGATGCTAAATAGATTGCAATATTTCAATTCAGATTCATATGAAAGCTTTGACACCATAATGAGTTATTCAGAAAGCACAATCAAGTCATGTTTACAGTGCTTTTATTGGCATTCTGGGGTGAGTTACAAAGTGCTTGACAGCTTTTCTCTCCTCCAAGTTGTTCTTTTTCCTGTTTAATAAACCCTGATTTGTGTCTTCAGCCAGCAGAGCTTAGTGTTTTGCTTTATCTTGATGAGAAAGTGTCCTTTGCAAGGGGTCCAGGGAATGCTCAGGAAGACAGATGGGACACAGTGGGTGCAGAGGTGGAGGGCAGAGCTCCACCCTTGCTCAACCCCTTGTATTAAATTAAATAAATAAGTGGCTTTTCAGGGTTAAAACAGTTATTTAGCCACGTAGCAGGACAGCCAAAATGTCATCCTGCCTTCCTCCTGGAGGTGCATGTCTATCTGCAGAAGCTGTTGCTGGAAGAATGTTCAGTTCCTTGCTGAGATGATATGGGTGAAATTTTTTCTAGTTGGACTCTAGAGAAACAGAAAATGTGCCTGGAGGCTACTGTTAATGGACCTTCTTGGTCTCTGACATGAAATGAAAGCTCCAAGGATATTTATATGGTAATAAAGTTGTGAGAGACATATTAAAATGTCCTCAGAGGCAAACCCCACTCATGGATTTAATGGTTTTTGTTAACTGAACTTGCTGTGTGTTCCCACCACCTCATTTTAACAGGTATCTCAGGACTTTGACCCATTCTGGTCATAAAGTCAAAGGCAAGAGGAAAAGTAGCAAATGGCCTGAAAAAAGGTGTGTTTTCAGAAGATATTTGCAATGAAGTTGTGCCTATTTTTCCTTATTTATAGCACTTGCTGATTTCTTTAAAAGGAAGGTTTAGCTGAGTAGCCAGGGATGCATGTGTACCTTTTCATCTGATGTCTCACCCTGTCTGATTGCCTCCAAGGTGTAGACTACCTTGGACTGGTGCCTAAAATGAATCAAATGTGGCAGGAAGGGTGGACCAACACAGGTGTGCTGGTCACAAGCTGGTATTGTTCCTGGGAACACACACACACCCTCTTCACAATGTGAATTATTGCTGGTGTGAGCACAGGGTAGCCCCCAGTTTGTCTGGTTTTCCTCTGCCCAAGCAAACAGTGTACCAAAGAGCTTGGTAAGTCCAAGAGCCTGGATTTGCATCTGTGGAAGAAGAGTTTCTCAAGTCAAGATCTAAAAAGAGTGAAAACAAAACCACACTCCAAACCTTACAGGCCATTAAGCTTAGTAGGAGAGCAGTTCATTGAGGAACAGTTCATCCAGCAAACACGGGCACTGTGTGCCTTTGGCAGTAAATGACAGGGAAATTGCTTCCCTTCATGCCACACCCCTCTCCCCTCTGCCTTACTTTTTGAAGCACAGG
The DNA here is from genome assembly GCF_029582105.1 of Oenanthe melanoleuca. Taxonomy (NCBI): domain Eukaryota; kingdom Metazoa; phylum Chordata; class Aves; order Passeriformes; family Muscicapidae; genus Oenanthe; species Oenanthe melanoleuca. The sequence continues at coordinate 7,684,267 of NC_079340.1, forward strand.
AGCTGTGAAGAATGCCAGTGGTTTAGCAAGAAACAGTTCTGATCCACAGCAAATTAAAAAACTCAGCATATTCTCCACCATGTGTGGTAGAGATGGATGGAGTACATGGGGTGAGGCACCCTTGCTTCTCTGCCTCCTAAATCTACCAGTCTGAGCATTCATTCTGAGCTGAGCCAGTGATTTGTGCAGAAACCTAAGACATGGAAACATGCTGTCCTGTGGAGTGACAGGCAGGCCATGAAATCCCCAGAACATGCCTTTGCAGAGAATGGCTCCTCAGTGCAATCTGACAACTTCATCAAACAGCAATTTGAAACATCACCAGAGGAGATGTTGTCCTTTGCCTCCTCTACATGGGCAAAAAAATTTAAAAAATGTTTATTTGCTTTCTACAGTGACACCTTTTTAGTTATAAATATGAAATTTCCAGAGTCTGTAATTCACAGCTTTAAAAGCATTTTTCCTGCTTTGTGTTGTCAGCTCTAGATAGGGAGGTGTGACATGCCAGGAGCTGTCAAATGCTGGTCAAAAGACTTGTGAGTGAGAAATAGCTTTAAATTGACCCAGACAAGGCCAAGGGTCAGTCAGTTTCAGTCTTGAGCTGTCATTACTTGATGAACTCTACACAATTACTGTGTCTGTCATCTGCAGTGACAGTCTCCTATTTACTGAGAATTATTTACATAGAAGTTTCTGAGTATGCAGCATTAGTTTCAGATTATCTTTTTTTGAAAGAAACCACCTTCTAACCAGACCTTTCTGGATTCTCTTCTAAGCTGGTGCTATTTTATTTTCCTCTTTTTTTTTTTTCCCCCTATTAAATTGTATTTCTCACTAGGAGTCTCTCACTGGTTTTGCTTTCAAAATCATTACAACTGTACATCTGAGAAACAATTTGAACTTGACTTTTGGCAAGACTTCCAGACTTAATAATTTTATCCTGTACTACTACCTTTCCAGATTCTTGTACCACTATTTTGTTTGGCAGTAGTTTTTTTTTAGGGCAGAAATTACTCACCTAGCTGCTTCTTCAAGGTAAATATGAAGTAAAAACATAAGTTTTTCAGGTATGCATATATGTTTAGAATAGCTGGCCAGAAAGGAGCAGTCTAAACATAGTAAGTGACAGATGCACTTTGTGTGTCCTTCCAACCCAAACCACTCTAGGATGTTACTAATGGCTTGTGGAGTTATAAACAGCAATTTGCTTTATTAATAATCAAGATTTGTGGAGATCACTAACCTCTTCCCTGTTTGGTGGGAGAGGAAAAGTTTTTCAGAGAGACAGCAGTATTTTTGAAAAGCAGAATGTACACATGGATAAAGCTTTGTCTTCTTTTCAGAAATAACTGAAGCACTTTGGCTAATATTGAAAACAGCAACAATATTAAATTCAAACAACACATAAGGCCAATGGAGATGTCAGGAATATAATTCCTGAATTTCTAGCTAAGCCCAAATGCAGATCCTCAAGATGCTCTGGTACTAGAAAGCATCAGAAAAAGCCTACTTGTGATATGATTTTGGCAGCCTCCTTTCCTCTCTCTCCACCTCTGCTTCTGCTCTTGTCAGACACATCCAGGTTGCAGATTCACAAACCAGTGAGTTTCAGGGGTCAAGAGATTTTTTATACTCTTTGGGATTACATAGTATTAATAATCCACTTTGTTGTTTCAGTCCAGTGACCCTTGTGAAAGAAAGGAGTGCTTAAAAAAAAATAAAGCAACCCCCCCAAGAAACACAACCAAAACAAAACCCCCAAGGAATTGGCCTCTTTAGTACATTTCTAATATTTTATAACATCTAAACCATTAAGAATATAGTTTGGGAGTTTAAACAAGCACAGGAAGGTGGAATACTTGCTAGTAAAGTGCTTGGCTTTTGACCCTTAAAATTCAGATTGTTAAGGATAAAGATAAATTTAAAACAGGATCTCAGTTGAAAAGAACCTGTCAAGATACTTTCCCATCATCTGTAAAACATCTCCCCTCAGGCTATTCATTATATAACAATACCCTGAGGATCTTGAAGTTCAAATCTGTTGTGACTTTGTGTTTGTTATTTTTTAAATGGTTACTTCTCTCTGTTAAATGTAGTCCATTTGTTTATTGTAGAGTAGAGAAAACATCACCCTTGTTTTAGTGTGATATATGATAAAGGAATTCTGAAGAATAAATTTGAAAGGAAAACCTGGAGAAATAAAGAATGTGAAATCCTGTTTAAGAATGATGGAAAATTGGAAAAATTACATATTTTACATATATTTATATAATATCTATTATATAAATTCTGATTTTTTTGAGTATGCAAACACATAAGCGAATTAATCAAAATCTATCCTTCTAGTAATGCTGAAATTAATGCAAGACATGGTGCCAGTATGCATTGTGTGTGCTTGTACAGTTTGTGTGCCTGTGCTCACATAAAGTAATCCACCTAATAGAACCTGAGAAAGCTGGAACAGAATGTCCCCTCTTGTCTCTGGAGTTTCTCTGTTAGCTTCACTGAAATTGGCAGGCTCCCTCCCAAACTCCTTCTCTGCAGTCAGAACATGTTACCTGTCGGGGGGAAAAGAATCAAGCTGACTAATTCTGAGTGCAATTTCAAGGATGCCATATGAAAAAGCTTACTGAACTTAGACATTACCAACAATATACAGAAGGGTGCAATGTCATCTTCAAAATAACAATTTCTCTTTGTTTTTGTGCGTGCTTAATTACCTTGAGTTCAGAAAACACACGTATTATTTTGAAATCTTGCCCTGTGCATGTAGATATTTATATCTGAAATGGTAGAAGATCTTTAATTCAATTGGTGGCAAAGAAGGAAGGAAGCTCAGGCTGGATCAGGCTTGAATGTCTGTCAGACAAAGGGTGCAGGAAATTAAAGGGCAAGTGCATTGACTTGTTTGACTGGAAGACAGAAAACAGAAGGAACATTAGTTTTAAAATGTTGTTAGGAGTGCTTGTAAGGTGGTATTTCCATCTTACAGTGACTCCTGAAATGAACAGGGACACGTAAATTTCAGTGCATAAACATTCTGCCTTTCACGTGTACAGTGATTTATTCAGTGTCTTAACTCACTTTATCACTTCACCTTTTAAAATACTGAATCTAAATCAGATGTGGTGGACTCTTCCCAGTGCCACCTGTGTTTAGCTTACACATCAGCCAAAGCAGCCAGCACTGGTCTCTGCTGGACTTTGCAATGGTGATCCCAAGAGAACAGAGGCAGGAAGAGCCATAACCTGTGTGAGCAGCTCAGGGGTGGTGGCAGCTCTGGCTTTGTCCCAAAGGAACCCTGGGCAGGAGTTCAGTCTTGTATCTGCACAGGTCCAGCAGCTTGTTGCACAATGTCACTCTCAAACACTGACTTAATGTTTTTAATAAGTCTCCTCCAAAAAGTCCCTGAGCTGTAGCAGTGTTAGGATGGGCATTTTTCATGTACAAAGTAGAAATTATAGTAACTGAACTTTTTAACACCCATGAAAAGGAACCATGTCCTTCATTAAGCTTACATTAGAAGTATCTTTATAGCTCAGATATTTTATTTTAGCAACAAGGTGGGGGGTTGAATTATTTTTGCTTTTTAATGGTGCCCATAATCGTTTTTCCCTGGTTCTCTCATTTTTTCACCACTGGCCACAGCGTGCTCGTTGTTGCCTGCAGGTCAGTTTGCAAATGAGACAGCTGTTCCTATTTGGACACAGAGTGGACAGCATCTCCCTGGCAACTGGAGCTGCACAAGGGCTGCCTGCATGGCTCTGCCCCATACTTTTGTTTCTTCCCTCATTTTAGTAGCCGTCACTCTCATGGGAATGGACACTGCAGGATTAGGTAGGACATAATGCACAGATACATAAGGAATGGAGCCTAAGCAATGGCATATGTTTTCATTTCCTGCACCCTGATATCCTTTCAAAACTTTTTTTTGGTTAAAAATGTATTCTTTTGTGCTCAAACACGTATGCATGTGGATGGGTTTTGTTGTGTGTGTGAAATATTCTCCAGCACATGCTATCAGAGTAGCCTTGGCTTTGGTTACCTACAGGACTGAAGCCAGCACAGAGGACATGAGCTGCCTTGTTGAATAAGAGCCCTTTATGCACATATTATAATTTTGCTTTTGTAATTCTCTGTTAGAGAAAATTAGCAGTTGTTTTTGTTGGCATAAACCGCTTTTGAATTCTAGGAGTCATCTCTCCTGACATCAGCATCCCCCCTGATGCCAGCTCTTTCACTCACCAATTAATCAGTGGCAAGTTAACACTTTTAAACATTTTCTCCTCATTGTGTGGACACTGCCCAGGCTGTAGAAAAGAGAAAATCTGAGGTCACATGTGATCTTGGTGTATAGTCCAGATGTAGAAACTAATTGTACCTTGAAAAATGTCTTAAAGGACTGACTCTCCATTTGCTGTCAGTGAAGCGATCAGTGAATTTTCTCCACTCTGCCCCTGCACTTCCTTCTGAGAACTCCCAGATGCAAAACTGGAGAGCAAATATATAGAAATGTTACCATGGCTGCTACCAAAGCCTATGGTGGCTGTTCCCACAATTAACACCTTTCATCCTGTCAGTTCAATTCTCCTTTCTCGTGGAGATTTGCCTTTTAGACACCCTTGAAAGCATTTTAGTTACTTTTTTTCATTAGTCTGTCTACGCTAGATGGGTTGCCTGGTTTGGCTGTAATTGCTGGCAGATGCCTCGTTAGCTTAGGAGTGAAATGTATACTACAGGAAAAAAACCCTGCCAAGAATCCTTACCTAATGACCCAGCCTCTGCTAATTGCTTGCTACTGCAAACAAGAGTTGCACTTGCCAGATACAGTGCTGAGTGGTGCAAGACCCGAAACAAAACCATACTCATGCACAAAGATATTTTTGGGGGACGTGGATAACAGCAAATGGCATGTCCAGAGCACTGCCAAGACCCTTCACCCTTCTTGCCTCAGGGTGTGATTACTCTTTTCTAGTGTAAGTGGGTGCTAATTACAGCTTCGTGGCCCCAGGCTGGCTGAGGAAAGCAGGGTCTTGTAGCTCTGCTGCCTGAGAGGGGATCTTTGCTCAGGACACAGGGCTTTCCTGTCAGGAAGAAGTAAGAAAATAGATTTCCCTACAGTCATGAGGTCTCTGGCATGCCAGAAGGCATTGCATCGCTTTATTAGAGAAAGGGAACAGAAAAGCAGCATGGGATGGATATGACTAATAACAGCGGGAGCCCTGGGGTCTGAGTTTTTTGTTCCTTATTTTTTTGGTGGTTTGACTCTCCCTGTGAAGGTTAACTAGGGAAAAAGCCTCTTCTCCACCAGCAAGCTTTCCAGACTGAAATATTGCAGCCATGGCTCCTTGTTCTCCAAAGGCTGCAGAGCCGATTGTTTGGTTGAAGAACTTTGTGGAAAACCGGGATAATTCTCCTTCTCTTAGAATTTAGGATTTAAACAGCTTTAGAGCTGCTTCCATGTAGGAAATTAGCACACGTGGTGCTGTGTACAGTAGAAAGGTGCTGTGTTGGAAAAAAAACTTAAATAAAAAGGCAGAGAAGAAGAGAGCAATCTAGTACAGAATTTTGAAAACCAACAGTTAATACAATGAAAGTGCTTGGAAGAGAAATTTTGGTGGGAGACGTGAAAATCTAGCTGGAAACACTCAGCTGCCATCCATTAATGGAAGCTTTGGAGTGCCAGCAGAAGAGCAGTGAAGTGAAGTGGTGCCTGTGGCAGCTGGGCTACCTCTACTCGTGGATCTAAGCATGGAACAGGCGAGCTGGTGTAATTTCTGGGGGAGGTGGATCAAGTTCTCTTGGTGCTGAAGGCTTCCCAGGTGTCAGGAAAATTAATCCACAAACACCAGAGGTTTATGTCCAAAAAGGAGAAAGAGGAGTCCTTTTTGCTTTATTTGAATAAAGGGAGAGGCCGTGGGGCATTCCCCTGGGATCTCTCAGATTTTTGGAGCCTCCCTTTATATCCCATTTTCCCGGCCCCATTTCCCTCTCTCTTTCCCCATGGGCTGAGGTACTCAAGAGACACAGACTTCCCGGAATGCCTGACACCTGAGATTCCCCTCTAATGTATAACCCTTCCTTTTAATTTTTAATTCTTATAGAATTCATGGTTTTTCCCCATTGCTTCTTCCATCTTCCAATATCCATTCTCATTTACCAGCAAAGCTACAGTTTGTTTGTAAGGACAAATATGTTTTTCCATTCATCAATCAGTGGAATCCATCCCATTGTTTCTTTTATCTCTCAGCAGATCCACAGCTCCTTTGTAAAGACAAATCCAACATTCCTCTCACAGGTGTCCAAGAGAATGGGTCAGGTGGTTGCTGGCCAGTACTCACCTATAAAAAGGCTCCTTATTTCCAAGAGTTTGGGAGCTCCCTCAAACTGGCTGGCTCATGGGCTCCTTTCTGCTTACTGAGTGCTGAAAATGAAAGGCTAATTCTCTCTGCATGCCTACTTAGTGCTTCATCTCTCTTGCAGAAGTTTTAGGGACCTTTCTGTGAGCTGGTGTCAATATTTTTGTGGCAGCAGCTGTTGGGAGCTGGAGCTGCTGGGACCAGGGCTTGTTCAAGTGCAGCTCTGGCTTTTGCAGATAGTGCTTGATAGTGCTGGTCCTTGGTGGTTTCTCATTCCTCTGAGGTAGCAAAGCAAGTGGAAATAATTTATGTTTGACTCTGATCAACATCCTCTGTCAGTCCTTGGCATATATCCATTAGGAAACAAGCTGTCCTGGCTGAATTCCCTAGTGAAAAGGAGGTGAGTACTTCATCATATTTCCTATCAGTGCATGTCACAAAATCAGTCTGGCATTAATTGCACAGCAATGGTTGCAACAAAGCATCTCCTACTGCAGGGATGGAAGGACAGAGGGGGTTCCCAAAGCAAGCCTGCAGTGCCTGGAGTTTCCTCCTAAGCCTCATTAGATTTAGAGGACCTTTCTGTTTGGAACAGGCTCTGGATCTGATCCAAGAGCAGCCTGAGGCAAGGATGATCAGTGAAGACAGATTCAGGGAGCTGGAGGAAAACAGTCCAGATCTTGCCTGTGCTATTCATTGTTAGAAGTCCCAGCTTGCACAAACATTAAAGACTACCTCAAAGGCTACACTGAGTTTAATTTGTAATCTCTGGTGAAATCTTTTTTTTCCACTGCTGCTTTTAGGAGGAGAAACAATCAAAAAAATTTTTCATGGGAGTGCATGAATGCTATAATATCCCATGGGAAAAGTCTCTGTTTCTACTGCCTCCTTAATTTTTAAGAAACCTTTTCCACCTCTCCCTTATGGATAGGAGAAGCAGGGAGAAGGACTTGAGAAAAGGATCAGAGTTCTCAAACTTTAATAGAGCTCAAAGCAGAAGTCTCAAAAGGCCTCAAGAAGACTATTTTAATAGGAAAAGTTTGGTTTTCTATCTCCAAAATTGTTTATTAAGATCCTAGAAATTCCCTTGCTCCATGCCAGAGGAAATCTCTGTCAGTGTTCAAAAATCTGATTAAAAGGCAGCACTCTCATTTTTACAATTTCCCATTGATTGACTTTCTAGTACCTGCCAGATCACATAATCCTGGTTACATGCTTCATCTTTCTGCTTCCTCAGGCTCTTTGTATTTCTCCTGAGTTTTTATTCTTCCTTTTCAACCTTCTGTACATGTTCTGGTCAGTAAACCAAAATTCATCTACTTTTCTTCTGGCTTCCCTGTTTCAGACATCAGTATCCTTGTCTTCTATGTTTTTCTTCCCCTCAGAATTCCAGAGGGACACAAGTTTTGCTTTACAATGTGCATGCTTTCCCCTGCTTATTTGCTTTATTTCTGAAATCTCTGTGATTTCTTTTTCTAAGGAGTTAAAATACCCACAAAGAAAGCAGCAATCCTAAAACTTTATCTTTTGAAAATTAGAAAAATAGAAGAATTTAAAGCATCAGTTGTGTGCTTTTGGTTTCATGCTAAGGCATGGGAGGAAAGCTAATCAAGTCAAATGACATAACACAACATCCAGTCTCAATTCTGAAGAGCAACAGCTTTGCAGTCCCTGGACATAAAACTCCAAATTCTGTTTTTTTGTTTTTTTTTTTTTTAATGGTCAGTGTAAATAGCTACTTTAGTTTCTAGAGAACTCACCATGTAAGTATGGAATCATACTCACATGAGATCTGTGAATGGAAGACGCCTGACTGTCTCCAGAGCAGAAATATGTGAGGGCATAACAAAGACAAAACCCTAAATCATTAATCAGGTATCTACAACAAGTGTAAATTATCTCAGAACGTTGCTACATCTGTATGGTTGTGGAAAAACATGCTTGTTCAAAGAGAAACAAACAAAAATTTTTGGGGATTCTGGAAGAAAAAACAACAAACATTAGTCGTAGGGAAATATAATAATCCTCTTTATTTGCTTGTAAGCAATTTTGTGGTTTTTTTTTTACCAGAAATACAAGCTTACATAAAACTGGTCTTTCTCCTTGAATTTTAGAAGGGTATTTCTCCCCTAAATCTGGCTGAACTGTGGTTTTCTCCTGTTTCCTCTCAGAATTGTTCTGCACATCTCACACCATTATCTTTAGGCAAATGAATAGCGAGGGAAGTTTCTCTATGAGGTGTTCACAGGAGCAAACCTATTTTCCCCTCAATTGACTCAGTAATGAAAGGATGGAATCCTGGAAACATTTATTAGCTGCTAGGTGAACTGGAGAGAGACAAGCTCTTTGGTGTGGTCTCAAATCCTTATCAATTAGTAAACGCAGGTGTCAGAGAGACAGGGAACAACACAAATCCTGTAGCAGCAGTGGTGCAGTTCACATAACCTGGCTTTCTGCAACCTAGACAAATTCCCTGCACCTCAGTTTGGAAAGAGGTGATATTTTAAAAAGCCATTACTGCTAAATCGATGCTATTGACAGAAGATCGGTCTTCTCAAAAGTGTTAATAACTCATCAAAGCACATTACCAACCGGCTGGTTTAAAAGCTATCTGAATGTGAAATTAAAGTTTGATTCCACTGGTGTAATATGATGTTGGTATTTGTCAGAGATGAATTGCAAACAACCTTTCATTTGCTCGCAGTGTTGCTTGCAGCATTTTTGAGCTGGCACGCTCAGGCAGGGAGAATGAGAAGATAAACGTGCAAAGTTCACAGCTTGATCAAGCGTTGTGGCTCTGCCTTTTGTCCCTTTTCCCGTTTGGAAGGGTCAGTCAGCATAACAGTTGCCACAGTCTCAGTCTTAGGGTGCTGGGCCAGCCCAGGAGCTGTGTGTGTGCTGGCACCAGCATAAATAATTGCGGTGCTGACAGCATCTGTCTGGGAAAAAAATACATGAATAATGGTAAAAGACAGCACGTCTCAAAATCCAAGCTGAAATAATGAGGTGAACCTTGCCATTATTTTGTTAAATATTTACCTTCCACCTGAATTTGAGGTACCCACTGACCTTCTTTGACCTTACAAGATATATATATATCTTGGAAGATTTCTGCCAAAATTTTCACAGCTGAACTTTGTTCCTTCAGCTGGGGAGTCTGACTTTTCAAAGAAAGAACTATTCTTTCCTCAACTCTTTGATAGACCCCTGTCATTGACACGTTTGCTCTCTGAGTGCCTCTGCAGGGCTGCTGGCTCCATTGCAGCTGGGCAGCACTCCTGCACACAGGATCCTGCAGGGCTCCATTGCAGCTGGGGCAGCACTCCTGCACACAGGATCCTGCAGGGCTGCTCCATGGCAGCTGGGGCAGCACTCCTGCACACAGGATCCTGCAGGGCTGGCTCCATTGCAGCTGGGCAGCACTCCTGCACACAGGATCCTGCAGGGCTCCATTGCAGCTGGGCAGCACTCCTGCACACAGGATCCTGCAGGGCTGCTGGCTCCACTGCAGCTGGGCAGCACTCCTGCACACAGGATCCTGCAGGGCTGCTCCATGGCAGCTGGGCAGCACTCCTGCACACAGGATCCTGCAGGGCTGCTCCATGGCAGCTGGGCAGCACTCCTGCACACAGGATCCTGCAGGGCTGGTTCTATGGCAGCTGGGCAGCACTCCTGCACACAGGATCCTGCAGGGCTGCTCCATTGCAGCTGGGCAGCACTCCTGCACACAGGATCCTGCAGGGCTGCTCCATGGCAGCTGGGCAGCACTCCTGCACACAGGATCCTGCAGGGCTGCTGGCTCCATTGCAGCTGGGCAGCACTCCTGCACACAGGATCCTGCAGGGCTGCTCCATGGCAGCTGGGCAGCACTCCTGCACACAGGATCCTGCAGGGCTGGCTCCATTGCAGCTGGGCAGCACTCCTGCACACAGGATCCTGCAGGGCTGGCTCCATTGCAGCTGGGCAGCACTCCTGCACACAGGATCCTGCAGGGCTGGCTCCATGGCAGCTGGGGCAGCACTCCTGCACACAGGATCCTGCAGGGCTCCATGGCAGCTGGGGCAGCACTCCTGCACACAGGATCCTGCAGGGCTGCTCCATGGCAGCTGGGGCAGCACTCCTGCACACAGGATCCTGCAGGGCTGCTGGCTCCATGGCAGCTGGGCAGCACTCCTGCACACAGGATCCTGCAGGGCTCCATGGCAGCTGGGGCAGCACTCCTGCACACAGGATCCTGCAGGGCTGGCTCCATTGCAGCTGGGCAGCACTCCTGCACACAGGATCCTGCAGGGCTGCTGGCTCCATGGCAGCTGGGCAGCACTCCTGCACACAGGATCCTGCAGGGCTCCATTGCAGCTGGGCAGCACTCCTGCACACAGGATCCTGCAGGGCTGCTGGCTCCACTGCAGCTGGGCAGCACTCCTGCACACAGGATCCTGCAGGGCTGGCTCCATGGCAGCTGGGCAGCACTCCTGCACACAGGATCCTGCAGGGCTGCTCCATGGCAGCTGGGGCAGCACTCCTGCACACAGGATCCTGCAGGGCTCCATGGCAGCTGGGCAGCACTCCTGCACACAGGATCCTGCAGGGCTGGCTCCACTGCAGCTGGGCAGCACTCCTGCACACAGGATCCTGCAGGGCTGCTCCATGGCAGCTGGGCAGCACTCCTGCACACAGGATCCTGCAGGGCTGCTCCATGGCAGCTGGGCAGCACTCCTGCACACAGGATCCTGCAGGGCTGCTCCATGGCAGCTGGGGCAGCACTCCTGCACACAGGATCCTGCAGGGCTGCTGGCTCCATGGCAGCTGGGGCAGCACTCCTGCACACAGGATCCTGCAGGGCTGCTGGCTCCATGGCAGCTGGGCAGCACTCCTGCACACAGGATCCTGCAGGGCTCCATGGCAGCTGGGGCAGCACTCCTGCACACAGGATCCTGCAGGGCTCCATGGCAGCTGGGCAGCACTCCTGCACACAGGATCCTGCAGGGCTGCTGGCTCCCCTCCACCCACATTCTGTTCACAGCCCTTTTGGCAGCTCTCTGCTGGCCCGAGCAGGATTCTGGCCACTACACACCCTTTGGGCATGCCATTCATTTCCCTCTGTTTATCCATCCCCCTGCCAGGGTAATCCCGAATTAGGATACATGGGAACATATGTTTAGTGCCACGGTATAGAAATTGGATGTACTGATGGGAGGCTGTTACCTCAGAGAAATACCAATCCTTTCATTCAGGATCCAAACCCTGGATCTAGGCGTTCTGTTCTTCTGCCTGGAAGAGAGAAATGCAAAGCACTGATGCCAGAGATGAGTGCACACCATGTCCCGTGTTTCTATTCTCCTCCTTGCCGTTTCCCAGCTCTGGTGCTCGCTGCAGAGTAAGTGGAGGTAGAGGCACTATCATTCTCAGCTTACTGAACAGCACATCTGTAGTTCATTAGCATCCAAATGCCTTTAAGCCGATTGTCTCCTTGGTCACACTGCTCCAGAGCTTACAGGATGAAAGCACCAAAAGTTTAGAAATAATGGGTTGCCGTGTTGCTGAAGGGAATATCTGATTAGTGCAGGCTTGCCCATATACTGTATGGAGGAAATACAAAAATGCAAAAGAATTTTCTCTTTATTATTCATGTGTAATCACATTTTAAAAACACTCATAATTAGGCAAACGTTTCTGGAAACCACAAGGCAGTTTATTCATAGTCTTCCTGTGTTTTACAGAGCTTTGATTTTTATGTAGTTAATTAAGAAAGAGGTTATGAACTCTAATAATTGCTAGGCTGGTCTCTTTTTAAGGATGTAGTTTTACTAGGAGTGAGGTAAGGAAAAGGATTGTTGCTAACTTTTCTCTCTCAGACTCTCACCTGTGCCAGGCTGGAGTTGAAATGAGCATGGACTCACTAAGAGGAAAATGGACTAGCAGAGCTGTGTTTTGTATTTATCTGTATGAATCTGTGGTGGTTGAAACACAACTGAAGTGTAGCATTTTTTTATTGGGAGAGGTGTTCTATTTGTTCAGTAAAGGACTAAAAGGAGGCACTGCAGTGTGAGAGTGAAGTGCTTATGGTGAGTGCCCGAGCCTGGGGCAGCTGGGGTGCTGTGCCTCAGCAAGGAAGCGTTTCACAGATCCACGTGAAAGAACTTCTTGTGCCTGTTCTCCCCGGGTAGTAGCATCAGAGGTTCACTCAGCAATATAAAAATATGATAACCAAATGGTGCAAAGAGATAAAAGCTGCTGTCTGCTGAAAATGAAAAAAGTCATGAGGGTCATGAAAAAGGCCTTTGCTGGAGCCACTTGCATTGTCAGCTCCTTCTGTGGAAATCCCTGACTGCAAAACTTGGAAGTGGCCCAGCCCAGCAGCTCTGGGATTTACCTTCATAAGGAAGAATAAGAAAAATCAATCTGTTAATGAGTCTGCATGGAAAATAAGTTATTCTGTCTCCTGGAGCAGGAGAGCAGGAGGAATGTCTGAGGTGGTGGGTGAAAAGCAGCCCCAGCAGTGCCTGATCCGGGGCCACAAGCTGCAGGTTCTGTCGGCAGCCCCTGCACCCAGGTGTGGCTGGGGGCTGTGTCACCCTGCCCTGCTGGCTCAGCTCTGGCAGCTCATGCAGCCAGGTTAACCTGCAGCAGGAGCTCAGCCAGGACCTGCCAGCTCAGCCTGGGTGGGGAGCAGAGCGTGGCCTCTCCTCCTGCTCACTGAACGCTTTAGGCTCTGCCTGCTTGCCCTGCTGGGGCACTCTGTCATTTTCTGCTTGCTGAACACAGCCATGTATACATTTCAGGCCTACCACTGCCTAGGGTTATTTATGAATTAATATTTTCTTTATCATTAGGTAGAAGTAGTGTAAGCCAAGACACACTGAATGCATAAGTCTCCCAGCTCCACTCAAGTAAGGGGCAGCAGCTGGAAAAGGACATGCCAATTTAGGCAAATTTCAGAGAAAGAATTTTTCTCTATTTTCATGGCCTGGGGTGAACCTGATTTGAAGCCTCATTTCTGATGCAGTAGTCCAGAGGTAAAGCCTCTGCTTTAAGCAAAATAAATCTTTGGATAGCAAAGCCTGCTGAGGGTATCAGAGAATCATTAGTGCAAGAGAGTTGATCTGCTGTCTCAGGGTGCTCTGCACCAGCACAAACCATATCTAACTGATGCACTGATTCCTGCTTCTGGATAAAGGAACCTAAAGTCCAGCTGGCCATTTAAAATAAAAATCCACATTGATGAGACATTTCTTTTTCTTTCTAAAGCACTAAATGTTTAGCAGACAAGAAAAAGGCAAAGATAATGCTTTAATTTGTTATCTCCATTTTAAATACAGTGAACAGAAAACCTGGGCTGTATCTACTCCATCTTTTGCAAAGCAGAAAGACCTACTGCAAGCTGCAAATTCAGAGTTACTGTCTGTCTAGACAACTGCAAATGAGTCTCCTGTGCTGACTAAAAGCTTTTCTCCAGGGAATGCAATATATGTACCCACAAGTGCCTGGCAGCCTGGCTCTGTATGGCAGCAGCACACAATCAATACACTATTTGCAGTACTTTGGATGTGACCAGCTTCCTGCCATTTGAGTTTCCACCATGTGCTGACTGCCTCCATCACATTTTTAGGAAGAGAAGGTGGCTGGATCTAACATCACACTGTCCACAAGCTGCTCTGAGGCATGAACCTTGTCACACAGATGACGTGGTTTGCTCCTCTGTCCTCAGAATGCAAATACATTGCCTTAACAAAAAGCTTTGATTTCTTGTCCCACCCTCAGCAGCGTCTCTCCAGCAGCTGCCTTTCACTGAGGTGCAGTTTAACCCCTCAGCAGAGCAGACATTCAGCTGCTGGTAGGGCAGGCAGGTAAATTGAGTGTCTCCTCCACGGCACAGCTCCTCCCCAGCGTGTGGCACTGAGCTGTGCTGCTACTCTGAGCTCTAATGCTCTAAAGAATTTGAGACCATCTGTTTGAAAAAACGCCTCTTTTGCCTTGCTGGGCATGTCTGATGGAAGCCATCACTGCAGAACAAGGTACTCTAAAGCCATTTATCTCATCTAATGCTGCCTCTGTTCTCCCTTTCTCTTTTTATCTTTCATTCTCTCTCTTTCCTTTGTGAAATATCAAGAAACAATATCAACACATTGCACTAATCAAGGAAGCATCTGTAGCACCTGCTTTAGCTTTTGCATCTGGTGTGAATAAATGCAATATGTGACAGGTTTGACAGATGTGACTGTCATGGAAAGGAGAGCAGGACTCACACTCTGGGGCAAGCACAGGAAGAAAAATGTGAAGAAAAGAGGGAAAAGGACATCCTTTGTGTTACACTGGCAATTTATTTCCAGTGCTTTCTGCATTAGCATGCAGCAAAGAGGAGAGTTTTGCTCTGGCAATGGCTTGGGGAAAGCCAGGGAGCGACCAGAGGGGTGCACTGCATCTCTTCCCCACGGTGCTGGGGATGCAGACCTGTGGCAGCTCTCTGAACCCAGCTCCTGCTCTGTAGCACTGCCCAGGAGCTCTCATGGACAGTGTTTTATGTAAATGTGGAGGTCCAGCCCAGAGCCCTGCACTGATCCGACTTGACAAGGCACCCCTGTGGGCAGAGCTGCTGCTCTGCTCTTCATCTCAGCCAAGGAGGTTTGCAGAGCTGAACGTGTGGCACTCTGCAGCCTGCCCCTGCTCCTCCCCAGGCTGCTGCTGTGGCAGGGACATGCCAAAGGACAGCCCTGGGTGTGGGAGGAGGCAGCAGCCCAGCTCTCCTCTCCTCTCCTCTCCTCTCCTCTCCTCTCCTCTCCTCTCCTCTCCTCTCCTCTCCTCTCCTCTCCTCTCCTCTCCTCTCCTCTCCTCTCCTCTCCTCTCCTCTCCTCTCCTCTCCTCTCCTCTCCTCTCCTCTCCTCTCCTCTCCTCTCCTCTCCTCTCCTCTCCTCTCCTCTCCTCTCCTCTCCTCTCCTCTCCTCTCCTCTCCTCTCCTCTCCTCTCCTCTCCTCTCCTCTCCTCTCCTCTCCTCTCCTTTCTCCTTCTCCTTCTCCTGCAGGGAAGCCAGGAACACAAAAGTGGGGCTCTGCAAAATATGTTTTGTGCCACAGAAGTGTCAACAA
The DNA here is from genome assembly GCF_029582105.1 of Oenanthe melanoleuca. Taxonomy (NCBI): domain Eukaryota; kingdom Metazoa; phylum Chordata; class Aves; order Passeriformes; family Muscicapidae; genus Oenanthe; species Oenanthe melanoleuca. Next base: position 7,699,709 of record NC_079340.1, read on the forward strand.
TGTTGTAAAAAGAGCAGGTCCACAAAAAGGGAGAAAGCTGTGCATGTGTTTTGTTTGTTCATTTGCTTTTTCTTTCTTTTTTTTTATTTCTCTAAATCCCAACCTTGAATCGATCAGGTATATTGGGTATTTAGCAGGGGTGGCCAGGGAAAAGGCAGAAATTCGTAAGGAGATGCATTACCCTGGTAGGCAGTGTCATTCCATATGACAGCAATCAAAGGAGATATTCTGACATGTTCATGGCCCAGAATAGGCTGTGCTGACCCAAATTATCTATAACCCCGTGGAAAAATCCCTTCCTTTTGTAAAGATTTAAGAACTGTTATGAGTTATGAGGATTATATTTGGGCACAGTTAGAAACTTTAACTACTCCCAAGCATCTGAAGAGAAATCTATATGCACAGACTGGGTTATGTTTCTGTTTAAAGGCAAGAACAAACAAAATACTGCTATAACCAAATAGTATTAAACCCCATGTTAACAGGACTTACTATTCTCAAAGGTACTTATTTGATCAAAATCAAGCTTTTATCTCTCAAGTTTACATGTCTCCATCTTTCTTTCCTCAACTTTAATTCATTTTATTGAAATGGAAAAAAATCAAAGTACAAGGATGTTTTGGACCCAATTCAGTCAGAAACTTTAGAAATATTTTTACCTTTATGCACTAAGGAAATCAATAGATGTGTTGAATCTCAGTCTACAAAGCACGTTGGAGCCAGGAGGACAAAGTGACTGGCAAAAATGAATTAGAGAAATGACAATTCTGGCTGCCATCAATTTTCTGCAGAAGTGACATGTTTATCATGGAAGTCACTCCAGCAAGCAGCTGCATTCCCAGTGAGTGTCATATATCTGAGATGATGCAATCTCTCTTTCCCTCATGTCAGATATATATGCCAGCTGTAAAATGGCCTTTGGAGACAAGCAGGTTTGGGCTTTTTTTTGAGCTGACAACACATTATTCATTCCTCAGACACTGTTGAGATGGCTGTGATTGCTGTCAGACTCAGAAATCTTTTCACAATCTTTTTTTGTAGGCAAACATGAGCAATAGCACGAGGGTCAAGCCTTTTCTTCCCCTCTCCTTTCTGTTGTTTCCCCTATTCTTCAGGCCATGTAATTTCCTGAACGTGACATTTTGGTGAGTAAAATACAGAATGGGATACCTGAGGAATCCCAAAGGTACTTGACTTTCATATTCTGTTCACCTTCAGCAATAATTTGGTGTCTTAAATGGTCTCCATTCTGTAAATTTGATGATGCATGATATGGGAAGGGGAGACAGTATGAGGGGGGAGGAAAAAAGGAAGGATGAGTAATACAGCAGCTCAAAAATGAGGTAACTACTAGAAAGTCCTCTTGAGATAGGGATTGTGATTTTTGAAGTAAATTGTTTGCAAGAAGCAAAAAGAATTTTCAGAGTGGGAAAAAGAAAAAAAAAGTCCTGCTTTTAGGTTTTATACTTGTCAGAACTTTGCCACAGTTGAAGTAGTTGGTGCAGCATTTATGGTAGGTATGAGTTTAGAAATCAGTAACCATGTCAAAAGGAAATGTTTTATAAATAAATAAAACATTTAAAGTCTGTTAATGTTTATAACCCATTTGCATACAGACTTATATTTCTGAACATCTGAATTGCTTCTAAAATATTTGCCTTGAAAATAGTTTGGCATTTATGTAGTTAGGGTTTTGTTTATGTTTGCCCAAAGAAGCTTAATCAAACAGAAGGTTTCTGTAAGAAACAAGTAGGAAATCTCAGAGCTAGTTAAGAATTTGTCCTGGAAACTCCTTGGAAGGGTTAATTAAATTGTGTTTTCTTGTGTCCCTCTTTTAATACTGCTCTGTGTAAGGAAGAAAATTTACTTCAGGGAAAGGTTTAAAGTAGTTTAAAATTTATTCAGGCCATGTAAATCCTTTTAGTTCATTTTTATGCCACCAGTGATTTCTGTGAGCTGCCTTCAGTTTGAAATGCACTTAGGCAGAGTTTGTAGAAATAAACAAATGGAAGTCTCTCTTTTTGCACATCATCAATTGTTCTCCTTTTCCCAGTTAGGGGTGCAGAAGAAGCATTATATATGAGAGAGACATGGGCAGATGAACCTGGAAGGGACCAGAGTTTGTTCTGAATGTTTGCTGGGCATAGGAGACATCACTGAAAAAGTATCTTTATTTTTCATCTTCATTGATGTTTGCCTTTACAAAATTGCTGATAAATTGATATATAGCCCCTCTTATAAAACAGAAGTCCATCCTCATTTCTATACCTTTAGGGATTTTAATTCTGCAGTATAAATTGTGTGGCAAACTTTCAGGGCAGCTCAGTCACAGCAGGACTTGAGAGACTGTCAGTTCAAACAGCTGAGAGTGTGGTGGGGAGCAAACAGACATTGTGGTTGAGGATCTCCAAAAGGAAAAAACATCCATCCATGGTACATTTTTTTTGTTGTTGTTATACAACTGGCACAAAGCAGAAAAGGATGCCTCAAAAATAAAAAGGCTCAGAAAGCATAAAATGACTAAACTGTAGTCACCAGTGACAGAATATTCAGTGAGTTCTCATCATCTGGAGTTACAGCAGGACCAAAAACTGACAGAGGATTCCTAAAAACCTAGAGGAGATGTTCCAGCATGGATGAGATGTTTTCCATTTTCATACTTTCATTTTCAACTAAGAAATTGAAGCTGCCTGATGAAAATATAAATGCTCAATTGCATGCATGCAAGTTATCTTTAAGTGACTTTGGAGCTAAAATGTAGATATAGAAGCAGGAAAAGTACAAACTCTGGTTTGTCTTTTGCTCAGCACATCATTATGGGAAAAATCCTTTATTCTTTTACTTTCCTGACCTCATTTGAAATATCTCTGAACTGCCACCTGTAAGAGCAGGGAACCAAGTGGCAGAAGGTGAGAGTGCCTGAGTGACTGAGACTTGCCTACATTTATTGGTAGAATTCTTCTAACTTTAGAAATGAGATGCTCTTTTGGACCTGAAAAACATTATCTTCTGCTTCCAATCTTTTGAAAAGAAACAGAGAATTTGGAATTCATTTCAAAACATTATTTCTATTTAAAATGCATTTTGGCTAAATGTTTCACAATTTTGGCATTTTTAAATAAAAAACTTTTAAAGTATTATTAATACTGGGTAAAATGTAAATTATTTTGGCAGCTGCCTTATACATCAGTTTTTCTTACTTAAAAAGAAAAACAACTAAGAAAACCCCTTCTTCACTGAGATTTCTGCTTGTCCAACTTGTCAGATGCTGTCAGCTAAGGATAATTGCAGAGGAGCAGGTCAGACAGGAGAGCTCAACATCCACATTGCAGGCTTGTCTCTTTTCCAGATTTGCTCCATGATACCTGGAGTGTCACCACAATGAGTAAATCTTACTTTGGAATTACAATACATCATTTTTCATTTAAGACCAGAGAACTGCTGTGATAGGGACTTATAAGAAAACAGAATAAAACAAAATCAGTTGTTGATTTAAACCAATTTTAAACCCAATTGTTGATTTAACCCCCACCCCCAGGAAAAAACCCCTTCACACACAATAAAATAAAGAGCTTGTTTATTGAGAAAAGTAGGAATTTGTGTTGGGATATTTTCAATTATGGTGACTGGTTTAAGTTTCCACAAGGTAAATAAATTCTTGAGCTAAAAATTCTTGTAAAGGCAGAATTCACTTCTCACACCTGTGCCACCTGCTTCATCTGTATTTATACACATGTGCCATGTTTATATATTTTTCTAGACAGTTCTCATTATTACCACCAACCAGGGCTGGAGAAGGAAAGCGCAGATGATGAAATAAATTGGAGTGTAGGATGAAAATTCTGCTTTTTCATAGGAAAGCTGTCAGATGGATTAATGGCTGGGCTGAGCCAAATAGCTCCATTATCAGATCAGATAAAGACCTCTCCCCTCCCTGGCTAAAATAATTGAGAAAGGGGGGTCTGATATGGATTTTGTGAGAGATGAACTCCTTGAGAGTAAATTAAAGACAGGATAATAGAGTTCCTCACTACGCATGTGTAACCACTGCTCAGATAAATTGGGATGAATGTAATCTTATACAGGCCAGCAACATCCAGGTCTGTCAAAGACCCAGATATATCTGTATCTATCAATACAGATGTGTTTTATTTTCTTGCAGGACTAGGAAGGAAGATACATAGTGTATGAATGAAATGGAAAATCACTGCAGTGGGTATGCCATACCCACACAGACAGAAAACTCCATTATCTTCCACTCAACCATAAATAATACCTTTGTTCAGGAAAAAGTAAGTGTGGAGATGTGCAATAACCTCTCCCAACCCAGGAAAGACAGCACAGCAGTGAAGGGATGGTCTCAGTGTCCCCAGCCAGGGGAGCAGGGGACCCTGCCTGCCCTGAGCCCAGCCTGGCACAAGTGCTGTGGGAGGAATTCCAGCCTCCCACGCCCACAGTGGCCACTCAGGCTCTGAGGTGACATGAAGAGCTGCACAGGTGCTGTGTGAAGGGCTGCTGAGGGCTGGGATGCACCATTTAATTCCCTGGGAAGGAGCTGCCTCTCACAGGCACAGTCCTGCCCTTCGTGTGGCACCAGGGGAGCCAAAGGGAACCAACCCCTCCCTGATCCCACAGCGATTGCACCGTGGGGATGCTGCTAATCTGTACTGTACTCACAGGGCTGTGCTGAAGAATTAATAAAACAAAGTGAAAGGAGAGGTCAGAGGAACTACCTGGCAGGATGAAGGAGACAAATGATAAAGGAGGCTGGAAGAACAGGCTGGCTGTGTGCAGAAGGGCTGCAGATGAGATAGGAATGCTCCAAGCAGGGATTGCAAGGTGACTTGGCAGCATTCTGCAAATATTTGAGGTAATAAACATTACTGGGGAGGAGAAATTAGTACAACCAGTTTTATCATAGAGAGCAGGGAGATGATCCGCCAGAAAAAACTTTTTGAAAGGCATTAATAAATGTGAAGTGAGCCTTTCAGGGGCAAGAGGAGGTGTAACACTGGGTGAGATTTTTTAAAATGGAATTGGAAATCAGCCACAGAGAGCTGTCCTGCTTTGGGTGGAAGAAGGGAGGTGTGGTGTGCTAATGTAGGCAACTTTGGGGTTTGATTCTCTTTGCATGGGATGTGGTGTTCTAGGGAAATGGTAATAACTAAGGAAAGCAAGCAGGAAAAAAGTGCATCAACCCTTTGACAGCATGAGGATTGAGTGTATAATCATGCCCAGCCTTGTTCAGAAGCCCAGAATAACAACTGGCACTTGTCTGTGTAGGGGCTTTGTCACTAATTTGCAGCAGCCCCGTGTTGAGCACTTTCTTCAAACTGTAGATGTATAAAATCACTGCAATTTCTTGATGTGTGCTGACTCTTTAAAAGCAAGGTGCAACACATCTTTGTGACACTGCTTGCCTTTAGAAAAGTTGTTAATTCTCCATCAGTACATTTATTTGTATCTCCTGAGTTTGTTATTTGTTACAGCTTCTAGTAATTTACACTGTGCCATGCTACAGCTTTAGTTGTCTCTGGCTCCTTATGCCAGTGGACCTGTGGAGGATTGCTCTCAGCAGGGCTGGGTTTAAATCAGAACCTCTGTCAGATTAATAGGTCTGAGCCAGCACAGAGGCAGGAGTTTGCTCTCTGGAGCCCTGTGATTTCTGTCTCTGCCTGGCAGTGCTGCTGGCTGCTGGGGGAGCTGGTCCCTGTTTCAGCTCACCAGGTGGAACAGCTGAACGTGTGTCTGAGGGTCCCTCCTGGCTGGATCCAAACTGATTCTTTTCCAGAAGTACTTTACTTGTCACAGGAATATTATCTGTATTAAGATCTGAACAATTTTTTTTTTTAATTTTTTTTTTTTTACATCTGTGTTCCTGTGTTCTTCTGCTTTTTATCTTCCCTGGGTTTGCTGTATGTCATCCCTTTCAAAATGCTGTATCTTCCTTTTTTTCTGTTTAGGGATTTGATTTGTCTCCCAAATCCTGGTGGTGCAAAAATGATTTTTCAGGAAAAGCTCTTAAAGGGGATCTGATTACCTTCACACTCATCATCAGTGCTTTTGTTTGCCACCTTATCCATCATTCCTGAGTCATAGTGATGATTCAGAGATCTCACTGAAGACAGAAGAACCTCATGCTTGTCTTTACCACATCATCTCTTTCCAAGCAAATGCTCCATAATATGAGATGTCTTCTCTCTGTTTTGCCTTCATCTATTTTTTAATTTTGCATAAAATAGTAAGAAATCCTTAGCAGAAATTTCTCTTCACTTACAGCAGGGTTTTCTCATCATCTACCCTGCCTTTATTCTGTTCCCCTGTGAAGATAAGAAGGGATAGATGGATGTGAGTGAGTCACAGCACGTTACAGACTGCCACCAGAATGCTCCAGCAAGCATTTCCTACACCAGGGATTCCCACTTTCCAGCCTATCTGGCCCCTGCTAATTGCAGTGGTGCTTCCCTCTTGCCTGCTTGCAGACAAATGCCTGAAACAAGGTGTAGTGCTCTAATCTCTTCTGAAAAGCCTCTCCAAGAGGACAGGGGCTGTGGGTGCTGATTTACTTTCCCATGCTGGGAAACCAGGTGGAACAGATTAACACAGTGGTGACACACTTCTGAGTCTCAGTGGGTTTGACTTGTTCCTCCTTCTTCAAAGCAGTTAACTGTATATAAGTTTGATTCTGTATGGTATATGCCTTTTGACTGTTTTAAGATCTTTTCCTGGTGATGGTGAGTTTTTCAATAAAACTTGAATTAATTTATGTGACTGGATTACCCAAAGTCCTTTTTCATAGAGCCCAGTGTGAGTAATGAAAATGTGAGTCCTGAAATATGTCAGTGATCTCCAAAGCCATAATATCCATGGCTACTTAAAACCTATTTAAATTACAGGGGAAAAAAAAGAAAAAAAAAAAAAAAAGGAAAAGTAAGCTGGTTTTGCTCCATCCTTCTATCTGAGAAAATGACCTGAATAACAATCAGATGCATTTTACTACCTAATTCTTTATCACAGGATTTTGGAGAACCAAATTATTTTCTATCTCCCATGCAGAGGTTTTGCTCTGAACATTCAATCCCATCACTCTTTTGCTATCTTGCTTTCCAAGTTCTCACTTTCAGAATATTAAAATAAAAAAAAAAAACTTAAAAAAAAATTAGAAAAATAGAATTGGCTCCTCTGCAATATATAGAAGGAAATGGAAGGAAGGCAAAGTGACAGGAAAGTTTGTTTCCCAAACATCTTTCACCAGCTGCCCTCTGGGCTGTCTCAGATCCACACATCCCCTGTGTGTGCCTCCTGCAGGAGCAGCACCACCCTTCCCCACGGATTGTGTGCCAGTGTCACACAGCATGTCCCCTCTGTTTGTCAGCAAGGTGACCAGCACTAGCTCAGGAATGCCAGCTTTAATTACAAATTCTGCTCTCAGGGGGAG